>NC_045630.1:38020415-38672082 GCF_009829155.1 Mustela erminea
GACAACAGGTAGAGAGAACAAAGAGCCCAAACTAAAAGGCTCACCCCTAAGGCCTCTGCCCTTCTCTGCCCTGGAAAGCAATGAACAGCAACAGCACTGGTGTCCCAGCAGCCACGGCCCACCCCGGGCGGTGGGGCATTTCCCAGCTTCCTGAGAGCAAGCAGACCTCACTCTCAGGGATGACTTAGAACATCCCTTGGTTGACTAAAGCTGGAGTCCCAAAGGTTTGTAGGGCTGTTTTGGGGTGTAGAAATGTAATAAAGAGAAAATGAATCACACAGAAAGAAAGAAAAGAAACACAACCCCAAACCCACTACTTTTCCAGACCTCAAAATTTTTCATCAGGAAAATACATCATCTGCACACTTTCAAACATAACTGGATTCCTGCCCAGGTACAGTACAAAGGCCAAATTCAAACCTGACTGAGAACTCCAGATTAACACGGTGGCCTTCAGCCTTGATCCCTGCCTCCCACATTTCAGGCCCTTTTGCCCAGCATCTGCTTAGACAAACGCTCTGAATCTACCACAGAGTGTGGTTACCTGAGCCGGGAAGTATTGCCTCAACCTTCTGGAATACCAAACGACCGCAGACCAGTGCGGCAGCAGGCAGCAGGAGAGGCCGGGCGGGTATCAGGAACCATCTGGCCTATTTAAACAGCTCTCACTGTCAAGGACAGGCCACCAAGCATCCCTCCAAGTAGCCAGCCTGGTGCAGAGACGCAGTCCCTCAGAGGAGAGGACACCGACGGGGAGGAACGGGGGAGAAGGGATGAAAGCGAGATGGGCTACAAAACGTGTGGTGAGGGGGGAGTGAGGCGATGACCTTCATCAAAGTCTAGATACTGTTTCTGAAGTTTACTGGAAGATGGTTTTCCCCTTCTATAAAAAGAAAAAAAAAAAAAGAAAGAGAGAAAGAAAAGAAAGGAAAGATCATGTTGCAACTTCCTTCACCACAGTACCGGCTCAGGAAAAAAAACCCAGACCTTGCTTCACTTTCCCAGCTGCACTAACCGTCACCTCCATCCTGAGCCCTGAGTGCTGAGGCCTTGAGAGGCGGGAATCAAAGATGGCCAGAGCCTAGGGTCACACAGCCACCCCATCACCCTGCGAGCCGCCTGCCCACACCTCCACCTGAGCAGCTGAACACAGGGCAGGATGAGATTCTTCAGAGCAAGACAGAAGTCCTGTGAGGGCCCAGAGGCCGACCAAAGTAGGCTCTGCCACAGGGTCAGCGCGGCCACCTCTTTTTATTACCCCTTTCCTCCCTGGCTCTGCTGGATGCTTGGCCAACTCCCAACCCCAAGCATTTCCTATTACAAGAAAGATCCCTGGAGGGAGATCCTCTCTCTTCCCGCAGCCGAACAGGAGACGGGAGTACCCAGTGCAATTCCTTAACAACCCACGCCCACTGGTCAAACTTTAATCTGCATCCTCCCCTGGGTGTGTCCCAGGTGTGATTCCAGGATGTGTCCTCTGCCTAGGCCAGGCAAAAGTGACCCCGTCCCCTAACCCCTTCCACCCTGAGGAGACCATCCCATGTCTCCATGTCCTCTGGGGCCACCCTATTGCCCTGACCCCACCACTTACGCACCAGAACCTCCCTGAGCCTCTTTCTCTGTATGGAAACCCCAATATCAGACCACGTGGCCTCCTTGTGTCAGAAATTGTCAAATGGGAATATGTGTGAAAGGGCACAATCCAGATCGTGGGGGGCAGTCTTTTCATTCCTTACACACACACACACACACACACACACACACGCACTTGCACACGTTCACTGCCCTTCTGAATGGAAGGTTCCCAAAGGCAGTGCCCATTCCTTATCCTTGTAGCAATTTGCACAAAGTAAGTATCCCATAAATATTTGATGATACAACATAAATTTCCAGAGCAACTAAGTACTAAATTATAATGGATTCATGGAGGAACTACTGGAGAGGCAGTAGCACACGCTGAAAGAAGCCCAGGTTTTAGAGTAAGACACTCCCATCATTAGCAAGCCCAGGGCCTGGCACTTAACCCGCTGCCCCTCTGCCCTCCCAGCATTTCCAAGGTGCACTCCAACACCACCTTCCCAGTAAAGCCTTCCCTGAGCCACACACACATTCCCAGCATTCCTGGGCCTCCTGCCTCCTTTCTTTCTGCCACCATCTCTATCACCATCTGACAGGCCGTATCATTTAATTGATTGCATTTTGTCAGTCTCCCCTTGCTAAAATGCAAGCTCCTTGCAGACAAGATTTTGTTTTTGTTTTTGTTTTTGTTTCTTTGGTACACTTAATGTATCCCTGGGGCCTATAATAATTTATAGCAGTTAGCAGACACTCAGTAAATCATTGCTAATGAATGCATTGTTCTGAACATGTGACCACGTTTCCTCTTCTGTAAAATGTAAGTATTCTGTAAATATTTTTCCTTTGCTGTATTATTTTAGGGTTTAGCAAGAAGATTAGTAAAAACCCAACACAATGCCTGACACAAAGTATCTGCTCAATAAAGACTTGTTATTAATCTGGGAAACCTTGACAGTGTTGCTAAACCTTCAACAGTGATTCAGCTGTAGCATTCAGCTACAGAAGACTGAAGACTGTTTATGTATCAAAGCCAATCTGCTGTTCCCATCTATCCTTAGGGAGGCTGCAAAAGTCATCCTCAGCACTGCTAATTAATTTTCTTGAGTGGTAAGTTGCTTCGGGTCTCAGAGGGATAGAAGGCACCCTAAGGCAAATCCTGCTTAGAAAGGCAGGAGTCTAGTCTAAGCTGCTAGAAAGAATCAGCCCTCATTGTTCCAAATTCCTCTCATCTCATATAGCAGAGGTATTAAAGGGGTCTAAACCCAAAGGGATGACCCTGACTAGTCTCCCATTCGAGGCTAATCCTGCCATCTGGGCCTCCTGATGGCCCGTCAGCAGGAAAGACAGGAGGCAGGCATGGGAGAGAATACATGTTTATAAACAGTGGTTGAATGGCTGAGTGAATAAAAAACTACTACAGCCCGGGGAAGGTTGATGGACCACTGGCCTACACAAAGTGAGGGCAGAGAGGAATGGTCAATCCCCACTACCTGGAACGTGGGCTGCCCACCCTCTTCCCAGTGCGGGGCTGTGTACCCAGCAGTGGGGTGACAGAAAGCCCTTTGTGAAGTGCAGGCGTCCTCTGAGATCAAGTCTGAGACCAAGCCGGAGCCCTGCAATTCACAAAGGAGCAAACGGAGTGAGGCCCAGACATGTTCTCAGACCTTCTGAGGGCCACACAAGCCGGTCTCTCAGACACCAGTCCTGGTCTGTGTCTCCTTCAAACCTGTGGCATGGAGTTAAGTTGCCCCACGAGATTCAAACCTCTGACCTCAGACCTGGCAACCTGGTACTCGACACTGGTCTTCTTGCAACACACAGGAGCAAGGCCAGCTGTCACATCACCTTGGACTGCATGTGTGTGTCTTGGCTTTGTCTGGCGCTAACCAGAAGATGCCAAGAGCTGGAAGAGAGGTGGTCAGTTCCACATCTGTCCCTCCCCCAGTTAAAATTCTCTCAGAGGCAGAAGGGTCATCCCTGTAGTGAAGCAGGAAAAGAAGGGGCTCTGGAACAGGGAGGAGAAAGAGAAGAGGCATCAATGGGAAACTGTGGTCAGGATCCTTACAAGAATGAGAAATCCGTTAGCAGAAACAGAAGGTGTCAGCTTGAGTCAGCAGATCCGAATGTGTGGAGGGAAGAAATGCCCAGAAGACTGTTCCGCTGTGAATGGCTTTTTAGCAGGCTGGAGGGAAGAACAGGGACAGACACTTGGGGGGCCTTTACTGTAGCCCTGGCTCAGTCTCAGAGAGCCCAGCCCCCTCTGTGCCATGTCCAGAGCCGTCCCCCCACTCACCCGAGGATCACCATTGGGACCTTATGTTTATGCGGGCAGCTCCCACTATTATTCAATTACCACACTTTTATTAGGCAGCTAGGTATAATGCGCAACGCCAAAATACTCCATGACTTTTTTTAAAGGAGGAAATAAGAGAATACAAAAAATAATGAAGATGTGAGTCTTCATGAACTTACAATGCAGCGTTAGAAGGGTCCCTTGAACATGGGCAAACGGACTGAAAACAGGGGGAAGGGAAGAGTGTCTTGGCAGGTCTGACAGGGCAGGGTAGGGGAGAGCCACTTCTGGTGTGAAAGCTTTCATGAAAGTGGCAGCATTTGTACAGGGTGGAGTAGGGAGATACAGACAGGGGTGGGGCAGGGAGGCAAGGAAGATACAGATGGACAGATGGCGTACATACCATGCATGGGCAAAGGTGACGGGGTGGGGGCGGGGGGGGTGCAGGGTTCTATTCAGGAAACAGCAAACGTAAGCCACTTAAGCTGAAATGCAGCAGGTATTCAGGAAAAAAAAAATAAAAATAAATAAAACCGAAAACCAAATTGGCGTCAGATCAGGGAAGGATCTGGAAAACTCCTGTATTCTACAGCCAAAGTGAACCCACTGAAGGGTTTGAGCTGGAAAGCTGTATAATCAGAGCTGGGCTTCAGACAAAGTAACCCCCCATGCGCTCCAAGACACTGAGGGGCCAAGACCTTCGTTCCCCAGTTGAGGTCCTCAGAGGGAGTGGTGTGTCCCTCCTGGCCCCTACCCCATCCCCTGCTCTCCATTCCTTCTATATCAAACTCTAGTTTATGTTCTTTTTAAAAATCTAAGGCAAGGTAACCAAAACAAGTCCTTGAAACCAGAAGGGTCCAGACACAGGCGAAGGAGCGCTCATACACCCGTCCTCCCCACTAGGAGCCCAGGTGACTAGCACCCTGCCAGGGGAGGGGAACACGAAGGTATGAAGTCCCGGAGAATCCCACAGGCTCCCGGGGAAAGGCTGTGATGCTTGGGAGCCTGGCAGTCAGAGGGAGTAACAAAACTTCAGCGTTTCTATAAACTAAACATTCACAATGCAGGCGACCATACACACTCATTCTGCCCCGGTATCCTTCTACCTTTCAGAGATCTGGGTGCCTGTGAGGACAGAGGCATTGCGAAGGGCACAAGATGACCCCTGCTACCGTCGCCAGCACAGGAGAGCCAACAGGGTGCTCCAAGTACCAAGGCCCATGTGGCCTCTCCACCAGTCCACCTGCATTCCTAGGATGCTCTACGTTGCACACGTGTGGCCTCCAAGGCCCAGGGCTCCCGCTCTACTCCCCTGCCCCCCACAGGCCCCTGAGCTCCGCGGAAGTCAGGCCTGTCAAGCAATCCACAGATTCTCCACTTAGAGAGGCTTCCCTTGCCCAGTTCCGCTGACGCCGGGCCTATGGAATCTACAAGCCTTCCTCTAAGAATGACAGAAGTCAGAGAGGGAGGCCCGGGACAGAGAAGCGGGAGGGTACGGTTACTCCAAGGACAGGGGCTCCTTCTGTCAGAGTTAAAAATAAACTCTTAGCAATTTACACCCAACTCCTCCCTCCAGAAGCCAATGGGCCTTGGCAGATAAATCTCTCCCTGCAGAGAAAATGAGGCCCCAGGGGGCCAGATGGGAGAAAGCAGCCCATACAGACATGGTCCAGTATTTGACTCTAGCTGAAGCCAGAGGTCCCCAAAGACCCACCTTGGCTCCTATAACTCTTCCTCACCTCCTCTCCCAAACATCCCCAAGTTCATAAAAAAGACACAAAACCCTTGTTTGCATGGTTAGTACCACACCTGCCGAGGATTAGGTGAATCAGGAAGAAGAGAATGCCAAAGTCAAGCTAAAAGAAGTGCTTGCCCACTATTGCTCAGTTCTGCAGCTACCTGAGCCTCCTCCCCTCGCCTGCACAGGACCCCCCGGCAGTAAGGGAAGAGGCTGCCTCAATGGGCTTCCGTGGGCTCAGATCAGCAGTAACCCTGCCTCCACCGTCAGGAGAGGAAAGACCCCTGTTCTCTGTGACACAGTGCAGGTGGCAAAGCTGGAAGGCCAGAGGGGCCCTGGCCTGGCCCAGGAAGGAGGCCCAGAAGGTCAGGGCTCAGTGAGCCCTGGAAGCCAGAAGGATGAGGTCACACCCCTGCGCGTAACCTGAAGCCCCACACTGCAGAGGTGGAGAATTAGCGGGGCAACAGGGCAGGAGGCCCAGGGCAGGGAGGCGGCTCAGCCACAGGGCAGTCGGGGTGAGGGCCACGGACAGCCTCATGTGGGGCTCTCCTACTCACCCCCACACCCCTTCTGGCAGGGGGGGCCTGCTGGCCAGAGCAGTTTGGAGGAAGCCCAGGCGAAAATCTCATCGACTCCAATGAACTTGGGCGCCCTCCCCCTAAGCCTTCCCCTGATGGAGAATCATGGCAGCTCCACGGAGCCTTGGCATGCACTGCCCTCTTCTCACACAGCTGGGGCTAGGCAGGGGCTTGGGGGCAACTTGCTTTCCTGAGTGAGAGGAGTGCGACAAGCTACCTGGAGAAGCACCAGCCATGGCTCACTCCCAGCCACAGGAGAAGGGCGCAGACAGGGAGACCAGGCGCAAGGACAGAGATGCAGGTCTGCGGCGTGGCAGTTAGACCCGGGGCCGACGGCAGGGCTGGGTGGTGAGGGGAGACTGCAGCAGTAGCGAGCTTATTTTTAGCTGTTGGTACAGAGGGGCTGAGTAGCAGTTCTAGGCCCTGGGCTGGAGGCCAGGTTGCAAATGTCCCGTGTGTGGGCTCGGAGCCCAGTGACACTACGGATCATCACAATGGCCACGAGGTGACTGACGCCATCACCTGCGGCAGAGGGGTGGGGGGCAAGGTTCCCAGAGGAGCAGGACAGCGGAGGAGCCGGCAGGGGCTTGTCAGCAGGTCCCCTTTCCCTTTGCTTTAGGTTCAAAAGACTCAATGGAGACGAGTGTAGCAGAGAAGGCATCAACAGCACAGGCCCCCGTGTTCCCCTCATGTTCTCTGAGACAGAAAAAGCCACACAGTTTCCGTCTTTAGCCACCACGCCTCACCTTCCAGATGAGTGCTGCATGGACACTGGCCACGGAGATGCCTGGGATGTCCCTCAAGAGTAAGATGCCCTTTCATATGACCCTTCTAGGCAGCTCAGGTTCCTAGCAGAATAAACGCAGAGCTTGACCGGTCTTAGAGGGGGATAAGAGTTACAGATAGGGTTTGACCTTGGGGCCACGTCCCAGGCTCTCCCCCGGCCAGAGAGCACACAGAGATGCTTACTGGATCAGAGAATAAAGATCCCAACACTGCACCACCAGAGGCTGTGTCCAACCTTATTCTGCTTTCCACTGTGTGTCTTCTTCGTCCAACCACGTAGGATGGCCTGGCACCCAGGACCCCACACTCCAAAGCTTCAGGGATGAAACTACTGCTCAGCACTAAGTGAGCAGGAAGAAGAGGAAAGAGAAGAGCCAGCACCAGGTATCCGTCTCTCCTCCTGCTTCTTTGGACTTCTGATATCCAGTCTTACACCGTCTTGGGGTGGGGTGGGGGGGGTGGTACTTGGATGTAAATCCTAATTTCCTCATCAGCTTTGGGAACAGTCCCCACCTCTCACCTCCGCACAGCTCCCAGCCCACACCATATCTCTGGGTGAATGAGAAGACCCCTGTCTGGAGGAGCCCAGCCACAAGCCAACACAAAGCCTGCCTGGTGGACAACAGGTTAGGTCACAGCCCTCACCAGCCCCCTCGGCCAGGTGCCCCTGTGCCTGCACAGCCAATCACAGCGGCCATGTTTGGCCCCACACCTCAAATGGGAAACAAGTCTCTGATGGAGAACATAAAGAATTCCTCATCTCCACCGTGAGACACAACTATACTAAGATTCCTCTGACTTCAAGGGAAGACTAGATCCCCACGCCACCCCCACTCCCGAGGTACACAGCCCATCCTCTCTACTGAGGCGCTAGCTGGAACACTCTCCCAGTCTTCACACGAGAGAGGGAGCAGCTGGTCAATGATGATTATTAATTAACTGGACACAGCCACCTCAGAGCCTAGCATCAAGCCTATCAAAAGGGCATCCACGCCGGCACAGGCGCTGCTGATGGTCAGACACGGGGAGGTCAGCAAGTCACCCTGCCGGCTCTCAGCCTCTTGCCCCCGGCACAGCCTTCCACCACCCCGCAATGCCAGTGCTCAGGAGTAATTTGTAGCCTGACCTCTGACGCATGCACCAAAGCCTGGAAAACTTAACTGACCTACTCAAGGTCACATGACCAGTTAGCAGGACACATAGACTGGGCCCCTTTTTTTGCTTTCTTCTCTTCTCTAGCACTTAACCAATAATTAAAAACTCACCTCTAAAAATTTGTATCCAAAGATATATATTAAAATGCAAAATATCAGTATCCCTCTAATGATGAGAAAAGGTACAAAATTTGGGTTACATACTTGGTGTACATCAAGCTGCCCAGTGGCATGGTCCCTTCTCTTTACCAATGTCCCCATTTATGAGGTGACCTATATAGAAAAAGCCTAGTGACCAGTTAGTTGAGCTGAGAGTTGCACTGCAAGGGCCATCCCTCTAGCAACCAAAAAAACCAAAGGAACCCAGATGAAGAGGAGGTCCCAGGGAACTGCGTCCCTGATTAAGACACAGGGTAAGACCCTGGACATAGCGCTGACCCTTTCCTGACTGGCCTAACCACCCGCTCTGGTAAGATGGAAGCAGTCAAGAAAGATGACCAGGGAGTATCAACAGCTCTAAGGTGCAAAGAGATATGGTTGTCTTTACCACCCGAGCTTATATCAGTACCAAGAGCAGCTGCAACCCCTTCAAACACAAAGAACAACTCTGCCCGGCGCACCCACCTCCCTCCTAGAACACTGAAGCTCCTGGAAGGGTGCAGTCCAGGGAAGAGGGAAAAAGAGACCCCACGTGGCCCTTGGAAGGGCCTGAATCAGGACCTCAGACCACCGGGGACAGTCCTGAATCACAACACCGGAGGGCCTCGGGACTCATGGAAGGACTCCAGTGGGATGCCAATGCCCTGTCCTTCCCCACAGTGGGTGACATTCCTCCTGGCACAGCCTCCACACATCCCTGGGATTTGCGGGTGACAGGAACTTTAGCCCCTCCTCCCACCCCAGGATCTGGCCGGGGATTAAGTCTGCAGTCCCAAAGCTTGGCTCCTCCAAGCCTCTCCCGGAGTCCCTACACCTGCTTCTTAAGTAGACTTGCCAACTGATGACGGGTCAAGTCCTCCAGTCCCAACCAGTCAAAACCTCTTAATCATGGGCACCAACACCTTCTTCCTCCCGAAAAGTAGCTTCTTCATTTCCCAGGCACCCACCAAGACCTGGTCCTGAGGCCTGGGGCTGCTTTTCTCCTCCTTCTGTCAGCCCCTGATCCCAGATCTTAGCTGGAGATTATTTTCAAGCTCCATCAAAGCCCACAATTCACAAGTGAAAAAGGACCATGATCTGACCCAACTTTGATCCTGCCTCAGTGGACGCCAAGAGTCTGACTGCAGTAAATAGGGGCCAAGGCCCCATGAGAAGGAGGGGGGTCTCTGAAACTAGAAACTTAGGACCTCCACGGTCCAAACCTCAATGATTTGTCATCCTTCTGCCTGTGAGTTTACTTCATGCCCCTCAAATATTGTAACAACCACTTTTAATATAAAGCTAGGTTAAGGGCACCTGGGTGGCTCAGTGGGTTAAGCCTCTGCCTTTGGCTCAGGTTATGATCTCAGGGCCCTGGGATAGAGTCCTGAGTCGGGCTCTCTGCTCCACAGGGAGCCTGCTTCCCCCTCTCTCTTCGCCTCTCTGCCTACTTGTGAACTCTCTCTCTGTCAAATAAATAAATAAAATCCCTTTAAAAAAAAAAAATAAATAAATAAAGCTAGGTTAGGTTCAATTCTGGGTCACCAACCCTACTTGGTCCTTGCCCACCTGATCTCCAGTTCTTCCCTCAGGGCCAGCATCACCAGCCACTCCTACAGACCTGCTCATACTTCAGAGGCCCAGCAATGAACTGTCCCTGGCTCCTAGAGTCCTCAGAGATTTCCCTTCCAAAACTCTTCTAGCCCCAACCACAGGATTTCACCTCTAGACCAGCACAATGCAGCAGAACTTTCTAATAGGAGGAGTATATGCTTCTGTGCTATCCAGTTCAGCAGCCAGTAGCCACATGTAGCCACTGGAGACTTGAAAGGTGGCTAGCTGATTTTCTATTTATTTTTTTTTAAGATTTTATTTATTTATTTGACAGAGAGAGATCACAAGTAGGCAGAGAGCAGGCAGAGAGAGAGGAGGAAGCAGGCTCCCTGCAGAGCAGAGAGCCTGATGCAGGGCTCGATCCCAGGACCCTGGATCATGACCTGAGCCGAAGGCAAAGGCTTTAACCCACTGAGCCACCCAGGGGTCCCTGATTTTCAACTTAATTTAGATTAATTAACATTAGTTTAAATACCATGCAAGGGTATTGGCTGCCATACGGGACAACACACACTGCATCTGTTAATGCCTTCTCCGAATCCGTTTCTTGACCCCTCAAGTTTTAAGGCACTTTATGTGACCAAGCATATAGCAGGATGCTCAGTGAACTGTTAACAACCTATAAGCAAAGGAGATATAAGAGGCTAATTTGGGGCACCTGGGTGGCTCAGTCAGTTTAAGTGTCCGACTTGATTTCAGCTCAGGTCACAATCTCAGAGCCGTGAGATCAAGCCCTACCTTGGACTCTGTGCTGGGTCTGGAACCTGATGGGAGATTCTCTGTCTCCACCTCTGCCATTTGCCCCACCTCGTGTTCTCTTCTTCTTCTTCTTTTAAAGATTTTATTTAGTTGACAGACAAGAGATCACAAGTAGGCAGAGAGGCAGGCAGAGAGAGGAGGAAACAGGCTCCCACTGAGCAGAGAGCCTGATGTGGGACTCGATCTCAGGACCTCGGGATCATGACCTGAGCTGAAGGCAGAGGCTTTAACCCACTGAGCCACCCAGGCACCCCTCTCTTCTTCTTTAAAAGAGGCCATTTTAGTGAGTGAAACCTTCCTCACCATGCGATTTCATCTAGCAAACCCCATCTGGGAACAGGGCCCTCACACAGCCGTGCTACCCAGCGTGCTACCCAGGAGGTATCCAAGCATGAGGTGTGCCGGTGGGATGCTGCCTGTCCTTCGGGGCTGTGGGAGCTCCGTGCCTCCCTGTGTGTCCGGAACAAGCACACGAGGTTCCGATTATCTCCCCTTCAGAACACCAGAGGAAGCCCCACCACAGTGACACACAGTGACCTGGGGAGGGAGAACCACTGGAGAAAGGAAAGGAGAAGACATCACAGGACCTTGTTTTCTCTCTAATCCACGCAATGGAAAGATAAACAGAGGTAAGGTATGACAACATTCTATATTTTGTAAAGCAACAGCACCCTTCAACTAATCAGAGTCATGCAGCAGAGAGGGACAACAGTGCCAGCTTTAATTAAATTTGTTCAGCTAATACCCAAGAGTCACCATGACACAGTGAAGCAGGAAGCAGCTGAGGAACCCCAGGGGGCATACAACCATTATTACACAAGTGGGTTGAGACTAGGTGTCCTTACCAAAGAAACAGTTAATATGGTTCCTACGTTCTTCTACAAAAAATAATAAGATTTCTTTCAAACACTCCCTAAAAGGATATATATATATATATATATATATATATATATATATATATTTTTTTTTTTTTTTTTTAAGCTGGTTACCTGATTTAAAACTCATGAAGCTGCTGAGTTGGTACATAAGCTGCCCCTCCAACTTCGGGGGTTACTGCTGGGGACGCAATAAATACCCACCCGGCACCCCTTTGCCCAACAGCCCAACAATAAATACCCAACAGTCAAGGGGGTCAGAGAGCAGCTCCTGAGGCTTGAGGAGCTCTGAAGCAGCAGCCTACCCCAGGTCTGGGCCTGTGGACGCCACCGCAGTTATGAAGCGGGAAGGGGCCTGAGACAGGGAGTCGGGCGTCCCAAGTTCTAATCCTGCCTCAGCCAAGTGCATGGCTCTATGACCTCAAGTGATTTCTGCTCTGGGTCTTGGTTTTTTCATCTGCAAGACAAGGGGGTTAGATGAGATGACCTCTGAAGTCCCTTCCGGCTCTGAGCAAGTGCGAGTATGACTCAGAACGTAGCAACAGCAGCCAGGAGAGATGGCGAGGTGAGGTCACGGCACCCACTAAAAGCCCTGATATGTTAGCTCTGTGAGGTGGAGGTAGAAAAGCAGCAGCACAAGATGGGACTTTTTGTTTTTTTTTAAAAGTACTGATTTCCCTCAAGAGGGCTAAGAGGTCACCAGACCTCTTAACCACAACATCCCATCCACTCTCGGAGCCGTGAAGCAGCAGAGATCAGAACCCCATCCGAGACCGTGCCCCAGTCCTACAGCTCCTGTCTCAAATCCCCAGGAACGACCTAACACACATAGAGTAAAGGTCTGATCCCTTTTTCCTCAGTCACTTTCCCAATGGGGCAACCCATCCTAGCCCACAACATCCACCTCCCCTTGTTTTATAATCAAAACACTCCTGGTTTTGAAAATCATTCCACTGCTCAGCACCTAAGGTTAAGTTCATCAAGATTCAAGATCTAGAAATCTCTTTGGTGTATGTCTCAAACAGGATTCTTTGGACCAGCTTCCCCCCACAAGCTGTAATTATGTCTTAGCCAATATTTGGATATGGAAGTGCTGTCGACACTGCTGTCGGTCTCGGAATGCCTCATACCTTCTTTCTTCCACTATTATTAAGTTTTTACACAAAGATGTGTGGGAATCTACAATTTAACAGTTGAGTCAACTTATAAGATCTGGGCGCAGACTGCCTGTCAAAACAGACTGACTTCAATCTTCACCCACTTCTAACCTGAGAAAGATGAATTATGAGTGCTATTTAAAACACTGCCAGATTTTTCCTTTCAAAACTATTTACAGGAGGGGAATATCCAAATCTCTGTCCTATTCATAACAAGGACAGAAATCTAAATTACAACAGAAATCTGAATTGCCACTCTTAAACATTTTAGCGTGTGGTTTTCTGTGTCATTATATAGAATAAAAAGAAGTGGAGAGCTTTTGTTCTGAAGTCTTTATACAATATTTCAGCTACCCAAGGGAATGAACAGCCTTCGTCCCCAAACTGCTGATGGGTGAAGGCAGATGGCCTCTCAGAGGGATAGAAAACTCTCCCAGAAAGAACGGCTGTCACGTCCTCACCGGTACAGGCTAACTGTGGTCAAAGAGTCTTCACTCAACTCTACTCCCCAAGGTCAGAGCCACAGTTAAACCACCACTCCTCCTCCCGGTCCCCGCTTATGACTATGGAAAAAGTGGTCTAAGGCACAACCACCAAAAAGCCCACAGCAACAGCTTAGAGTAAAAGCCGAACAATCTGACAGTGCTGGGGCTAGCTGAAAGCTCTCCCCACCCAAGGAGGATGCAAGCATCAAGGAAATAATTTTAGAGGCCTTAAAATCTGGAAATCGGATCTGCTTGCTCTCTGCAACTGCAAAGTGCCAGAGTTTTATTACATCTAATTATATATTCCAACAGTTCCACCCATCACACCTATCTGAGTTTTGTATTAATAGCTGAAATACAGCTGGTTGGGGATGGGGGGGGCAGCGAGGGGGAGGAGAAAAATATAACACAGGAAGTATTTTTCTCCTCCTCCAATCATTAAGACGCCCCAGGGGAAACAGGCCTGTTTGTGTCACCTTTAGAGATGTGGTTTGATCTGAAACCTGTCTGAGGGGAAAACCTTTTTAGTGACCCTGAACACTGGCTCACACAGCACTGGGGACCCACCCATCTCATCAGACCTCCAAGTCCATTCTGTTTAACTTCTGAAATAGGTATTCTCTCTTAAATCCTCATCCCCACCCCACCCCCAACCACCACACCCCCTTAAAAAAAAAAAAAGAAAAAAGAAAAAAGAGGTTGGGTTTCCTCAGCTCAAGGATAACGCTCCCTCCCACTGTCCACCAATCGCCTATGTCCAGGGCTCAAGCGGCCATCCCCGATTTGCGGCATCAGCACCCGGCCCAGCCGCGGTTTAGAGACCGGGTTCACAATGATCAATGGAGCTATGGAAACAGCAGACATCGCGCCGGAGCCTGCTGGCCTCCCATCTGGAGCCTCACAGGCACTGAAGGTAGGAGGAGAGCCTGCTCTCGGATCAAAACAGTCCCTCCCCCGCGCCCGGGGGGCGGTGTCCCCGCGGAATCTCCAGCCTGGCACCTCCCCGGCCGGCGCGCCCCAAGGCGGCACGGCCGCGCTCGGGAGGCCCAGGGAAGTGAAATCACACATTCCGGCTCCCAAATAAGGAGCGAGGCTAAATAAACCTCAGCGATCCGACTTCTCCAAACTAACCGACCAACCAGCTCAATGAGTAATGGGCCTTTTGTGCCCGCAGAAAGAAAGAAAGGAGGGACGAGAGGATGGGGAACCACAACCCCCGAAAATCACTTCCTTGAGCCGGGGTAAAATTAGCAGAAGTGGTCCCGAAGCCAACCGTTGCGCCTCGGCTGGATCCCGCTCAAACCCCAAAATGGCAGAGTCCTCACGAGTTCTTTCGGGTCCCGCCACTCACACCCGGAGGTGACCGGAAACTCGGTCGGGCGGCGTGGTCCTCGCGGACCTGACCTTCCCCGCGGCCCGCCGGCCCCTTGCCGCGCACTTGGCTCCGCTCGGGCGCCGGGACCGGCAGCGGAGCCGCGGCCACTCCTCGGCGACCGGGTCGGACTGACACGGGGTCCGGGGAGGGTCGGCGCGATCGCGCCCGGCGACTGTGCGCTCCGGCCGCTCCGGAGCGCGGGGCGGGGGTCGTCCCCGGGAGCCTCCCCCCGTGCCCCTCCTCCCCTCCCCCGGCCCCGAACTTACTTTTAGGGCGAATTTCTCCTGGGTCCTCTTATTGAAGATCTGCAAAACTTTCCCGTTGATGCCCAGTCCCAGGACCTGGGTGGTGACCTTGTAGTCGTCGATGATGG
Source organism: Mustela erminea (assembly GCF_009829155.1). Taxonomy (NCBI): domain Eukaryota; kingdom Metazoa; phylum Chordata; class Mammalia; order Carnivora; family Mustelidae; genus Mustela; species Mustela erminea. The sequence goes on from NC_045630.1 coordinate 38,035,319, forward strand.
CGTTCTTCTTGATCTGCAGGCTCGACTTGACATGGAACTGGGGAAACTGCTGCGGGGGCAGCGGCGGCGGCTGGGCCGGGGGGTGAGGCTGGGCCGGGGCGGGGGGCTGCGGCGGCGGCGGCGGCGGCGGGTTGGGGAACAGCACCGGCGGGGTCTGGCCTTGGGAGTTGGACAGCATGGTGCCCGGAGACGCGGGAGCAGAGGGGGTAGGGCCCGCGGCCGCCCCCTCCTCCGGCTCCGGACGGGGTCCCCGCCACCCCCCGCCCGGCTGCGAAGTTTGCTCCGGGCTGGAGCCGGCTTCCCCGCCCCGGCCCGGCTCCAGGCTCGGCGGGTCGCGGGGCTCCGTGGGTCCCGCCGTGCGCCGCTGCCGCCCACCAGCCCTCCTCCCTCCCTCCCACCCTCCCCCCGGGGGCCTGGCGCTCGGGGGACCGCGGGACGGCGGGGGCCCGGCCCGGGGGGGAAGCGGCCGCGCGACAATGTACCCAGCCCGGGGGCCGGCGGCCGCGTCACAGCCTCGTCTGCGTCCGGGGCTGATCCTTAAAGGGGAGGGTCGGAGGGGCTGGGCTTGGGGAGGCGGGGCGGGGCCGGGGAGGTGTGGGCGTGGGGGAGGGGCTGGCCTTAAAGGGGAGGACGCGAGGCAACCCGAGTGTGGAGGGCAGGGGCTGCGGGCTAGGGGCTGGGGGGCTGAAGGACAGGGAATGAGGGCTGAGAAAGCCAAGTTCGTAACCGATCCGGGCCGCGCAAAGGGAAGAGGGAGGTGTATGAAAGTGGCTGTATAATTCAAATGGAAGAGCCACTTTTCTTCCAATTGTGCGTGTCTTTTAGACCGCAGCCGCCAATTGGGAGAAGTGGTGTATTTTGAAGGCGAGGGGTAGCTGACTAGTGTTAGCCACTGGAGATCTCGGGGTGAGCAGGAGTGACCGAGAATTACCGAATTACCGAGGGCCTTCGTCCTCAACATGGGTGTGAGGCAAATATTAAATATTTTCCAGACCATTTTCCTCTGAGTGTTGCACTTTTCTCATACATTTGTTTTTCAGTTAAAGATTTATCACTGTGTAACTATGAAGAATGTAGCAATTATAACTTTGAACTTTTTTTCACGTAAATGAGCTTAAAAAAAAAAGTAAAATGAAATGAAATAAAAAGGAAACTGAGTGGGAAAAGGCTAGACTGACCTTCAGACTTCCTGTGTGATCCTGACCCAGCCATTTCTCCTCTCCCTCAGTGGGAAGAATAAGCAGTACCTTTCCACCAGATGTGGAGAGAACTAGATAAGACAACCAACAAAAAGGAAGGTCTGGGAGCTAGGTTCTGATCTGCAGGGTGGAGGAGTTAGTCCCTGAACTGGCACCATTAGGAGAAATGGGTTGTTGTTGTTTTTTTTTAAGATTTTATTTATTTATTTGACAGACAGACATCACTAGTAGGTAGAGAGGCAGGCAGAGGTGGGGGGAGCAGGCTCCCTGCTGAGCACAGAGCCTGATGTGGGGCTTGATCCCAGGACCCTGGGATCATGACCTGAGCCGAAGGCTTTAGCTCACTGAGCCACCCAGGTGCCCCAGAAGTGGGTATTTTTAAGAAGTCGAGCTCTAGTCCAGATTAGCCCCATACCTCTGAGGAAGATACCAAGGATCTAGCTGGGCCTATAGTAGCCCAGGGCAGGTGACTGGGGACGCTCTGAATAGAGGCTGCTGTTGGGTGGGGGGGGTGATCATCAAACACAAGCCTGCTGACCTCTTCCCGGCTCTGACTGGTAGAACAGTTGAGAAATAAGACAAAGGAACCAGACAGGTGAAGACAAAACTTCAGTGTGATTACTCATAACCCAAAATTTAAAATGGGGCATGAGCTATGGCCACATGTGGTCCCTAATGTGTCCCCCCAACACTCCAGAAGGAGTGAGAGGTGGAGCAAAAGGCAGGAGTTACCCTTCCAGAACAGTACAATTCTTTCCAGGCTGAGCAGCAGAGTTCATTCCATGGGGCTGGAAAGGAAACAAAGATACTGGCTCTTTCGAAGCAGAGTGAATTTAGGGGACAACCTAACTGTGTACAAGGTGCCGTGCCCAGCCTCACAGGGGTAAGTGGTGTTAATCGATAGGGAAGAAAACAGGCAGGTATAATAAAACAATGTGGCGAAAGCGGCATAGATGTGGGTTGGGAGCTGGAGGTGGAGGGATTCGCCTCCCAGCTGCAGCAGCTGAGGGCAGATGTGGTTAGAGACCCCCCCACCCCACCCCCCGACTCTTCAAAAACACAGAGACCACCTCAGGCCACAGAGTTTGGAGACCGCCTTCCCCTTTCGGGTCACCAAGGCACCCGTGGAAGATACCCAGGGACTGAGAGAGGGACAGATTCAAGGATGGGGAAGTAGAAAGCTCCAGCTGCTCAGCTGCTCAGGCTCTTTCTCTGCTGATGAAAGGTCCCTGGTCTGGGGCTGCTCCCAGCTCTGAGTTGGTCTTTTTCTGTCCACAGAAGAGTGTCACTGGGGGCTTCCCAGTGCTTGGCATTGAGTTTTCACCTGCTTCTCTCCACATGGCTAGAAAGAAGATAAGCTCTTCACCCTTTCGGAGATAGAAAGGCACAGGGGAAAGAGAACCGAGTTTTAGAAACAGGTGACCTGAGTTCGAATTCATCCTCAAGTTGGATTACCATGAGTAAGCCGTTTAACCTCTCTTTGTATCTGAATAAATGAGAAAAACAATAACCTTGACTTTCAGGGCTGAGTGAGAATTTAATGAGCTCATATTTAAGAGAACCCTTCGTAAACTACAAATTATCAGGAAATAGTATTATTATTATCATTATTATATTATATATTATTATATATAATATGTTATATTTATATATTATATAATATTATCATTATTATATTATATGTTACATATCAAATATTATTATTATTATCATTAAAGCATGGCTGGCTGGTTCCTCTGTTCCCTGCCCCTGCTTGGGGATCTGTCCCTGATATCACAACTACCTTCCTAACTAGCTAGGACTCTGGGGAGATGCTGAAGCCCAGTGACCCAGGAATAACAAGCAACTGAAACCGCCGCTGGGGATCCCTCACTCAGTTACATGGGCCGTGCAGGCCTCAGGGCACACAAGGACTCCAAGGGCAGGTTCGTGTGCATGTGCATAGAAGTTACATAAGCTGCATACAAAACGCACACCTACATGAACACAAACCCATCAGCACAAGGTGCCTGGCATGGAGCACATGCCTAATGGATGCATAGGAACCACAGTGAGCGGGGATAAAGGGGGAAGCACTCGGCAAGAGATCCAGTCGTAAGTTCCCTTCCAGGCCAACTACTCATAACCTCACATAACCTGGAACCTCACATTCCCTTATAACCTCTGGAGTCCCTTCCCCCGCTCAGTTCCTTCTCTCTCATCTGTGAAAAGCGACAACACATTTGTCCTGCCGACCTCTTATAGCTACTATAAGAATAAAATAAATTATTTTCCCTTAGGACACAGAAGTCCATAGTCCTATACGTACAATGCCACGCTCTCAATGATGTGTAAGGAACTTCCTAAGCAGTTTTTATGGATGTGTGGAAGCACTTTGAAAATTAGAAGTCTATGGAAATAAAAAGTATTATTTTTGTCTAGTATTGACATGCAGACACATAAGCCATGTAATACTGTACCCACAAAGCCAATGAAAAGACCTCACGTGCATAGAGTCAGATTAATTTTAATCCTTGATTCATGACACAGCTTTATTATTGGTCCAGGTACCTCTACTTTGCTTTGGCTATCAGTTATTTTTAATAATGCAAGAGGCACCTGTGAATCCCCTGCCCAAAATAAAGACTAGAGCTTTGACATGAAATAACTATGTGGTTCCTCCATCCCCACCCCAACCTACCTCTGTTTTCCCAGCCAAAAATAACTATTATCTTGAATCCTGTGTCCACCGTTCCCTTACTTTCCTTTTGCATTGTTTTATTTCATAAGGTATAGGTGTCTGACCTTCATAAAAGATGAAGCTGATAGGGTCTTAGAAGGGAGATGGATAAGAGTGACATTGTTAATAAGACAAGGTTAGAAGAAAGAGATCTGGTGATGGTTTCGAAGTATTCCCTCCATTCTCCTGGGGATGATGAAAATGATGATGGAGTGATATGGTGCTCAGACTGTGCTCGGCCCTCCATTGGCCTCATCTCATTTAAATCTCACGAAGATCTGCGGCAGACTGCTAGTTATGTGGACCAATACCCATTTCCCGCTCTTTGATAGTAAAGAACTTCCATTATTTAGTTAAGCACATGACTGCCCTGAGGAAAAAATTACATTTCCAGCCTCCATTACAACTGGTTGTCAGACTAAGGTCCAGCCAATCACTTATAAATGGAAGGGGTCAAAGGGAAGGGGAAGGTCCTCCTTTTTCTCTTCCTCTTTTCTCTTCCCCAATGGCTGGAATGAACACTTTAAGGGCTGTAGCTTGAGGAGCCATCTTGAATCATGAAGTAGAGGCCATAGGTTGAGGATAACAGAACACAAGGATAAAAGCAGCCTATGTCCTGGAGAGCACACATTCATCATATCATTCCCTAAGCCACTGACCACCTTTTACATGAAGAGTAGTAAATGTCCTTCTTGTAACAGTAATGGATATACTAGGTTTTCAATCATTCACAACCAAACTTAACTATTAGTTATCCCAACTATTATACGGCCCTAGGGACTATGTACTGTTAGTCTAATTTATTTGTTTTATAGGAGAGGAAACTGAGTCCTAGAGAAATTAAGTAACTTTCCTAGGGTCACAGAGTTCACAGAGGACAGAAGCCAGGTCTTTCTGATCTGAAGTCCATGGTCATGTCCCTCAGTCTAAACCCTGAGCAAATTTATACCCACACATCCTTCTTGTTTTCAGAAATACAGAATCTGCCATTTCTGGGCAGGAATGGCCCAAAGAGTTATGGGCTACACTTTAGATAAACTTTAAATCTCCCACGTCTCAGTTTCCTTCGACCTTCTAGTATAGATCTGTGTTGCATAGCTGGGCTCTGTTATGGGATAAACCTTGACTCCATGACAATCTCTCTTCTTTGAGGTTCCCCCATCCTGCCTTCATAGCACCAGGGAGTAAGCGGCTCCTGTTTTACCATGATGTGGGATTCTGAATGGATGACAGAGGATAAGAATCTACAGAGGTGGATTTCTTGGAAATGTGCAGACGGCATGCTGCAGATGAGACAACATCCGTAGGCTGCGAGATACGCGTATGCACACAGATAAACCAGACTTCGGATCTAACCGGTATGGCAAAAAGCAGAATATCACAGAAGGAAGCATGATTCACAGGAAAAGATCTGTCCACTCAGAACTCACCCTTGAGAAGAAAAACAGCTTGGGGCCTAGAGAGAGATAAGCAGTCTTCACGCCATAAGCTACTAATTCTTTGATAAAATGAGAAAGACTTCAACGTGAGGATAACATATGCGTAAGAGTCATTAGTCGCAAAAATTTCTGAAATCTCTGAATGTGCTAAGAGCCGATCCACGGAAAGAAATTCTACCTGAAGCAACAATGCCGTATTGAGGGCTTCCCAGAGGGGAAGAATGCTCTGCTCCCCTATCCCCCAGTGCCCTTGCCTGTACCCCCAACCTTTGACAGTTCCATGCTACAGCAGGGAGCATCTACAGTGGAGGGAAGAATGGGAATGGAAATAGAAAGAAGGAAGTATCCGAAGGGGATGGAAACTTAGCCTCTGTGCCTCAACAGACAGAACATGGTCCAGAGGGACTACAAATGGGGCTAATTAGGACTACACGATACCTAATTATAACTCTGCAGCTTGGTATGGGAAATGGAAGGAAAAGAAGTAAATTTTCTGCCACATTCAAGACAGTCCAAGGCCACTGTCTCTGTTTTAAAAACGTTGCCCCTCCAGTCTAACCCGCACTGGGCATGTCAGTTGCAAAGCCAGTGCTTGTTCCGCGGGGGGACTGAGATGGGGAAGGGAGACAGGAAAACAGGATTTGCCATCCAGGAGCACAACCAGAGTGTGTCCACCCAAAAGGTCATTTCAGCTTTGCCTGGTGATCCCGTGTCCCCAGATTTCTTCCCCCTCCCTCCCTCCCTGAAGATAAATAAACCGAATTGGGAGGAAGGGAAAGGTGCAGAAGAGGTGTGTGCACGTGTGTGCACACGCAGAATGGGTAGTGATTTCGTGAAGGCATGATGATCCCAGCTTCACATGGGAACATAATTTTCAGGCGGCAGAGCATGGGGGAAACAAATTCTGAGTCCAAATCCCTCCTCTACCACTTCCCACTTACCATATTCACTACACCTCAGCACTCAGGTTCTACAGTGAAAGGGGAGATGGTTCCCTAAATTAAATACTCGGGCAACATTTTGAACTGTTACTGGTGCATAGGGATCAGCCTTTATAAATGTGAGCTGTGATACCGCCGTAAATATTCTCGTGCCAATTATCCCCTTCAGTCCTCTCAACAAGGCTGTAAGTAGTATAATTTTTGCTATTTTGATCGCCAGAAACACTGACAGTCAAAACGTTAAGTAACAGGCCAGAGCCGTCACACTAGAGTGGGAAGAGCCAGACCTCAGACTCGTGCTGTTCCCACATATGGGCAGAGTCTGTGTTCCTAAACGTTCTTGTAAGTGGTCCAGCTACCTGACACCTGCCAGGTCACTCAGAAAGCCCTCCCAGCCTGTGTGCATGGCTCAGGAGAAAGAAACACACTCCACAACCTGCAGTTTACTCTCATTCCCAAAGACTATCCCTCTAAGCAAGGGAAAGTCGATGAATAAAGTCATGGAAGCCTGGAGGAGTTGGGGCTCTTAGCAGGTATAAGCTTTTGAGGAAGGACCTAAATACACGGGCTGTGTTTGGTATTGATACTATGTTTTGTTTCGGTTTTGCTCCTTTCCTGACAGAAGTAGGAGCTCATTCCCCCCCCACCCACCCTGCCCCCACGTATCTTGTCAGGTTGTGAAAGTTGTAATACTATAGAGATGAAAAGAACCTATGGCAATCACCTCATTGGTCTCCTTCCTCCAAAGACCACAAATACAACATCATAGAGGTAGGTAGGTGTGTGACTCTAAAAACTTGATACTCTCAGAACTTCCGGGGCCTCGTGGTAACATTGAGAACAAGTATTTCCTTTTGTGTGACCCACATAGCACATGTGACAGGCAAGTCCCCATCATTCTTGGATGCTCTCTTACTGGGGCCAGCAAGGGGTCTCCCCACAGCCCCGGGGAGACAGCTGGAGGCCCCCTCCAAGGAAGCAGCAGGTAGAGGGAAAGCTGGGATATGTTGCAAGAGATGAGTTGGCACGCAGTCCAGCCTGAGACCTGCCTGCAGGTGCCCCCCACCGTCAACTTTATGCCCCCCCCATATCAATAAACATGGACCGGGTACCGACGAGTGCCAAGTACTGTGCTGGGCATGGGAATAACCAGAGGCCCCTGACAGGCCTTGAGTCCCTTGAGAAATTATATATATATGAATATAAATATAAATATAAAATAAATATAAATATATTTTATATATATATACACACACAAGCATGGTGATGGTTATGTACGCCATAACACAAAATGCATATTTTTAACCATTTTTAAGTGTACAGTTCAGAGGTATTAGGCACATTCACACTGTGCAACCATCCTCACCACCCATCTCCAGAGATTTCTGCCTTCCCATAAAACAATATACCCATTAAACAATAATTCCCAACTCCCACCCGCCTCTCGGCCCCTGACAACCACCGTTCTACTTTCTGCCTTTATAGACTTGACTACTCTGGGGAAGTCATACAAGTGGAATCAAACAGTCTTTGTTCTCTTGGGACTGGCTTATTTCCCTGAGCGTAATGTCTTCAAGGTTCATCCACGCGGTAGGCTGCGGGAGAATTTCCTTCGTTGAAGACTGTGGTGTAGGTCTACACCTCCGTACGTACTTACCACCTTCTGTTTCTCCCTTCGTTCCATACTTTGGCCTTTGTGAATAACACTGCTGTGACCATGTGTGTCCTAATGTCTGTGGAGCCTCTGCTTTCCATTTTTCAGGGTCTAGTCCCAGACGTGGAGTTGCTGGATCCTATGATGATTCTGTTTCATTCTTTTTAAGAACTGCTTCCTGCACTGTTTCCACGGCAGCGGCATCCTTCCACATCCCCACCAGCACGGTCCTGGGGCTTTATTTCTCTCCAGGTAACCAGCGCTCCTTACTTTCTAGGGTTTGAGCGTTCGGTTTTGGTGTCGGTAACAGCCATCCTAACAGGTGCACCCTGGAGAGGGTATAAAGTGTCGTGCTCCTGAGCTCATGAAAAGGACAGATTCATCCAGAAAGTCCTCACGGAACATGTGACATTTGACTTAGGCATCTAAAGATAGACAAGAACTCTTTCTGGGCAGAGGAGGAAAACCACATAGAAGAAAGAGGGACCCCTCTGAATGACAGAATGGAAAGAAATAAGAAATCACGTGGCCCATTTAGAAGCAGCAGGTGGCCGGGGCGCCTGGGTGGCTTAGTCTGTTAAGCATCTGACTCTTGATTTCCTCTCAGGTCTTGATCTCAGGGTCGTGAGTTCAAGCCCCATGAGTCCAAGCCCAGTGTGGAGTCTACTTAAGAAAAGGAAAGGAAAGAAAAGAAAAGAAAAATGAAAAAAAAAAAAAAGCACAGCAGGTGGCCAACATGGGCTGGAATATGCGTACAGGAAAGTGTCAAGATGTGAGATGGGAGACAGATAAAAAGGTTAGGAATTCCACGAAGGCTTTGGACTTGGGGCAATAGGGAACCGTGTTAATGTATGTGAAAGTGCTATGCACATTTCCACACATGATATGAATGTAAGGATAGAGAACAAAAAGGAGAGAAATGTTTGTTTGTTTGTTTGCTTGTTTTTAAGATTTTATTTATTTGACAGAGACACAGTGAGAGAGGAAACACAAGCAGGGGGAGTGGGAGAGGGAGAAGCAGGCCTCCCGCTGAGCAGGAAGCCTGGACAGGGGTGGGAGGGGCAGGGGGATAGGGGATGAGGGTGGTGTACCAAGGTAAAAGTGGGACAAATGGCCAAATGGCCTGCCCCCTTGACCTCCCCGGGGGGAGGGGGGAGGCTCCTCCTGTCCATTAGATGGGAGAGTCATGGCCTTCCAGGCCTGGAGGGATCACAGGAGGGCAGCAGGCACATGACTCTCTCCTCCGGGGCCAGGGCACTCAGCAATGCCTTTTCTTCCAGTGCAACATTCCAAGTCATTCAGACACTCGGAAAATCTCAAAGCTAAGCAGCCACCTGTCTCTGACAGTCCCTTCTAAGCCTGGAGTCAGACCCCGATCAGGTCTCCCTGATGCCATTGTCTGTCTCCTCAGCCCTACCACCCCTTCTGCCACGGGGAGAGGCTCAAGGGACTGATCTCTATAACTCGACATACAGGAGATTCACAAACTCAGTTTGTTTTGTTTTGTTTGTTTGTTTTTAAATTTCAGAACCTTTAATACATTCACATGGAACAAAATGCAAAAGCCCAAAAGGATATATATTAAACTGCTCCCTCCCGTCCTAAGCCCTCAGCTACCCAGTTGTCTGTCCCAGTTTCTCGTGTAGCCCTTCTGGAGGTATTGAAGCCAGTCCAACCTTCTACCTAGGAACTAGCAGGGACTGTGTTTGGCCTCAATCCTGGCACAGCAGATCCTAAACTCCACAGTCACACTGTTCAGAGGAAAAGTGCTGGTCCAGCCACATCATCTGAAGTCAGAAGGCCCTGGCCCGCTTGTGGGCCAAGCCCAACCTCCACGACAACATTTATTCTCAGGTTCCTGGGATCAAGACATCCACCAGGACTGTGAGGCTTCTCCTGGTGTCAGTGAGGGACGAGCACAATTCCTCATGCAGGGGTCGGGGATGGGGGCGAGGGGGGACAGGGAATGACACCCAAGGGTGGAAAGTGGGTACAGGAGTAGGGAAGAGGGTGGGACAAATCGTGACAAAGGAGAGACAGGGACAGGTGCTCCCTGGATGTGGGTGTGACCAGGACACCAGAAACTCAGTCTGCAGAGCCATTGGAGGTGAAGGTCCCTGTAATTCAGAGTAGGACTGCTAAGAAGGGCGTGTGAGCAGTCTTCCCTGGGGCCTTCCCGAGACAGGTCAGGGCCAACCAGAGGTGTTTCTTTGCATCACACAGCGGCCTTGCTGGGCCACAGAGCTCCTGCCCTCCTCACTCCCCAGGAATCTGGTTCTTGTTTACCATAAAGAAGTGTGGTTATCGGGGCGCCTGGGTGGCTCAGTGGCTTAAAGCCTCTGCCTTCGGCTCAGGTCATGGTCTCAGGGTTCTGGGATCGAGCCCCACATCGGGCTCTCTGCTCAGCGGGGAGCCTGCTTCCTCCTCTCTCTCTGCCTCTCTGCCTGCTTGTGATCTCTGTCTGTCAAATAAATAAATAAAATCTTAAAAAAAAAAAAAAAAAGAAGTGTGGTTCTTACAGAGCCTAGTGGCCCTCCTCCAGCTTCCCCAAAGTGTGTGGAGGAGCCCAGGGCCTGGGAAGGGAGAACTGCTGAGTAGAAAGACCAGCAGACTTCCTGTGGGGCTGCGCCTCCCAGGGCTCCCTCACCAGGACAAATCAGAAGAACCAGGCAGGACCCTGGGAGCCTTCCTTGGCTGAGACATCTGGGACCTACCCTCTGCAAAGCTGGAAAAGAAAGAGCAGGGAAGCAGAAGAAGTCAATGAAGGCAAACAGACAAGGCACAGGGTCAAAGACCCAGGAAGAATCAGGGTCAATGTGATACCACCTATCATGTGTTCTACACTGTGCTAAAAAAATAACAGAATCCTGGGGAGGAAGTGAAGCCTCAGGGGTGATTTAAGTTCTGCAAACGTTCCATCCCTAGTGACTTGCCCAGGGCATGTCACAGAATATGACATTGGTATTTTTTCTGGATGGATGGAATGGAAGGTGGCAGACAGTGCAAAGAGAAAGACAGAATCATGATAAAGGCTCCCATTTACTGAGTGCTAGTATGTTCTTGATGGGGTTCTAAGTGCTTTCCTTGTGCTAATTCAGTCAATTCCCACAAGTCTGGAAGGTGGGTATTACTAATACCCTTCCAGGGGCCTCGACAAGGAAATCGAGGTCCAGTGAATTTTAGTGACTTAAAGGAAGGACTGGAATGGGGGTTTGAACACAGGAAACCAGGACCCGACACTGTCTTTTTGGGTCCCATAGTCTCCAACAGGGAGCAGGCCCAGATGGAAAGGGACCACCCAGAGTCACACAACTGTCACAGCTTGGGGTATAGAGCTCTATCCTAGAGTTTTCTTCTTCTATCAATTACCCTGCTGTGACCTCATTGCCATCCCTACCCCTGGGTGGGCTCTACTGGGTCTTTATTAAATCTTCATGAGACTAAGATGGTTAATGGTTTTCCCAAACCCAAATTCCAATAGTCTATTCATTTGGCTCAAGATCTTGTACAAAAGCCATAAAAAGACATGGGCCCTAGGAGAAGCACAAGAGCCCAGCATCCTGCTCTCGCTGGTCTGTTTTTGCTGTGTCTCCTCGACGCATTTTCCTCATCTGTCTCCTCTGCAGTTTTCAGAACATTGTCCAAATGAGAGGGTATTTCTGAAACACCAACTTGGTTCATTTCCTCCCCACATAGCTGTCTGCTCTCTTCTCCCTAGGAAGTTGAGCTAACAAGGTAGTAGGAAAATCAGGTCATTTACACTATTTTTCAGAGTTTCCAGAGCCCGTGGTGCTGCAAATGGAAATGTCAACGTGGGATAATTACATTAGCCTGGATGCCCTCTTTTCTGACTACCCTTTATCCACAATCGATTACTGAAGAAGACAAAGGGCGTGAATAATCAGCCAAGCAGATGGAGGGTCAGGTGGCCAGGCCAGAAGAGAAAGTGGGTAAGAGGGAAGAAAGGCCTCTGGCCCAGAGAGTGTCTGTGCGGGGGGAGGTGGAGGGGACTGGGACCAAACAGGCTGCAGGGAAAGGTGGAGGGCTCCTACCTGGCCTCAGCAGGCTAGGTGTATACAGAGGCCCCAAATAATCACTGGAGTTGTCCTTGAACGTGTGCTGACAGCCATGGGAAGCTCTCTCTAGGAAATGAGGAAGGAGGTAGTAAGAAAGGCCCCTGAGGATATCAGCCTGAAGGAGGAAGCTTGAGCATTAGAATAAGTTTGAAAGATCCCGAGTCCTAGATATTTAGAGACAATCCTTGTAACACACACACACACACACACACACACACACACACACACACACAGACTGTGGGCCTCATGGAGGCCCACAGTTTTCTTCATCTGGCTTCTTCTATGCCTTTAGGTCTGGTGGAGAGAATGCGGCCAGGCATTTCTCATTGGACATTTTAGTCAGTTTCACTTCCTGTGTCTCATACTGAAAGCATAATAATCATCATAATGATAATAATAATTCTGCAGACTTGCCTCTGCCTTCTATTTATCTAGGGCCTGCCAGAAGTGTGTATGTAAGTGGGGGAGGGAGAGTACAGCTTATCTGTTCCATCAATCAACCACTGGGAGTGGAGACAGGCATGGGGCTGAGGGTGGGGGATAGTAATTAACAATGGAAATTATTAAATTCTTTTTTTTCCCCCAGAAAGAGGAATCTAAGTGTTGCTCCCCAAATGGCTATTCTCACCATAGAGACATTTATAAATCTCTTCTCCCAAGGTCCTCCAAAAATAAATCCTCCAGAAAACTTTCCATTTTTCAGTGTGCCCCAGTTAAGGAAATCCTTGTGTACTGAGGCCCAGAGTGTTTAAGCTGACCTCTACAGTCACACAGCAAGCAGGTCAGCAGGAAAGATAGGACAAGCCAGGCTTCTCCTGCATTAAGAGCTATCATCAAGAAGGGAATTTCCAGCTCTACAGGGAACTTGCAAAGTTGTTAGGAAAAACCACAACTATTTCAGCTAAGGAAAAAATGTGCAGTCCCCGCAGGCTTGAAGTCCTAGAACAATAAGAGAGAGTGCGCTCTTACTGAGAACGCGTTGGGAACATCTGCGATTAGGAGGGGTAGGAGGAACAGCTTTCAGACTTTGGTCAGGAAAAGCATTCCTGGAATAAAGGTGTTGGGCCAGTGTTTTAATTTTTTACCTCGTCAAGAGCTGTACTCTAAGGACAAAGGTTGAACACTTCACTGGCTCTTCGGACTCAGATGGGAGTGGAGGGAATGAGGGAGGGAGCCATTATCTTGATGACCACAGTGACATAGTCTTCCTTTAGATCCTCCCCTCGCCCCGGGGATCTGAAGAGAGAGGGAGGGAGGCAGGAAGCAAGTGGTTCAAGAGTCATTTTTATAAGAACAAAAAAAAAGCAGGTAAAGGGAAAAAGAACAAGAGAACCCCTAATTAATTGAATTTTCAAAATCACCTCCTTGAGGGTACCTGGGTGGCTCAGTCAGTTAAGCGTCTCTGCCTTTGGCTTGGGTAGTGATCCCAGGGTCCTAAGATCCAGCCCTGTATTATGTTCCCTGCTTAGCAGCTCATGCTCTCTCTCTCTCTCAAATTAAAAAAAAAAAAAACAAAAACTTTTCTTTTTTAAGATTTTTATTTATTTATTTGACAGACAGAGATCACAAATAGTCAGAGAGGCAGGCAGAGAGAGAGGAGGAAGCAGGCTCCCCGCTAAGCAGAGAGCCCGATGCGGGGCTCGATCCCAGGACCCTGAGACCATGACCCGAGCCAAAGGCAGAGGCTTTAACCCACTGAGCCACCCAGGTGCCCCTAAATTTAAAAAATCTTAAAAAAAAAAAAATCATCTGGAGTGTGGGTGGTTTATTTGGTTAAGTATCTGACTTTGGCTCAGGTCATGATCTCGGGGTCCAGGGGTGGAGGCCCGAGTTGGGCTCCATGATCAGCGGGGAGTCTGCTTCTCCCTCTCTCCCTTTCCCCTTCTCCCTCAGCCTCTTCCCCCACCCCCATCCCCATGCCCACTTGTACACATACTCTCTCTCAAATACGTAAAGTCTTTTTTAAAAATCCCCTTCCCGCTCAGATACCAGCAAAGACACACGCACCACACAGACGGTCTGAAGCATTAGTTACATTGAAGGTAAGAGGAGGTGATGTCACACATTCATTTATCATAATATTTATTGTTGTTGTATCCCCCCACCCCCACCGGCCCCGGGGACAGTCATCGGCCTGGGACTGGATGCTGAGTGACAGGTTAAAAATGTGAAAATGAAAAGTTAATTGTGACCCTGTACGTGATCGACCTCAGGCTGTCCGGTGTCACATCAGCGCAGAGAGGGAATTATAATAATATCCAGCACTTACATAGCAAGCGAGACGTGCCACACTCTGCTCTAAATTATTCACGTACGTTTGCTTGCTTATGTAACACTTGGCAGCAATGCTGTGAACCAGGCGATGGCTATTGTGACGTCACTATTCCTGTACATTTCGACCCTGGCTGTTTGGGCATCTCAGAGTGTGTAGAAGGCCTATGTTATATAGCCCCTAACCACCGCCCCTCTTCCCAGTCACAAATACCATCGGCTCAGGCCAGGCCACATGACCTACAGGACCCAGTAGGCAGGGCCCTTGTTCAGAACTTAATTAGGATTTTCAGAAGAGCAGCCGCAGAGTGTTAGACTGAGCACAGGCTCCTCTGAGCCCAGGTCCCCGGAGCCACTGCATGGGTCATGCACCCATGGACCCTCCCCGGTCCTGGCGCACAGGTGTGCTGCTGTCTTCTGTGATCCAACCCCGGGGTGAGCCCGACTCTGGAAACAAGCCGAGGGAAAAGGAAAACACGTCCTGCCCCCAAATACAGTGGGGGTCTGTGTATGGCTTTGTTGAAGAAAATATTCCACAACGGACAGATTTGGTTTTCGCACGGGATCTAGAGGATTTTTAAGACCTCTGCTAGCACTGCACTAGGAGATCCGTCCTGCTTGTCCCTCTCCTCAGTTCCGCGTCAAACAGGTTGGCAGTTTTCGCTGACTGAATCCTAGCAAGGCCTCCTGGATCCTGCCCCACTTTTCCTTCTCCCTGGCTACCGGCCTGGTTTTCGCTCAGCTGGAATATTCCTTCACTGCTAACAAGATCCCTTTCCTTCAAGCACCATTGTGTCCGGTCCTCTGCTTGTTACAGTTGGGGCTTTCTTCGTTCCGTTGTAGGACTTCCCGGAGGCTGGACATTCCTCCAGGGTGGGTGCTCCTGTCCTAGAGAGCTGTGCCTTCCTCAGGAGCCCAGGGAAGAGCAGTCTGAGCCTTCTGGGGGTTCGTCCCCTGCCTCTTCTGCCCACACGTCTCATTTCCCGTCAGGCCCATGGTCCAGAACACAGCTCGGCCTCTCCACATCCTCCGTCAGGAGAGCGCAGATCTTCTGCCTACGTTCCAGAGGAGAGCAGGACATCCAAAGTCTTATCTTCTAGTACAATCAAAATATGGCCAATTAGAAGGATTAGGAAGACCCACCTCCCAGCTGGATCCTAAGGAGCAGTTAACCAGGAGGAGAAGCTAATGGGTGGTTTTGTTCTGTTCTGGTTTTTGTTTTTGTTTTTGTTTTTGCTTGAAACTGTACATGAAGGCTTGTTTGGCCTGGTTTCAACCAGAAAGACAGAGAGACCTGACTTCTTTAATTTCATTACGCATCACAAAGTAACTGCAGCTTAGGATGGTTTTAAAGAGCGATGGCTTTCACTGCTACTTTAGGGAGGAAGCTCTAATCAAAGATGCTTTACTGCTCTATTTATAAAGTCTTACTGGTTCCCTGATCTCATTTAAAGACCAACGTAAATTACCCTGGGACCGGAATGTGGCACCCCACCCCCTCATGTCCGTGGGGACGCATTCAGCTGGGAAGGTAACCAGCAACAGCTTCATCTCTAATAAGATAGTAGTAATTTAATAAGACTGAGGGAAATGATTTCAGGTTGTTCAGGAATTCAACAAGTCCCACCAAGGATCCGGGTCTCCCCACCCTCCAGCTCTGCCATCCTTGCCCACATCCTCAGGGGACTGTCTACAGCCTCCAGCTCAGCACACTCGTCCCTCTCGCAAGGACACTGCAGAAGCTCTGAGCTTTGCATCCCTGGGCGACAGGCCGTCAACAGAGCAAGGAAAGGGGCAGGGGTAAAACAAAGAACCAACAAATAAATTTTAAAGGGCTCCCCCCCACCCAGGACTATGTTATCTATCAAGGGAAAACATTTCCCAGAGAGCCTCTGCAGATCTCCCGTTCCATCTTATGGACGAGAAGGAGATGCCATGCCCAACTTAAGCCAAACACTGGACAAAGGACCTGGAATTCCCAGGGTAGGAGGGCGCCTACCCACCCAGGAAGAGAGGGATGGTTTTGAGTAGTAACTGACAGCATCGCCCCACCCCTACTCAGCGCCCCGCCCCCACCCCTCCTGTACCATGTGGAAATGCTCCCAGCCCTCACTCCCGCTTCACTGCTGCCCTGCCTACACCTGTCCCGTGTCTCCACCTCTCCCCTTCCCTTTCCTAGCAGACTCACTGCAGGAGCCACGGGGTGCCGTGGACAGCCACGGGGTGCCGTGCCTGGGTCCATTTCCTCTCCCATGTCCTCAGCTCTCCCCAAGTCGTCTGGTGTCCCTGACACCCTCCATCTCCTCCTCGCCTGAGTTCACTCCCTCACTTCCAGCTCTTTGCTGGATTTGCCCTCTTGGAGCCATCCCTTCTTCCTCAGCCGCCCTCCTGCCGTTGCCCTCAATGGCTCTCCTCCCCTGCCCATCCCTGAGGTGTCTGTTCTCTGGGGCTCCTCCTTTGACTGTTTCCCAATCATTCCCTACTACTTCTCAGCTAACTCTGTACAGGGACCCCCCCCCTAAATCTATAAATCCATCCCAAATATTTTCCCTGGAATCCATACCCATGGTGGACTTGTATAACTTAAATTCATCATCTACAACACTGATTTCATTATCTACACACACACACACGCGCACACACACACGCACACACGAGCTCACACACACACATGCACATGTGCACACGCACACATGGCTTCTTCCAGGGCTCAGAGAATGCATCACAAGCCACTGGGTTGCCAAAAGCTGAAGCAGGCTGTGCTCCCCATCTCTCATCGCTGACACTCAGTGACCACTTCCTGCTCATCCCACCTCCTCCCAACCAGTCTTCTTCCTCTCTGCTTCTGTGCCACTTCCCTGCCCTACATTCATCATCTTCTCTCTGGATCATGGCACCCGCTTCCTAATGGGTTTCTGGTTTTCTCTTTCCAATCCAGTCTCTCAACATTGCCCCAATAATTTTTTTAAAATTTTTTGAAAAATATAAATCTGATCATATTATTCTAGAGCTTTCAAAAGCTCCCCAGAGCCTAGAGAAATGGACCAAACTCCCTAGTAGAGAAGATAGGGCTCTTCAGAGGCTTGGCCCCAACGTCACGAACACTGTTTTTAGCAGTTTAATCTGCAGAGGTTGTGTCCATTCAGTTGAAGAGAGGACAAAAGGTGACAGAGATTGGTAAAGACACTATTCTCAAATACCATTTTAAAATCCGTTACTAGATTTGCAAATTTTGTAAGGCCATGTTGCTCCTGGAATCCTTGAATAAACACAATGCCCCCTGAATATCGAGTTAAAATGGAACTGTATTCATCTGGGTTTTAACTTTTCCAACCATTTAACAGGACAGACAGGGCCAGGCAGCCCACAGATGTTGGCTGGATCACTTTATTTCCACACTTGCACTTCCACACTGTGGCCTCATCTTAGAATTTGGAAGTGAGAAGAAAGATACCAAGTCAGTGGAATGAAGGGGTGAATGAAAGAAGCATTTTGGACAATGAATGATAGGACCTGGTTACTGTTTTTAACAGTTTTTAACTGGGTGCCCATAGTAAGTTCTGTCCTCTGTCCCAGAGGAACACAGCCAAGTTCTTGGATTTGGAAATAGTAAAAGACATGACAGTTTAGTATAGAGGATGAGAGGAGTTGCCTCTACGGGTAATTGTTTGTGGGGGTTGGGGGAGGAGAGAAAGAGAACACATGACATTAATAAATCACAACCACATCCAATAAAACAGAAATTGGGATCCTCAATTTCAGATAAAGGCAACTAATACTCCCTTTCCACATTTTCTTAGTATCAAAACCCTAGCTTATTTTTTTTTTAAAAGATTTTATTTATTTATTTGAGAGAGAGTGAGAGAGAGCATGAGAGGGGAAGAGGTCAGAGGGAGAAGCAGACTCCCCATGGAGCTGGGAGCCCGATGCGGGACTTGATCCCTGAACTCCAGGATCGTGACCTGAGCCGAAGGCAGTCGCTTAACCAACTGAGCCACCCAGGCACCCCCAGAACCCTAGCTTTAAAAGGCAAAAGTCAGAACTCAGACAACAGGGAAGCTTCTCTTTCTTAGGATCTGACAAAACAGAGCCAATGAGAAATAGAAGTGGGAGTCAAAAAAGAGAAAGTCCTTTCCTGTGATGCGCCTGTGAGATTCTCTAGCTGGTGGAAGGAAGACAAAAAGCATAACTGAGCTTCTACTACTCAGTGGTAGTGTACCTCACATGCATGGCCTCATTCAAGCCTCATACTATAAGGTAAGAATGACTATTTCCATCTGTGGCTTAATAGAGAAAAAAATCTAGCCACATACTTAGTCTGGGACAAAGGGACAAAGATCTTTCTGACCCCAAAGCACATGCCTTGTCATCTCCCTAAGACCATGAGCTAGAAAGTCTCCCCTCCCAGGATAGTGGCTATCTTTCCAGATTCATTCATTCATTAAACAAGTCTTAACTGAGTGACCAGGCACGGAGGAAGGCTATGGAATAGATGTGGTTCTGCTTCGGGGAAGGAGAAGGTCCTTCTGGACGAGAAAGTTCTACAACTGTAGGAACCTGAGATGGTCGCCACCCCCTTCTCTGCTAGTATCAGTATCTGAGTAATTCCCCCCCAGGGACAGGGCCAAAACCTGGTAACCACAACTGGTCTGACCAGGATAGGGAGAACAGAAGAGAAAGACACGAGAAGTCTGAGGGTTAAACTGGACCCTGGCAGGCTCTCCATGGTTGCAGTGTTAAAGACAGGCCCAGTAACGTTAAGTGAATGATACACTTAAACATGGCTAACATGGCACATTTCATATTGTACACAGCTTGCCACAATAAAAGAGTTTAAAGGTCCACTTAGCAAAATAAACCCTTGAAAACAATTTTTTTAAGATTTTATTTTTGGGGACCCCTGGGTGGCTCAATTGGTTAAGCAGCTGCCTTCGGCTCAGGTCATGTTCCCAGCGTCCTGGGATTGAGTCCCACATCGGGCTCCTTGCTCCGCGGGGAGTCTGCTTCTCCCTCTGACTCTGCCCTTCCACTCTGTCTGCCTGTGCTCGCTCTCACTCTCCCTCTGAAAAATAAATAAATAAAATCTTTAAAAAAAAAAAAAAAGAAGATTTTATTTTTGTTTTTTTAAAAGATATTATTTATTTGACAGAGAAAGAGAGCGCGCGAGTGCACAAGCAGAGGGAGAAGCAGACAACCCGCTGAGCAGAGAGCCTGATGCGGGGCTCGGGGCTCGATCCCAGGACCCTGGGATCATGACCTGAGCCGAAGACAGAGGATTAACGAACTGAACCAGCCAGGCACCCCTGAGATTTTATTTTTAAGTAATCTCTCCACCCAACTTGGGGCTCGAACCTGCAACCCTGAGATCAAAAGCAGGGGGCTCAACAGACTGAGCCAGCCAGGCACGTCTTGAAAACAATTTTGAAACACACTATGCCACACTGCTCCTAAATGTACATTTATCTAAAACACTGACCATTCAGGCACCATTCAGTTTGTTTTTGTTTTAGGATATCAGTAGAAAAAAGGAAGGAAAGAAGGAAAGGAGGAAGAAACTGTAGCAAAAGCACCATTAATTTACCTGTGGAAACAGTCACAGCCATAGTCCAATTGTTTCCCTAAAGGCAACAATTGTCCTGGTTTGTTTTCTACCCATAGCATCCAGCATCTGATACCTGAAGCGTCGCGGTGCGCATAAAAGGAAGGTTCGGTAAGGCACCTAAAAATAAATGTAAATCATAAAGCCTGTTAAGCAATGATAACAAAGGCAAAACGGGCCCAGGACCAAGTCTTTCCGGCCTGAGTGCCACAGTCACCAGGTCACTCTGACCTTCTCTGGCAGGCAGCCCCGGATGGCTGGGAAAGGTGACTTCCCCACCAGGACGGAAGGAGCCTGGCAGCCACGAGGGGCTCAGCCCTGGGGGTTGTCTCAGGTCCAGGCATGAGCGAGAGTGACAGCAGCTTCTGACAAGAGAGAGCACCCTGGAAGTAGGA
The DNA here is from genome assembly GCF_009829155.1 of Mustela erminea. Lineage (NCBI taxonomy): Eukaryota > Metazoa > Chordata > Mammalia > Carnivora > Mustelidae > Mustela > Mustela erminea. The sequence continues at coordinate 38,055,612 of NC_045630.1, forward strand.
CTACTGGGGTTCCAGGACCAGGAAGCACCCCCTTTCCCACTCCACATCAGGGACCGCCCAGCCACACAAACACCGTGGCAGGCAGTGGCCTTCCCGGGAGGCAGGCAGTACCTCTGTATCTGCACATGACAGATATGGAAAGAGCTAGGTTTGAATAAAAGATATGCAAACAGGTAGTTTCTATTCCTCTATGGAGCAAAAAGAAAAAGTGACTCACTCAATGCTGTCATTGGAACCAGCGCCCATACTTTTTCCACTGTAATGTGTCAGTCCAGAAAACTGAAAGAGACTCCTGGCCGGGGACTGGGACTGCAGTTAGGAGAAAGAGAAGGAAGCTAGAGGGACTCCAGCCTGGACTCTCAGTCTCCTCCTCCTCCTTTCTGTTGTTGTTGTTGTTTTAGTTTGGGGGACACAAATTGCTAAGGACTAAAGTGAGGGATGAAGCCACCTCTGGGCCACGTCATACCTCTATTCTCCACCAGAGGGGGCAGTTGCTCCACAGCGGTGGTCTCTGCTGGGCCGAGAAGAGACTTCCTAAACTGAGAGACCCCTAAGGCCCTAAGGGTCATTTTAACTCTCCCCCGCCCAAGTGTGGCCGGCATTGACTTAGCAAATGTCACCCCGTTTTCGATAAGGGAGGCACACACGGATCATCTTGTCCCAGGCGGCTGGCTGTGTTCCCCACCCTTAAAAGAATTCCAGAAATAGAGTCCGGCACCTCGCTTGGCGGCTCTTGCAAGGCTGTCCGTTTCGGCTGCTGGCTACCCCAGCCCCTGCGACAGGAGCCCCGCCAGGGCAGGTAACCGCCGCTCTGGGTGACGGAGCTTTAGCCCCTGCAAAGGGAGCCGGGATTCCTCTCTCCTGCCCAGGAGACCCAGGCACCTTCTCGCATCCCTTTGGGCTCCTTTGGGCTGAGAGCAACACTTAGACCCTTGGTCTGCGAGCCGAAATCCCAGAACGCCTTTGTGCGCCTCTTTCGGCTTCTTGTTCTAAGAAGCACCCTTTGTGGGGGTGAATTTGGGCTCCTGAGAAACCCCATTTAGAATCTGCTCCCACCCCTCCTTGCCCCCAGTGCATCTGTCTTCGCTTCATTCCATCTGCTGTCCTCAGAGGAATGGCTAATTAAATTGAAAAGAGCTGGCCTATTTTTGGTGTTTTTCAGCTAAGACCTGGAGGAATAGCCACAAAGTTTGGAAAGAACCCCAGGGAGACTGAAAAGCCCTGGAGTTGGCTGGTTATTCTAGGATTTCAGATCCTAAATCCCATGGGCTGTCTGCTCTAGTTAGGGCTCCGTCCCAGGCTCTGGGGCATCAAATTTGAGGGTGGAGGAAGGGGAAATACCCTCCCGGGTGGGTGGGTCTTGATCCCCCGCATCCTAGAAGAGACAAGCTCCTTCATTCGGCTTTGTTTTTCCACTGCCAAGTCAGAACAGCAACGGAAAGAGTTTTAGGGAATAACACTTGTTCTCTCTAGAAAGGTGGCGGGGAGTTGGGATGAGGGGTGAGCTGTGGAAGGGGGCAGGGCGGAAGCCGAGGTACAGATCCCCAGCTCGGGCTCCTTCACCTGCTTTTGAACAAATATTGTGTCCTCCCAGAAAATTACTTTCTACCCACAAAGAAAACCGGTCATGGTACTCCCTCCATGGAAACACCCTTGCTTCCTTATTTATCGGCTTGACTGATCAACTCTGGAACTGGACCCATAATATTCCTTTGAATCATCCCACACATTTCTCAACAGATTCAATTCCTGCCAGCCTGTGTTCTAGCTGCCCTGAGTGTTCACTTTCCTTTCTCTCTTCTTGCTATTCCCACACATTTCCCAGGAGTTCCCTTTTCTGCCTCCCAAACTCTATTTACTGATGGACTCCAAGTGCATGTGTTACCTCTCCTAAGCTTTTTTTTTTTTAACACTTCTAGAAATTAGTCACTGTCTCTGCTGTGACTCTCTAGAACTTTGATAATCCTTCCATCATACCTGTGACCAAACACATTACAGTGATTTTTGTACTTGTCTCTGTTCTGTGTAGAATATTTGCTTCTTGAGAGCCGGGAGTGTGATTTCCCCATCCAGATAGCCTGGGTTCCAAGCATGGAGCCAAGTGAGTTTTTAATTGATGAGTTGCTTGATCAGTTAGGAACTCACCCTTGGAGGCAGAGGAAACCTGTCCTCTCAAGAAACCAGAGGGGAAGAGAGTTCATAAAGTACAGGCGGGTAGTTCAGAAAATGATCCTTCCCAGGTTCGGTGAGAAGTACTGTGTGGAGTCAGACAAGTACAGTCCGATGGCTGTCTTTGTCCACGGCTGTTACAGAAAATCTCAGGTGTGGGAAGACCTGAAACTTGACCCCAGGTGGATCCAGTTGCAAAGCGGCATTCTGCTGCAGTGAATGAAAGTACTCCCAGCTCTTTGCTCACCTGTCTTTCAAGCCCCATCTCACATTCCCACTTCCTCCAAGAAGGCTTCCGTGAACACTCCTAGCCCCTGGTTTTCCAGTTAGAATATCAAGTTCTTTTTTTAAGATTTTATTTATGTATTTGAGAAAGAGAAAAGAGGGCACAGTGGGAGGGACAGAGGGAGAGGGAGGAGAAGCAGACTCCCCACTGAGGAGGGTGCCCGTGGGGCTCAATCCTGGGGCTCGAGGACCATGACCTGAGCTGAAGGCAGAGGCTTAATTGACTGAGCCACCCAGGCGCCCCTAGAATACCAGGTTCTAGAGGTTCTATGCTCAGTGGACAACACAATGCTGGTGCACGTTTTGTGCCCCTAAATTGTTTATTGATACTGATGGAATTGCCTCTTAGGATCATAGAGACCGTGTTGTACGCACCTTATCCCTCTGGATCCACTCCCCATGCTCTCACCACACTCTGCGCTTGGGGACTTGGCTCTTTAGGGTCACACCAACCAGTCTCTTCTCCCCTGGTTTTCAGTTAGGCTTGGCCCATAAGAGGTTGTGGGAGTAAGAGGAGATGGCAGCCTGTTCAGCCTTCTTGCTTCCTCCCTGCTGACTGGAGGTTGGCCCTGCCTGTCTTCCTCTTCCAAAGGCAACCATACTCTGAAATTACCCCAGCCGTCCCCTTGGCCGATGTGGCTAGCCCTTGGGTGCTTCACTGACCTTTGAGAGTTTCCTATAACCCTGCCCCAGTTTTATAAATAGCCTCTTATCAGACTCTCGCTGTTACTCCTCTCTGAGTGGGGATTAGACACGGTGGCCTTTTGACCCCCCTGCCTAGCTCTGCGCCTGTCAGCGTTCTCCAGATGGTGGCTCCACATCAGTGCTTGGGCCCTCAATAGGCTCAGAATCAAATTTATTAATTACATGCCAGGAACTTACATGCTTCTGCATATGTCCCACTCCCCACTGATTTCTTAAATTTTCAAGCCAAAGAAAATGAACCTTTGTCCCCGACCTCAGGAGTAATCTTCATGAAACTTAAAGTTCCACAATATTCCCTGAAATCACAAATAATCCTAATCCTTCCCTATATGCCCACTGTTTTTCTGAACCAGTTAGATATGCAAATGTGCAGTGGTTTTTTTGTTTGTTTGTTTGTTTCTTGGTGGGGGGGGGGGGTCCCAATTTCTCCCTTGGAACAATCAACCATCCAGTCAATAATCTTTGGCACTGTTGTGTGTGCCCTTCCTCCATTCCCCTAGTTCAGGCTCCTTGAGTTCAGGTTTCTTGGGGCCAACAGCTCCTGCCGTCGGGACCTCGCCATTCCACAGGACCATGTCATCCTTCAGGGAGCAAGTTTTCTGACCCTTTGCAGTCCCCAAACAGCCATCCAGACACCCCCTGCAATGACAGGTGCACCTGGGTTCCACATTTTCCACCATGATACATGGGGCATTTTTCCCATCAGCAGGATCTGAGCAAACAGGTCTCCTGGCTCAAGGTTCCCCAACTTCTCAAAAGCTCAGATCTGAACAAGGAGGGCTTTAGCGTGCTGAACCATTTCACCTAGTTCCAGGACTTTGGTAAACCTCTTATCCCGGGAGCCTCTCTCTGTCTGCTGCCCTAGATCGCCCAGGGGGCCCTGAGAGCCAGATCCCAAACCGGCCACCTAAAGGGAAACTGAGGTCTAGAGAAGGGAAGCAACCTTTGCCCTGAGTCCCGGAGTCTCAGGAGAAGGTGAGTGGGGGAAGGGAGAGCAGACAGGTGTAGCGCTGAAGGTCATCAACTGTAGACATTCATCCTGGGAGGGTTGGAGTGGGGGCAGGAACGCACGCACGCAGGATGTCAAACTCTGGGAAAGAGATGGGAAAGAGAACACATGAGCTCTGTGTGTGTGTGTGTGTGTGTGTGTGTGTGTGTGTTTGCACGCCCATGAACACCCACTGGAAACAACAGCTTTGGCCAAATTAAGACTCGTGGCACTTTTGCCAACCTTTTTCTCCCTTCATCTCCTTTGCCTACACTGCCTGCCTGGGGGTTATCACCCTTTCCCAGTGCCAGGACCTGGGGACTGATAGCCTTGCCTGGGGTGAAGTCCGGCTGGCTGGCTCCCTCCCCGGCCTGAATCGCCCCTTCCACACGGCTTCCCCACTGCTCCTCCCCGTCCACCCAGGCCCCATAAAGAAGAGCTGGCATCCTTGCCCACACAGCTCCTCATGCCAGATTGAGACACTTGAGCTGGGAGATTACCGGAGCTCTCTTTTTAACCAGCTTGGGCTCATGTGACTGGCTTTGGTCCAGGCAGACAGATGCGGGCCAGCCCTCCAGGCTGGGCACACAGCACTATTTATTTCCTACTGGGTTCTCTGCAGGCGAAAGCTGGCGGGGTGGGGATTTCTCATTGCATTTAAGCCTCAACTGGCGCCACTGAATTGCCCCAGGCTCGATCCTGTAGGTAAAAATATCAGCCCCCACTGTGGCCACCTCTGGGGAGCTGGTTGGGGGCAGAGGAAGAGAGTCGCTGAGGATGCACCATAAACACTGCATGGGTGGAATGGGGGTTGAATCGGGCACCTTCTTTTGATAGCAGCAGAGGAGAGTCTGTCTCTAAACCATGGCTCAGTGACTAACCAAGGGGACCAGGGTGCTTGGTGTCTCCAGTATGGGGCTCAGTCTCTCTCACTTTGTGTGTTAGGAAGAGCCTGGGCACCATTCATTCAGGATCTCTCAGGCGGGAGGCATTGCGGACGATGGGTGGGGCCTGCTGTTGCTCCCTCCCCGGTTTCTGACTTTCCCGACCTCGACTCCTGGGTCGGAGAAACCCCAGCCTTGCCCCGTCCCCCAGTCTCAGCTCCACCCAGGCTCTCCGGACTAAGGCTGCGCCTTTCTCCCGGGGGGGTGGGGGGTAGCAGAATTCAGGGCTGGGAATAAAGAACGAACCAAGGGATTACTCTCTCTTTGAAATGCAGCTGCCTCGGTCCAGGTTGGGCTTGGAAAGGGTAGGAGTTGGGGGGGGAGGGTGACGATGCGGATGGGAAACAGTTGTCCCTGCAGGAAGACGGGCCGCGGAAGCTCCCGACCCCTGCTATCAGGGCAGGGTGAAGGGGAAGCACCTGTGGTCCGCCCCTCTGCTTGGCGCCGCGCAGAAGTCGGAAGCCACCCCCGTCTCACTCACGCGGCTTTGCCTGGGCGATTCTTCTAGCATTTGGAAGCGGAGAGCGATTGGGGGATCCAAGGAGAAGAAAGGGGGCTCTTGAATGAAGACGGTTGACCGAGATGGGACTGCAGCTGATCAGAAACTGCAGAACATGATCTCAGGAAGTTTGAATCCATCCCAAACGTTCACCGGGGTCTCAGGCTCCGACAGAGTTTGAGGATGTTAGACCATGTCGGTACAGCAACCGGAGAAAACAGCAAAGCTAGCCAGCGAGTTGGGAAGGAGTCGGGAGAGAGGGAAGAGTGGTAGGGGACTCTGGGGTCTGCTCCTTCCTCCTCCCCTGTGGGTGCCCGGGAGAGTTAATTCGGGATAGAATGGAGGTCTGAAGAATCAGCACCAGGAGGCAAACCCCTGACTAGAAATCATGCTAGGGAAACCCCGAGGGTGACCCCAATCGCATCGTCCAGGACAGGAATGGAGGGAGGGAGAGCTGCGGCATAGTGGCTCTTTCACACCTCCCCTCCCCCATCTTTCTCCTCCGTCAGCTCAGGACACAAGCCTCACACCACCCACGGAGACTCCGAACGTTCTCTTCCAGATCCGTCTCCCCTTCCTGCCCCATTCACTTACCGATTTTCATAAATTTAAAGCCAGAACAGAGGGGCACCTGGGTGCTCAGTGGGTTAAAGACTCTGCCTTCAGCTCAGGTCATGATCCCAGGGTCCTGGGATCGAGCCCCGCATTGGGCTCTCTGCTCAGCAGGGAGCCTGCTTCCCCCTCTTTTTCTGCCTGCCTCTCTGCCTACTTGTGATCTCTCTGTCAAATAAATAAATAAAATCTTTTTTAAAAAATAAAATAAAACCAGAACAGAGCAATGGTAACTTGGGAGTTCTCTCCGAGCTCACTGCCTGGCTTTTGAAAAACAACGAAACCTATGAACAACGGGCCAAGATGCTGTGGATACTCCCATCCCTGACAAAGGCCATTGGAGAGTTTCCCCGCCCCCCAGCCTCCCACAGTTGCTCAATAAATCAGTCAGTGTTGAAAGAATAAATGCACGAACAAAGGCCTGTATGGACGTGCTTCAGAAAGCAGAGACGTTTGGGCTAGAGCTCCACCCTGGGCATGGTATTAGTTCCGATTGGGTATCCTGGCTCTGCTCGCGCATCAGGAGCCTGTCAGCCGCCAGATGCAGGGGCAGGGCTGGGCAACCTTTGCAAAACAAGGTCAAATTGTGGCCAGGCTCCGGCTATGGAAAGATCAAGATCAGACCTCAGCATTGTTACCGACAAGCAGTAGTCACTCAGGTTTCTGCCTCTGGACTGAAATGCCTTCCTGGGTAATGAAGAGCAACGTGCAACACACCAAGTGTTCCCAGTGCCATTCCATCGCCTTCTCTAAGCTCTGAGTTCTGAAGAGCCCCACGGCTGTCCTGGCTTGGGGTATACCAGATGGTGGGGGAATGTGGACAGCGTGCGGAGGAGGGCTGATAGACCTGTGCCCGGCTGTAGTTTCTCTGACCCTGCAGCTGCTTTCGTGGGAGCACGGGAGGCCCTTCTCCAGCTTCAGGCCAGGCTCCCAGAAAGCCTGTTCAAGAATCTAGGGGACGATTCAAGGATGGCAGAAGGCGGTCCTCCAGCTCGGTGGCCACTGGGCTCCTGTTGCCGGGGCATCATGGCCCAGAGCAAGATCAGCAGCAGACAGGAGCGAGACTGCCCAAGGGCCACTAAGAACTTTGTTTCCCTTTCCTTCTATGCACTCAGTTCTGTGAGGATTTAAGTTCTTGAGTGGTACAAGGCTTTGGCCCAAGACAAACACTGAAACTTCTGAAATAAAACTGTACTCCTTGAATCTGCTTGTTAGGATTCATCCTTAAGGCTGGGCCCCTGAAGGCTAAATGTCAGTAATCCTGATGGGAGAGCGGATGTGTAGGGCCCCTGGGAACATGGCCAGCCTTACATGGCTTCCCATCTCCCTTTTCCACAAAGCCAGGGTGTATGTCCCCAGGCTCTGGGGAGCTACAAGAACTGTAGCTGTCTCTCATCCTACCCCTTTATTTCCTTTTTTGAGCATTTTCTTTATCATTGTCAGCACTGAAAACCCATGACTGGTGCCCACTCGCATGCTGGGAACCTCTCAGGGTATAGCACCCAGGACCAGCTAGGGACGTCCTCAGACTTGGTTTTGAAACAATCAGAAGATGCTGAAAAAGTCTCAAAGCATTTCATCTTTATTTTTTTAAAAAACAAACACCCCCCACCCCAAAACAGAACAAAACAAGATCCATTGACTCATCCATGCCAAGCTACACTTCCCAGAGGAAGCGTGTCAGCAGATTCAAAGGAACAATGATAGAATCCCATGATACCAAAATGATTCAAACGTGATGCTTTAGAGGCTGACATCCTGAGCTGAAACAGTCATGGGTCACCATCTGGCCCGATTTGGGGCCCTTCTTTCTTTTTTAGCTTATTTGTGTGGTGGCAGAGGAGGGGAGACTCTCTCAGAGAGTCAACAGGCAGGCAGGCTTCTCCTGTTATAGAAAAATGATGACAGTCTAGGCACGACTTAGCGGTTGGTGAGCTATATTAAGAATCATATTCTCTCCTTCAAAGTCTAGACGATGTATTTGTGGCTCTGGCTTATCTCAGGGGTTATGGATCTCAGGAGCCAAAGCTTTTAGTCCTTACATGGATGGGTTCATTGTGACGCTTACAAACTTACCTCACTGAAATTAGTGGGCATACTTGAATAGACACTTGGAAAGGGTTACCCCTAATCGCATTATAGTTGAAGGCCAGGTTTGGAGGTAAATTCCTTTAAATTCCTGGGATTCAGGAAATACAGTCTGAAGAAGAAAGCGGGACATGTTGAACTGAGGGTATGAAGAATATTCTTGAAAACGGGGAGGCTGATCCTGGCAGAGGACAACTCTTCCTTGATGTGCTAGTTTCTCGTCTTATCTTGTCCGTCTCTTTATTTGGAGACTCGAGGTTGTTCATATCACAGATGACTGCAGTGGCTCTGCGTGTAGTTAAGTTACAGCACTCTACGGACCAGTCATCTCCAACATGATGGGAGTCCTGGAGAAAAACATGTTCTGTCCGCCGGGCTCAAAAGTTCAGTACTTTTCCTTCATTCTCAAAGGAGAAAAAAGTATCCAGAGGCAGTCCAGAATGATCGTTGCCACTTTTCCAGCTTCCATGCTGAGGACAACCAACAACAGATGCATGAGAAATAATTAAAAGCTTTCCATGGTTCACTAAACCAATAGGAGCATTCTGTTAGGAAAGCTCAGCATATATCAGCTGCTATTTAAAATTTAGCATTTAACTTTAATTATGCCTACTTAGGAATTAGGCAAAACAGTGTTTCAACACGACCAGCTGCTGCAGATCCAAACTGTTTCGTGGTTGAACTTTTTATTTAATCATTTGTTCTGTTGCTTTTTGATCATGCAACAAACCCCATTCTTAACAGATTAAAGGTCAAAAAAGTTAGGAGTATAATGACATTCGCCAGCTAACCCGTCTGTCCCAAACCCTCTTAAGACACCAAAGACTCAGGACACCTGGGTAGCTCAGTTGGTCAAACATCAGAGTCTTGATTTCAGCTCAGGTAATGATCTCAGGATTGTGAGATAGAGCCCCGCATCAGGCTTTAAGCTGGACATAAACCTGCTTAAGTTTCCCTCTGTCCCTCTACCCCTCTCCCCTCTCCCACTGCTCTCTCCCTCTAAAAAAACCCAAAAGTCAAAAACCAAAGCCAAGAAAACCCCCCACTGAGGACTAAAGCATGCTCCTATAGTCATACACTAAAGTCTTCTGGAGAAAAGCCATACTACACCCTCTCTTCCTTCAGAGTCTCCGAGGGACAGAAACAGAATCTTTTAAGTCACAGTTAAGGTTCTGGCTGCATTTTTCACTATTATAAAGGTGCCAAGTGCTAGACCAGATGTCCTCACATAATCCTCCTCTGATTACCCTTTCTCAAAAAGGAGAGATTAGAGATCATGTGGGTCTGGGGCGCCTGGGTGGCTCAGTGGGTTAAAGCCTCTGCCTTCAGCTCAGGTCATATTCCCAGGGTCCTGGGATCGAGCCCCACATCGGGCTCTCTGCTCAGTGGTGAGCCTGCTTTCTCCTCTCTCTGATTGCCTCTCTGCCTACTTGTAATCTCTGTCAAATAAATAAATAAAATCTTAAAAAAAAAAAAGAGATCATGTGGGTCAATTTAAAAGAAGACAAGACGTGAGCACCTTCCTAGTACATGGAGGGAAACGAACCCCGACCACCTGCACACGACTGACAGCATTACAGCCGGCGCACTGAGCATCATGAGGACGTGCGCCCGCCCATTTGAAGCTGACATTCCAGTAAAGGAAACCACGATAGCCTGTGATGAATGAACAGATCAGTCACTGGGAGGTAGGACAGAGTCTGATACGAGGAGCAGGTATTAGCTGGATTAGCCAATGTCCCATGTTGGGGGGCAAAAGAATGACTCTAGGAATAAGGTAAAACAAAACTTCCTACCCAACTCTTTTCATGGTGGCAATAGCAATTTGGAAACTCAGCTGATTCTGTCAACTTAAAAATCAGTAGAAGCCAACCCACTTGAGCTATTTAATTGAAATGACCAGAAAAGGGGCGCCTGGGTGGCTCAGTGGGTTAAAGCCTCTGCCTTCGGCTCAGGTCATGATCCCAGGGTACTGGGATAGAGCCCCACATGGGGGGGGGGTGTCTCTGCTCAGCAGGTAGCCTGCTTCCCCCACCCCTCTGCCTACTGTGATCTCTGTCAAATAAATAAAATCTTAAAAAAAAAAAATGACCAGAAGAACAAAAATGGCTGCAGAGCCATTCAGTGACTGCTGGGGAGACAGCCTGAATCTCTGCACGAACTCTGATCCAGTTCAGTCACTCTGCTATGGGCAGGGATCCAAGTGACAACTTAACAGTGGCTGATAAAAGGGGGCACCAGGTAACAGCTTCTAAAAATGACAACTTGCCCTAAACTTGAAACCAATTCATCAACCTCCCCAGATCCATCTGGCACAACAGGCTCGTTTTAAAGCAGCCCACTCTCCCCAAACCTGACTCGGCTGCGGAAGACGGCGCCCCAGCCAGCCCGATGACTCTGCTCTGCGTCACTCTCCAGGTTGCCAAACCTAGGCAGAAACACATCTATCCGCCTTCCCAGAGCTTTCTAGAATTTGTATGGCGTCAGAGTTGTCTACAGCCTGTCCTCGGCCTGGTTCCAGGAACCTAAATCTATCTACTCAATGCACAGAAACGGACCACGTGACCACCGCAGCCACGGACTGCCTCCTCTCCCCGTGGCAGACGGCGTGGGCTGACCCAGGAGATTGCTTCCGACAAACACATCCCGGTTCTGGGCACGGCAGATGTGTCTGGGGCAGCCGTCTTTTTTAACGCTGTTTGCTTAAGAGCAGGTCTTCCACACTGATAACAACGGGCAAAACAACCCCGACACGTGCTCTGCCGAGATAACGTGGGGGCTGCTTGCGCTGCTTCTCTGTGGGGCCGCGGGCTCAGCAGGAGGGACGTGGAGCGTGGGTGTGCTCCCACTGCCTTCGGTACACCCGGAGCGAAGGAAGTGATTCAAGTTTTAAAATGTGCCATTGCTCAGGCACCAGAAGCACCAGGATGTGCCCTTCTCAAGAGGCCAAGGCCTCAGTCTGAACCCTTATGCCCGCGGCCAAGGCCATGCTGTGGACATCGGCTCACTCTCCGTTTTCACAGCCCATGCTGTGGAGACCAGAGTACTTCTGAGGCAGGAGTTCCTTCAGTGATGTGCCCCTGGCATTTCTCTTCTTCTGGTTACGGTGTTGCCCGGCGATCTTATGATCTCTGACCTTATGGAGCTCGAAGACTAAGTTCTAGAGTGAAAATGGAACTGGGCCATCCTGGGAATGGTGCTGAAGAAAGCAACGGTCTACCTCAGAGAGGCCGCTCTGAGGACCAAGCTCGGGCACACTCTTGGAGGAGGGCGGAAGTAGAGGGGAAGGACACAGTAGCACTGAGTTTTGAGTTACTGTACCTTCTCCGCCCTTCCAAGGAAGACATCTGGCTAGCAGTCAGCTTTACTGTCAGCCCTCGCTGAAATCTTAGCAGAGAAAAAGAAAGGATGTTCAAGAGAAGGAAAAGGCAATGGTTGACAGCCGGCACCTGAATTGTCTTATAGCTGAAGTTCACTCAGCACCTAGGGGGCAGTCTTCGGCTTAAATGGCCGGTGGGGAGACTGTGGCATGCTGAAGCGGCAGAGGGCTGGGGAGAGAGGAGGGAGGGCAGTGGGCCATGGTTAGGTTTCTCAGAGTGATCACTTTTATAGGGAAGAAGTCCATGGAAATGCAGCAAGTTGGCTGGTCTCCAGGGTTCCGAGAAACTCGGGAACTGAAGTTTACCTGCTGCTTCTCCCTTAACAGTCATCTGAGGCAAAGAAGCTGCTTTATGCTCCCTGGAGACAGGGGTGAGGTGGGGTTGTAAAGTGATACAGAGGACTTAAGTTTTAAAACCAGTGCTTGGTAAAGGGGTAGGATAGCTATAAAATGCCTTTCCCAGGAAACATATCAGAAGCAGAAAAATCATAAAAATAATAACAACATAAAATTAAAAGAGCACACATCACAGGACTGAAAGAGAAATGAGTCATTGAGAAGCAGTGACACCACTTTTTCAAGTGACTAAGAACTTCCAGAACCTTCCCCTGCCTCATATTCTGCCAAGCTCTTTCACCTGGGATGAGCCCACAGAACGGCCTGCTGGGGCAAGAGGGCTAGCTTCGGCTCTCATGCAGAACCACAGCTGTGTCCCAAGCTACCCCTCTGGAACAGAGGCTGAGGGAGACGAGAAGTGACGAGTGGCCAGGATACACTTCCCGGGGCACCTTGTATCTTGAGAAAAAGGGACTTAAACCAGTAGCAGCATACGTAAGGTGATGTACATCTGACGACAATAACGAAGATGCACTGACCTATAAAAAGTCATTTAATGTACATTCCAGGATGGCCAACACAGGCTGGTTAGGTAATTAGCCCTTGAAGAGTTCTGTTACATCATATAAAAATGTTTTGCCTTGTTAAAAAAAAAAAAATCTAGTCTAACAAAAACATATCCGCCAATGGGCCTGTATTTTTTCCCCCATGTTCAGGTCTGCAAGATAATTAAAAATACAAACATATACATCTCTGAGCACAGCACTGTCCATTAGCTAATGAGTTTCGGCAGTACACTGCACAGAGGTATACCACCACTGGTTTCGGACATTAAGTTAGCTTTAAGCTTATTGGCTATTCCGACAACTGGAGGCAGCTTGGAACCCAGTCCCTGGAAAGCGTTTGCAGGATTTACCACCCGTTTGCCTGATACCTTTTCGATGGTGACAGGTCTGGGCACAGACTTACTAATCCAAGGATGTCTCAGTGCTTGAGCTGGGGTCATACGGGCAGAGGGGTCCCACTGAAGGCACCTTTTCAAAAACTCTATAAACAAGTAGTCATCACATCCCTTCAGTGCTGTCACCCAGTCTTTGCTGCCTGGGGGGCCCCGCTTTTTCCCCCTACGTGAGCGACCCCCCACAAGCACGACCCTCCCATCTGCCTGAGTAGTCACAGAACAGTAGCGAGGTAGGCCCTTGGAGTTAATGAAGTACTTGGCACGTTTGGATTGCTCCAGAAGTTTCGGTGGTGGCATCCCGAGCAGCTCCATCATGCAGGCCAGCTGGTCTCCCTCATCCTCTCCCGGGAAGAGAGGCTGTCCTGTTAGAAGTTCTGCAAGGATGCAGCCAAAACTCCATATGTCTATAGGCGTGCTGTAGCGGCTCCCTAAGATGATCTCGGGAGCTCTGTAGAACCGAGACTGGATGTACGTGTAAAGCTTCTGGTATTCGAAACAGCTGGACCCGAAGTCAATGACCTTGGTCGCACTGCGCCCGTGGTGCTTTAGGAGAATGTTTTCTGGCTTCAGGTCACAGTGAATGATCTTATTTTTGTGGAGAGCATCCAAGGACTGCAAGATGGATTGGGCAAACTTGCGAACTAACTGGACGCTAAAACCCTGAAACTTGTTTTTTTTAATGAGCTCATAAAGGTCTATGCTCAGCAATTCGAAGGCCATGCAAACGTGGTTCCGGAAGGTGAAACTTTCCAGCATGTGGATGACATTCATGCTCCCAGTTTTGTCCTGCTTTTTAAGATGCTCCAGAATCCGGATCTCCTCAGCGGCTTGCCGATGGAAGCGCTTTTCATTGCGCACCATCTTCAGGGCCACGTACTGTCGAAGTTTGTGATCGTAGACCCGGGCCACCTGCCCAAAACTGCCCTTGCCGATAATCTTCAGCACCTCGTATCGATAAGCTAGATGGTCGCGAGGCACGTGAATATAGGCCCCGTCTGCATCGTCATAGCCACCGTTATTGGGCCCGCCGATCACTCCGTGTCTTTTTTTGGCGTTTGGGCCCACGAAGTAAATCTCGGGGTAGTTGACGATCTCCAGCTTCTCGTAGGCAGTCAGGTGGTGTTTGTACTGCTTCAGGGCTTGCTCGGGAGTCAGGGGCACTGCTTTGGATGTTTTGGCAGAACTGCTGGCTTTCACCGCATTGGAGCTATCTGAACTTTTACCCTGAGAGGCGGCAGGAGAGCACTTTTCAGAGTCGTTGATGCCATCTGTCTGAAGAGTATCAGATCTTCTGTTGCCAAATTCTTGAAACAGCTGTTCTACCTTCACCTCACCTCCACTCAGAAAGCGCTGAGTGTGATCTCTGGTTAACTGCTCGGTGGTGATCTATGGAAAAGAAACATGAATGTGATGGTGAAGCCACTAAAAATAGCGGAAGGATGAAAGAACCTGTCCCTGGCCGGAACCACACCAGAACTGTCCAGTCACGTAGGTTACAATTACCCAAAAAGTGAGATGAGAGGCAGGAGTCAACAGAGACTTGTGTCATACCGATCTTCAGACCCTCGGAGTACAACTGGCCACCTCAACCCCCAGTATAGGCCTTGCTTTGTTTAAGAGCAAACGGTCTTCTTACCAAACCCTAAACGTGCTAAGTTCCTTCTAATAGGTCTGTCTTTCCAGTGAGAGTCTTCTTACCCAACCCCCCTCATCCTGCACTCCTTCAAGTTCCAACTCAAGTCCCCTCCCTTCCATCTGGAACTACTCCAAGCCCAGGCTAATTAACCTCGTATCTTAACTGTAGCTTTTCAAGTCTATACCACGTGATCTGGCATTTGATTATATACAGACTGTCTCCTATTGTTTACTGTTTTGAGTATCTTACCAATTCTTAAGGGCATACATCAGAATATGCATATTAAAGTGTTCCGTTTAAAAAAAAAAAAAAAAAGAAAACAAAAAAGAGGAGAGAAAGAATCCATGAAGGACCAGGCAGTATTTGAACCCAGGTCTTCTGTCAGTCCAGCACCCTTCCCACAGACACAACTTGGCACCGGGTTCTACTAGCACTTCTACTACTCTCCACTAGGGCTGAATCATGGCTGTGGCCTGGAATCAAGCAAAACCTCATTATCTACTCCCAGGCCCCCCTCAAAAATGACTGAATGCTTGCAGTTCAGCTCACTGAATCACAAGAGTTCTAAGCCTAAGAGAATTCCTGAGATCCTCCGGGCCAATTCTTTATGCATCTGATGAGTAACAGTGAGAATCCAAGGCCCCGGGAGGGGTGGGGGAGGTTCTGCTAAAACTTTCCTATAGAGATAGTGTCTCTCTTCTGCGTCTCTAACCCACACCTACACCCATTCTTCCAAGGAAAAGCCTATGTGATAAAGGCACTTTACTCTTTACACTTGAATTTGCTTAACATTCTCCTTCAAGAAACCATAACTCACTGAAGAAAGCTCTATTTATTCCTCTGAGATGAAATATAATTCTATGAAATTAGATGGAGGAAAAGAAAAGCAAAAAAGAGAAATACAAAAAAATTACACACACTAAGGAAAACTCAAGATGGTGCTAGAAGGAAAGAAGAAAACAAATGAAAAGGTCATGATCCAAAGTGGCCATATCCTTAAAAAACAGAATTTTAATATAACCTAAGAAAACAGCACAAAGCCTATTATCTAAATAACAATATAAAAGAGAAAACATAAATAGCAGCAAAAAAAAAGATGAAACAATTTAAGTGTTGGCCAATTTTATATACAGCTGTAGTTTTTAAGAGCCAAACCTTCATTCCTGCCTGCTCCTTTCAGGTCATTTCTATCAATTTGAACATTTAGGGAGTCCTGTAGTTACAAAAACCGGGTAGTACCTGATAGCACACAAAAGTGAGGCAAGGGATACAACTGTAGCCACACTTTGGCAAGCAGTGTTGAGTAAAGAGATGATATATGCACCGAGAAAAATCTCTGATACCATAATGGAGAACTATCACTGGTCAAGAAAATAAAACAGGCCTGCAGACAGAACCTAAATACCTTGCTAAGAAGTAAATATTACGCAACATGTTTCTTATCAGTAAGAAGTCAAATGACTCTTTCTGTCCCCAGGGCTGAAAAAACAGAAGAGGGTCCCATCCGTCTCTCTGGTCACAGGAACCCTCACTGTTCACTATTACAAGTGCTTAAAAAAAAAAAACAACCCACAAATAAACAAGAAACAAGTGTTCTCAAAGAACTATAATCCAGGAGGCGATGGGTTTGGCAGAATGAGGGAATTAAAATTCTTTGGTTTTAGGGAGATTTACATAATAAAAGCGAAACTCCGCTTGCATCCCAGACAGTTTTCCTTAAAATTTTTACACCTAACTTCAGTGCTTCTACATATTTACTGTGAGTCATGTGCTGAAGAAGAGAGAGGTCTATGGGAGTCCTGGCTATCCTGCTTAAAAGCTGTAAGTCCCTGGGCAGGTTGCTTGACCTTTCGCCCAGTTTCTTAGCCTTCGTTTCTTTATATATAAAATGTGCATAATAATACCAATTTGCAGGATGCTGTGTGAACCAATTTTAATAATATATGTGAATGACCCTTACAAGCTATAAAAGATTTTACAAACACTGGTAATAATTTGGCAAAATTCTCAATATATCAAGGCTTAAACTATGTACCTTCTCTTTGCCCTTTCAGTTTCTCTCTTCTCTCTGTGGGACCTCCTTCCATATCTCCAGTCCCCCTCCAGCAGACATCTGGCACTAAATAGGTCTCTGGTCTCCTGCAGCATGATAGCCCCCACAACAGGCCTTCCTTTAGGGTGCACGGAAATCCCTCACCCACTTTCTCTCCCGACAAGAAACCTGCTTTCAACTTGCTCTACAATTTAAGGTGTCACCTCTCCAAGTTATTGGAACTTTAACAGATCAATGCCTTAACCCAAAGGAATGACCCTCCAGAACCGAGATCACCAGTGACAAGCTGGTAAGGAAAGGGATTTGAGGGTCCATCCCTGGGTATTTTACCAACTCTGCCTACATGTAAGGCTGTGCCGGCTCTGGAGGTCTTCCTTTCTGTTTGTGATAAAGAGAGGGTCTCAGGCACAGAACATTAATATAAGAACAGAAATTTAATTTGCATCGAACTACTACAATAAAATTAGGGATGTTGTTTGGATTTCCTGACTCCGGTTTTTCCTTGAAGTGAGCCTAAATCTCACTCCGTGTAAATTGAGTCTTAGTTTGCCCTCTGGAACTACACAGAAGTGTCCAAATTTCATGTAAAAGTCCTTCACATCCTTGAAGGGGGCTGTCCCACCCCCACCATTTTTCCCTGGGCTCATCAACCCACCACATCCTCTCCCTTACAGGGTTGCTTGGTTGCTTCCTATCCTATTCACATTCTCAACGTGGGCTGCACTGCATGTCTCTCTTGAAGTGTGGCTCCCAGGAAGAAAACCATGCTCCAGGTACAGTCCACTCTGGATTTTCAAGGTCTGAGTCTCCAGTGAATCTGAAGAATTCCAGGAAGGAGTTTTTCCACACAGGGAGGGGTTCTCTTCTTAGGTTTCTTTCCTTTCCTGTACATAACTCAAATACTGGCCTGAATCAATCATGTATCAAGACTATTGTGCTATAAATAAAATCTTCCTTTCATTGTTCTAGGAGAATCTACAATGTGCATGCATGTTAAAGTATAATAGTCATAAAATACTACATATTTCTAGTCTTTAGTTATAATCACAATAACTGAGCAATACAGATTATATACCAATTATTTTTGTAATTATGTAATTATACCACAGGGACAGATAATGCCAGATTAATCATGTTTTGTTTAAGAATGCTTCACATACGCTGTTAACTTGAAGGGCTCTTGACATTTCAAATAGAATCCTCAGCTGTGTTAATAGAGTCTTGAAGATCTTGTTGAGAAATTCTGAGAAGGCATATACTTCTCATCCAGACAGGAAACACTCCATTCTCTTTCCCTAGCTCTTGACCCTAAATCTGCAACACAAAACTTAACCCAATAAAAGCCTATATGCAGATGGTTTATGGTATACAATGAGAACATAAGAACATCTTGGATAAACAATGAAGCCTAAAGGCTTTGTGAAAACAGCAACAGGGTCTGGGGATGGAGTCATGTCAGAAGGGTCTTTCCATGTCAACAGAGGTCAAAGAGCCTATTTTTCAGCAAAGTATGCAAAGACACCATTACCTTCGAATGAAAGTCCTATGTCCCCAAAATGGTTACTCTGTATATTATACATTAAGAAATTGATTTTGACCCTGAAACATACCATTTAATTGACCTGCTGGGAGATGATTAGCATTGGCTAACTCTAAATTGAAGTTAGAATGAACTTTTAAGTCACATGTTAATGAACCAGCCCAACTGCAAAAAGTTTCCCACAGAGACATGCTAATGGGCAGCCAGTAACCAAGAAAACTGATGGTCAGATGGACATTGGGGAGGGGATGTGCTATGGTGAGTGCTGTGAACTGTTTAAGACTGATGATTCATGGACCTGTACCCCTGAAACAAATAATACGTAATACATTATATGTTAATTAGAAAAACAAAACAAAATAAAAAACCAAACTGAGGTCAACCAGAGGAGTATGAGATTCTGGAGCTCTGAGAAGTTTTTCACATATTAAAGAAATAAGCTTGCTGAGAATGGAAAAGGAAACTTACTGTACTCCAGAGAACAGGTTAAAAATAGGGTGACCAGCCTTCCAAATATATTTAGCCAATACTCTGTAATATTATTAGCCTCAGAACTAGTGAAAAGATTGACTTTAATAGCAAAAGCTGACAAAAAGTTGGGGAGGGCTATGAAAAATGCATGCAATATTTTTTGAAATATAGAAACAATTTGAGGTCTTAGATGCAGAAATGTGAAGGAGAAATTACAAATTAGTATATTCAGTTATTCAATTCGTTCATTAGGTGATATATACAGCAAATGTTAAAGTCACAGGATAGGTTTTCCCTATCCGGGAACTTGTCCAAACCCTGTTCTCCCTACTACTCTGTGTACGCTGAGGGAATATGAATTAATTTTTTTATTACCTTAAGTAAAACAGTGTCAAAAGCTAAATGTCTGCAAGCTCCAGAATGATTAAATTCATCAAAAACCAAACTGTACCGTTCAAGTTTTATTTATGGTCCATAAAGTGATTCTCTGTAGCATACTAATAAGCTAGGACTGCATTTCTCTCTTGCAGGGGAAAATAGGTACGGATCTATGAATTCAGGGGTATTTTCGATTTCTGGTTTTTGTTAAAATGAGTTTTTACAACACACAGTCTATATCCTTCTATAACAAAACAAACATTCCCTCGATAAAAGTAGCTTATTATTTTTTTGCTAATGCCATATATTTATCCCCGTGATTGAAAGGAATAAGTGCAGCTCCAAATCAAAATCATTCTATAAAGCTAAAGTGGGAACATAGCAATTGTTATTTCAAAGTCAAGAGAAACCAAAAGGAAACAAAAGAGTCTGGGTTGCCAGCGAGATGTAACTGTACCTTGGGCATTAAGTAGCACTTCCTTCTTTTCAAGACAACTAGAGAGCAAAGAACAACTTCATTTACTTACATTTAGTCTTCTGGGCAGAGGTGGTTCAGAAGGATTGCAGAGTACATTGGAACAGGGTGGGCATTTGGTTTCATCTATCATCATGAAGGTATCATAGACACCATCCCCCAATCTAGTTGAAAGGATTACAGATAAAATCCGTCAGTAACTTAAGTATATAAACTTGTATTTTTAAAACATTCTGTGTCTTTATTGCCTCACATCTGCCACAAAAAACTAATACAAATAAATGTCTACACTGCATGTTGGCATTGAATACAAACAACTGGGGTATTTGGCAAAAGAACAGAGGAAGCCCAATTTTCCTTTTTTTTTTTTTTTAAAGGGAAGCATTTCTAGGTTTTTATTTTGAAATAGTTAAAACAAGTCTGTCTTTGTGAATGTTCTTAAAAAAAAAAAAGGGGGACTCTCAGGGTGCCTGGCTGGCTCAGATGATAGAGCATGTGACTCTTGATCTCGGGGTTGTGAGTTCAAGTCATATATTGGGTGTAGAGATTAATTAAAATTGGAATATTAAAAAAAATTAAAATAGGGACTATCAAAAGGATCTCATTTAACTTACTACTTGCAACTAGAGGCTAGTTGAAATCTGAAGCCTAAAAGCTAACCAGAACAGGAAAAGAAAGAGGGGAAAAAAAAAAAAAAAAGGCAGAGGTAACTATATTTTAAAAATCAGAGACTTGGATTCTAATCTCAGCTCTACCACTGGCTGTATTAACTTCTTCCCTGACCTTGTTTTCCTTACGTTATAATGGGAAGAATAGTTCCAGTCTACAAGAAACGAAAGGTCTTAGGGCTTTCTTCTTTTTATTGTTTATTTACGTACCTACTTAACATCTACCTAATTTGTAGAAACATACAGGGAAAAGCACAACAAATACTAAAGGGATTCTCTAAATTACAAAATGTACTGAATTTCACTTCTGTATCCACTTCATTTTCTGGTGGATGGTGGAAGCTAAATGCTAAACGATTAAGGAGCACCTCTGTTCTTTAGCACTGTGTCTCCACAACTGAAGAGGGAGAGGGTTTATTTTATTTAATCCACAGGGTGGTCCTAGATAATGTATTTCATCTACCACTAAGAATATGAATTTCCCAGTTATACACATCAGTCTTTCAGTGTATCATTTTTACATAATACACCACAAATACAATAATAATGACCAGGAAGAATTTTTAAAAATCTTTTAAAATATGCTGAAATATTTATTTCAGTTTTTTAATTTCAATATTTAAAGTTGCCTTTAGAAACTGCTTTGTAAAATTACTTCTAGAGCTTTCTTCATTGATGTGTTATAGAAACACAAAGAATAATTTAAAAAGTCCAGTACAAATATTTTTGGAATATTCTTTTTAAAAACTAGCTCACATTCTGATAGCATTATTTATATCTTTACTGGAAACTGCTTCTCTGACAACCCAAAATTCGGGATGTGACTGAGTCTTTGCCAACAGCATGAATATAATAAATAAAATGGGAGAGGCGTCCACCTTTATAGAGAAAAAGACACTGAAGACCTGCAAGTATTCCTATAAATAGGCAGAGGAAATCACCCGAAGGAAGTCTGCATGCAAACAAGCGCGGGGCGGGGGGGGGGGGGGGGGGGTCCCTAGTCTCCTTTTAGGCGTAAAGTACAATGCAAGGTGGAGAATCTCTCAAAATAGGATCCCCAGAAAGCCCTACTCAGCACAACCCTTCACCTGCATATCCGAAGCAGACCGCACCCCTCACGGCAAAACCCCAAGAGTTCAGCCCTTGGTTATCTGCTCTGAGCAACAGGGCTTCCGTGAAAGGTAGTGCTCCCTACCTCCACAGTTTGCTGAAAAAGCCCCACACAACGTCCCAGGTTATTAAGAGTTCCTTACCATATCCCCGATCTAGGGCTGTTTCTCGTAACTCCGCTCCAGCCCCCTCCCCCGGTCGCGGTGGGCTTGCGGGGGAGGGGAGCTGACGGAGGGGAAGAGGGTGGATCCGTCCCCCGGAGGCGGTCAGAACCCTTCCCTCGTCCTCCTGCTAGCGGCTCACTCCAACCTCAGTCCAGGCCTCCCCCGACCTCGCCAGCCTGCTCCAGCCGCCCACTCGGACGCCCCCAGCCCGTTACCCTGCGGCGCCGTTACCTCCGCTGCTGGGGCGGGAGTCCGACTCCGGGCGGCCCCGCATCCTTCTGCCCCGGCCCGCGAGCCGTGCCTCCCATCCGCTAGCTCGGGACCCCCGGGGGGAGGGGCGGCGGTTGGAGGGTTCGAAGTGCAGGGTCCACCTGCGCTGGGGCGGCTGCCGCCGGGACCGCGACGCTTCCCGAGGGAATCTCGTCCAGACACTGCAGATCCGCGCGCCTTCGCTCGCGACTCGCTGGGCCGGGAGTGGGGAGAAGAGCAGCAGGGGTGGGAGGGGGAGCGGTGTGGTCGCCTAGCAACCGCGGCACGCCCCGGGAAACGCCTCTGCGCCGCTACGCGGTGACGCAGAGGGGCGGGGCCTGAGGCCTCTCCCCACCGCGCGGCGGTGGCCTGGGCCACTCGCGAGGGCTCCGGGAGGTTCGGGGCGGGACGTCAGTCGCGGGTGCGGCGGGTGTTCTCTGGCGGCGAGTGAGCGGCGGGGAGCCGCTGCCGCTGCGGGGAGAAAGGCCCGGACGGAGGATTTGTGGAAGTAGCCGTGAAACCCGCAATTTCTGCCTCAGAAGTACGGCCCGCCCCTCACTGTCTATTGTCCTTTTCAGCATGTTGTAGCCTGAACTTCTAAAAGCTCCCTTGAAGATGTATTAAACAATGAATGAAAAAACGTGTCATTTCCATAGGTTTTCCCACCGAGGGGCTTCTCCCCCCGCCCCCGCCGGAGGGCAATGAAAGCTATAATAAAAACGCAGGAAGCTACGTTTAGTGACACTTCGGTGACACCGGGCCAGCGCTCACGAACATCGTTTTGTTAATGTCAGCGACCACACCGTAGGACATCCCCCTTGGACGGATTGAAGTAGGATCCAGAATTTAAGCGGACATCGGACTCCCCCGCCACGGGACGCCGCGGACTGTAGGGCGCCAAGAGCCATTTTTCCGAAGAGGAAACTGAGGCCACGGGATCCCTGCTTCTCCAGCATCTTCTAGGAAGTCCAACCTCCCAGCCTGCCTTTGGCTTGCAGTAGACCCCCCGGAAGGCTCTGGTGTTTTGTTTTGTTTTTTTTTTTTTTTTTCTAGGAATATTTAGGGAATTCGTTTCTTCCTTTTCTGAAAAAGTGAAGAAACCTTAGTAAACCCTAATGTTACATGGATTTCGATCCTTGGAACGAAGTGAGACGGAAGGAGGTTAAAATAGAAGAACGCAAATGCGGTTCACTTGTGCGTGGCATCTAATCGGAGTTCCTGGAACCTACGAAACCCGAGGCCCAAAGAGAGAGAAACAACGTTCTCAAAATGCCGAACAGGGGCGCCACCTAGTGGGGCCTGGAGACTCATTGTCCCAAGCCAGCGTAGCATAGTCTCTAAATCTGAAAATTTCCATCCGAGGCTCATTTCCGTGTGACTAAAAGTCATATTCCCTGTTCTCATGCCTCCAAGTAAAATGTCCTTAAAGAGTCAAAGGATTTTCACTTTGTAAACTAAGAATGTGTCTGTTTGGGGAACTTTTAGCGTTGCGACCAATGTTGCTTGAGCTGCTCAATGACATAAATAAAACTTTCCCCGGCTCTTAAAGTTATTCTAATTTCATAAATAAGCTTCTGTGGGTTTTTTGACCCTCCAAGCCGCACCCCAGCAATCCTGCTTTCATACGGGTTTGTGTTAGGGCTCCTGCGGAAGCTTTTGTTTGAAGAGAGTTCCATGGCAACAAAAGTTTGGACTAGATTGCTACTGAGGTCCCTTCCAGCTCCGTGATTGCAAAATTCTACTGAATAATCCCTGTTCTTAGTACTTATGTGGACACCCTAGACCACTTTACTGCCCTGAACATTCAAATGGGACTTGCCCCCACAAGTTTTCTTGCCTCATTCTGAATCACTGCTTTGAGAGGAACACATCTCTGGTTTCAGACATACATACCTCTGTGAGCCAGCCTGAAGCATTCCTGCTTCCCTTCCTGCTCCTGAGGCGGGAAACAGAAGCTTCCTTTATCTTTAGCCTATTGTTCCCATGGTCAAGGAAGGAAGGGTTCCTTGGAGGTGCTAAGCTTCATGGATCTCTGACTTTAGTGTTTTAAACACTTTCCAGTATTTCTGCAAAGAGCCCCTGTTTCATAACAGTCTGGCTGGGTTAAACATTGGGGTAGGTTAAAGTCCAATAAAGGATCTAACAGGAGCTTCCTCACCCTCTCTGAGCTGATATCTTGTGCCCTCTTGAGCAGCTTGAGCAGCTCCCATATGATTCATGTCCTTCCTTCTCCTCTAAAGCCCTGCTCAAAAGTAGTTCAAAATAGCCCTTATCTTTCTCCACATAGCTAAAGCCAGATTTAGCTAACGTGGATTAGCCAAATATATAAGATGCCTGCCTGACCTTTGAAGCTGGTTCCAATGTATCTGCAAAATCAGGAAACTAACAAAGAAAAAAATGGCGCTATTCCAGGGACTTCAGAAATCAATGGGACATTCAGAATGTGATTACAGCTGTTTCAAATGCATAGAGTAAGAAAATATCCCTGTGGCCATATTCACCTTCAATTTTGTGACGAGATAGCTGTCGGTAGGTTAAATTTAAAATAGTTTCATTGCTATGAATTATTCTTCACAGCACGCTATGCCAATACATAATATGACATATGAATCAAAAAATTGGAAAGCATTAAAAAAAAAATCATTTGGAGGCACGCCTGGGTGGCTCAGACTGTTAAGCGTCTGCCTTCTGCTCAGGTCATGATCCCGATGTTCTGGGATGGAGCAATGCATCAGTCTCCTTGATCGGCAGGGAAGCCCACTCCTCCCTTTCCCTCCACCTGCCGCTCCCCCCGTTTGTGCTCTCTTTCTGTCAAATAAATAAATAAAATCTTTAAAAAATCATTTGGAGAGGAACTGTGAAGCTTTCCCTTTTTCCCCAACTGTATTGACCTCAAATTTACCTGAGCTCCAGAAAATGCACCTGCTATTTATTTTTTTTTTCAGAAACACAGAAATCTAGCTCATTGAAACACTAAAACCATGTCTTATTTTTCTGAAACCCTACCAGTCTGCCTGACCAGACCCTGGAAAGGCAATCCAGTTTTTTCCAGCTCTGCATTCAGGGGACATTTGAGGAGGTTAGGGCTTGGAATTGGGCAGATGCCTCGTACCCTTAACTATCCACTCCCATTACACAGGCCCCCTGGCACCCCTTGAATAGGTCTCTGGTTACCCTGACCTTCAAGGCCCATACATGCACAGTACACCACTTAAGCTGCCCTTAGACAGCGGGGATCCTACAGGCCTATAGAAAAATGACCCATCCCTAATCATTGGCATTGCCTCAAGAGTAAGAAAGAGTATACCCCCAAATTCCCCCGGGACCTGCTCCCCGTAGGGGTCCCCCGTTCTTGCTACAATCAAGCCTTCCAAGTGTGTGTTATTGGAAGATACCCTGGCCAAGCTGCCGAGCCTTGCCTTAGCAAGGCAGTCCATATTGCCCCAGCTCTGCTTTGAGCAGGAATATGCACATTGTGGGCTTGGAATTAGGTAATGCTAGATATTCCCAGCAGCCCACTCTTATGACCCAGACTTGCCTAACATTGTGCTTTTCCCTGTCCCTCACTCCCTGACCTGTGCTACCAGGGCTTCTGTGATCCACACCCATCAGCAGGGCTTCAGCAGCCTACGGAGCTCAGGCCAGATGCAAAGGACCTAAATGTGCACAAAGGCACCTGAATAGCTTCTAGGATGGAGGGTGGCCACCACTTGAAAACTGTTGCTAGCTTTAAACTAGCAACAGTCTGTCCCCTTGTAGACTCACTCTCTGCTGGAGTTCTGGGCATCTGCAGCCATCATGGATCCCAGGTGGCCCGTTTGGCCTCGCTCCTGCGGCAGTGCCCCAGTACAGGGTGTAGACTAGGCCTGTGCAGGCATAAAGGGAATCTGGAACAGGGCAAGTGTCCTAAGAGTCCACGAGAGTGAACTCTTGTGTTTTTAAGGCATCTGCCAAGTTCCAAGCCCTAACCTAAACAAATATGCTTATTTCCCTTGGAAGCAGAGCAGGAGGAATTGGACCATCTTGTTTAGGATGGGTATAGGGATGTGGCTGGATATCCTCCAATAACAGATACTTGGGAGCCTTGATGGCAGGAGCCCAAACACCAGCGGAAAGTAAGTTCAGGTGAAGACTACTGCCATTCCAGTGGCCACCTCAGAACAATTTTCGGTGTTGGGCTACCTCCACCTTTGCACCTACGAAGGTGGTTGCCGATAGGTGCTAGCTACACAGGCCTGGATAGCTTCGCCAACCCAAAGGTGGCTGCTGGAGCTCATATGGTGCGTGTACAGGACGTGAAGGCCAGGGGTGCTGGTGACTAGGCCCAGGGCAAGGGTTGGGAAGGGCCGGATGACAGGAGGAGCCCTAGGAGGTAGAGCACATCAGCCCAATTAAAGATCTACCTTCCATTATGGATGATTCACCCCAAGGCAGAGCTGGAGGTTTTTCAGCTCCCTTGACAGGGTGTGGCCTGGTGGCAGGCAGGACAGGGTGTCCTCTATTAGGAGATGTCTAGGAGTCTTTGATTCTGGTGAAGCCCAGCACCCAGCAGGCAGCAGGTCCATATGGACTGAGGGCTGCCCACTTGCAGCTGCCACCTCAGAGCCAATATCAGAAGGCTACACTGCTGGTGGCTAGGCTGGTAGCTGGGTGGGGCCTGACCAGAGTTCCATATGCTTGAGGGCCACGCCCACTCCAGCCCGGCTTGGGTGGCGGGGTATGTTCTGCGCATGTGCAGGCAGCACAGCTCTGGGTGGAGGGAGCGCCTGACCCCAGTCAGCGTCTGGAAACAACTGGTTACTGGAGCAGGCTCTTGGGGTTACAAGGTAGCTGCCTAATTCCAAGCCCTAACCTACCCTATTGCACATATTGCCACCGAAGGCAGAGCTGGAGTATCTGAACGGCCTTGCCAGGGCTAGATCATGGAGGCCGGTCAGGGCATCGTCCAAGAAGAGGCACCTGGGAGTCTTGATGGCCGTGGAAGCCCGGGACCCCAGCAGATAGGAAGTTCGCTTGGGGACTGATGGTTCTTCTTTTTAGGGACTGACTCAGACCAGTTTTCAGGAGGGTGGGTTCCCTCTAACCGTGAGGCTAGGCAGGGGGTTGACGAGGGGCTCTAACTTTAGAGGCTGTCAGGCCTGGCTGCCCGAAGGTGGCTGATGGCATTCAGAACGTATATGAGCCGGTGGCACAGGGGGTGGTATCAGGCACCCCAACAGGACAAGCATGGGAGCGGCTGGGTCACAAAAACAGTTATGGGAAGTACCTGGCATCTGCCCGATTCCCAGCCTTAATGGGCACAAAGGCACACATTCCCGCTGAAGGCAGTGCTGGAGGAATCTGGACTGCCTTTCCAGATCCACCCAGGAGGGCTAGCTGGCGTTTCCTCCAATAGTAGATGCCTGGGAGCCTGATGGCTGGAGAAGCCCAGGACTTTACTAGGCACCGACTGTGGTCAGTTTAATGGTGCCACCTCAGAAGATTTTTCAGGGGGTGGGTTCCCTCAAACCTGAAGGAAATTCATGTAGTTGGCCTCCCACCCAATTACCCAATTTCTAAAGGCCTGGAGGGCCTTAGCAGCCAAAGGCCTGCTGCTAGGTTGAGGACCGGGTAATGTGGGGTATGGCCAGGCCACAGGAGGGGGCTATTTGGAGTATCTGACTGACATCCGCTTAATTGCAAGCCTTGACAAATGCAAATGCACGTATTTCTGCTGAAGGCAAAGCTGGAGTAGATGGACGGGGCAGGTGGCTGACTGGGGTCAGATACCTGGGAGCCTTAATTACTGGGGGAGCTTGACACCATCACTGCCATTCAGCTTATTGGGTTCATGTTGGAGTTCCAGAGGGCCTGGACTGTCCCCAGCAGCCCACAGGTAGCTGCCAGGGTGAAGACTGGGCATGTGTGGGTTGCAGAGGTCAAGGTCGCTAGATACCTGCACCACGTCGATGTTAGGCCACAGGAGGGAGATATTGGGGGTATAAGGTGCAAGCCCAAAGTGCAAAGCCCATATACCTATTGTGAACCTTTCTCCCAAAGGCGGAGCTAGAGATTTTGTGTGTGTGTGTACACATATATGTGTGTATGTGTGTGTATATATATGTATATATATATATTAGATTTTATTTATTTGGGAGAGTGAGCAAGAGAGGTGGGAAGGGGCAAAGGGAGAGGGAGAAGCAGACTCCCCTGCTATGGGAACCCAGACTTGGGGCTGATCCTAGGACCTTGGGATCATGACCAGAGCCAAAGGCAGATGCTGAACTGACTGAGCCTCCTTACATGGGTGGGTTCACTGTCCCACTTTCATCTTCAACCTGTATTTCCTAAATCCCAGGAATTTAAAAGAGCTAGAGATTTTTTAACTGCCTTGCCAGAAGGAGCCTGGCTGTTCATACAGGCTTTCCTCTGTTTGGAGACACATGGGGGTCCTGGTTGCTAGAGAAGGTGTGACACCATCAGGCAGCAAGTTCACATGCAGAACAACTGTGCCCTTTTGTGGCTTTCAGCTCAGAGTGCTCTGTGAAAGGTGGGCTCCCTCCACAATGGTGGCTATGCAAGTGGTTGGGGCCTGGCTGGACTATCATGAACTTGAAAGCCTGGGTCTGCCCAAGGTTGATATATGGGATGGTTACTGCTCAGGTGTGGGTTGCACAGGTTTGGGTAGCCCAGGACCTGGGAGAGGGCAAGTGTCAGGAGAGGCCGGGCCACAGGAGAGGACTATTGGGTGCACCTGGCATCTGCTTAATACCAAGGCTGAAGCTCCAAGAAGGTGCATATTCCTCCTATCGGCGGGGTTGAAAGACTGCGCTGCTTTGCCAGGGTGAGTCTGGGTGGGTTTCTGGAGGTAGCCACTAAATAAGAGACCCCTGGGTGCCCTGATCGCTGGAGACTCCACAGGCGGCCAGTCCATATGGGGGCCGACTGCCATCCTTTTGCAGCTGCCCCCCCCAAAAGTGATTTTCAGAAGATGGGTTCCCTCCACACCAGCAGCTGTGCACATGCTCGGGGCCTGGCCAGACTTCCACAGGTTTGGAGGGCCTTCTGGGTCTTCAGGGGTGATCTGTGCATGCACAGGCAGTCAGGTCAGGGTAGCCGAGGATGTCAGCAGGGCAAGTGTCGGGAGAGGCCAGGTCAATGGGGAGGGCTCTGGGGATTACAGGGCATCGGCCTAATTCCAAACCTAACCTATGCAATGCACACATTCCTTGGGAAGGCCTAACTGGAGTCATCTGGCCCGTCTTGCCAGGCCTGGGTTGTGCGGGCTGGCTAGGGTAGCCTCCAACAGGAGACAACTGTGAGCGGGGATTGTGGCAGAAGCCTGGAACCCCAGGAAAAGGCGAGTACGCATGGGCACTGACTGTGGCCAGTTAAAAGCTGCCACCTTAGAAAGATTTTCACGGGGAAGTCCCGGAGGCCAATCAGGTGCTCGGGATCCAGCGGGAGTTCCACGGGCCTGGAGCGCCCCCTGCAGGCCAAAGCCAGCTGATCCAGGGCGGACTGCACATGCGCGAATCGCGCAGGTCAGGGCCGCCAGGCACCTGGAGTAGGGCAGTATCAGGATAGGCCTGGTAACAGGACGCTGCCGTTGGGAGTACCTAGTGTTTACCTAATTCCAAGACTTAAGCTACACAAATGTGTATGTTCTCCCTGAAGGCGGAGCTGGAGGCATCTGGACTGACTTGACAGAGTTGGATTGTGCAGGCTGGCAAGGGTGGCCTGCAGTAGAAACATGTGGGAGCTCGACTGGCACAGAAGCCCTGGACCCAGCCTAGACTGGGTCTCGGGGACTGTCACCCATTTGGCATCCCCTGAGACCCGTGTCTGGGGGGGGGTGGTCCCCCTCCATTTTGAGGCTCTGCAGGTGGTTCCAGACGGGCACCAGCTTCACAGGTCAGGGGGCCCCAGTGCCCAAGTGTGACTGATGGGGTACAGATTGCACACGCATAGGATGGTCACGTCAAGGTTGCCAAGGACCTGAAACAGGGCAAGTACTGGGAGAGGCAGCGTCCCAAGACTGGTTTTTGGAAGTACCCGACATTTACCAAATTCCAAGCCTTAACCTGCACAAAGGTGCCAATTCATGCTGAAGGCAGAGCTGGAGGAATCTGGGCTGCTTTGCCGGAGTGGGGCACGCTTCACTGCTGGAGACAATAAGAGACACCTGGGGGCCCCGATTACTGGAGAAGCCCGAGACGCCACCAGGCAGCCAGTCCAGATGGTCTGTCATCAGATTAATGCTGCTGCCTCAGAATGATGATCTGGGGGGTGGGCCCTCTCCACCCTGAGGCTTACAGGGGTTTGGGGCACAGCCTGTGCTATCCGCTGAGGGCCGCTGACCGTGTGCTCTGCTGGCCCAAGCTCAGGCGCACAGGTCAGCATAGCCAGGGAACTGAGTCAGGGCAAGCTTCAGGAGAGTCTGAGTCAAACAGCAGGCTATCGGGGTATGTGGCATCTGCATAACTTCAAGGCTTACCCTACACAGATGTGCATATTCCTGCTGAAAGCAAAGTTGGAGTAAGATGGAGGGTCTGGCTGGCAGGGGTACCGTCTGATCAGAGACACCTGGGAGCCTTGATTGTTGCTGAAGTCTGAAATACCAACATATGGTATGTCTATGCGGGGACTGACTGTTGCCCATTTTAACAGCAGTCTCGATCAGTTTTTTGTTTTTTTTTTTAAGATTTATTTATTTATTTATTTGACAGAGATCACAAGTAGGCAGAGAGGCAGGCAGAGAGAAAGAGAGTGAAGGAAGCAAGCTCCCGCTGAGCAGAGAGTCTGATGCGGGGCTCGATCTCAGGACCCTGAGATCATGACCTGAGCCGAAGGCAGAGGCTTTAACCCACTGAGCCACCCAGGAGCCCCTCTCTGATCAGTTTTGGGGGAATGGGCTCCTTTACACTTGAGGCTGTGCAATTGATAGGGAATGGGCCCTGGCTCTGTAGGGGCAGATAGCCCTGTTCACCCAAGGGTGGCTTTTGGAATATGTACGGTGCAGGTGTGGGCCGTGCAGGTTGGGGTAGCCAGGACCTTGTACTCAGGGAGACAGGGCAAGTGTATGGAGAGGCCAAATCATGGGTTGGGGATAGTAATGGTATCTGGCATATGCCTAATTCCAAGGCTTAACATTCATAAAGATGAATATTTCTGCAGAGGCCAATTTGGGGAAATTTGGACTGCCCTGTCAGCAGGGGCCAGGTGGGACGGCCAGAGTACCCTCCGATGAGAGACACCCAGGGGCTTTGATTGCTGAAGCCCAGGACCTCGTTAGAAAAGTCCCCCAGCTGGTCTGAATGGGGATTGACCATCACCAGGTTCAGCAGGAACCTCAGATTTTCAGGCGGTGGGCTCTCTCCACAGTGGAAGCTAGCAGTCTTTCAGGACTGGTCTGAGTCCCAAGGGCTTGTGGGCGGGGGGTCTGCCTGAGGCCAGCTTACAAGGTGTGGACTACACATGTGTGGGGCTCCCAGATCGGGGTGGCTGAGGATCCAGAGCACAGCAAGTATCTGGAGAAGCTGGCTCACTGGAGCAGGCTCCTGGGGCTACAAGGCATCCTCCTTATTCCAAGCCCTAATTTATACACATGAGCATTCCCACTGATGGCAGACCTGGAGGAAGACGGAGGGGATGGGCTGGCTAACCGCGGTACACTCCAGTAAGAGACATCTGGGACGCTTGATGTTGCTCAAGTCCAAAAGAGCAGCACACACGGGGAATGACTACTATCGCTTTCTTTTTCTTTTTCTTTTTTTTTTTTTTTAATTTAAATTCATTTAGCCAACATATACGGGAGATGAGGAGGAATGATTCCCTCCCCCCAGAGGCCATTGAGGTGGTTGGGTTCCGGCTGGAATTCCACAGGCCTGGAGCGCCCCCTGTAGCCCAGGAGAGTCTCTGCAGGTCAGGGTAGCCGGACCTGGGAAGGGGCAATTCCAGGCAAGGCGGAGCCACAGGAGGGGGCTGTTTCACTTAGCATAATACCCTCTCGTTCTATCCTCATTGTAGCAAATGGCAAGATTTCAGAGTTTTGATGGCTGCATAGTATTCCATTGTGTATATATACACCACTTCTTTATCCATTCGTCTGTTGATGGACATCTGGGCTCTTTCCATAGTTTGGCTATTGTGGACATTGCTGCTGTAAACATTCAGGTGCACGTGCCCCTTCAGATCCCTATATTTGTATTTTTAGGGTAAATACCCAGTAATGTGATTGCTGAGTCATAGGTTAGCTCTATTTCAACTTTTTGAGGAAGCTCCATACTGTTTTCCAGAGTGGCTGCACCAGCTTGCATTCCCACCAGCAGTGTAGGAGGGTTCCCCTTTCTCTGCATCCACTCCAACATCCGTTGTTTACTGACTTGTTAATTTTAGTCATTCTGACTGGTGTGAGGTGGTATCTCATTGTGGTTTTTATTTGTATTTCCCTGTTCCATTGGTCTATGTGTCTGTTTTTGTGCCGGTACCATGCTGTCTTGGTGATCACAGCTTTGTAGTAAAGCTTGAAATCAGGCAACAGTATGATGCCCCCAGCTTTGTTTTTCTTTTTGAACATTTTCTTAGAGATTTGGGGTCTTTTATGGTTCCATACAAATTTTAGGATTGTTTGTTCCAGCACTTTGGAATTTTAACTGGGATGGAATTGAAAGTATAGATTGCTCTGGCAGTATAGACATTTTAATAATGTTTATTCTTCCAATCCATGAGCATGGAATGCTTTTCCATCTTTTTGTGTCTTCTTCAATTTCCTTCATGAGTGTTTTGTAGTTCTTTGAGTATAGATCCTTTACCTCTTTGGTTAGGTTTATTCCAAGGTATCTTATGGTTCTTGGTGATATAGTAAATGGGATAAATTTTCTAATTTCCCTTTCTATATTTTCATTGCTAGTGTATAAGAAAGCAACTGATTTCTGTGCATTGATTTTGTATCTTGCCACATTACTGAATTGCTGTATGAGTTCTTGTAACTGGGGAGTGGAGTCTTTTGGGCTTTCCATATAAAGTATCATGTCATCTGGGAAGAGAGAGAGTTTGACTTCTTCTTTGCCAGTTTGAATACCTTTTATTTATTTTTGTTGTCTGATTGCTGTTCCTAGGACTTCTGGTACCATGTTGAACAACAGTGGCGAGAGTGGTCATCCTTGTTGTGTTCCTGATCTCACTGGGAAGGCTGTTAATTTTTCCCCATTGAGAATGATATTCACGTGTGTTTTTCATAGATAGATTTTATGAGTTGAGGAATGTTCCCTCTATCCCTATATTTTGAAGAGTTTTGGTAAGGAACAGATGCTGTATTTTGTCAAATGCTTTTTCTGCATCAATTGAGAGGACCATGTGGTTCTTCTCTCTTCTCTTATTGATTTGTTCTATCACATTGATTGATTTGCAAATGTTGAACCACCCTTGCATCCCAGGAATAAATCCCACCTGGTCATGGTGGATAATCTTTTTAATGTACTGTTGGTTCCTATTAGCTGGGATCTTGTTGAGAACCTTGGCATCCATATTCATCAGGGATATTGATCTGAAATTTTCCTCTTTGATGGGGTCTTTGCCTGGTTTGGGGATCAAGGTAATGCTGGCTGTATAGAAAGAGGCTGGAAGTTTTCCCTCTGTTTCTATTTTTCGAAAGAGCTTCAGGAGAATAGGTGTTATTTCTTTTTTGAATGTTTGGTAGAATTCCCCAGGGAATCCTTCAGGTCCTGGACTCTTGTTTTTTGGGATGTTTTTGATCACTGCTTCAATCTTGTTACTTGATATTGGTCTATTCAGGTTGTCAGTTTCTTCCTGTTTCAGTCTTGGAAGTTTATAGGTTTCCAGGAATGTATCCATTTCTTCTAGGTTTCTTAGTTTATTGGCATATAACTGTTGATAATAATTTCTGATGATTGTTTCTATTTCCTTGGTGTTAGTCATGCTCTCCCCCCTTTCATTCATAATTTTATCAATCTGGGTCCTCTCTCCTTTCTTTTGGATTAGTTTGGCCAGTGGTTTATCCATCTTATTGATTCTTTCAAAAACCAGCTTCTAGTTTTGTTGATGTGTTCTACTATATTCTAACTCCTTGATCTCTGCTCTAATCTAATTATTTCCCTTCTTGTGTGTAGGGTTGGCTTAATTTGTTGTTGATTTTCCAATTCTTTAAGGTGTAAAGAGAGTTGGTGTTTTTGGAATTTTTCAATTTTTTTCAATTTTTTTTTTTTTTTAGTGAGGCTTGGATGGCTATGTATTTCCCCCTTAAGACTGCCTTTGCCATATCCCATAAGTTTTGGATCAATGTGTCTTCATTCTCATTGGTTTCCATGAATTGTTTAAGTTCTTATTTGATTTCCTGGTTGATCCAAACATTCTTGAGCAGGATGGTCTTTAGCTTCCAAGTGTTTGAATTCCTTCTAAACTTCTTCTTGTGGTTGAGTTCCAGTTTTAAAGCATTGTGGTCTGAGAATATGCAGGGAATAATCTCAATCTTTTGGTGTTGGTTGAGCCCTGATTTGTGACCCAGTATGTGGTCTCTTCTGGAAAAAGTTCCATGTGCACTCAAGAAGAATGAGTATTCTATTGTTTTAGGGTGGAATGTTCTGTATATATTTATGTGGGCCATCTGGTCCAATGTGCCACTCAAAGCTCTTGTTTCTTTGTTGATTTTATGCTTAGGTGATCTATCTGTTGTTGAGAGTGGTGCATTCAGATCCCCTGCAATTAATGTATTCATATCATTATGACTTTTTATTTTGCTTAACAGTTGGCTTACATAATTGGCTGCTCCCATGTTGGGGGTATGAATATTTACAATTGTTAGATCTTCTTGGTGGATAAACCCTTTAAGGATGATGTAGTGTCCTTCTGTATCTCTGACTACAGTCTTTAGTTTAAAATCTATTTTATCTGATATGAGGATTGTGATCCCAGCTTTCTTTTGAGGCCCATTTGCATGAAAGATGGTTCTCCACCCCTTCACTTTCAGTCTGGATGTGTCTTTAGGTTCAAAATGTGTCTCTTGTAGATAGCATATGAATGGGTCCTGTCATTTTATCCAGTTTGCAACCCTGTGCCTTTTTATGGAAGCATTTAGGCTGTTCACATTGAGAATAATTGTTGAAAGGTAAGTTTTTATTGACATCATATTGCCTGAGAAGTCCTTGTTTCTGTACATTGTCTCTGTAACTTTCTGTTCCATGTCACTCTTGGGTTCTTTCTTCTTTTATAGAACCCCCCCTTAGTATTTCTTGTAGTGCTGGCTTGGTGGTCAGACAATCTTTTAGACCTTGCCCATCTTGGAAGCTCTTTATCTCTCCATCCATTTTGAATGTCAGCCTTGCTGGATAAAGTATTCTTGGCTGCATGTTCTTCTCACTTAGTGCCCTGAATATGTCTTGCCAGCCCTTTCTGGTTTGCTAGATTTCTATGGACAGGTCTGATGTTTTTCTGATGGTCCTTCCTCTGTACGTAAGGAATCTCTTCCCCCTACCTGGCCTTATGACCTCTTGTCTGAAATTATAATTCATGAATTTCACAATCAAGTGTCTGGATGTCTTTCTAGACTCATTGATCTTGGGGGGTGTCCTTTCTGCTTCTAGGACTCCATTCCCCAGATTAGGAAAGTTTTCATCCGGTATTTGTTCAACTATATCTTCTAGTCTTCTTTCTCTACCCTCTCAGGAATTTCAATAATTGTGACATTGGAACATTTCATGGGGTATTTATTTCCCTAATTCTGTTTTCATGGCCTCTAAATTGTTTGTTCCAGGCCTCCTCCTGGTCTTGCTTTTCTATCAATCTTCAAGATTTCTGTCTATCTTCTAGATCACTGATTTGATCTTCTGCCTCAGTTACCCTAGCTGTTAGAGTATTTAGATTAGATTGGATCTAGTTAATAGTATTTTTTACTTCTGCCAGATCAACTCTCACTTCCACCCCTAGAGAATCTATGTTGCCACTAATTGTTTTCTCCAACTTAGCCATTGCCTGGAGTTACCCTGAATTCCATTTCCAATATTGTATATATCCATATCCAATCGTTCTGTGGCAGAGGTCTCAGTCTCTGAATTTTTCCTCTGTTCTGTGTTCCTTCTCCTAGTCATTTTGGTGAGAGGTGGTTGAGGGGATGTATAGCTGAATATATCAACCATGATCCAGTCAAGGTGCCCCTCTGCACAGATGATCTCCTGCCCCTGTAGAGATCCAGAAGTGTATAATCTTAAATTTTAGGCTTATGTCATGGGTGTTCAGAGTGCTCTGGTAGATACTTAGCTCATCTCAGGGGACTGGTTGAAACAGGGTTTCCTACTTCTCCACCATCTTGCCTTCCCCTCTTGTCTTAGGTTTTCTAATGTATGATTTATATTTATCAGGTCACTTTGAGGAGGTTCAATGTGGATTTTTTTTTCTGGTTATTTTAATGGTTCTTGATCTTTTATTGACCTTGAATAACATCCTTTCCCTTCTATTAATACTTTCATTACCTGTTGTATTTTTACACATCACATCATGTTGTGTTATTTTCCCTTGGACTCCATTAGGTTAGGATGGAGTTTGGCTTAGAGTATGCTATCGGAGTTCAAGTTCCCATGTTATAGATAATGGGTTGGGGAGGCATCAAAGCCATAGTCATAGGTACTTTTATGGTACTTTTACCATAAGATATAGCCAGAAGTCTGGCAGTCATAAAGGTATTTTGGTTCCATTCCAGCAATATACCCTCAGGAACACATTTTCCTTCTATCATAAAGGGTCTTTCTATGGCCAGTGGGCTCCACTTTCCTGTTTGATATTGGGAAACTGCATATGTGGGTAACCCAATGTCTTATTTCCTCTTTTAAACACTGATATTCTAATTTTACATTTGCCCAAGGAATTAGAGCTGTTAGGATGTGTGATATCTACTTCTGGCTGAGCAGTTATCTCAGGCGACCATTATTGCCTTGAGATTATAGCTGTTCTAAGACTACCACACATACCAATCATTCCTAACTATAACATTGACAATCAACAGAGAAACATGTCTCATGCTGTTGTTTAGTATTATTTTTAGTGTTTTCTCCAGCTGCTTTATGCCAAGCTTCCATTGCTCTGTATACTTTTGTGTGACATTTATGTTCTGTAATATGTTGTGCAGATTTCCATCTGTGTACCTAATGATGACAAAGGTACAATTGCCTGGGTGTTAAATTGAGATTGGTTTCAAAAAGTTGAACATTTAATATGATTTGATGAATTGGGAATTGAGAAAAACATTGGCTTGCCATTGTTACTCCAGTTACACCTGTCAGTCCAACAAGGAACTGTAAGGGTTTCCTTCCTTTTAGTGAGTCTGTCTTTGGCATGCATTGTAAATTGAGCATAAATGAGGATGGATAAAACAACACCATTAGGGTATCTGTATCTGTCTAGAAAGTCCTATGGGTTAAATTTCAGGGTGTAGGCCACTCTTGTAGGGTATGACTGGGAGTGGTTTCATTAACATAGATTGCCACATTCTTAGGGTAGAAATCTGTAGAGTGATAAAGAAGCCTGATATATACCACAAAGGATAATGATATATGCTATGTTTCCTATGTCTCCTCTACATACTTTACAAAGTGTCCCTGTTCTTTTAAAGTCTGGACATAATATCCACGGATCTATTGTTCACATTGTTCATTCATACCTATTTTCTAATAGGTGAATATGGACTAAATAGTGTAAATTGGGAGTGTAGTAAATGATCAGTTTTTTGGATTATTTCTATTTAAAGATATAATTCCACATTCTGTGTATTCAGTACCTGTTCTTTTATAATAAAATGCTAGCACACAAATCAGGAACTAAATCTGGGTTATTTTAAGAGTCTCTGTCATGTGGCCAATGCTGCCCTCAATTCAGTAAGATAAAAGTACAAAATTTATCACCTGGTTGCCTTGGTATATGCTGGTTATAATACCAAGAGCCGGTTAGTAGTTTGTAGTAGTTAGTAGTAACCAATCTTCATCTGTGTCAGTGTCTGACACAGTATCTGATAGAGTTGTTATTCAATCCTTGGTGATTCTTATGAAGTTTAAAATGGAGGTATCCACTGCTTCATCAGCTTCTCTAAATATTTAGTGGCTCTATTGATTGAGGTTTCCCAGTGAGTAGATGGTGACAGTGACAGTAGATGGTGACAGTGAAGGATGGGGTGGAGAGGTTGGCTTTGGTGATGCTGGTGATGTCGATGAGTCCTCTGTTGCGATGAGATGACCAGGGTAGTGATCCTTGGAGAAAGTAGTGGATGTCACAGCCAGTGACATTGTTCTGGGCCAAAAGGTGGCATTCCAATTCAGAACTCTGCTATTGCTGGAGCTGTCAGAGGAGTATCCGTAGCTGCAGTGAGCCTGGTGTCTAATAGTGAGGAACAGGCAACAGAGTATGGCCAGCCGGCAGCATGTTCCACTGACCTGCTTAGTAATCTTGATAGAGTTAAAAATGCATTATGGGGGGCGCCTGGGTGGCTCAGTGGGTTAAAGCCTCTGCCTTTGGCTCAGGTCATGATCCCAGGATTCTGGGATCGAGCCCCACATCGGGCTTTCTGCTCAGCAGGGGGCCTGCTTACTCCTCTCTCTGCCTGCCTCTCTGCCCACTTGTGATCTCTCTCTGTCAAATAAATAAATAAAATCTTTAAAAAAATGCATTATGGATTCCTGCCTGCAAAATAAGGATAGTATCCTAGACACTTTTAATTCTTTCTTGTTGTTCTAAGGATAGAACACAATAGATAGGATAGATAGACCATAATAGATGATAATAGGTAATAGATAATAACAAGGATATTTAGGATTATGTCCATTCTTGCCAACATTTCCCCAAGCATAGTCACCTTGCATCATACTAGGCTAAATATTAGGCATCTGGGGTTAATACAATGAAGATGGTATTCTTCATGGCTGACGTTTTTACAGAACCATCACATTATCATCTTTAATTTGATGTAATATGTTTTTTTTCTTCAGTCATCCAGTAGGATTTATTGGTGGCAGGTGCTATAATTTCACCAGTACTATATATATATGTCATTATTATTTCTTTTAATGAATATTTTTCCTTCTAATTTAGAATCTGGGGTATTGTTAGTACTCTTATCTGTGTGGGTACTTGCAATGTTAATTCATAGGTGTTCCATTCTTTCTATATTTATGATTTAGAGATCTTGCCACCTCCCAGATTGCTTTAGTCCAAGCTTTTATATCAAGATTAGTATGTTTCTGCTTGAGTAAGCCATTACACCCTTTCATTTGACCCAAATGTGGTTGGCTTCTAGGTTTAAGTGGAGGTTCCACATTATGCTTTGCCCATTCTTTTTTTTTTTTTTTAAGATTTTATTTATTTATTCAACAGAGATCACAAGTAGGCAGAAAGGCAGGCAGAGGGTGGGGGGAGCAGGCTCCCCACTGAGCAGAGAGCCTGACGTGGGACTCGATCCCAGGACACTGGGATCATGACCTGAGCCGAAGGCAGAGGCTTTAACCCGCTGAGCCACCCAGGCGCCTCCTTAGCCCATTCTTACATTTGCTTTTCTTTGAAGTGGGTGCCCTGATCTGATTCTATGATGGCTGGGATACCATAGCAAGCAATCCAAATTTCTAATGCTCTGCTGGTGGATTTTTGATAATTCTTCCTGGAAAGATAAGCACAATCCTATTCTGGATCATGAGTCCACAATGGTGCATGCAAACAGTTGATTCTCTGATACAGACAAGGGTTCTATATGACCCTTTGTATCATCTGGAAGTGTCTGTCAGCTTTGACCTTCCAGGGAGTATTCATTAGTGACCTCCAACCCTTAAACTTTCAGCAGTTCCCACATTTCTTAATTTGAAATTGGAGGTATTTGGTGTGTGTAAATATGTGTTTCTTGGCCATGTTCTAGTGCTTTTTGTGCCAACATGACCTGTTTAGTGAAATACACCCATGCAGTGATCCAATCATTTGGCATATCTTTGTGCTCAGCTTTTATGTTCCACTGTCCTTTTTGTTGATCTGGGGTTGTATTTTGAGTTGGTTTCCTCATTAATCATGAATAGTTGTGGTTTTTTAAATTTCAGGAATTTTATATATTTTTTGTAGTGAGTCTATCTATCTGATCATTAAGTTTTCTTACTCAAGAGTTGTCTTTCTGATGTGCAGAGACCTGTGTGATGAACATGGAGGTATCAGCCAGTGCCATTTGCTGTCCCATGTCCTTATGTTCTTATGAACTCCATATGTTTATATTTCCCATTTTCCAGGCATTTCCCCACCATGTTCCTGACCAAAGAGCGATTTCATTAGCTGTTGCCTATGAGTCCGAGAAAAGATGAATGTCATTCTAATTTTCCTTAACAGATTGTCCAATCACCAATTTTATGGCTATTAACTCAGCATATTGTGCTGATTTTCTCAAGCCCAATTCCGACAGGGCTGGACCATCATTAGTCCTCAAGGATGCTGCCTGCCAGCATTTTCCAGATGGTGTCATGGAGGCTGATCCATCTATAAACCAGGCATTGTTGAATGTCACAGACCACGGCAGTTCCCATTGCCCAACTGCTGGAGCTTGGATAGGCTCACCCCTCAGGAATTCTGGCAAGTCCACTATTGGCGTATTGGAGATTTTCTCAGTTCATACAGAAGTTGACCTTCAATCCATTTGCCTTGCTTGGAAATATACCATTTCCATGTTAAGACTTTATGGTCAGGAGTAGTTTCTGTTTGTCAGAGGCTCGCTTACCCCACTCCAGTATAGGCTGTAGGAGTTTAAGTATAATTAGCTTATTTTCTATCAGTGGCTTTGTATTTTGTAGGGCTTATAGAGTACCTAGGCAAGCCTTTAACTGGTTCAAAAGGAATTTCATTTTTTTTTTTAAGATTTTTTTTTTTGAAAGTGAGAGAGAGACAGAGACAGCATGAGCAGAGGGGGAGGGGCAAAGGAAGAGGGAGAAGCAGATTTCCCACTGAGTAGGGAACCTGATGAGGGGCTCGATCCCAGGACTCTGAGATTATGACCTGAGCCAAAGGCAGATATTCAACTGACTGAGCCACTCAGGTGCCCCAGAACATAGGAATTTCTTAGTCCAAAATACAGTTGGGTAATATTTGGGGTCCTGTGATGTTTTAGACCACAGAGACCACATTGCAAACCCTTGTGATTGCAGGCATTCTGATTTATCTCTAGAGTCCTCATTAGCCGATGCCAGTGAATTACAAGTTCTGACAGCATTTGTGAAATAAGTAAAGGCTGCTTCTTGAATCTCTGTCCATCTAAACTCCTTACTCTTCCTAGTTATTTCATAAATGTTTGTAATATGATCCTCATGTGTGGTATGTGCTGTTTCCAATATTCAAACAGTTTGATCAGTTTTAGAGCTGCTGCTTTTGCAGTACAAATGGAATGCAATCTAGCTTGTCTGGGTCTGGGTCTGGTATTTTTTGCCTTCAGAAGATCTAGAAATTTTATTGGTTGTTACTTGGGTCAGTGGTTCATTCTCTGAGTGTAAGGAATTAAATTAATTCTGCTGTGACTCTAGTCTGTTCTTCCCAGTTATCCCCATAAGTATGTCATCAATATAGGAAATGCTGGTTTCTCTATGTGTTGTTTTCTTGAAAGGCCTCGATGTTTTGTGTTAGAAAGTTGTGGGCTATTATGGGACTGTTGTGATATTCTTGTGGTAACATAGTGAACTGATATTGTCTGCCTTCCCATATGAGGGGAGTCATGGGTTGGCTCTCTTATCAGCTGGAATAGCAACAATATGTCAGATAAGTCTATCACCAAGTAGTAAGTTCCTGATCCAGTGGTATTGTTTATGATAACACCTATATCTAGGAGTGCTCCCTCAATTGGGGGAGAGTATTTAACTTCCCATAACTACTGTAAATCTATATTACCCATCTGATTTTAACAAGGCTAGACTGGATTATTGAATGGTGAAATAGTAGGGGCATTCTTTTGTTCCTTTAGGTGTTCTTGAATTTTTTTATTTGTATGTGTCTTATTACATCTATTCCAAGAACATTTTCTAAATCGAGACCAATAATGAATTTAGCCTTAATATGTGGTTGTTCATTTAGAACCTCCTCCTCAGGAGCTTCCCAAGTAAAATCTGAGATTGGACCTTGTATATGTAGGGCAGAGAGAGAGAAAGAGAGAAAAGAAAGAGGCAGGCCACTCAGGTTGGTAGGTGGCAGTTTTCGTAAGCAAAGGAAATGTACATGGCTTGTCTTAGGCAATAGCAAGGTGACGGGATCCCCCATACCTGCCTGCCAAATCCAAATTTATATAGAAGCCTTCACTGGGTTCAGTCTTGTATGCTGGGCGGGTGCTCTTGATACCACATCACTATCTCAAGCCTATGTCTTTGGAGAAGCCTGTAGGAGCTGGAAAGGCAAGTAGAATATACATTCCAAGGAGAGGGATGGGGGTGAAGAGCTTCTGAGTGCCTGGGTCCAGCTCATGGGGTGACTGGCAGTCGCATCTTTTTTGATGATCTTTCGAAACAGTGGTCTATCATCAATTGTTAGGAACCTATGTACTCTTGTCCCTGGGCTAATTTTACTCTTAATCCTTCAACTAATCCCTTTTGTTGTTAAAATTTTTTAAATTAGTTGGATATCCTTGTACCATTATTACTTGGGACCCTGTATGTGATAATACAGTGGTATGTGTTGTATTTTTTTGAAATTTATTAATTTTTAAACTTCTTTTTATTTTTTAATTGAAATATAGTTGACACACAGTGTTACATTAGTTTCAGGTGTATAAAAGAGCAATCTGACAATGTTGTATGTCACATCATGCTCAGCATAAGTGTAGCTACCATCCATCTCCATGCAACACTATTACAATACCACTGAGTTTATTCCCTGTGCTGTACCTTTTATCCTCAGGACTTATTTAGTAGTCTGTACCTCCCACTCCCCTTCACCCTTTTTTGTGCATCCTTCTACCCCCTCCCCTCTGGCAACTATCTGTTCTTTATATTTATGGGTCTTTCTGCTTTTGTTTGCATGTTTTTAGATTCCACATGTAAGTGAAATCATCCAGTATTTGTCTTTTTCTGAGTTATTTCACTTAGCAGAATACACTCTAGGTCCATCCGTGTTGTCAAAAAGGCAAGATTGTACTGCCTTTTTTTTTTTTAATAACTGAGTAATATTAAGTTATATATGTATACATAGTCATGTCTATATCCATTGATGGACACTTAGATTGTTTCCCTGTCTTTGTAAATCATGTTGCAATAAACATAGGGGTGCGGGTATCTTTTTGAATTAGTGCTTTATTTTATGTAGGTAAATATCCATTCGTGGAATTACTGGATCATATGGTATTTCTATTTTTTTTTTTCATGTAGAGGTTTTGTTTGAACATAGACTTTCATTTCTCTTGAATAAATGTCCAAGAGCGTAATTGTTAGGTCATAGGGAAATTACATGTTTATTTTTTATTTTTAAAATTTAAGTATAGTTCACACAATGTTAATCAGTTTCAGGGGTACATGACTGGACTAGTTTATATATTACGCTGTATTCACTCCAAGTGTAGCAACTATCTGTCCTGTTAGGTCACTATTACAGTATCATTGACTGTATTCTTACACTATGCCTTTTATTCCCCTGACTTATTCATCCCATGCTGGGTGCACGTATCTTTTCAAGTTAGTAGGTTTTGTTTTGTTTTCACAGTCTTGAGGTTTTTTGTTTTTGTTTTTAACACTTATCATGCCATGAATGCCCAGGGAATGGGCTTTAGCAGCTCCGGCTCCTTTCTCACATGTGTGTCCATACTGATTTCTCCAGTAATTGCACCAATTTATATTCCCACCAATAGTACATGAGGGTTTTCCTTTCGTCCACATCCTCTCAAATACGTGTTGCTTCTTGTTTTTTGTTTTTTGTTCTGTTTTTGTTTGTTTGTTTGTTTTGCCATTCTGGCAGGTATAAGGTGGTATCTTATTGTGGTTTTCATTTGTATTTCCCTGATGATTAGTGATGTTGAGCATTTTTTCATGTGTCTGTTGGCTACTTGTATATCTTCTTTGGAGAAATATCTGTTCATAACTTCTGCCTGTTTTTAATTGTTTATTTGATCTCTGGCAGTGAGTTGTGTAAGAGTTCTTGATATATTTTGGATATAAATCCCTTTTCAAATATACCATTTGCAAATATATTCTCCCATTCAGTAGGCTGTCTTTCTTTTTTTCTTGATGATTTCTTGACTGTGCAAAACCTTTTTGTTTTGATGTAGTCCACAATAGTTTATTTTTACTTTGTTTCCCTTGCCTCAGGAGACATGTCTAGAAAAATATTGCTATGGATGATGTCAGAGAAATTACTGCCTGTGTTCTTTTCTAGGATTTTTATGATTTCAGTTCTCACATTTAGGTGTTTAACCCGTTTTGAGTGTATTTTAGTGTATGGTGTAGGAAAGTAGTCCAGTTCATTCTTTTACAGGAAGCTGTCCAGTTTTTCCAGCACTGCTTATTGAAGAGACTGTCTTTCCCCCATTGTATATGCTTGTCTTCTTTGTTATTGATCAATTGAACATTTAAATGTGGGTTTATTTCTGGGCTCTCTATTCTGTCCCATTGATTTATGTTTCTATTTTTATGCTAGTACCATACCGTTTTGATTACTATAGCTTTGTAGTATATCTTGAAATCTGGAATTGGACATCTCCAGCTTTGTTCTTTCTCAGGATTTCTTTGGCCATTCAGGGTCTTCTGTGGTTTCATACAAATTTTAGGATTATGTGTTCTAGTTTTGTGAAAAATGCTGTTGGTATTTGTTTTTTTTTTTTTTTAAGGATGCTTGCAACCCAATCCTTTTTTTTTCCCCTTTTCTTTTTTTAAGATTTTATTTATTTGACAGAGAGAGAGATCACAAGTAGGCAGAGAGGCAAGCAGAGAGAGAGGGAAGCACATTCCCTGCTGAGCAGACAGCCTGATGTGGGGCTCGATCCCAGGACCCTGAGACCATGACCTGAGCTGAAGGCAGAGGCTTAACCCACTGAGCCACACAGGTGCCCCAGTATTTTTTTTTTTTAAGATTTATTTATTTATCTTGAGAGTAAGAAAGAGAGCAGAGGGGAGGGACAGAATCCTCAAGCAAATTTCCTGCTAAGTACGGAGCCCCATGTGGAGCTTGA
This sequence comes from Mustela erminea, assembly GCF_009829155.1. NCBI lineage: Eukaryota > Metazoa > Chordata > Mammalia > Carnivora > Mustelidae > Mustela > Mustela erminea. Next base: position 38,100,462 of record NC_045630.1, read on the forward strand.
TCTCATGACTCGTGAGATAATGACCTGAGCTGAAACCGAGAGTTGCATACTTAACCAACTGAACCATCCAGGCACCCCCAAAATGCTGTTGGTATTTTAATGGGGACCACATTGAATCTGTAGATTACTTTGGATAATATGGACATTTTAACAATATTAATTCTTCCAACCCATGAGCATGAAATATCTTTCCATTTCTTTGTGTCATCTTTGATTTCTTTCATCAGTATTTAATAGTTTTTGGAATACAGATCTTTTACCTCTTTACTTAAGTTCATTCCTAGGTTTTTTATTATTTCTCGTGCAATTATAAGTATTTTTAATTTCTCTTTCTGTCACTTTGTTGTTACTGTATAGAAAAACTACCAAATTTCTGGGTATTTAATTTTGTATGTTGTTACTTTACTGAATTTATTATTTCAGATAGTTTTTTGATAATCTTTAAAATTTTCTATTTATAGATCATGTCTGTGAATAAGGACAGTTTAACTTCTTTACCAATATGGATGCCTTTTATTTATTTTTCTTGTCTGATTGCTGTGGCTAGGGCTTCTGGTACTATGCTGAATAAAAGTGGTGAGAGTAGATATTCTTGTTCCTGACCTTAGATGGAAAGCTCTGAGTCTATCATCACTGAGAATGTTGTTAGCTCTGGGTTTTTTATATATGGCCTTTATTATATTGAGGTATGTTTCCTCTAACCCCATTTTGTTGACAGATTTTACTTTTTTTAAAGACTTTTATTTAAATTCTATTAGTTAACATATAATATATTATTGGTTTCAGAGGTACAGGTGTGTGATTCATCAGCCTTCTGTAATACCCAGTGCTCATTACATCACATGCTTTCCTTAATGTCCATCACCCAGTTATCCCATCCCTCCACTTCCTTCCCCTCCACCAACCCTCAGTATGTTTCCTCTGACTAAGCGTCTCTTATGGTTTGTCTCCCTCTCTGGTTTCATCTTGTTTTATTTTGTTGACAGTTTTTAATCATGAATGGCTGTTGAATCTTGTCAGATTTTTTTCACATCTATTGATGTGATCATAGCCTTTTTATCCTTTATTTTGTTGAGGTATATACTTCTATTGCATTGATTGGTATACAAACATTGAATCATCCTTGTATCCCCAGAACAAATCCCACCTGATGATGGTGAATGATGTTTTTAGTTTGTTGTTATATGCAGTTTGCTAATATTTTCTTGAGAACTTTTGTATTTATGTTCATGAGGGATATTGGCCTGTAGTTCTCTCTCTCTCTCTCTTTTTTTTTTTTTTTTTTTGGTGTCTTTGTCTGGCTTTGGTTTCAGGGTAATACTGGCCTCATAGAATGTATTTGGAAGCTTTCCTTCCTCACCTATTTTTTGGAATAGTTTGAGGAGAACAGATATTAACTGTTCTTTAAATGTTTGGTAGAACTCCTCTGTGAATCCATCTGGTCCTGAACTTTCATTTTTTGGTAGTGTTTTGATTACTAGTTCAATTTCATTGCTTGTAATTGGTTTGTTCAGATTTTCTATCTCTTTCTGGTTCAGTTTTGGGAGATTGTATTCCTAGGAATATATTTCTTTTAGCTTGTATAGTTTGTTGGCATAAATTTTTTGGTAGTATTTTCTTATAATCTTTTGTATTCCTGTGGTGCCACTTATTATATATCCTCTATCATTTATTTTATGTTGGTCCTTTCTCTTTTTTTCTTGATGAACCTGGCTAAGGGTTTTTCAATTGTGTTTATCTTTTCAAAGAAACATCTCTTAGTTTCATTTATTTCTCTCTCTCTGTCTGTTTCTCTTTCTCTCTCTCTCTCTCTTTTTTTTTTTTTTTTAGTCTTTATGTTATTTATTTCTTCTCTGAACTTTATCATTTTCTTTCTTCTATTCACCTTGGGGTTTGTTCTTCTTTTTTCATTTCCTTTAGGTGTTAGATTAAATTGTTTATTTGAGCCTTTTCTTGTTTCTTGAGGTAGGACTGTTTTGAGATACACCTCCCTCAAAGAACTGCTTTTGCTGTGTCCCTTTGATGTGGGACCATTGTTTTCGTTTTCATTTTTCACCATGTATTTTTTTTTCCAGTTTCTTTTTTGATTGCTACATTGACCCACTGGTTGTTTAGTAACAGGTTGTTTAGTGTTCACATGTTTGTGTTTCTTCAGTGTTTTTCTTGTGACTTATTTCTAGTTTCATAATGTTGTGGTTGGAAAAGGTGCATGATATGATTCCAGTCTCCTTCAATTTATTGAGACTTGCTTTATGGCCTAAAATGTAATCTATTCTGGAGACTGACCCACTTGCATTTCACAAGAAGGTGAATTCTGTTATTTTTTGATGAATTGTCCTGTATATATCTGTTATGCCTGTCTGGTCCATTGTGTCATTCAAAGACCTTATTTCCTCACTGATTACCTGAATGATCTATCCATTGATCTAAGTAGGCTTTGAAGGTCCCTTACTATTATTGCATTACCATCAATTTCTCTCTTTTTTAAAAAAAGATTTTGTTTATTTATAGAGCATGAGTGGAGGGAAAGGCAGAGGGGGAAAGAGAATCTCAAGAAGACCTGCACTGAGCGGGGAGCCTGACATGGGGCTTGATCCCATCATCCTGAGATCATTACTTGAGTCAAAATCAAGAGTCATATGCTTAACCTCTGAGCTACCCAGGCACCCCATCAATTTTTCTTTATATCCATTAATATTTGCTTTGTATATTTAAGTGCTCCAGTGTTGTATGCCTGGATATTTATAATTCTTATATTCTCTTGTTTGATTGATCCTTTTATCATTATGTAACACTCTTCTGTGTCTCTCTCTCTAGTCTCTGTTTTTAAAATCTATTTCTTTGGGCACCTGGGTGGCTCGGTGGGTTAACCCTCTGCCTTTGGCTCAGGTCATGATCTCTGAGTCCTGGGATGGAGCCCTCCATCAGGCTCTGCTCAGTGGGGAGCCTGCTTCCTCCTCTCTCTCTGCCTGCCTCTCTGCCTACTTTTGATCTCTGCCTGTCAAATAAATAAATAAAATCTTAAAAAAAAAGTCTATTTCTTTCTTATGTAAGTATTGCTATTCCAGGATTTTTTTTTTTTCCTGCTTCCTTTTACATGGTGAATGTTCTTCCATCTCTTCGCTTTCAGTCTGTATGTATCTTTAGGTCTGAGGTGAATCTCTTGTAGGTCTTGCTTTTTTTATCCTTTGTGCTACTCTATCTTTTGTTTGGAGCATTTAGACCATTTATAGTTAAGGTAATTATTGGTAGATACATACTTATTACCCTTCTAAAACTTGCTTTCTTGTTGTTTTTGTAATTTTTTTTGTTCTGTAATTCTTTTTTCTTCTTTTGCTCTCATTTTTGCAGTCAAGTTTTTATAGTGTTATTTGTGGCTTGCTTTCAGTTTTTTGTGTACCTAAGTTTTGGGTTTGTGGTTGCCATTAGGCTCACATATAACATCCTAATTAAATAGCAGTCTATATTAATTTGATAGTCATTTAAGTTCAAATACATTTAAAAAAAACAAAGAAAACAAAACATTTCCCCCTTCTCTACCATATTTACTCCCTTCTCCATATTTTAAATGCACATGGCCATACTTTACCTCTTTTTGTTCATAGTTTCTTATGTCTTATGGCCATTTCTTTTCCACTTAATGAAGTCCCTTTAACATTCCTTGTAAGGGTGCTTTAGTGGTGATAAACTCCTTTATCTTTTGTTTGGGGAAACTCTTTATCTCTTTCAAATCTTGAGGATGACCTTGCTAAGTAGAGTATTCTTGGCTGTAGATTTTTTCCTTTCAGCACTTTGATTATGCTGTTTCCTTCTGACTTACAAAGTTTGTGCTGAAAAATAAGCTGATAGTCTTATAGGTTTTTTCCCCAGTATGTAACTTTTCCCCCCTTCTGTGGATACGTTTAAGATTCTTTCTTTATCTTTAATCTTTGTTTAATTATTACCTTCTATGTGTAGTGTGGATCTTCTTTGGTTCATTTTATTTGAGGCTCTGTGATTCTTGAAATTGGATGTCAAGTTTTCAGTTACTATTTCTTTAAATAAATTTTTATACTTTTGTCTCTCTTCTTCTGGGATCCTTATAATGTGACTGTTTGTCCATTTGATGTTGTCCAAGAGGTCTCTTGCTCTGTCCTCATCATTTAAAATTATTTTCTTTTTGTTGTTCAGCTTCTGTGCTTTCTGTCACCGTCTTCCAGATCACTACATTCTTCTAACCTGTCAATTCCCTGTAGTGTGTTTATTTTAATTATTCTATTCTTTAGGTCTCATTGGTTCTTTTAAATATTTTCTATCTATTCAAGGTCTCACTGAGTTCTTCCATTCTTTCTTCTTGGCCAGTGAATATCTTTATAATTACTTTAAAGTCTTTATCAGGTATATTGCTTATTTCTCTTTTAAAATTTTAATTATTCATTTAAATTCAATTTAGTTAACATTAACTGTATTATTAGTTTCAGGGCAGAATTTAGCGATTTATCAGTTGCATATTAAAACTCAATGCTCATTAAAAGTGCCCTCCTTAAGGGCTCATCACTCAGTTACCACATTCCCTCACGCACGTGCCCTCCAGCAACCCTCGGTTTATTTCCTATAGCTAAAAGTTTCTTATGGTTTGTTCCCTTTCTGTTTTTATCTTATTTTTCCTTCCCTTCCCCTGTGTTCATCTTCCCCTGTGTTCATCATTTAAAAAATTCCACATGTGAATGAAATCATATGGTATTTGTCTTTCTCTGACTTATTTCACGTAACATAATACTCTCTAGTTCCATCCACATCATTGCAAATGGTAAGATTTCATTTTTTTTCTTCTCATTTTTTTTATTATGTTAAGTTAGCCACCATGCAGTACATCAATAGTTTTTCATGTAGTGTTCAAACAAGATTTCATTTCAATAGTGGTGAGAGTTGACATCCCTGTTGTATTCCTGACCTTAGGGAAAAAGCTCTGTTTATTCCCGTTGAGGATAATATTCACTGTGGGTCTTTTTTATGTCCTCTCTATCCCCATGTAGTGGAAAGTTTTTATCAAGAAAGGATGCTATATTTTGTCAAATGCTTTTTCTGCATGTGTTGAGAGGATTATTTTCTTTTCTTTTAAAGATTTTGTTTATTTATTTGGCAGAGATCACAAATAGGCAGAGAGGCAGGCAGAGGGATAGGTGGGGGAAGTAGGCTCCCTACTGAGCAGAGAGCCTGATGTGGGGCTCGATCCCAGGACTCTGGGATCATGATCTGAGCTGAAGGCAGAGGCTTTAACTCACTGAGCCACCCAGGCAGCCCTATTTCTTTTATTAATGTGGTGTGTCATGTTGATTTTATTTGCAGATGTTGAGCCATTCATACAGCCCAGGAGTAAATACCATTTGGTCATGGTGAATAATTCTAATGTACTGTTTGGTCCTATAGCTAGTATCTTGGTGAGAATTTTTGCATCCATTTTCCTCAGGGATATTGGTCTATAATTCTCCTCAGTGGGGTCTTTGTTTGGTTTTGGGATCAAGGTAATGCTGATCTCGGGGCGCCTGGGTGGCTCAGTGGGTTAAGCCGCTGCCTTCGGCTCAGGTCATGATCTCAGGGTCCTGGGATCGAGTCCCGCATCGGGCTCTCTGCTCAGCAGGGAGCCTGCTTCCCTCTCTCTCTCTCTGCCTGCTTCTCTATCTACTTGTGATTTCTCTCTGTCAAATAAATAAATAAAATCTTTAAAAAAAAAAAAGGTAATGCTGATCTCATAGAATGAATTTGGAAGTGCTTTCCATTGCTATTTCTTGGAACCGTTTCAGAAGAATAGGTATTAATTCTTTAAAAGATGGATAGATTTTCCCTGGGAAGCCATCCAGCCCTGGACACTTGTTTGTTGGGAGATTTTTGATTAGTGATTAAATTTCTTTGGTGGTTATGGGTCTGTTCAGGTTTCCTATTTCTTCCTGCTTTGGTTTTGTTTGTTTATATGTTTCTAGGAATTTATCCATTTCTTCCAGATTGCCTAATTTGTTGGCATATAATTGCTCATAATATTCTCTTATAATTGTATTTCTTTGATGTCAGTTTTCATCTTTTGTTCATGGTTTTATTTATTTGGATCCTTTCTCTTTTTGATAAGTCTGGCTAAGGGTTAATCAATCTTATTAATTCTTTCAAAGAAAGAACCAGGTCCTAGTTTCTTGTGCTCTATCTTTCTCTCTCTGTGTCAAATAAATAAAATCTTAAAAAACCAAAATAGAGACACCTGGTTGGCTCAGTCATCAGGTGTCTGCCTTTGGCTCGGGTCGTGATCCCAGGGTCCTGGGATGGAACCCTGCATTGGGTTCCTTGATCTGCAGGGAGCCTGCTTCTCCCTCTGCCTGCTGCTCCCCCTGCCTGTGCACATGTGCGCTCTCTCTGTCAAATAAATAAATCTTTAAAGAAACCCCAAAACTAGATCTCCAAATAAGAAAAATATATAAACAATGCAAAATAAAATACAATGAAAGGTACCAAAAATTAAAAAAAATATATAAAGTATATGTGAAAAATTAAAAAATAAATGAAAAATAAAAAATAACAACAAAAAATAAAAGACTAAAGAATAAAAATACAAAGAATACTACTGTTTTCCCCTATTGCGGAATATTTGCACCCCTGGATAATTAGTAATCTTGTGGGAGGGAATTATTTGTGCTGGTCTTCTGGGGGAGGGGTCTACTGGGCAGATTCTCAGGTAGACTTGTCCTAGTGGACAAGCGCCTCCAGGGTGCAGGAAGGCAGGGCTTGGTGTAAGCAGCTCCAGACTCCACTAGGTGGTGCTGTTTTGCCCTTGAAGACTTTCAGCACCTAGAGTAGGAATGAATATGGTAGTTTCTAGCCCTGGAGTTAAAAATGTGCTCCCCCTCACTGTTCATTGAGCCCTCACAGAAAAGCAGTCAATCATTCCTGTATCTCCAGTGTCCGTCAAAACTTTGTGTTCACCCAGCCTGTGACCCAGTGTTTTTATCTCAGGCATGTGACTGAGATACGAAACTGCACATTTTAGGGGCCCGAGCTACTCCTGGGGAAAGAGGGATGTCTCACCAGGGTTCTGTGTCTTGCTGGACGACCCCTCCCTGGAAAGTGGTCACAGGACTTCCCAGCAGCTTGCAGTTGATGACAGCACAGAGCAAAAAGGCTGTATGGAGACTCCCTGTTCTCAGCAGGCTTCCCCACTCCTATGCCTGGGAACTTGGCTGCACCTAGACACCACCCTTTCTTCTTGTGATCCAGGGGATCCTCAGATCTCGCTGTCACAGCTTGGATTCCACCTAGCTTCACCATCTGAGCACATTCAAGCCAGGCACACCCCCCACTGTAGTGGACTGCTAAACATTCCGATTTTGCACTCTGCTGCTGATACCACTTTGCAGTAGCCTGCTTAAGCAGGCTCCCTCCCCTGCCCACGGGTTCAAGTCTCCTGGTCTTCCAAATGGTGGTCACTTCTCTACTTGCAGATGCACAGTATTTGTTTTGTCAGACCTCTGACTGGTTTCTTGGATGTTGAATGATTTGATAACTATCTAGTTGTATTCAAGGGACGAGACAAACCAAAGCTCCCCTACCCCTCTGCCATCTTCTTTTTCTCCTTATCTCTGTTTTATTCTTTTTCTGAGTGTTTTCTTCTTTCTTTCGGAGTATATTACTCCGTCTCCCCATTTTGTTTGACTGTGTGTTTTTTCTTCCTATGTATTATGTAAAACAGCTACTTCTCCTAAAGTTGAAGGAGTGGTCTTGTGTATGGTGACGTCTATGCAGATGGTGTGTGCTTGTGACTTTGCTGGCCGGCTGGAGCTGTGGCTGCAATGCTGGTTACTCTTTTCAACCGTGGCTTTTTATGGAGATAATGAAGAAAAAATAATAATTACATAAACAAGAAAGAAAAACAAGAAATGAAGAAAAAAAGAAGAACAAGAAAGAACAAAACCTGGGTTCCTAGGGTGGCTGTCTGTTGGGCCACCTGCCTTCGGCTTGTGTCATGATCCCCGGGTGCCACACTGCTCAACAGGGAGTCTGCTTCTCCCTCTCCCTCGGCCCTACCTGCTGCTCACTGTCACTTGCTCTCTCTCTCTCAAATGAATAAATAAAAAATCTTTTTTAAAAAAGAACAGAACCAAAAAGAAAAATAAAATAAAAGCAGCATGAGACAAATTTTAAAGAGTAGAAAATAAAATAGTAAAAATTAAAAGAAATACAAAACCATAGCTTCTTTTCTTGCCTCAACAGCACAGGGTGACGTGTGTAGGCTTGTGGACCCTGGGGTCACCGATGTTGGAAGCGCATCTTAGCCAGCCTGAGTAGGCTAGCTGGGAGAGAGGTGGGCAGAGAGAGTATATTCCTGCAGTTCCTCAGCCCTCTTAAATACGGCTTTTTCTTCTGTGCCGCAACACACCCAGAGCTGGTGTGGGCTTCAGGACCCTGGGCTTGCTGAAGTTGCAGGCTCCCAGTGATAATCTGACCTTACAGTTAGGGCATTAGCACCCTCTAGTTATGGCATCTGAACCAGCCCCTTATGTTGGCCAGACCCTGCTCTGGTCTGGGCTTTTGAGGCCAAGGTGGAGAGAATTCCTACAATTCTTCAGCCTTTTTAAACCACAGGTCTTTTTTCCTATGTCCCTGCATCTAGGGCTGGTAAGGGCCCATGGACACTGGGCTGGCTCAAGTTGTAAACTCCCTGAGATGATGGGACCTGCCATTGTGGTGTCCGGACCCTCCTCTCATCTAGGCTCTGAAGGGGAGTGGAAGCATAAACCCGAAGGTTCTCCATTTCCTCTGACCTGGAGAGCATTCCTGCAGGTCCTCTGCCACTCCTCAGAGGTCTAGCGTTGTCTCCTTAATATGCTAGTTGCTCTTTTAAGCTGCCTGTTTTTTTCTGTGCCCAAGCACAGAGTGATCTGTTCCCAGTCCCTCAGTACCATCCCTTCTCCCCACGGTTTTGCCACACTGGAGGTGTGGGTTCCCTTCATTACTACGTCTCTGTCTCTCTAGCTGTTCTGTCTGTGGTTGTTCCTTAGCTGTACAGTCAGCCCTCAGTTCTTCAGGATACACTGTTTTATTAGTATGTATAATTTGGTATGTTCTACAGAGGATGTGAGTTCACAGTCTTCCTACATCACTGTCTTGAACCCCAGAAGTCCCCAGATTGAACTCTAATAGCCTCTTGAGGCTTAGAAGCCAAGCCAAGTACTTGCTATCAGACTTCACTTGCAATACCTATAGATTTGGGTTACTTGATCTCTTCTTGAGGTCCTAAAAACATCCTGAGGTACCAGCACCTGTGAGGGAGTAATCTTTGCTTTCCTGTGAGGAATCCTGTAAGCAAGTATCAGGCTGATTTTTCAAGAGGCTCTTTACTGGTTCCATAAAGTTAATCTTAGTTCCTTAAAGGTGCCTGTTCATATCATTTTTCTCTCAAATATGACATTCTAGTCATAGCCGTGGTAATATAGCAATGTTTGCAATGGTGTCCTGTTACAAGGACACCAGATTCTTACCGAACTTACACAAATAAATATATTGCTAAGAAAACATGAGCTTACTCACTGAGAATTCTGGAGGGATCAGGTAGGGAGAAAAAGATAATATTTCAATTCTGTTTACAAAGGTATAACTTACAAATTGCTGGAAGTCACAGCTTAAAAGGTCCTCTTATAACTGGAAAATAAAATAAGAAACCAGCAATATATCAGACAAAATGTCATGAAATTACAATCATCTTCCTTAGTTTATTCACCCCCATGTAATTAATACTTGAAATTAATCTTTTAAAAATACTTTATGAGGCTATCAGTTTCTCCAGTAGACTTCTGTAAATTCTTGGTTCAATAGTATGATGTTAAAATTATTAGAGAGCTTTATTCTAGAGGACTTGTTGGTCTTTTCTCTGAATCTCCTTGAAGATGAAACATTTTGCAAAAGTATCAGTAAAACTATAACTATAAATTACAGAAAGTCTTAAAAGTGATAATAGCAAAAATCTGATTAGTTTATTACAATGCAACTGACAAGGAAATTTGGTTATTTCCGGGACACACTATATTTCAAGACAATAACTAAAATCACAACTGATAACATACCAGTACATAGCAGATTTCTAAGAGTTTCATATAATTTCTGACCACTTACCTTAACATATATTATACAAACATAATCTAAGAAGGCGTAGCATCTCTTACTTGACAATGTACCAAATATGTCTAATTTAACATCTCTCTTTTATGAAGACAGTCTTGGAAATTTTCCAAGGACCCTCTGGAAATTGCAAATTTAGTTTAGGATCAAAAGACTTCATTTTAAAATGTGACTTGGGGGACACCTGGGTGGCTCAGTTGGTTAAGTGGCTGCCTTAGACTCAGGTCATGATCCCAGTGTCCTGGGATTGAGTCCCACATTGGGCCCCTTGCTCAGCAGGGAGCCTGCTTCTCCCTCTGCCTGCCACTCTGCCTGCCTGTGCACTTTGTCCCTCTCTCTTTCAAACAGATAAATAAATCCTAATAAATAAATAAATAAATGTGACTTGGGGAACTTTGTAAAAAACAAGTGTTTGGACATTGAATCAAATAGCATCGCAGATCATTATAAAACAGCATTTAGTTATCCATTTAAATGGTAGCAATTAAAGACTTTGCAGGCAAATACAGAAAGTTAAATTGTAAAAAGCCTTAGCCCCCTTTTAAAATTGAAGTATAGCTAATATACAATATTACATTAGTTTCAGATGCACAACATAATGGTTGGGCAACTCTGTATGTTATGCTCACAAGTGTAGCCATCATCTGCCACCACACAACACTGTTGCCATGACTGTATTCCCTGTGCTCTACTTTTTGTTCCCATGGCTTATTTCATAACTGGAAACCTGTACTACCCACTCTCCTTCACTGGTTTTGCCCATCCCAGAATTCCTCTGGCATCCATCAGTTTGTTCTTTGTATTCATGGGTCTGTGTCTGCTTTTGTTTCTTCTTCTTCTTCTTTTTTTTTTTTTTAAATTTCATATGGTATTTGTACTTCTTTGATTTACTTCCCTTAATGTAATACCCTCTAGGTCCATCCATGTTGCTGCAAATGGCAAGATCTCATTGTTTCTTATGGGGAGTAATATCTCAGGGCATGTATATGCCACATCTTCTTTATCCGTTGGTCTATCCATAGACAATAGGGCTGCTTCCAGTCTTGGCTATTACAAATAATGCTGCAATAAACATAGCGGTGCATATATCTTTTTAAATTAGTGTTTTTGTATTCCTTGGGTAAATACCCAGTAATTACTAGGTCATAGGTTATTCCTATTTTTAGGAAAGTCCATACTGTTTATCATTATTGGCTGTACCAATTTTTCTCCACATCCTCAATGACACTTACTTTCTGTTTTTTATTCTAGCCATTCTGGTGGAAGGTGGTAGCTCATATGGTTTTGATTTGCATTTCTCTGATGATTAGTGATGTTGAACATCTTTTCATGTGCCTGTATGCCATCTTTATATTTTTTATATCTTCAGAAAAACAGCTATTTGGGTCCTCTGCCCATTTTAAAATCAGATTTTTTTCTTCATTGGTATTTTATAAGTTCTTTATGTATTTTTAAGATGTTAACCTTTATCAGATATATCATTTGCAAACATCTTCTCCCAGTCAGTAGGCTGCTTTTTCATTTTGTTGATGCTTTCTTTTGCTGTGCAAAAGGTTTTTATTTTGGTATACATTTGTTTCTGCTTTTTTGCCCTTGCCTCAGGAGATATATCTAGAAAAATGTTGCCAAGGCCAAAGTCAAGGAGATTACTGCCCATGTTTTCTTCTAGGAGTTATGATTTCAGGTCTCACATTTAGGTCTTTAATCCATTTTATGTTAATTTTGGGGTATGGTGTAAGAAAGTGGTCCGGTTTCATTCTTTTGCAGGTAGTTCCCCAGTTTCCCCAGCACCATATATTGAAGAAACTGTCCTTTCTCCATTGTATATTCTTGCCTCCTCTGTTGTAGATTAATTCACCACATAAATGCGGGTTTACTTCTGGGGTCTCTGTTCTATTGATCTACGTGTCTATATTTGTTTCAATACTACTTCGACTACTACAGCTTTGTAGTTTATCTTGAAATCTGGGATTTTAATACCTCCTACTTATTACTTTTTTCTCAAGATTGCTGTGGCTATTTGGGATCTTTGTGGCTCCATATACAACTTAGTATTATTTTTTTCTAGTCCTGTGAAAAATGCTGTTAGTATTTTGATAGGATTTACACGGAGTCTGTAGACCACTTTGGGTAGTATGGAAAGATATTCCATACTCTTGGATTGGAAGAAATAACACTATCATAACTTTATCTTCAATTTCTTTTACCAATGCTTTGTAGTTTCCAGAGTACAAGTCTTTCACCTCCTTTGTTATGTTTATTCCTAGGTATTTTCTTTTTGGTGCAATTGTAAATAGAAATGTCTTCTTAGTTTCTCCTTCTACTTCCTATAAGTGTATAGAAACAACTAATTTCTGTGTATTCATTTTGTATCCTGCAACTTTACTGAATTTATTTTTACTTCTAATAGGTTCTGGTGGAGTCTTCAGGATTTTTTTATGTATACTGTATGTCATCTGCAAATTGTGACAGTTTGACTTCTTTCTTACCAGTTTGGATGCTTTTTCTTATCTGATTACTGTGGCTTAGACATCCAATACTATGTTCAATAAAAGTGGTGAGCATGGACATCTTTATCTTGTTCCTGATCTTAGATGAAAATTTATCCTACTGAGTATGACATTAGCTGTGGCTTTTTCACATATGGCCTCTATTGTATGCAAGTCTATTCCCTCTAAGCCCACTTTGAGAGTTTTTATCATGAAATCATGTTGAATTTTGTTTATTGCTTTTTTTGCATCTACTGAGGTGATCATAAGAGTTTTATTCTCTGTTCTGTTGATGTGGTGTATCATTTATGATATTGAACCATCTTTGAATCCCTGGAATAAATCCCACTAGGTCATGGTAAATGATCTTTTTAATGGATTGTTGAATGCAGTTTGCTGATAATTTGTTGAGGATTTTTTCACATCTATGTTCATCGGGGACAATGGCTTGTAGTTTTCTTTTTTTTGTATGCCGCCTTTGCCTGGTTTTGGTATGAGGGTAATGCTGATCTTGTAGTATGTATTCAGAAGCTTTCTTTCCTTTTCCATTTTTTCAAATAGTTTGAGGAGAATAGATGTTAACTCTTCTTTACATGCTTCATTGATTTTACCTATGAGTCCATATGGTCCTGGACTTCTGTTTGTTGGGAGTTTTTGATTACTGACTCAATTTTTTAAAAAATACTTTATTTATTTATTTGACAGTAGGCAGAGAGGTAGGCAGGGAGTGGGGAGCAGGCTCCCTGCTGAACAGAGAGCCTGATGTGGGGCTCGATCCCAGAATCCTGGGATCATGACCTGAGCCAAAGGCAGAGGCTTTAACCCACTGAGCCACCCAGTTGCCCTAATTACTGATTCAATTTTGTTACTAGAAATTGGTCTGTTTAGATTTTCTATTTTGTCTTGATACAGTTTTAGAAGATTTCATGTTTCCATTTATTTCTTCTAGTTTGTCAAATTTATTAACATATAATTTTTTAGTATTTTATAATCCTTTGTATTTTTCTGGTGTTCTTTACTTTTGCTTCTGATTTTGTGTTCTCTTTCTTGATGAGTCTGTCTAAAGGTTTATCAGTTTTATCTTTTCAAAAAAATTGTTTACTTTTCAAAGAACCAGCTCTTGGTTTCATTGATCTTTTAGTATTGTATGTGTACGTGTATATTTTATTTTCTATTTCATTTCTACTGATATTATTTTTCTAGGTCTTATATGTAATGTTAAACTGTTTGAGATTTTTGTTTTTTTGAGGTAGGCCTGTAATCCTATGAATTTCCTTCTTAGAACTGCATTTGCTGTGTCCCAAACATTTTCAACTGTGTGTCTTCCCTTTCATTTCTCTCCAATGTTTTTTGATTCCCTCTTGGATTTCTTCACTGACCTATTGGCTCTTTAGTATCATGTTGTTTAGCCTGCAGGTGTTTTGTGTTTTTACCAATCTTTCTTCTTGTTATTGATTTTTAGTTCATATTGTTGTCCTTGGAAAAGATGCAAGATATGCTTTCAATATTTTTTAACTTATTGAGACTTGTTTTGTTGTCTAACATGTGATCTATCCTGGAGAATGTTCATATGCACTTGAAAAGCTTGTGTATTCTGTTGTTTTTGGATAGAGTGTTTTTTTTTAGAGATTTTTAAACTTATTTTAGAGAGAGAGGAAGAGGGAGTACAAGTAGGGGAAGGAGCGGAGGGGAATGGAGAGGGACAAGTGGACTCCATGCTAAGCACAGAGCTCCCCATCAGACTCAATCCTGTGACCCTGAGATCATGACCTGAGCCAAAACCAAGACTCAGGTGCTCAACTCATGAGCCACCCAGGCACCCTTGGATAGAGTGTTTTGTATATATCTGTTAAGTCCATCTGATCTAAAGTTAAAGTCCCCTACTATTCTTTTACTGTCAATTTCTCCCTTTATTAATGTTTACTTTCTGTATTTAGATGCTCCAATGTTGGGTTCACAGATATTTACAACTGTTGCCTACTCTTGTTGCCTTGACCCTTTTATTATTACATAATGTACTTCTTTGTCTTCTTTTAAGTCTCTTTGTCCTAAGTATGGCTACCCTGGCTGTTTTTTTCTGCTTCTATTTGCATGGAATATCTTTTTCCATTCTGTCATTTTCTGTATGTGTCTTTAGGTCTGAAGTGAGTCTCTTGTAGGCAGCATATAGATAGGTCTTATTTCCTTATCCATTCTGCTATTGTGTGTTTTTTTGATAGGAGCACTTAAATCATTTATACTTAACATAATTATCGATAGGTATGTATTTATTGATATTTTGTTCATCATTTTCTACTTGTTATTGTAGTTCTTCTCTGTTCATTTCTTCCCCTATGATTGATGACTTTCTGTAATGTTATCCTTGGCTTTATTTCTTTGTGTATCTATTATAAGCTGTAGATTTGTGGTTATGAGGAGGTTTATATATAACATCTTAAGTATATAGGAATCTGTATTAAGTTGACAGTTACTTAAGTTTGAATACATTCTAAAAGAACTTTTTTTTACTTTCTCCCTCTACATTTTACCTATTTTATATTTTTTATTCATAGTTTTCTTCTAATTATGGCCTTTAATTTCCACTTAAAGAAGTACTGTTTTTTTAAGATTTTGTTTATTTATTTGACTGAGATCATAAGTAGGCAGAGGCAGGCAGAGAGAGAGGGGGAAGCAGGCTCCCCGCTGAGCAGAGAGCCCAATGTGGGACTTGACCCCAGAACCCTGAGATCATGACCTGAGCTGAAGGCAGAGGCTTAACCCACTGAGCCACCCAGGCGCTCCATTAAAGAGGTACATTTATTGTAAGGCCAGTTTTGTGGTGATGAACTCCTTTAACTATTGTTTATCTGGGAAACTCTTTATCTCTCTTTTCGTTATGAAAGATAACCTTCCCATGTAGAGTGTTCTTGGTTGTTTTTTGTTCCCCTTTCAGTTCCTTAAATATTTCTTACTGCTTTCCTCTGGCCTGCCAAATTTCTGCTTTAAAATGAGCTGATATCTGTATGGGTTTTCCCTTATACGTATTTTTTACTTCTATCTTAATGCTTTTTTTTTTTTTTAAGATTGTTATTTATTTATTTGACACAGAGAGAGATCACTAGTAAGCAGAGAGGCAGGCAGAGAGAAAGGGGGAAGCAGGCTCCCCTCTGAGCAGAGAGCCTGATGTGGGGCTCGATCCCAGGACCCTGAGATCATGACCCGAGCCGAAGGCAGAGATTTTAACCCACTGAGCCAGCCAGGTGCCCCTGCCTTATTGCTTTTAAAATGTTCTTTAACCTTTGATATTTTAATTATTATATGTCATAGTTTGGACCTCTTTGGGTCATCTTTCTTGGAGCTCTCTGTGCTCCCTGACAGTATGTCTGTTTCCTTTCCCAGGTTAGGAAGGTTTTCAGCTATTTCTTCAAATATGTTTTTTGTCTCTCTTCTCCTTCTGGCACCCTGATAATGTAAATATTTTTTTTCACTTGATATTGCCCAAGATATCCCTCATTTAAAATTTTTTGTTTGTTTGCTTCACTGTTCAGCTTGGATGCTTTCCATTACCCTGTCTTCCAGATTTGATCTGTTCTTTTGCATCTGCTAATCTATCCTTGATTCCCTCTATTGCATTTTTCATTTCAGTTGTTGTATTCTTTATCTCTTATTGGTTCTTTTTAAATATTTTCTTTTTGTTGAAGTTCTTCCACTCTTCTCTGCCATCCAGTGAACATCTTTATTATATTATGTTTTATTTAGTTCTTTTGTTGAGAGATATGCTTGTGTCTCCCCATTTTGCTTGACTTTGTTTCTGTGAATTAGGTGGAACAACTACTCTTCCTAAACTTGAAGAAATAGTCTTGTGTATGGTTGCCCCCTGTGAAGCCTTTGTGTGTCTGGTGACTTTGGCTGGCTGAAGCTGTGGTTGACACGAGCTGGAGTTCAGGGGGCACTCCATACTGGCGCTTCCCTGGGAGGATGGCTGGAGCTGAAGGAGGTGTGTTCTAGGGTGGTTCCAAGGCTCTCTGTGTAGAGGGTGTCCTGGCAGAGCTGACAATGAGGTGGGTGAATGCCAGGGTGGTCTCTATGCTCTCCTGCAGAGGACTCCCTGGCAAGATAGTTGAAGTAGGTATGGGCTGAGGGATTCTGGGTTGTTCCACACAGTAGGCACCCTGGCAGGACAGCTATATGAAATGGACATGGGCTGAGGTGCCACTGCATTCTCAGTGCAGGGTCTATGTTGGCAGGGTGACTGGAGCCAAAGCTAACATGGGCCAGCACAACCCAGGGCACTCTGCATGGGGACATCCCAGTGGGGTGGCTGGAGCTGAAGCAGGCATGATCCAGGAGGTCCCAGAGAACTCTGCACTAGCAGTGCCCTAGTGGCTGCCTGGAGTGTTATTGGGTGCTGTGTGCCTATGTCACCTTAGTGTGATGGCAGGAGCTGTGGTTACCTCTGTTCCAGGTGTCTTGGTATGCACTGTGCTGGGCTTCCCTGGTGGCATGGCTAGGGCTGGTAACAGCTAGGGTCCTGGGGCTCACTGAGATGGTAGGCTGGTAAAGGCATCTGAACCTTGATCTGGTTGATGCTATCAAAGTGGAGAAGGACCATAAACTATTGGGCTCACAAACTCCTTTGACATGGAGAAAAAAAAATAATGAAACATTAATTTCTAGACATAGGTTTATCTTATTTGGAAACATAGATATTCAATGTATTTAACAACTCATCATTTAACCTAGCAAAGCTTTAAAGTTTTAGATGATCAAAAAAGTTTGCAGGGGGCAACTAGGTGGTTTAATTGGTTAAGAATCCAAGTCTTGGTTTTGGCTCAGGTCGTGATCTCATGGTTGTGAGATGGAGTCCTGCAACGCTCTGAGCTCTCAGTGTGGAAACTGCTTGAGTTCTCTCTCCCTCTCCCTCCACTTAATCTCATTCACTCTATCTTTCTAAAAGTAAATAAATCTTTAAAATTGTTTACCTAAAACACTTTTATTTATACCTATTCAATTTACTTCTTAACAGTTAGGTTTAGATTATCCAGAAAAACTCCATCGTATCAGACAAACCCAGTCATTCTCCTAAGTTAGTTTTTTTGTTGTTGAAAATTTTGAAATCTAGATATAACATGAACATATTTTACTTTCAGAATAGGTAGGATAAAAGTTTTTATTGCTGATAACTATAAAGGCATGTGTATTGAACCAACAACCTTAAAATAGCTTTAATGTTGAATATTTTCCCAGATCACATGAAACTGAAGTTCATTTGGATTAAGTTTCTATTTAATTTAGAATTTTATGAACATTTAATTTTTATAAGCTCTTAATTTTCTTTGAACCAATGAAAGAGCTCTTTTACAAATTAATTCTGACAGTACCATCCAGAGGTAGAAAAATAGTATATCTCTATATACCCTTATATACATATAGATAAGAGCTTCTGTTTTAAAACAATATAAAACTCACTAGTTCATACATAATAGTTTGAAGAAATTAAGTTTACTTACTTACTTAGCTAAAGCCTTTTACTATTTTTAGAGAGGAATTTTTTTTAAAAGATTTACTTACTTATTTGACAGAGAGAGATCACAAGTAGCCAGAAAGGCAGGCAGAGAGAGGAAGGGAAGCAGGCTCCCTGCCGAGCAGAGAGCCGGATGAGGGGCTCGAGGTGGGGCTGGATCCCGGGCTGGATCCTGGGCTGGATCCCAGGACCTTGGAGTCATGACCTGAGCCGAAGGCAGAGGCTTTAACCCACTGAGCCACCCAGGCACCCCTTTAGAGAATAATTTCTTTTTTTCTTTTTTTAAAATTTCTTTTCAGCATAACAGTATTCATTGTTTTTGTACCACACCCAGTGCTCCATGCAATCCGTGCTCTCTCTAATACCCACCATCTGGTTCTCCCAACATCCCACACCACCTGCTTCCAGTTTTGAAGGGGCGGGGGGAGGGGTAGAGAAGAATTTCTATTGGTCCCTGGAAGTAATTGTAAGGAGGCTGTGCTAGAGTTTGGACACAAGGGCCCTTTTAATAGTTTGTATCTTAAAAAAGCCTCTTCCCTCCTTTTTTCCTTCAGTCTTTGGTGATTGTAGGCTATGTTTACATTTCAAAGACAATATGCTTCATAGCTTTTGAGGGACAGAGAAAGAATATAAGTTTTTATCTCTAAGACTTTTGGGGTAATTGTTACTGAATCAGAATGGTCCTATACTTTTAAAAAGGCAAATATTCTGATCTTTTGTACTATCTGTAAGCATTTTGAGAGGAAAAAGTGAGAATTAGGCATTGGTAAAGGTAGATGGGCTTTAATTTGTTTGTAAAGTTGCATTTCTGGCTTTGTAGACATTTGCAAGTCAATTATTATTTTTAATTCCCCAGAGCTGAGTTACAGCCTGAATATTAAGGGGCCGAACTGCTTTTTAAATTAAAGACTTTAAGAAAGTCCCTGATAGAACTTGATTAAGCATTTTAACAAAGGCGTTCTGAGTAAGTGATTCTGAGTTCATGATTCAGTGCTGGCTTCTGTTAGTCCCTGAATGTCAGCCGATCATTTGTAGGAGCGCCTAGGAGAAAATTTGGTCATCTGTTTTTCCTGTGAGAGGGGTGTTGTAAATGGTTACTGATCTTTCTAATTCCTCTCTAAATTTGGTAGGATCTTGTGAAAGGGGAGATAAAAGGGCTTTATAACTTAAAAGATATGTTCCTGTTCAAGAGACAGGTTTTTTTGTTTTGTTTTTTTTTGTTTCTGTTTTTGTTTTTGGTGGTGGGGGTCTAGAATACATCTCAAAGGACATTGTATAAGAATGCCTAAAGCTGGGCACCTGGGTGGCTCATTTGGTTAAGCCACTGCCTTTTGTTCAGGTCATGACTCTGGAATCAGCTTCTCCTTCTGACCTTCTTCCCTTTCATTCTCTCTTTCAAATAAATAAATAAAATCTTAAAAAAAAAAAAAAAAGAATGCCTAAAGCTCGCGGAGCCTGATTATAAAGTCCAATTAAGTAAAGTGAACCTTAATGCTAGTTTTGAGAGCTTGTGTTAAATGCTGAAAGCTAGGAAATTAATTTATTTTCATGACCTGTATACTTTGAGCCAAAAAAGAGTGCTTTCTATAAATCTTGTAGGGAAAAGGAAGTTAGGCAGATGGGGCCAGATTTTGATAAGGAGAATTTAGCTTGGATGTGGACATTAATTTTTGTCTAAAGTCTAGTGTCTGTTCTCTCATCTTGTCAAAGAGAGTCCCTGAGGCTAGCTGTTATACTAATGAAACAATTAACCCTGTGCAAGAAATTTTTTTCTTTCAAACATAGCCAACTTCAAGGATCCATTATCTGGCCACTGATGATAAGGATCTTCTTAATAGTGACTCAAACCAATAAGCCATTTTATGGGAAGACTGGAGACAACTTTCCATGTTTAGACCATGGACACAAGAAGCGTCCCTGGAGAGGGCATGGATGATGTAGCTCCCCATGATCCAAAAGTGTACTCCCAGATATAATCTAAGAAAGCAAAAGCCTTTGTTTCACCGGTGGTAAGGATGGTATAGTGAAACAAGTCTGGTCTCCCATAAAAACAGTCCTAGACCTGCTAATCTGTGTCATCAGGCAGAATGGAACTTTTCCAGTACTAATGAGCAAAGATGTTTAGGATGAAAGGTCACCGCCCATAAGGGACTTTTGTTATGACAACCGCCCCTGAGATCTGCCATGGCTGGACAAGGAGAATGCTACTTGTACCTGTGGATCTTGGAACCCCACTCTATTTTGCCCAAGAGGGTATACTTACCTGGGTGGCCGAGACCAGAGAGGATATTCTCACTGGTTATAAAGCCAAGCTCTTAGAACATAGACTAAGACAAAAAGAAAAAAAAAAAAAAAAAACAACCTTATTTGGATTTTATACAGGGGACCTATAGCAAAGTTTGTCCAAGTAGATGACAGTCTGAGGAGAACTATGAAATCACCAGTCTGTGAGGCTCGCTTGAACAGCAGACTTAAGAGTCCTGCATTATGTCCTATGGTAATTCCTTTTTATGACAAATGCCAGAAAGAGAGTGAGAGAGAGAAGGGTAAACAGTGACAATCTCTGGAAGGAAATGAAACGGTCAGACCAAGAGTATTCTGCCAAATTTTCCAGAGTCCCGAAGCTGAAGAAACTAGTTCCACAAATATTTTCCCCTGCTAATCCAAGTTACAAAGAAAGATTTCTCACCATTGTCACATATATTAGACCCTACAGGCAGAGCGCTAGGGGTTGATGGGCTTGTCAGATGTCTCAGGATTTCTCAGCTGCAGCGGTGTCCAGCTAGAGTTTATCCTGCAGATGATGTCATCTGTGGGGCAGGAAAAACTTTCTTGTAGCCTTCAAGGCCCTTCTAGCTGCCCTGAGAATTAAATTAACATGGGCAGATTAACAGGAGAAAAGAAAAGTTTATGTTTGCACAAAACCCAATATTAAAATCAAGACCCAAAGATAAGACTGAAGCGTGCAGCTTTTCTTTATGGGGCTCCTGTTAGTACAGAATTTGGGCTGGGATAGTAAGTTCGTAAAAGTAACAAGGTTTTGTTACTATTGGTTTCTTCCGTTTGGAATTCCTTGTCTTTGACTCTAGGGATGTCTGTTTCTTGGTAGAAGAGGGTGACTTTCACATGGGAGATTTATTGACGGTTTTCTGGAAACAAAGGAGAGTCACTGTGTTCTTCCTGCACAGGACATTTCTTAAGTAACTTTAATTCAAAATAATTAATATGCCATTGCAGAACATTCTGGATGGCCCTGATCCCTTATACTGATAAACCTAGGACTCAGTCAGGCAGCCAGGCCAAATGGCCTCTGTCACCATTTAGAAGCTGCTGCCTCAGATTTTCAGGGGTGGGATTCCTTCACCCTGGAGGCTGTGTAGGTGGCTGAGGATCAACCCTAGCTCCACAGCTCTGCAGGGCCCTGGCCACCCACACCTGGCTGTTGGGGTGAACACTGCCTGTGCTCTCACCACACAGGTCAGAGACGCAAATGACCTGGAACTGGACTGTGTTGAGAGAATCCAGGTCTCAAGAATGAGCTCTTGGGGGTCCGTGGCATCTGCCTCCTTCCAAGCCCCAGTGTAAACAAAAGTACGTATTTCCTAGAGTATCTTGCCAGAATAGGATCCATAATCAAGCCTCCCAGTTCTCTCTTTTTTGGAGGATAGCCTGTCAGTCTTCCAGGCCTCATCCTGACAGTGTAGTCCAGTTTCCTACAGGTCTGCCTTCAGGGACAATATACACAGTTATGTAGGTTAGGCCTTGGAATTGAACCCCCAACAGCCCTTTCCAATGACCTAGCCTGTCAGGACCCTGCCCCGTTCAAGTTCCCTGTGTACCCTGAACTGAACTGTATGTGCGTGCTCAGGACATACCTTGTCATGGGTTGGGCAGGGAGAATTTTAATTTATCCTTCAAGGTTCTTCTAGCTGACCTGAGAATTAAATTAACACTGAACAGATTAATAGGAGGCGGGAAAAAAGCTGGTCTTGGGAGGCTGAGGTCCTACAGGCCTGGTTCCTAGCCACAAGCACAGTCTTCAGGGTGAAGAAAGCCCAACCCCTTGTAAATCTTTCAGAGGAGCCAGTAGTTTTTAAATTGGTAACAGTCAGTCCACTTATTAGGTTGGTTTCCTGTTCAGGGCCTGGGTTTACCAGGAATCAAAGATGCCCTGGCCAGTCCGCCTGGCCCCTCCTGGCAGGAGAGTCCAGATTCCTTCTGCTTTTATCTTTGGTGTGTATTAATTTGATGTGATTTCAAATCCATTTATAACAAAGATAAAAAAAAATTTTCTGGAAGTTGTTTTGATGTAAGTTTGAAGTACATTGGGGCACCTGGGTGGCTCAGTGGGTTAAAACCTCTGCCTTCGGCTCAGGTCATGATCCCAGGGTCCTGGGATCAAGCCCTACGTTGGGCTCTCTGCCTACTTGTGATCTCTATCAAATAAATAAATAAAATCTTAAAAAAAAAAAAAGAATGAAGTACATTGTGTCAGGATATCATCATTTCATCTGTTGTCACCCATGAGAACTTAATAGCTCAGTGACTGGGGGTCCTGGCCATAGACTTGTCAATAAAAACATATGAAAAAGCAAAACAAGTATGACAAGGGGACATTAGGTTATAAATACTGAGAGTTTATGAGGACTAATCCTGAGAGTGTTTGGTTTGGGCAAGACTACGCTTTGCTAATCTAAAATGACTCTTAAAGACCTAGAGGCAGTCGGCTCCTACCAAGGTTAAGATGACTCTTTACAGGCAATGGCGAAAGCCATGCAGTGTCCCTGCAAAGATCATCTGCCTTTGTTCCCTAGCAACAGCTCTAGCCAACACGAGACTTTTGCACTAACAGCTGGACTTCAGCTCCAGGTTGGCTAAATGGTCCCTTCTGGGTACAAACTCCTATAAATGTTAAATAAGTCCAAAATGGAGTCCTTTGTTCCTCACACCAACAAAACAAGACTTAATTACCATTTCAACCTACTCCACAGAAGTGACCTTTCAAAAGTCAATCCGAAATTTACTGATCAGCAATAATGAGGTAATCTTCATGATTTAAAAAAAAAAAATCTTTTCATCCCTTCACCCCTAAAAACCAACAAACAAAAAGAATATCCTGGACTGAAACCATTTTTTTTTAAGATTTTATTTATTTGACAGAGAGTGACACAGTGAGAAGGGGAACACAAGCAGGGGGAGTGGGAGAGGGAGAAGCAGCTTCCCACTGAGCAGAGAGCCTGACGCGGGGCTCAATCCCTGGACCTTGGGATCATGACCTGAGCCGAGGGCAGACACTTAACGATTGAACCACCCAGGAGCCCCTGAACAATTCTTTCTTCTTCTATTAAGTTCCTTGCCCCACCCGTTCTTCCTATAAAAACCTTCCATTTTGTATAACTCCTGGGAGCATCTCTCTACTTGCTGGATAGGGGGTTGCTCGATTCATAAATGATTAATAAGCCATGCACATCTTCACATTAATGCACTAGAATTTTGTTTTTTTTTTTTTTTAAACAAAAGGTATACCTTAAGTAAATTTGGACTTTATCCCTTTCACCTTCCCTTGCCTGGAACAAGTGTGATTAATTTATCATTGTGATAGTGGAGAGAACATGGAGCTAAGAGGGTCATTTGAAATGGAGCCGGGGGGACATGGAGGAAGTGGGACTGTTCATCTTTTGTCTAAATTTCTCAGCTAAAATCAAGATATCTGCTGCATGTTTAAATGGAAGTAAATGGACTTGCCACTTAATACGAGCTCTGGTAAACCATCCCAGATAGATTAGTGTAACTGTAGCTATACCAGCACCAATCAATTTAACCTACCATTAAGGAGTATTTACAAAAAGATTTCATTGTTCCCTGTACTAGTTTCTGTAACCCCCTATCTTCCCTGTCTGTAAACCACATGGGAGAGGATGGAAGTTTGCACAGGACCTCAGGGCGATCAATATTAATATTCCTCAGCACCCTATAGGATCCAGCCTTCACACTTGTTCATATCCATTTCCCTAATAGCAATACCTCTACTATTATAGACCTTTGCAATGCCTTCTTTAACCTACCTGTTGATCCTGAAAGTCGGTTCTTACCTGCCTTCATCTGGGAGGGACAGCAGTATGCATGGACTGTCATGCCATAGAGCTATACTGAAAGCCCCAGTTTTCACGATTCATCATACTCAATCTTTATCCTCTAGCAGATCAAATTTTTGTGGTCTTCTTCTCTCTCACCCCCAAGTGTTACTGTCACGTGCCGTAATTTCTTAAATTCTGCTACTCTACTGCCTTTACCCTCTGATGAAACTCATGACTGTATCTAACAGACTTCTCATAGCACTTCACAATGCAAACTTAGTCTGGTCTACCAGTGGTTCGTATCTTAAAGATAAGACAAAAAACTATCAAGCTGGCTATGTGGTTGTCTCCTTAACAGAAAACATTGAAGCAGGACCAATCACTGCAGCCCTCTTAGCTCAAGAAGCAGAATTGTTTGCCTTAATCAGAGCCTGATTTTGGCAGAAGGACAAACCATTAATATTTACACCAGAAGTTGCTGTGTTGTTGGTATAGCACATGATTTTGGTATGTTCTGGTAACAAAGAGGGTTTGAACCTCTATTGGACAACAGATTGAAAATAGTCCTTACGTCCTTGTATAGCATCTTATAGTTCCAAGGTGTAAGTCTTTAGCCATTATCAAAATCCTGGCCATTCAATGGCCAACACCAAGGAAACAAAGGGAATCATTCGGCTGATGCAGCTGCCAAAGAGGCTGCTTTTAAAAATTATAAACCACCTTTTGAATCCCCACTTGTACCTTCTGACTTTACCAAAAATCTTAAAGATTAAAAGAAACTTGGTCTGATCAAGGCTGCCAATTTGACTGTCAATGAAATCTTTGGTATATGTCAAATGACAGACCAGTCCTCTCTGATTATGTCCAGAAACAATTTTCTTTTTTGTAAGTTATTTTTATTAACATATAATATATTATTTGCCCCAGGGGTACAGGTCTGTGAATTATCAGGCTTACACATTTCACAGCACTCACCACAGCACATACCCTCCCCAATGTCCATAATCCAACAACCCTCTCCCTAATTATCACCCCACCCTGGCCAGCAACCCTCAGTGTGTTTCCTGGGATTAAGAGTCTCTTATGGTTTGTCTCCCTCCTGACCCCATCTTGTTTCATTTTTCTCTCTTTACCCTGCAACACCCCCCCACCCTGCCTCTCAAATTCCTCATCTCAGGAGATCATATGATAATTATCTTTCTCTGATTGACTAATTTCATTCAGCATAGTACCCTCTAGTTCTATCCATGTCATTGCAAATGGCAAGATTTCATTTCTTTTGATGGCTGTATAGTATTCCATTGTGTGTGTATGTATGTATGTAAGTATCTATCTATCTATCTATATATATATCACATCTTCTTTATAGAAACAATTTTTTTTTTAATTTTTTATTTTTTATAAACATATATTTTTATCCCCAGGGGTACAAGTCTGTGAATCACCAGGTTTACACACTTCACAGCACTCACCAAAGCACACACCCTCCCCAATGTCCATAATCCCACCCCCTTCTCCCAACCCCCCTCCCCCCAGCAACCCTCAGTTTGTAGAAACAAATTTTTAATTGTACATGAACTTACCCATTGGAATGCTGACAAGATGGTCCTACAGGGAAAACAATACTTTTGGAAACCATCTCCAAAAATATCCTCAAATTTATGAAAAATGTCAGATTTGCCTTAAACATAACCCTCGAAAACCTCTTCATACTTCAAAAGAAAAATTTCCCTTCTGGGCCCTTTGAGATATAGCATTTGGATTTTATCCAGCTGTCACCATCTTTATATTATTTTCTCCCTAGGGAGAAGCCTCTCCTTGCCACAGAGCTATGGCCTTAGCAGTAGAAAAATTTCATTAGAAAAGATTATTTCATAGTCACCAACTGTGGAAAGAATGAAGATGCCCTTCAATGGACAAATGGATAAAGAAGATATGGTCCATATATACTATGGAGTATTATGCCTCTCTCAGAAAGGAAGAATACTCAACATTTGTATCAACATGGATGGGACTGGAGGAGATTATGCTGAGTGAAATAAGTCAAGCAGAGAGAGTCAATTATCATATGGTTTCACTTATTTGTGGAGTATAAGGAATAACACGGAGGACATGGGGAGATGGAGATAAGAAGGGAGTTGGGGGAAATTGGAAGGGAAGATGAATCATGAGAGACTGTGGACTCTGAACAAACTGAGGGTTTTCAAGGGGAGGGGGGTGGGGGTTTGGGTGAGCCTGGTGGTGGGTATTAAGGTATTAAGGTATTATTGCATGGAACACTGGGTGTGGTGCATAAACAGTGGATTCTGGAACACTGAAAAGAAATTTAAAGAAAAATAAATAGAAATTTTTTAAAAAAGAAAAGATTATTCCAAATTGGGGAATGCCCTCAGAACTTCATAGTGACTGAGGGACCCATTTCCCTGGATATTATACGGTCACTTGCCACATTTGGCCAATGATACAACACTTCCACTGTGCCTATCATCCTCAATCATCTAGCCTTGTGGAATGTATCAATGACATTTTAAAAACCCAGTTGGAAAATTTATGGAATTTTTCTTCTTGCCATGACCAAGAGCTCTTCCCTGGCACTATGGAATCTTTGACCCATTCCTTCTGGGAGACTAAGCTCTTACTCTTTTTTTTTTTTTTTTTTTTTTTTTTTTAATATTTTTTTTATTTATTTGAAAAACAGAGATCACAAGTAGGCAGAAAGGCAGGCAGAGAGAGAGAGAGGAGGAAGCAGGCTCTCCGCGGAGCGGACAGCCTGATGCGGGGCTCGATCCCAGGACCCTGGGATCATGACCTGAGCCAAAGGCAGAGGCTTTAACCCACTGAGCCACCCAGGCGCCCTAAGCTCTTACTCTTTGAAATAACTGGAAAACCAATGAGAATAGATCAAGGTACATATGAACTCAGCTTACTGAAAGATAAGTTGATGACTCACTATAAAGGAACTAATTCAGGCCCTTTTTAGCAGGGAAATGAACACCTCAAACATCATGGCCTTTAACCCAGAGACATGGTTTATTGGAAAGGACACCTCCATCAAGATTCCTTCCAGGAGGGTATGGAGGATCATACCAGGTACTATTGAAATCCTTGTGCTGCTAAATTAGAAGGCATAGACTCAGGGGTTTATGCTTCCTATTTTAAAAAATCTTCAACATAGACAACTATCATATGATCTCCCTGATATGAGGAAGTGGAGATGCAACATGGGGGGTTAAGGGGGTAGAAGAAGAATAAGTGAAGCAAGATGGGATTGGGAGGGAGACAAACCATAAGTGACTCTTATTCTCACAAAACAAACTGAGGGTTGCTGGGGGGAGGGGGGCTGGGAGAAGGGGGGTGGGATTATGGACATTGGGGAGGGTATGTGCTATGGTGAGTGCTGTGAAGTGTGTAAACTTGGCGATTCACAGGCCTGTACCCCTCGGGATAAAAATGTATATTTATAAAAAATTAAAAATTAAAAAAAAATCTCCAACATCTAACTGAACTACCAGACGAACAAGAGACCTTAAAGGGAGAAAAAGCAGATGACATCTGTATAGACTGTTCTCCCAGGACTCAGGACCAGGCCAGTATTATGTTTGCAAGAGTCATCGCACCAAAATTCGGCTTATGAGTTTATTAATATTTCTCTTCCCCCTCATTACTGCTTTCAATTGGAAGAACAGTGCCATAATTTAGAGGTCTCAATCCCTTGCTACTTCTAAAAAATTTTCTGACTGTATATCTACAGGATAGTTTACTGATAATGACCCCATAATGTTATTTATATGCAACTTCGCCATGGTGCCCAAATACTTCCATTAGTTACTGCAAAACAGCCCCCTCTAACACTTATTCTGTCAGATATTGCCTCAAGAAAAGCCTCCGTGTTTTATGCTTATTTCCCCCTAAATTAGAGACTACCTCGAATGCAAACTGGTACAGTCACTGAAGGTTCCTCAGAAAGTTAAAAAGATAGAACTCCCTGTGATCCTGCAGTCACACTGCAGGGTAAAGCACTTGTCACGATAAGCACTGGGTGATGTATGGAGTTGCTGACTTACTATAATGTACACTGAAACTAATATAACAGCATGTTAACTAATGAACTAAAATAAAAACTTAGAAAAAATTAGAGACCACCTCCTATGTTAACAGAAATTTAATTAGCAAAATATCAAAACCTACTCCCTCCTTCTCCTAGAATTACCTTTATACAAATTGTATATCTTTTACCCGTTCCAATAGAATTTTTTCCAACTGTCCGTTTCCATTAGGCCAAACTCTTTACATATCTCTTTTTGAAAGTACTGACTCATTATGCACCATGCCTTCTGGTACTATCCTTTGACAACTCAAGATTGCCCTTTTATGAGGACTATGTTTAACCAAACCACTGGACTCCCTCTGGTTCCTTGGCTAGACATTATCCTCCTTCTTTTTTCTCAAAATGAACGTTTAAACAACCAAAAATTATGTGGCATTTTATGCGCCCCTAAAAGATACATCTCTGCACACGTTACCACACCTGAGGCATTTGATTGTTTAGATCGCTGAATTACTGGTCAGTGCCTCTGGGGCTCCCTTCTTTCCCCCTCAGCATTCTTAGAGCCCAGTTAACCTCCCGTCAAGAAAAGAGCCTTGTTCATAAGAGAATTATCCTGAGAATCTTTGTGAAGCTAATAGCTATGTGCATTCCAAAGGATGTGATCTGTCAGGGGCTTTTCTGGTGAGATCAGTAATGATCTCATCCAAGTTTTATTTTCCTGGCTGGGGGTTGGTACCCTCCAATGTAACATGTTACAAAATTTAACCAGAACAGTTAGTCAAATTACTTGCTTGATGGCCTGAGCTATTAAGGTTCAAGAAAAATCTTCAGATTCCCTAGAATAGCATCAGATTATTTACTTGCAGTCCAAGTAGGGGTTTGTGCCATAGCTAAAACCTCATGTTGTACTTAAACACTTCCCAACAAGTGAAATTGGAGCTCACTAAACTACTTAAATTAGCTAAATCTTTAAAGAGAAATTCAAGCTTTGTACTAGAATGGTTTGATTTTCAATTCTCATCTTTTTAATTGGCTTCTCTCAGGACTCAGGACTCTCGCATTTTGAGTATACAAATTATATTATTGTTTTAAGTTGTATTTATTGTTTTGGTACTAGTTGCTTAAAGACTTAAAAATATTCATCAAACTTACCCACTGACAACCAAAAAGTGAAACTTCAACTGACATAGTCTAAGGTCCACTTCTTAAACCTCCTTGTTTCCCAAATGTGGCCTTAAGACTCTTGCACAGCAAGCCTGTTAAACATGATGAATATTGGCTA
This sequence comes from Mustela erminea, assembly GCF_009829155.1. NCBI lineage: Eukaryota > Metazoa > Chordata > Mammalia > Carnivora > Mustelidae > Mustela > Mustela erminea. The sequence continues at coordinate 38,129,998 of NC_045630.1, forward strand.
ACCATGAGACTGTCCACTTAGGTACTTGGTAGACCTGGAGCAGGTTGTTGGCCACTTCAGGCAATGAGATTACAAAACCAAAGGTTGATCACTGATGCTTTCTGTATGCAAATATCTCAGTCAAAAGGGAGTAATGATAATGGAGAGACGCAAAGAAAACATTGCTAAGAGGGTTATTTAAAATGGAGCTCAGAGGATACTGAGGAAGTGGGGCTCATGTACATATTCTGCCTCAAATTCCCGGAGTTCTGGAACTCACCTAAAAATCATTGGCTGCATGTTAAAGTGGACATAAATGGATTTTCCAATTAACACTAGTCCTAGCAACTGATCACATATAGATTAGTGTTATAGTAGCTATACCAGCACCAATTACATTTAATTTGAAATAACTTACTTAAATTCCCTCTTTCCTCTTTATAAACTCTAATTTGGTGTTATATGTAACTAATGAATCATTGAACACTACATCAAAAACTAGTGAAGCTATGTTGGTTAATTGAGCATAAGGGAAAAAACCTCTAATTTCCTTTATCTCTCCTCCAGAGCACAATTTTGATTTTGGTTGAATCTGTATCTCCCAGATTGCAATCCCTAACACTCCAACTAAATGCATGTATTTTATTTTGCATCTTGCAGTTTTGTCTTTTGTTGGTCAACAGTTGATTTAGAGTATGTTATTTCTTTATTGGCTTATTAAAGATATGCTCCTGTATGCTATTGAGTTGTAAAATCCCACAGTGAAACTGTGTGAAGCAAACTGTTGCCAAACTGAGTATTTATGTGTCTCCCCCACCAAAATAATTGGGTAGCTTACAATCCAAAGCAAAGTAGTAATAAGTAATGTTGGTCAGTAGTCTGGGATATATCCTACTCCATGCCAAATTTGAAATATAGGTTGATACATTATATTAATTTTATAATTGATTAAAATCTGGTTAGGCCCATTTTCAGATTGAGAAATTTTAAACTTAATATACTATTTACATCTGTAACAGCCTACTGAAATTATAAACAGCCTTTGAATGGACAAAACTGACAGCTGATATAATTTGGTACTACATTGGCACAATAATTACTTGTGATGCTTTACCATACTATAGACACTTAATAGAGCATTTCAAATAGTTTTATATGATAAGCATTTTTTTTTATTATGTTAGCCACCATGCAGTACATCATTAGTGTTTGATGAAGTGTTCAGTGATTCATTAGTTGCATTTTGAACACAGTTGTGTAAGACAGGAGGGAAAGAGCAAATATGCCTTGGTAGCTAACTCTATTAAAATTACTCAGCAGGTGGTTTAAGGGCCAAATAGGTTTTATATTAACTTCTGAGGATTCCTGGAGACCTACTGAGGACTTAGTTTGGATAATACTTAAAGTTAAGGAAACTCCAGATTTTGGCTTGATCAACTCAGTTTGTTATATCTTGTATTAAAAAGAATAACTGAGAGAGGGGATGCCTGGCTAGCTCAGTCAGTAGAGCATGAGGCTCTTGTTCTTGGGGTTATGTGTTTGAGCCCCACATAGGGTAGAGAGATTCTTTAAGGGTTAAGGGAAGATGGCAGCAGTGTAGGAGGACCTAGGCTTGCCTTGTCCCATGAATACAACTGGAAAACTATCAAATCATGCCAGATACCCCAGAAATCAACCTGAAGCCTGGCAGAACAAACTCCACAACTAAAGGTAGAGAAGAGGCCACACTGAAGAAGGTAGGAAATGTGGAGACACAATTTGGGAGAGTAATGGATCACGGTTGCTGCAATGGGGAGGAAGGTGATTCCAGAGAAGGGTGAGAAATAATGTAGCAGACAAGGGACCCCACACGGAGAAGACAAATTCTCATAGCAATTGGCTTGGAAACCAAGATGGATTGAATTTCATGAATTCTTGCAACTATCAGGGCTTCAGGAATTTTTAAGATCAGCAGGCTTGCCTTGGAAAAAACCCAGATGGTACTGGGGGTGTTTTTGGAGAGAAGGCAGGTATGTTCCCATGAACATACAATGTGGAAACCGTGATATGAAGAGTTCCTGGGGCACACAGTGGGGAGGTTATTTGCTCAGTTCAGAGCATGTCCCAGAGAGGCAGCATTCGTGGAGAGACCAGAACAAAGGAACTGGCAGGCCCCATGTGCCTCCCCTCTGCCCTTCACCTAAGCACAGGGCCACCTGTGGGTACCAGCACAGCACCAACGTTCACTACCTACCTTAGACCAAACAACATTCCCCATGCCTGGTGGAACCACCCTTCCTAGTCATGCTTGCCTCAGTCCCAGTGCTGCCCTCCTGCACCCCCAAGAAGATTAGCCTAACACCCTGCCAACACTTCATCTCCCAACCTAGGAGTTTTGCAGGGCCTCATTTCTGGTGGCAGTGGTGACAGGTCTCATCTTACAAGCAGACCAGAGCACATCTAGTTAAAACCTGTCTCACTTAGGTCAGGGACCAAACATGGCCCACAATAGGCAAAGAGAGGCTTTCCAGACGACTGGCCTGAAGGATAAAGTGGCCAGGACACAACAGCAGAGTATAGGCAACACTCATTGCAGACATTCCCAGAAGTGCTAGGCCCTGGGAAAGAGGAGACACTACACTGCAGGGCACTATAGGACCTCTTCTTCATAAGGCCATTATACTTAAGAACAGGACATATAGCTGACTTTCCTAACACACAGAGCCTTAGAGAAAAGAACACCAAGGAATTTTGCCTTAAATGAAGGAACAGAACAATGCCACAGTCAGTTTTTAAGTGAAACATAGGGGTAACATGCCTGATGGAGAATTTAAAGTAATGATCATAAAGATACTCACTAAACTTGAGAGAAGAGTGGAAGACATCAGTCAGACCTTTAATACAGAGATATCTGCTATATTACTAGCAGAGAGAAAGTTTCAATAAATCAAATGAGAAACATGCTGATGTAATGAACAGCAGCCTGGAAGAAGCAGAACAAATTAATGACCTAGAAGATAGAGTAATGGAAAGTAATCAAGTTGAACAAAAGAGAGAAAAAGAATTATGCAAAATGAGATTAGACCTAGAGAACTCAGTGATTCCATCAAACATAACAAGACTCATAGTGAGAAAAAGGAGCAGAGAACATATTTGAAGAAATAATAGCCCCAAACTTCCCTGATCTGGGGAAGGAGATGAATAATCAGAATGAGGGGACACAGAGTCCCTCCTCCCGGGCAAAATCAACAAAAGCATATCCACACCAAGATATATTGTAATTAAAATGGCAAAATGTAGTGATAAAACTATTTAAAAGCAGGAAGACAAAAAAAAGACAATTACATACAAGAGAAACCCCATAAAGCTATTAGTGGATTTTTCAGCAGAAACTTTGCAAACCAGAAGGGAATGGTATGGTATTCGAAGTGCCATTTAGAAAAAACTTGCACCCAAGAATACCATATCCAGGAAGGCTGTCATTCAGAATAGAGAGATAAAGAGTTTCTCAGACAAAAACTAAAGCCGTCATGACCACTAACCAGCCCTGCGAGAATTATTAAAGAGGACTGTTTGAGTGCAAAGATAAGACCAAAAGTGACAATATGAAAGTGGGAAACACAAAAATAGAAAGATGAATATTTCTTTTAAAACAATTAGCCAAGGAACTCACAAAACAAAAGGATGTAAAATATGACATCTAAACTGTGGGGAGGAGAGGAGTAAAGAATGAGTTCAGATGATGCTGAGTGAAATCAGTCAAGCAGAGAGAGTCAATTATCATACGGTTTCACTTATTTGTGGAGCATAACAAATAGCATGGAGGACAAGGGGAGATGGAGAGGAGAAGGGAGTTGGGGGAAATTGGAAGGGGAGTGAACCATGAGAGACTATGGACTCTGAAAAACAATCTGAGGGGTTTGAAGTGGCGGGGGGTGGGAGGTTGGGGTACCAGGTGGTGGGTATTATAGAGGGCACGGATTGCATGGAGCACTGGGTGTGGTGCAAAAACAATAAATACTGTTATGCTGAAAATAAATAAAAAATAAATTAAAAAAAAAAACAAAAAAAAATCAACCATCAACTTAATATAGACTGTTATGCAGAAGACGATACATGCAAAGCTAATGGTAATCACATCAAAAAACCCAATACAGAGCTAAGAATAAAGAGAAAGAAGTCCAGGGGCCTGGGTAGCTCAGTTGGTTAACCATCTACCTTCAGCTCAGGTCATGATCCCAGGTTCCTGGGATCAAGTCCTGCATCAGGCTCCCTGCTCAATCAGGGAGCCTGCTTCTCTTTCTGCCCCTCCCCTCTGTTCATGTGTGCATCTCTCCCTCATGCGCACATGCATCTGTGCATGTGCAAAAATAAAAATACTTTTAAAAAATCCAAATATATCACTAAAACAAATGAGCAAACTATGAAAGAGAAAAAGACAAGGATCAAGAAAAACTTTAGAAACAACCACAAAACATGTAGTAAAATGGCAATAAGTACATATCAATAATTACTTTGAATTTAAATGGACTAAATGCTCCAATTAAAACACATAGGGTTACAGAATGGATATAAAAATGAGACCCATCTCTGTGCTGTCTACAGGAAACTAATTTTAGACCTAAAGACACCTGCAAATTGAAAGTGAAGGGATGGAAAACTTCTATCATGCAAATGGATTTCAAAAGAAAGCTAGAGTGGCAATACTTACATCAGACAAAATAGATTTTAAAACAAAGACTGGTGGTGTCTGGGTGGCTCAGTGGGTTAAGCCGCTGCCTTCAGCTCAGGTCATGATCTCAGGGTCCTGGGATCGAGTCCCACATCGGGCTCTCTGCTCAGCAGGGGGCCTGCTTCCCTTCCTCTCTCTCTGTGATCTCTTCCCTTCCTCTCTCCTACTGTGATCTCTCTCTGTCAAATAAATAAATAAAATCTTAAAAAAAAAAAAAAAAAACAAAGACTGTAGGGGCACCTGGGTGACTCAGTTGGTTAAGCGGCTGCCTTCAGCTCAGGTCATGATCCCAGAGTCCTGGGATCGAGCCCTGCATAGGCTCTCTGCTCAGCAGAGAGACTGTCTGTCTCTCTCTCTCTGCCTGCCACTCTGCCTATTTCTGCTTGTGTGCATGCACGCTCTCTCTCCCTCTCTCTCTCTCTCTCTGTGTCAAATAATTGAAAAAATCTTTGAAAAAAACGCTGTAAAACAAAGACTAACAAGAGACAATGAAGGACACTATATAATCATAAACAGGACAATTCAATGAGAAGATATAATTGTAAATACTTATGCACCCAACATAGGAGCATCTAAATACATAAAACAGTAACAAACATAAATGAACTGATCAATAGTAATACAGTAACAGTAGAGGACTTGAACACCCCACTTATATCAATAGACAGATCATCCAATCAGAAAATCAGTAAGGAAACAATGGCTTGGAATGACACACTGTACCAGATGGATTTAGAAGGTATATTTAGAACATTCCATCCTAAAACAGTAGATTACACAGTCTTTTCAGGTGCACATGAAATGTTCTCCAAAATAGATCACATATTAACAAGTCTCAACTAATTCAAAAAGATTGATGTCATATCATGCATTTTTTCTGACCAACATTATGAAACTGGAAGTCAAACACAAGAAAAAATCTGGAAAGACACAAATACTTGAAGGTTAAGTAATATGCTACTAAACAATGAATGGGTTAACCACAAAATCAAAGAAGAAATCCCAAAGTACATGGAATCAAATGAAAATGAAAACAGAATGTTCTAAAACCCTTCCCTTCTAAGAGGGAAAGTTTACAGCAATACATGCGTACCTCAAGAGGTAAGAAAAATCTCAAACAACCTAACCTTACACCTAAAGGAGCTAGAAAAAGAACAGACAAAACCTAAAACTGACGGGAGGAAGGAGATAATGATTAAAGCAGCAATATATGATAGAGATACTAAAAAATCAGAAAAGATTAATGAAACCAGTAGCTGGTTCTTTGAAAAGATAAAATTCATAAACCTCTAGCCAGACTTATTGAGAGAGAAAGAATTCAGACAAAATTACAAATGGAAGAGGAGAAATAGCAACCAACATCATAAAAATACAAATAATTCTAAGAGAATATTATGAAAAACTGTATGCCAACAAATTGGACAACTTAAAGAAAAGGATAAATTCCTAGAAACATATAGCTTACCAAAACTGAACCAGGAAGAAATAGAAAATTTGACTAGAACAATTACCAGCAAGGAGATTAAGTCAATAATCAAAAAACTCCCCAAGAACAAAAGTCCAGGACCACACAGCTTCACAGGTGAATTCTTCCAAATATTTATTTTTTTAAATTTTTACTTATTTATTTGACAGTCAGAGATCACAAGTAAGCAGAGAGGCAGGCAGAGAGAGAGGGGGAAGCAGGCTCCCTGCTGAGCAGAGAGCCTGATGCGGGGCTCGATCCCAGGACCCTGAGATCATGACCTGAGCCGAAGGCAGAGGCTTAACCCACTGAGCTACCCAGGCACCTCTCTACCAAATATTTAAAGGAGGAGAGTTAATACCTATTCCCAAACCATTCTAAAAAATAGAAGAGGAAGGAAGGCTTCCAAATTCATTCTATGAGGTTATCCTTACCCTGAAAACAAAACCATATTAAGACACTACAAAAAAAGAAAACTATAGTCCAATATCTCTGACAACAAATACTAGTGAAGAGAACCAACAATACATTAAAAAAATCATTCACCTCCATCAAGTTGGATTTATCCCTGGGATACAAGAGTGGCTCAATATTTGCAAGTCAGTCAGCATGTTATATTGCATCAATTAAAGAAAGGATAAAAACCATAAAATCATTTCAGTAGATGCAGAAAGGGCATTTGACAAAAATACAACATCCATTCATGATAAAAGACCTCAATAAAGTAGGTTTAGAGGGAATATACCTCAACATTATAAAGGTCATCTGTGGAAAACCCACAGTGAACATCACACTCAATGGGGAAAAATTAAGACCTTTTCCCCTAAGGGTCAGGAACAAGAAGACAGGGATGTTCATTCTTCCTACTTTTATTCAGTATAGTAATGGAAGTCCTAGCCATAGCAATTACACAACAAAAGGAAATAAAATGCATATAAATTGGTAAGGAAGAAGTAAAACTTCTACTTTTTGCAGATGATACTATATTTAAAAAACCCAAAAGACTACACCAAAAAACCACTAGAATAAATGATTCCATTAAGTCACAGGATACAAAATCAATGTGCAGGAATCTTTTGTATTTTTTAAATTTTTTGAAAGATTTTTATTTATTTATTTGACAGAGGTCACAAGGAGGCAGAGAGGAAGGGAAGCAGGCTCGCCACTGAGCAGAGAGCCCAAAGCAAGGCTCGATCCCAGGATCCTGGGATCACGACCCGAGGTTAAGGCAGAGGCTTTAACCGACTGAGCCACCCAGGCGCCCCTCTTTTGTATTTCTATACACTAATAATGAAACAGCAGAAAGAAATCAATAGAAAAAAAATCCCATTTACAATTGCAACAAAAATAGTAAAATACATAAGAATAAACCCAACCAAAGATGTGAAAGACCTGTACTCTAAACTATAAAACAGTGATGAAAGAAATTGAAGATGATACAAAGAAATGGAAAGACATTCCATGCTCATGGCAGAGAAGAACAAATATTGTTAAAATGTCCATACTAGCGGCACCTGGGTGGCTCAGTTGGTTAAGCCACTGCCTTTGGCTCAGGTCATGATCCCAGAGTCCTGGGATGGAGTCCCACATCAGGCTCCAGCACCATGGGGAGTCTGCTTCTTCCTCTGACCTTCTCTCCTCTCATGCTCTCTCTGTCTCTCTCTCAAATAAATAAAATCTTAAAAAAAAATAATGTCTATACGACCCAAAGCAACTTAATGCAATGTCTATCAAAATACCAACAGAACTAGGACAAACAATCCTAAAATGTATATGGAACCATAAAAGTCTCCAAATTGCCAAATCAATTTTGAAAAAGAAATGCAAAGCTGGAGGTATCATAATTTCAGACTTCAAGTTCTATTACAAAGCTGTAGTAATCAAAACAGGGTGGTACTGGCACAAAAATAGACACATAGATCAATGGAACAGACTAGAAAACCTGGAAATAAACCCACAATTATATGGTCAATTAATCTTTGACAATATGGGATGAATCAGAGTCACTGAAGAGAGCTTTACTAGACTAAATATGACAAAATTAGAATAGAATTCCAACAAACTCATTTGGACACAGAAACCCAGTGACTATTAGATTCATGGACCAAAAGAAAACAAAACTTTACCCTCACAGGAAGAGAGATTGTGCAGTTTGGGCCCCTTACCACTGACGCTAACACAAATTGACACCTTTGATTATTTGGAGAAAATAATACTAATTTATAAAGATCTTTGAATAGCAACAACCTGGAGATTAAGATGGTATCTACCTAACCTATTATTCCTTGAAATATATCCATTGAGAACAGCAGGAGGAGCAGGGGAAGCAGGATTCATACTAATATGAACTTAGAACTATTAATTGTGATTCATGATAAGGGACACCCTCAACGGCTATATGTGGAAGCAACAGAACAAATTGAAAAGGTCAGTCTAAAAGCTGAGCCCCCATAGAAGAGAAAAGCATTATTTATAGTATTTTCAGGTGCCAGAAACACAGGACAACTGATTGATTTGATAAAAACAGCTGGAGAACTAAGTCTAGAAAAAGACTATAGATTTAACTCTTAAGTATATTGACAAAACAGGCCTACACCAAATGTAAATACCTAATCAAAATAGGCCATTTAGAACTAAGTGTGCAAGATCCATTTGGCCACCTAAACCATTTAAACCAGCACCCTTTGTAACAAATTATAAAAATAGAAACCCAAATAGAAACCCCAGAAATTACATATGTTCAATGTCAGAGAAATGGAAACCAGCTCTTAGAGTAAATAGACCTAAGAAAAATAAACTCACATATAGACCTACTGACCCATCATTGTAAATACTCCTTTTTAAAGCTTAATCCCATTAATAGACAAGCCACTGGTAGCTAAAGGAGAGCAAATCCCACAGGGACTGGCAGTCTCTGTCTCTTGGCCCAGGCTGGAGAAAAATCACCCGGTAACCTGGCCATATCAGTAGAAGCCACCTTTATATGTAAAAATGCTACATGTATCATTATGTTGCTAGATATATGGTCCTAGGTAACAATTACACTAGGTTATCCTACTAATTTAGAAAACTTTAACAATAAAAAAGGAATTAGTTGAAGTATTAAGATGAAAATTAACCCTGGGACAAGGTCTATAGATTCCTAACAATTGGTGGTAGATCACTCATTAAGGATAAAAGCCTTATGGATTCCAATTTAGAAAACATTCTTGGACTAGATGTAATAGGACATACAAAAGTTATGGGAAACATTCAGGAACTTCTAAAGGAACAAATTACTGTCCTTACTATTTTACCATGTAACAACCCAGTCAGGCCTCTTAAAAAGCCAGATGGGTCATATAGACTCACAATAGATAATAAGAAGTTAAACAAATACTCTCTCAAAATTGAGGGAGCACTCTCAGATATGGGCATTATAATCAATATTACTACTAGATCAGCAACTTATTACATACTGATAGACATATCTGATGTGTTCATTGCTGTTCCCATTGATGAGGAGAGCCAACCCATACCTGCCCTCATATGGGAAGGCAGAAAATATCAGTTCACTGATCGTATACATCAGTAAGAGCCCACAACTTTCTAACACAAAACACCCAAGCCTTTCAAGAAAACAACACATACACAAACAAGCATTTCCTGTATTGATGACATACTACTTATGGTGATAACTGGGAAGAACAGAGAGTTAATTGAATTTCTTACACCCAGAGAATGAACCATTGACCCAAGTAACATCCAAGGACCTTATACTACAATAAAATTTCTAGGTTTTCTGAAGGCAAAAAAATACCAGACCCAGTCACAGAAAAGCTAGGTTGCATTCTATTTGTACCACAAAAGTAGCATCTCTTAAACTGATCAGACTGTTTGGGTATTGGCAACAGCACATACCACACATGAGGATCATATTAAAACACATTTATGAAATAAGTAGGAAGAGTAAGGGCTTTAGATGGACAGAGACTCAAGAGTCTGCCTTTACTTATTTCACTACTGCTGTCAGAACTTGTAATTCAGTGGCATCAGCTAATGAGAACTCTAGAGATAAGCCAGAATGCTTACACTTAAAAGGGTTTGCAGTGTGGGCTCTGCAGTCTAAAACACCACAGGACCCCAAATATTACCCAACTATATTTTGGATTAAGAGGTTCCCATGGCCCCAGAACAGAAACAACCCAATTAAAGGTTCACCTGGGCACTTTATAAGCCCTACAAAATGCAGAGAAACTAACAGAAAATAAACTAATTATACTTAAACTCCAAGAGCCTATACTGGAGTGGGATAAGTAGGGCCCCGACAAACTGAAAGAAACTAGTCCTGACCATAAAGTCCTAACATGGAAATGGTATATTTTCAAGCAGGAAAAATGGATTGAGGTTCAACTTTCTGTGTGAACTGAGAAAATCTCCAATACGCCAAGCTCCAGCCATTGGGCAGTGGGGACTGCCATGGTCCGTGGCATTCAACAATGCCTGGTTTATAGATGGATCAGCCTCCGTGACACCATCTGGAAAATGCTGGCAGGCAGCATCCTTGAGGACTAATGATGGTCCAGCCCTGTCAGAATCAGGGTCCAGAAAATCAGCACAATATGCTGAGTTAATAGCCATAAAATTGGCGATTGAACAATCTGTTAAGGAAAATCAGAATGACATATATCTTATCTCAGACTCATGGGCAATAGCCACTGGAATAGCTTTTGGTCAGCTAAAAATGGGAAAAATGACTGGAAAGGGAAATATGAACATATGGAGTAAGGATATATGAGAGCAAATGGCACTGGCTGATATCTCCATGCTCATCACACATGTCTCTGCACATCAGAAAGACAACTCTGAGTAATGAAACTTAATGACCATATAGACAGCCTCATTAGGAAAGCACGCCCAAATTCCTGAAATTTAACAAAAACCACAATGATTCATGACTAATGAGGAAACCAATTCAAAACACAACCATATGTAAACAAGAAGGACAGTGCCAATTGATTGGATCCTTGCATGGGCACCTATTACCAAACAATCATGCTGAGACACAAAGCACTAGAACATGGTTAGGAAAGAAACACATAACAATCAACAGAACTAAAAGATGACCTACAGAATGGGAGAAGATATTTGCCAATGACATCTGATAGAGGGTTAGTATCCAAAGTCTATAAAAAACTAATTAAACTCAATACCCCCCAAATAATCCAGTTAAGAAAAGGGCAGAAAACCACTGAACATTTTTCCAAAGAAGACATACAAATGGTTAACAGACACATGAAAAGATCCTGGATATCACTCATTATCAGGGAAATACACATCAAAAGCACAATGAAATGCCACTTCATACTTGTCAGAATGGCTAGAATTAACAACACAGAAAACAACAGATGTTGGTGAGGATGTGGAGGAAGTAGAGCCCTCTTACACTGTATGTGGGAATGCAAACTGGTGCAGCCACTCTGGAAAATAGTTTGGAGGCTCCTCAAGTTGTTAAAAATAGACTTACCCTATGACCCAGCAATTGTACTCCTAGATCTTTACCCAAAGGATACAAAGATACTGATTCAAGGGAGCACATGCACCCCAATGTTTACAGCAGCATATCAGCTATAGCCAAATTACAGAAAGAGCCTGTATGTCCATTGACTGATGAATGGGTAAAGAAGATGTGGTGTATATATACAATGAAATATTACTTAGCCATCAAAAAGAATGAAATCTTGCAATTTGCAATGATGCAGATGGAGCTACAGTGTATTATGCTAAGCAAAATAAGTCAGTCAGAGAAAGACAAGTACCATTATGATTTCACTGATATGTGGAATTTAAGAAACAAAACAGATGAACATATGGGAAAGGGGCAAAAAGAGAGAGGAGAGAAACAAACTGAAAGAGACTCTTAATGATAGAGAACAGACCGAGGTTGGATGGAAGGAGGTGGGTAGGGAATAGGCTTATTGGGTGATGGGTACTAAGGAGGGCACTTATATATAACACTACGTGTTCATCACAAGTGATGAATCACTTAATTCTAAGTGAAACCAATTTTACCGTATATGTTAACTAACTAGAACTTAAATAAAAACTTGAAATAAAAAAGAAACAGATATATACCTACCAAATACCTCCAATTCAAATTAAGGAATGTGGGAATTGCTGAAAGTTTAAAGGTTAGAGGCCACTAGTGAATAGTCCATGGAAGGTCAAAGCTGACAGACACTTCCAGATGATGCAAATGATTATATAGTACAAGCCTTTCTCAAGAAACAAGGAAGGTCTTGGGTGCCTGGGTGGCTCAGTGGGTTAAGCTGCTGCCTTCGGCTCAGGTCATGATCTCAGGGTCCTGGGATCGAGTCCCACATCAGGCTCTCTGCTCAGCAGGGAGCCTGCTTCCCTCTCTCTCTCTCTCTCTCTGCCTGCCTCTCTGCCTACTTGTGATCTCTCTCTGTCAAATAAATAAATGAAATCTTTTTTAAAAAAAGAAACAAAAAGGTCTCAAATACACAAGTATTTACATTTGTGTATACAAGTATACACATAATACTAGAAGTACACAACCTCACCCTACACCTAAAGAAGCTGAAGAAAGAAACAGCAAAGAAAACCTAAACCCAGCAGGAGAAGAGAAATAATAAAGATCAGAGCAGAAATCAATGAAATAGAAACAAACAAAAAAACAGTAGAACAAATCAATGAAATTGGGAGCTGGTTCTTTGAAAGAATTAATAAGATTGATAAACCCATGGCCAGACTTATCAAAAAGAAAAGAGAAAGGACCCAAATTAATAAAATCATGAATGAAAGAGGAGAGATCACAACCAACACCAAAGCGATGCAAACAATTATAAGAACATATTATAAGCAACTATATGCCAGCAAATTTGACAATCTGGAAGAAATGGATGCATTCCTAGAGACATATATACTACCACAACTGAACCAGGAAGAAATAGAAAACCTAAACAGACCCATAACCAGTAAGGAGATTGAAGTAGACATCAAAATCTCCCAACAAACGAGCCCAGGGCTGGACGGCTTCCCACAGAAATTCTACCAAACATTTAAAGAAGAATTAATTCCTATTCTCCTGAAACCGTTCCAAAAAAATAGAAATGGAAAGAAACTTCCAGACTCATTTTATGAGGCCAGCATCACCTTAATCCCAAAACCAAAGACCCCACCAAAAAAAAGAATTACAGACCAATATCCTTGATGAACACAGATGCGAAAATTCTCACCAAAATACTAGCCAATAGGATCCAACAGTACATTAAAAGGATTACTCATCATGACCAAGTGCGACTTACTCTAGGGCTGCAAGTTTGGTTCAACATCCACAAATCAATCAATGTGATACAATACATTAATAAAAGAAAGAACAAGAATGGTACAGTACTCTCAATAGATGCTGAAAAAGCATTTGACAAAGTACAGCATCCTTTCTTGAACAAAACTCTCCAAAGTGTAGGGATAGAGGGTACATACCTCAATATCATCAAAGACATCTATGAAAAACCCACAGAGAATATCATTCTCAATGGAGAAAAACTGAAAGCTTTTCCACTAAGGTCAGGAACATGGCAGGGATGTCTATTATCACCACTGCTATTCAACATAGTATTAGAAGTCCTAGCCTCAGCAATCAGATGATAAAAAGAAATTAAAGGCATCCAAATCGGCAAAGAAGAAGTCAAACTATCAGTCTTTGCAGAGGACATGATATTTTATGTGGAAAATCCAAAAGACTCCACTCCAAATCCACTAGAACTTGTACCGTAAAGTGTCAGGATATAAAATCAATGCACAAAAATCAGTTGCATTTCTATACACCAACAATAAGAAGAAAGAGAAATTAAGGAGTCAATCCCATTTATAATTGCTCCCCAAACCATAATAACCTAGGAATAAACCTAACCAAAGAGACAAAGTATCTGTACTCAGAAAACTATAAAGTACTCAAGAAAGAAACTGAGGAAGACCCGAAGAAATGGAAAAATGTTCCATGCTCATGGATTGGAAGAACAAATACTGTGAAAATGTCTATACTACCTAAAGCACTCTACATGCTTAACACAATCCCTATCAAAATACCATCAATTTTCTTCAAAGAAATGGAAGAAATAATCCTAAAATTTATATGCAACCAGAAAAGACCCCAAATAGCCAGAGGAATGTTGAAAAAGAAAACCAAAGTTGGTGGCATCACAGTTCCAGACTTCAAGCTCTGTTACAAAGTTGTCATCAAGACAATATGGTACTGGTACAAAAACAGACACATAGATCAGTGGAACAGAATAGAGAGCCCAGAAATAGACCCTCATCTCTATCATCAACTAATCTTTGGCAAAGCAGGAAAGAACGTCCAATGGAAAAAACACAGTCTCTTCAACAAATGGTTCTGGGAAAATTGGACAGCCACTTGCAGGAAAATGAAACTGGACCATTTCCTTACACCACACAGAAAAATAGACTCCAAATGGATGAAAGACCTCAATGTGAGAAAGGAATCCATCAAAATCCTTGAGGAGAACACAGGCAGCAACCTCTTCGACAGCCACAGCAACTTCTTCCTAGAAATATTGCCAAAGGCAAGGGAAGGAAGGGCAAAAATGAACTATCAGACTTCATCAAGATCAAGAGCCTTTGTGGAATGCCTGGGTGGCTCAGTGGGTTAAGCCTCTGCCTTCAGCTCAGGTCATGGTCTCAGGGTCCTGGGACTGAGCCCCTCATTGGACTCTTTGCTCAGCAGGGAGCCTGCTTCCCCCATCTCTGCTTGCCTCTTTGCCTACTTGTGATCTCTCTCTCTCTCTCTGTGTCAAATAAATAAATAAAATCTTAAAAAAAATCAAGAGCTTTTGCACAACAAAGTAAACAGTCAACAAAACCAAAAGATGACTGACAGAGTGGGAGAAGATATTCCCAAATGACATATAAGATAAAGGGCTAGTATCCAAAATCTATAAAGAACTTATCAAACTCAACACCCAAAGAACAAATAATCCAATCCAGAAATGGGCAGAGGACATGAACAGACATTTCTGCAAAGAAGACATCCAGATGGTCAACAGACACATGAAAAAGTGCTCCACATCACTCGGCATCAGGGAAATATAAATTAAAACCACAATGAGACACCAGTCAGAATGGCTAAAATTAACAAGTCAGGAAATGACACATGTTAGTGAGGATGCGGAGAAAGGGGAACCCTCCTACACTGTTGGTGGGAATGCAAGCTGGTGCAGCCACTCTGGAAAACAGTACGGAGGTTTCTCAAAAAGTTGAAAATAGAGCTACCCTATGACACAGTAATCACACTACTGGGTATTTACCCTAAAGATACAAATGTAGTGATCTGAAGGGGCATATGCACCCAAATGTTTATAGCAGCAATGTCCACAATAGCCAAACTATGGAAAGAACCTAGAAGTCCATCAACAGACGAATGGCTAAAGAAGATGTGGTGTATATATACAATGGAATACTATGCAGTCATCAAAAGAAATGAAATCTTGCCATTTGCAACAACACGGATGGAACTAGAGGGTATTATGCTGAATGAAATAAGTCTATCAGAGAAAGACAATTATCATATGATCTCCCTGGTATGAGGAATTTGAGAGGCAACATGCGGGGCTTGGAGTGTAGGGAAAGAAAGAAATGAAATAAGATGGGATAGGGAGGGAGATAAACGATAGGAGACTCTTAATTTCACAAAACAAACAGGGTTGCTGGGGAGGGAGGTAGGGGGAGGGTGGTTGGGTTATGGACATTGAGGAGGGTATGTGCATGGTGAGTGCTGTGAAGTGTGTAAGCCTGACTATTCACAGACCTGTACCCCTGGGGTTAATAATACATTATATGTTAATAAAAACCAAAACCAAACCAAAACAAAATGATCAAATAGAACCCTTGCCCATGTCAGAGAATCAACTATGTGCATGCACCATTGTAGATTCATGGTCTGGAATAGGATTACTCTTATCTTTTGCAGAAAAAATTATCAAAAATCCACCATCAGAGTATTAGAAATCTGGATTGCTTGCTGTGGTATCCCAACCATCAGATAAGGGCACACACTTCAAAGAAAAACAAATATTAGAATGGGCTGAGGAACAAAGCAGAATGTGGAACCTCCACTTTAACCTACAAGCCAACCACATCTGGGTCAAATGAAAGGTGTAATGGCTTAAGCAGAAGCTCACTAATAATCCTGATTTGAAAACTTAGACTAAAACAGCCTGAGCAATTACAAGATCTCTAAACTGTATATAGAAGGAATTGGACAACTCCGATTGAATTAATATTGCAAGCACCCACAGAGGTAAGAGTACTAACAATACCCCAGAGTCTGAAATAGTAGGAAAAGTATTAATTAAAATAGAAAGTGACCTATATACAGTACTGGGGAAGTTATCACACCTACTGCTAACAAAACCTATTGGGTGACTGAAGAAGAAAACATGTTACATCACATTAAAGAAAATAATATGATGCCTCTATAAAAATGGTAAGGAGGAACTACAAGAAACAATTGAAAATGTCTAGGCTACTATCCTTATTCTGCAGGCAGGAATCCATCATGCATCTTTAACCCTGTCAAACTTACTAAGCAGGCCAGTGCAACATGTTGCCTGCTGGATCAAATGAAAGGTGTAATGGCTTAAGCAGAAGCTCACTAATAATCCTGATTTGAAAACTTAGACTAAAACAGCCTGTTTGTCTGTTTCTCACTATTGGACACCATTCTCATTGCAGCAATGGATACTCTTCTGACCCCTCCAGCAATAGCAGTTGTGCCAGTATTCTGAATTGGAATGTCGCCTTCTGGTCCCATACAACTCCACTGGCTGTGACATCCACTACTTTCTCCAGGGATCATTATCCTGGTCACCTTATAGCAATGGAAGTCCCATCAATATCACCAGCATCATCACACCCAACGTCTTCACCCCACCGTTTGCTGTCAGCACCATCTACTCAACTAGGAAAGTTTCAATCAATAGGGAACCCAATGAAGCAGTGGAAACCTCCACTTTAATTTCCATAAGAAGCAGCAAGGATTCTGAACAACAGCAACTCCTATTAGACACTGACTTCAAGGATGAAGATTGGTCTGAACCAATCTGGTTCTTGGTATTATAACCCAGCATATATGCTAATGCATCCAGGTACTGAATTTTGTTCTTTTCCATTATCTTCCTGGATTAAGTACAGCTTTGGACACATGACAGACTCTATGCGAATAATCCCGATTTAATTCCCGATTTGGGTGCTAGCACTTTATTGTAAAAGAACAGCTGCTGAATATGCAGAATCAGTAATTATATCTTTAAATATACTAGGCCAAAAATTGATCATTTACTGTACTCCCAACTTATACTTTTTAATCCATATTCACCTACTAGAAAATGAGCACTAGGTCTATGGAAATTATGTCCAGACTTTAAAACAACAGGGATATCAAGTATGATGTATAGAGAACACCTAGGAAACCTAGCATATAACACATATTATTATCCTTAGTAGTATACCTCAGGCTTCTAGCTCATATCACAGATTTCTACCCAAAGAATATAGGAATCCATTTTAATAAATCCATGCCAGTCATATTGCAAGTTATAATTGTAACCTATACATTAAAATTTAATACATAGAACTTTCTAAGTAAGTACAGATCCCCAAATTATGCTTGGGTTATCCATTTCATTTATAACCAATTTACAACATACGCCAAAAACAGATTTGCTCAAGGGAAGGAAAATCTTAAAGTTCCTTGTTGGACTGGTAGGGGGTTTAACTGGAGGAACAATGGCAGTCACTTTTTCTCAATTCCAAATCAAGTCACATTAAATTTTAAAATCTTGAAATAAAAAAACTCAATTTAATACACATAAAATGACACCTTTATCATCATTGTGTACACAGATGGAAAAAATTAGCATTATATTACAAAAATTCCACATGATGGTAAAAATTTAAATAAATCAGCTGAAGGAAATGCTGAAAAATAACAAAATATCAAAAAAAAACAAAAATACTTCTCTGGTTGTAGCTTATCAGTATACAGTTGGTTGATATGTGGAGTTCTCTTAAGATAGCTATAATCTTAGTTTTCTTGACTGTTTCCGTTGCTGTGCAGAACCTTTGATCTTGATGAAGTCCCAAAAGTTTATTTTCGCTTTTGTTTCCTTTGCCTTTGGAGACATATCTTGAAAGAAGTTGCTGTGGCTGATATCGAAGAGATTACTGCCTATGTTCTCCTCTAGGATTCTGATGGATTCCTGTCTCACGGTGAGGTCTTTTATCCATCTTGAGTTTATCTTTATGTATGGTGTAAGAGAATGGTCGAATTTCATTCTTCTACATATAGCTGTCCAGTTTTCCCAGCACCATTTATTGAAGAGACTGTCTTTTTTCCACTGTATATTTTTTCCTGTTTTGTCAGAGATTATTTGCCCATAGAGTTGAGGGTCCATATCTGGGCTCTCTACTCTGTTCCACTGGTCTATGTGTCTGTTTTTATGCCAGTACCATGCTGTCTTGGTGATCACAGCTTTGTAGTAAAGCTTGAAATCAGATAACATGATGCCCCCAGTTTTATTTTTGTTTTTCAGCATTTCCTTAGCGATTCGGGGTCTCTTCTGATTCCATACAAATTTTTGGATTATTTGCTCCAGCTCTTTGAAGAATACCGGTGGAATTTTGACTGGAATGGCATTAAAAGTATAGATTGCTCTAGCCAATATAGACATTTTAACAATGTTTATTCTTCTGATCCAAGAGCATGGAATGGTCTTCCATCTTTTTGTGTCTTCTTCAATTTCTTTCATGAGTGTTCTGTAGTTCCTCGAGTACAGATCCTTTACCTCCTCTTTGGTTAGGTTTATTCCCAGGTATCTTATGGTTCTTGGTGTTATAGTAAGTGGAATCGACTCTCTAATTTCCCTTTCTGTATTTTCATTGTTAGTGTATAAGAAAGCCACTGATTTCTGTACATTGACTTTGTATCCTGCCACGTTGCTGAATTGCTGTATGAGTTCTAGTAGTTTGGGGGTGCAAAAGCTTCTGCACAGCAAAGGAAGTAGTCAAGAAAACAAAGAAGCAACCCACAGAATGGGAGAAGATATTTGCAAATGACAGTACAAAAGGTTGATATCCAGGATCTATAAAGAACTCCTCAAACTCAACACACACAAAACAGACAATCATATCAAAAAATGGGCAGAAGATATGAACAGACACTTCTCCAATGAAGACATACAAACGGCTGGCTATCAGACACATGAAAAAATGTTCATCATCACTAGCCCTCAGGGAGATTCAAATTAAAACCACATTGAGATATCACCTTACACCAGTTAGAATGGCCAAAATTAGCAAGACAGGAAACAACAAGTGTTGGAGGGGATGTGGAGAAAGGGGAATCCTCTTACACTGTTGGTGGGAATGCAAGTTGGTGCAGCCTCTTTGGAGAACAGTATGGAGATTCCTCAAGAAATTAAAAATAGAACTTCCCTATGACCCTGCCATTGCACTCCTGGGTATTTACCCCAAAGATACAGATGTAGTGAAAAGAAGGGCCATCTGTACCCCAGTGTTTATAGCAGCAATGACCATGGTCACCAAACTGTGGAAAGAACCAAGATGCCTTTCAATGGACGAATGGATAAGGAAGATGTGGTCCATATACACTATGGAGTATTATACCTCCATCAGAAAAGATGAATACCCAACTTTTGTAGCAACATGGACGGGACTGGAAGAGATTATGCTGAGTGAAATAAGTCAAGCAGAAAGAGTCAATTATCATATGGTTTCACTTATTTGTGAAGCATAACAAATAGCATGGAAGACATGGGGAGATGGAGAGGAGAAGGGAGTTGGGGGAAATTGGAAGGGAGGTGAACCATGAGAGAGTATGGACTCTGAAAAACAATCTGAGGGGTTTGAAGTGTCGGGGGGTGGGAGGTTGGGGTACCAGGTGGTCGGTATTATAGAGGGCATGGATTGCATGGAGCACTGGGTGTGGTGCAAAAATAATGAATACTGTTATGCTGAAAATAAATAAAAAATAAATTTAAAAAATAGCTATAATCTTAGGTCAATGCTGGTCAGCTGAGACAATAGACAGCCGAAGCAGAAGTAGGTACAACATATCCTAATGGCTGTAATTCCTTAGGCATCTGTGAAATTAGAACATTGGCACTTAAGGAAGGAAACACAATCTTGGGTTACCACCTTTTTGTTGGAACTCCCATGAGAGCTGACTCTTCCTATGGAAGGATTTACCATACCCTCTTAGTTTTCAAACTATGGTCAATCACCATTGATGAATTATGACTAACATCTGTTTAAATAGAAAACACACACATTACATCTATACAGATCAATGAGTAATATAGATCTTCAATTTTATCTATTATTCATAAACTTTATTAGATTCATTTATTATCTATAAATAAAACAGGATAATTTCATAAAATGCAAAATAGGAAATACATGTCAGTTGATTAAAATTTTACTTATATGTTTTTATATATTTAGGGTTCCTTTTTTAAGGCTTTATTTATATGACACAGAAAGAGAGACCATAAGTAGGCAGAGTGGCAGGCAGAGGGGGAGGGAGAAGCATACTCTCCACTGAACAGAGAGCCTGACACAAGGCTTGATCCCAGGACCCCAGGATCATGACCCAAGCTGAAGGCAGACACTTAACTGAGTCACCTAGCCACCCCATTATATATATAGATATATGCTCAGCCCTGGGATACACATATTTCTTGCTAGGGATGACCCATGTGTTTGAAAGACATTCGTAGATCACAATAGCTGAGCAAAAAAAGGGGCTGTGCAGCCAGCTGAAAAGACCAGTACAGGAATGACCATTTCTGTCTTGTATATATACAGTGATAACTCCTCAATGGCAAACTGGAGTTTTTGTTTTTAGCAGACTCACACTTTGTTGCTTGTCTTTTCAGACTTGCAGCCAGACAACAACAAATAGATATAACATTTGCTTGCTTGTTTTTACTTATTTTTAAGTTTTTATTTAAATTCCAGTTAGTTAGGGGTGCCTGGGTTAAAGCCTCTGCCTTTGGTTCAGATCATGATCCTGGGGTCCTTGGATCGAGCGCCGCATCGGGCTCTCTGCTCAGCAGGGAGCCTGCTTCCTCCTTTCTCTCTCTGCCTGCCTCTCTGCCTACTTGTAATCTCTGTCTGTCAAATAAAATAAATAAAATCTTTTAAAAAAATTCCAGTTAGTTAAAACTAACATTAGTGCTCATCACAAGTGCCTTCCTTAATCCCCATCACCTATTTAACAAACACATATTTTAACGAAGAACCAAAGATGTTACTTGAAGGACAGTTTATACATAATGTAGTGTCAATGAGTTAACCATGGGGATATTCCCATTTGCTTTTACATGTAAGTTTACCTTTTATTAAAAAAGATTATTTAAAAGATGATATAAATTGTATAATCAGTCTTTCAAGTAACAGTAACATCTTCCAAGTAATGAACTTCTTTCATTAAGATGTAGGTATTTGCGGGGTGCCTGGGTGACTCAGTGGGTTAAGCCTCTGCCTTCAGCTTAGGTCATGATCCCAGGGTCCTGGGATTGAGCCCTGCATTGGGCTCTCTGCTCAGCAGGGAGCCTGCTTCCCCCTCTCTCTCTGCCTGCCTCTCTGCCTACTTGTGCTCTGTGTCAAATAAATAAAATCTTAAAAAAAAATGTAGGTATTTGCAAACATAAGTGTAGAAAATGGGAACAATTTTGTGCTTATTAACTCACCAAAACAATATTTAATATTTATTATTACTTAATGATATTGATAATTAATAATATTAATAATATTAATTTAATATTAATATTTAAGAATTTTCCCCAATGTAATGCATAAGCAATTATGTTATCTTCTAAGGGTAAATCTATCATTATTCTGTAATGTATCCTGTATCATTTCTTTTCTAGATAAGCTTTATACATTTTTGAAATTGAAAAAAAAAGACATTTGAACTGATGAAATTGTTAGCATTTTTAAAATAAAACTACTAGAAACAGTGAGAGAGAAAATGACTATATATGAGCAATAGGTTAAAAAACAGAATTCTTTTTATAAGAAAAGGTATGATGGACTTTATAAGGAAAATTAATTTTGTTCTAAAGCAAAATCATTGTTCCTGAATTTTTTTTTAAAGATTTATTTATTTTACAGAGAGAGATCACAAGTAGACAGAGAGGCAGGCAGAGAGAGATAGGGAAGCAGGCTCCCTGCTGAACAGAGAGCCCGATGTAGGACTCGATCCCAGGACCCCGAGATCATGACCTGAGCCGAAGGCAGCGGCTTAACCCACTGAGCCACCCAGGCACCCTGTTCCCGAATTTTTAAAATAAGACAAACCCTACACAGATCTTGAAAGTTGTAGGTTTATGGAAAAGGACTATTAAGAAAGGAATTTTATAAGTAGTCAAGATTAGGTTTAGGTTTTTTAAAAAGGTAATTTTAAGATAAAAATTACACTGGTATATAATTAGAACTTGGTTTTCTGTTAATACTAAACTTTATTTAGATTGGTCCACTCTCAGTAAGAAGTTGTAAACAAAGGTTTTTCTTTGCCTTTAATGTAATCTGCCTAGTAAACAACATTTCTGTGGCTGGTCTTCATCAGCTTCTTGATTACTCAAGTAAATGGAGGTCTTCTGTGTATTAAAAGAGGTAAGTTTTGCTTGTAAGTATGTGACCATTATATTTGCCTTTGAAATCTTTTATTGTCATTTTGATCAAATAGGTAATTAAATATCACTTTATAATGGTCTATGATTACATTCAATCAAGTGTTTAAGACATTTTCATATATTTGAGATCTAATTTTTTTTTTTTTGAGAGAACGTGAATATGAGCAGGGGGAGGAGCAGAGGGAGACAGAATCTCAAGCAGACTGTACTGACTACAGAGCTTGGCATGGGGCTTGATCTCATGACCCTGAGATCACGATCCAAGCCAAAATCAAGAGTCAGCCCAACTGACTGAGCCACCCAGGTACCATAAAAAAAAAAAAAAAAATGGACATTTTTGACAAACTTTTTCAAATCAAATTGTAAGTCAAATTTTTTTGACCTAAAAGTAACAGAACTTCCAGAGACCCTCTGGAAAGTCTCATGTTTGTTCCCTCTTCTTGTAAAAAGGGAGCCGTTATGCTAATTTAAGCTTATTTGGTATATAGGAAACATTGTCAAGTAATTGATGCTAAAATTCCTTTGATTTGTATAGATATTTATATGAATACTGTTAAAATAGGTGTTCTAGAAATGGTATGAAACTCCTAGAAATCTGATATGTCCTGGTATATTATTATCTTGAAGTGTTATCTACTATTAAATAACCCAATTTCCTTGTCAATTACATCATAATGAACTCTCCTCAGATCTCTAGTCATTCTTATTTTTATGTCTGTCATTTATGGGAAGTTATTGTTTAAGTACTTCATCTTCAAAGAGATTCATGACAAAGACTTGACAAGCACCGTAGATCACAGGTTTTGATAAATTTAAGATCATAACACTGAACTTGGTAGAATTTCTAAAACTCAAATGGAAAACTGATTGCTTTAATATGTTTTTCCAGATTTAATAGACTCTTTTTTCTCTTTAAACAATCTATCACTTAACAGCAATTTGGTCAAGTACAATCTTTACAACAAAGGTTAAAGCATTTATCCTTTTCTATCTGATCCCTCCAGAATTCTGAAACTCTTATTAAATATTCTTAGGTTTCATTACAAGATATTTGCACAAATTCAGTAAGAATCTGTTCTCTTTGTAACAGGACACTCAATATCCCTGACCCCTGCTTCTTTGACTCAGTTTATAAAAGGAGCTATACTTCAATATTGTAAAGAACTAATGGTCTCTCTTAAAAATAACCACACTTTGTCTAGCAGTCTTTTCACAGTGTACTCCCAAGGGATGAAGACCTTGAACATCATACCTTATGACATGGGGGATTCATCTATTGAAAAAGGCATCTCCAGAAAGACTCTCTCCAACCCCATGAGAAAAACCCAAATCAAGTAGTGTTAACCAATCCTTGTACTGTCAGACTCCAAGGAATAGATTCTTAGATTCACATGTTATATAACTAAAGAAACCACCAAACCCTGACTGGACGTGCACCGCAACTTGACATAAAGATTTCCAGGACTTGAAGCTTTCCCAAGATGACTGGACTAGGCCTGTATGTGATTTTGTCCCTGCTGCTTCTTACCTTGCTGTTTTTTCCTCTTTCACTTAGAGAAACCACACTCTTATCTGCTGCATTCCTCTGTCTATGGCAAAAGGGGGGAACCTCTCTGCTGGATCTGACACCAGAAACTCTAATCTGTTCACAATATTGGAGACTTTTGGTCTTACCTGGACCTAACTTCTCTTTAGTCCCAAGTATTGCTGTCACTTATACCTGCCAGTCCGTGGATATTACCTTTTGAGCTGTTACGACCAGTGTTACTGTACCTTGCTTCAGCCTTTCCCCGGTCATCACCTACTGGCTCAACATCTCCACCTTTGTCAATGCACAACCTTTGCTCCTGCACATTCTTTTCCTTACCACCCGTTTCTTTGCACCAAATAGATTTATACCTCTTTGTAAGGATTTTAGACAAGACTCCTTTAAGAAGAGATAGCCTTTCAAATAATGTCATTCCAACTGCTTGATTCATGGATTGAATGGGTCAATCAAAATACCGGCTACCAAATCTGTCAATAATTATACCTTAGCTGGAGTCCTCTACACTCTACCTAGTCATTTTTCTTTTAAATGGACAGATTTCCCATGGACAAATGAATGTTTAGATGGTGGATGGATCAGAAGCCAATGCTTATTGGGACATTTAACTATTTCTGTTAAAATCCATCAAGGGGACCTGGGTGGCTCAGGCAGTTAAGCATCCAACTCCTGATTTCAGCTCAGGTCTTGATCTCAGGGTCAGGTGTTCAAGTCCAGCATTGGGCTTCACATGGGGTGTAGAGCCTCTTAAAAAAATCTGTAACAAGTCATAAGCCTCCCACCGGTCCACCCCATTAAGCCTCCATGGCTGCCTTAAATAGGAGCATCCAGGAGGCCCACATGATTCTGGGTTTGCCTTCGTAGGGGGAGATTTCTCCCATGGATTAAAGTACATGCCAATAAGCTTGTGATGAAAAATCTCTCTCTAATGTTAGGAGAACTGGCTGACTCCACAAATCATACAGTGATCACGTAGTTCATTGGATAATTGCAGAGTTCTTGTTTATCTACGTTTATCTACTCACTGAACAAAAAGGCATTTGCATCTGTTGCACATGGATAAATTTCTCTGGGAAATGTGCACATTTGTGTAGGTTAGCACTTGGAATTAAGTAGATGCCATGGATCCTCAAGACCCTGTTCCCATGATCTGGCCTTGATGTTTGACCTGTGCCAGGTCTCTGCCTAACCTGGCCTATGTAGCCCATAATGTGCAGTGTATACCCCATTTGCTGGCCTTGGGGAGCTGGGGTCTTCCAAGCTTGTGGAATTTAAGCCTGTCCACAACCACCTGCACAGATGTCAGGCTCAAAGAGCATCTTCAAAGAGGGAAGGCAGGCAATGGCAATCAGACCGATTTTCCTGATTTGTAGTTTGAGTGTCTCGAGTTATATTTTTGAGTGGCCCATAGAGACAGGTATGAAGACTGTCTATATATGAGCTATTAGGATTATTTCCCTGAAGCTTACATAATGTCATTCCTGTTCAGTTTGTAGGACTTCAAGAAAAAGGATGTTTTACTTCTTAGTGATTCTAAGTCAATTAGGTGGGAGAAAATTAGAAACATTATTATGGAGAGTTGTAGCCAGACTTTGGAAGGAAGTAGAAGAATTCAGGATTTAGTCTAGTTTATAGGTAGGAAACAAAACCTCAAAAACAATGAACAGGGGGCACCTGGGTGGCTCAGTGGGTTAAAGCCTCTGCCTTCGGCCCAGGTCATGATCCCAGTGTCCTTGGATGGAGCCCCACATCGGGCTCTCTGCTCAGCAGGGAGCCTGCTTCCTCCTCTCTCTCTCTGCCTGCCACTCTGCCTACTTGTAATCTCTGTCTGTCAAATAAAATAAATAAAATATTAAAAAAAAACACAAAAAAACAATGAACAGAATTAGAATCTAATATCCACAGAGGTGTGTTACTGAAACAACCTTTTTTTTTTTCCCTTAAATTACTCTCATTTTTAAAGTTAGCCAAGTTAGGACCAAATTGTTTAAAAATAAGTTTAGCTTTTATAAACTTGGCCTGATTATTGACATAAGTGTAGTTAGAATAGTGATTAACCATATAAATTCTTTTAAATCAGCTTTGCTGGAACTTTTTATAAAGAATTCTTAGATTTGAGGAGCACCTGGGTGGCTCAGTGGGTTAAAGCCTCTGCCTTTGGCTCAAGTCATGCTCTCAGGGTACTGGGATAGAGCACTGCATCAGGCTCTCTGCTCAGCAGGGAGCATGCTTCTGCCTCTCTCTCTCTGCCTGCCTCTCTGTTTGCTTGTGATCTCTGTCTGTCAAATAAATTAATAAAATCTTAAAAAAAAAAAGAATTCTTAGATTTGAATTTTTAAAAACCTCTCAAGGCCAAGAAGCCAACTCAAATACTTGCCCTCAGACTCTGCCTGCAATACCTATAGGTTTGGGTTACTTCTCTTCTCAAGGTCCTCAAAACAGCCTGAGGGGTTCTGGCACTTTCCAGGAAGTAACTTTTTTTTTTTTTTTTGTAATGTAACTGGTAAGGCTTTTGGGAACCCTGTAAGCAGAGTATGAGGCTGATTTTCCAAGAGTCTTTATTGGCTCTATAAAGTCAATCTTAGTTCCTTGAGGATGTTTGGTTATATCTAAGTCTATGCATTTTTCTCTCAAATATGACATTATAGTCAAAGCCTTGGTAATATTGCCTATATTTCCAATTGTGTTCTGTTACAAGGAGAACATTCTTATTGAACTTATGCAAATAAATCTATTGCCAAGAAGATAAAAGAATGCTTACTGTGTTTCTGAATTCTGGAGGGATCAGTTAGGGAGAAAAAGATAAATATTTCAGTTCTGCTTAAAAAGGTGTAATTCAACAATTGCCACAAATCAGTTAGCTTAAGAGAAAAGATTTCCTTAAATATGGAACAAAACATTAAAAAATAAGCAATATTTCTAAAAACCAGTCTTAATATAATAATCATCTTCCTCAATATTCAGTCCCATGTAATTAATTCTTGGTTTGCTTAAATCTGGTTTTTCCATTAGTCTTGGAAATTGCTTACCCAGTTCAGTTTTTGATCTTAAAGTTACAAAAAACTTGTGTTCTAGAGTCATTTTCATGAATGTTCTTGAGGAAGAGTTTTTTCAGAAACACTTATAAAAACATCTGAGAGAAAGTACAATTATCTGTAAATGATAAAAGACTTAAAAATGGCAATGGGTAAGGATCTGATTAGGGTTTATTACAACACAATTAAGAAATTTGGTTATAACTGTGACACACATTTTAAGATAATAAATACAACTGTAACTGGTTATAGTGATGAGGGAGCAGGAGGCTGGCTGAGGACAAAGCAAAAGCTGGCGCCTTGCACCCCCTATTCACCCTTTCCCCTCCATAAGTGTAGCATCCCTCAGGCAGCCCTGACTGCCATGAACAATAAGCAAATAGTTAACTTGCAGAGCTCACAATCCTGCTAGACCAGAGTCTCCCTTGGCTTACAAATGTCCTAAATCTCACTAACAAAGACGATTGATAGCAGGATTGTGACACCCCACCAAAAAGTCTCCCAACTATCTTAATGTTAATGGCTGGTCTAAAGACAACATTGATCCAGCAGCAAGGGCAAGGCCTCCGGCAGGCCTGGAACATCCTGGCACCTTGTAGGCCCTCTTTAGCATATGAAAACTCCACTGAAACCTCCCTTCCCCTCACCTTCCCCCAACAGCAGGGTATATAACATGCCTACCCTCACAACCCGGGGCAGCCGCATCTCTGCCTGCCCACGGGTCCTGTCCCTGTGCTCTAATAAACCACCTTTTTGCACCAGAGACGTCTTAAGAATTCTTTCTTTAGCCGTCGGCTCCGAACCTCACCCCACCGAACCCCACCTAGGTTCAAGAACTTCATCAATAGTTGCCTATCAGATTTTTAGGAATTTCATATAATTTCTAAAACACTTATTATAACAACATATCTACACAAGTATAATCAAAGAGAGGGTATCACTTATTTTGCAACGATTCTCATGTTATTTAGCACACCGACTACACCTAATTAGTTTAATGTCTCTATTATGTTAGAAGAACAAATCCTTCCAGATGTTCCAGGGATCTTCTAGACAGTTTGTGGTCAAAAGACTTCATGTTAGAGTTTGATATCGGGACCTTGGTCAAAGAATGCAAAAAGGTTTGAACATTTGATTAAGATCACAAATCATTATGAAACAACAATTCCGTTTAAACAAAGTGACAATGAAAGATTTCAAAGGCAAATGCAGAAGGTGACATAGTTGTGAGCAAAACACTTAATATTGAGAAGACTCAGTTTCATTAAGTAATCAAAAATCTGATGATAAAGATACCATAAAACACAGACTTTGATAAAACATAAAACCCTCTTTTCTAAGCAGAAAAGCCGAGGCCTTTTATATCTCTTACCAAGAACAAACCAACAGTTCAAGTTTGCCTAAGTGAAAGCCTAATTTTAATTTTCTACCAGTGTACTTTTGATGAAAGTTCATTTATGTAATTTAATTACTTTATTTGAATCTTAGGCAGTCCTAACTTCACATACAATTCCTTCTCAAAGATTCCTTTTCCATAAATCTTTACACTTTTTTTTCCCCTTTACATTCAGATTTTGTCCTATGTTTTTCCTCCTTTCCAGCCTCTCTTTAGGACAAAATTACTTTCTTTTCCCTCAAAAAAATGCATTTCTGTTTCTCATACTTTCTTTTACTGAAGGCATATAATCTACTTTGCTTACATATGAAAATGTTTTTATTTGTAGTCACTTTAACCACATATATGAGTTAGAATTCTCAGCCCATAGAAACCTAAATTTCTAGTGAAATATTAGTAAGCAATTGTGAACTGTTGTTACACCAGCATTTTTGTTTAGATTTGTAACACATTTTATAATTTCTAGAAACACACTTCCTCGTAGCGCAATGTTTCAACAAAGCATGAAACATGTTTATTAACCAGCAGTTAGTAAACAAACACGTTTACTAACCAAACTTTATCTTTAGTTTGTTTGAAATAGGGAAGTCAAAAGTAAATAAACCTATGTTCAGCAATGAATATTTCATTCTTTTGTCCTATTTGGAAATGATTTAAAGGTTTCAGGTTACCAAAAACATTTTGGGAGTTGTTTTTAAATATGCATGCTATAAAATATAACTGTTGCTAAAAAGTTTATGTACAAATTCTTATTCCTTTTACATATATGTAAATCATTTGCTCCCAACAGTTATGTTTCAATCACCAATGAATAATTTATGAGATATAAGTCAGTTATCATTCTAAGTTATTTTTGTTGACTAATTTTGTAACAGGGTTAACATGAAGTTATTTGATTAGTGAACTCATGTAAGATAAATGTATTATATTGAATGCCATTAACTCTAAATTCATGTCTATTTTAATTAACCAATTACCTTAAATTAGCTCTAATACTGTGAAAATTAATAAAGGGAAACCTCACTAAAATGGAATTGGTAGGTTCAGCAGGAGATGCTCTCATCACCTACCACTTCTTATAAATTGCAAATCCAACAGGAAGAGAGGGACCTTGCACATTGATACCACGTAACTACCCCACCAGGAGGAAGAAAGGCTTTCTTCTTCCCCTGCCCCACAGTCCAGCCAATGAGATACAGTCACAACCGTAGCCAATGAGAAGCCACTATCCTTCAAACTCCCAGTTTACTCCAGTAGACTTCTTTTTGTTTTGTATGTCTTTTTTGTTTGTTTTTAAAAGATTTTATTTATTTATTTGACAGAGAGAGAGAGATCACAAATAGAGAGGCAGGCAGAAAGAGAGGGGGAAGCAGGCTCCCTGCTGAGCAGAGAGAGCCTGATGCGGGGCTCGATCCCATGACCCTGAGATCATGATCTGAGCCAAAGGCAGAGGTTTTAACCCACTGAGCCACCCAGGTGCCCCTCCAATAGACTTTTTGTTTAAAAAGGCCTTCTGGGGGCACCTGGGTGGCTCAGTGGGTTAAGCCGCTGCCTTCAGCTCAGGTCATGATGCCAGGGTCCTGGGATCGAGTCCCGCATCGGGCTCTCTGCTCAGCAGGGAGCCTGCTCCCCGCCCCCCCCCCTGCCTCTCTGCCTGCTTGTGATCTCTCTCTCTCTGTCAAATAAATAAATAAAATATTAAAATAAAATAAAATAAAATAAAAAGGCCTCCTGCACTTCCCCTCTCCTCTATAAAAGAGCATACCCCACCTTTGTTTTCCAGACCTGCCTATGGTTTTGCCTGAGCTTGCTTATCCTGGATTGCAATTCTTTGCTATCCGCCCCCCCTCCTTTTAAAGATTTTAATTATTTATTTGACAGGGACAGACACAGTGAAAGAGAGAACACAAGCAGTTGGAGTGGGAAAGGGTGAAGCAGACTTCCTGATGAGCAGGGAGCCCTATGCGGGGCTTGATCCCATCATGACTTGAGCTGATGGCAGGTGCTTAACAACTGAGCCACCCAGGTGCCCCCTCTGCTATTCCTAATTAACCTATATTTGGATGAAAAAATGACTAGCAGCTTAATTTTAACATTACTTGGTGATCAGAAGTGGGATCTAGAAAAGACCCCCCTTCCCAAGAACTCCAAGGCTAGTGAGCAAACAGGTGCTGGTACACACACAGCTGACTGGGCTCACCACTTTCTCCCTGACCTTAGAGTTTGAGGGTAAGTTTTCTCCTAGGTTTTGAGCTCTCCAAATTGTGTTCAGTCTCTCCAGGCTTTATTTGGGGTAAGTTTTAAGCACTGCCTCCCCCTTTTAAAAACATCTCCGAGAGCAGTCTTTTGGTCTTTGGTCCAGCTCCTTTTTGGAACTGGACTGTTACTAATGGAAATGCGCTGACCTTTGGTCTGACTTCTGTTTGCAACCAGGCTGTTCTTACTGGAACTGTGCTGGCCTTTGTTCCAATTCTTTCTGAAACCAGGCTGTTCCTGTCAAAACAGTGCTCTTTAGAAATTTTCTTTTTGCCCTAGAAAAAACAAAACAAAACCTCTAAGAAATGGGATCCTAGTCCCAAAAATGCTTTGAAGGTGCCCGCCCCAACTTGTCGGACTTTGGTCAGTTTTATGTTTAAAAACTATCATCCCTCTGCATGGACATTTGTATCTAAGTGGACTGACTGAACCAAAAGTAATCTAGAACTTCAGCAGGCAGAACTTCCAATCTCCCCAAACTTAATTGTCCCCAAACTGAGTTGGGCAGCCATGACCTAAAATTGACAAAACTGAATGAGCTTCCCATCTTAACTGGTATTTTGAAACTTCCAAACCTCATCATTTGGAATTCAAATTGGACAAGGAATCCAAAATCACTTCTGCAAAATACAATCTATTATTGAAGGCAAAAATTTAAAAGAGAGAGAAAGAGAGAAATAGCAGAAAGTCTTCTGAGGCTTCTTCTTTCCTGCTCTTTCATTTTTTTGACACAACAGCTGTCTTATGCTCAGGCCCCATCTCTAGCATCATGTTCCTCTATTCTCTCTGCACCTTTCCCATCTCCTCTGTACCCTCTGATCCCTTATTCTAATCTTTTTGCTAAATTTCTGTTTTCCTCTGAAACTTCCTCCACCTCTTCCTCTCCCAAACCTATTAAAACCTGCCCCTTTAAAGTTAAGTCTTCTGAGGATCTAAATAAATTCCAAGTTTCTTTTGTTCCTGGACTAAGGCTGAATTGTGAGCCATAAAGAGATTCCTATAGTGACTGAGGACCCTCATAAGTTTGCTGAAGAATTTAACATAGGTTTTCAAACTTGCCAACCTGATTTCTCAGATTTATATTAATTAGTCCACATGCTTGTTGATGAGAATCAGTGAATCAGTCCAAATGTTACATGAAACTAGCCTGATGGGAACATCTTGAACAGGATTTAGAGAAACAGAGCCCTAACTTTTGGCAAGATGCTAGAACACTTGCTGGAGATCTCCACTGAAGAATTATAGTAGCCTAAAAAGAAAAAAAGATTTTACTTATTTAGAAGAGAAAGAGACCACAAGCCGGGGAACAGAAGGTAGACGGAGTAGGGAAAGCAAGCTCTCCACTGAGCAGGGAGCCCAGATGCTGGGCTCCATTCCAGGACCCCAGGATCATGCCCTGAATGCAGATGCTTAACTGACTGAGCCACCCAGACACCCCTATAGTAGCTTTTTTAGAAAGCCTGTCAATTGGAAGAAAATTCAGGCTTGAACACAAAAGCCTGATGAATCTGTTCATGATTATTACCCTTGATTCCAAACTATCTTTAAAAAAAAAAATTCTGGTCTTATCTTAGATGTTGAATCCCCTTAGGTAGCATTTAACACTTTATTAATGGGCAGATATGAGATCTTTCCCTTTTAGTTAAAAAGACCATGATGTAATGGGAAATCATATCCACTCCAGATTTAGTTAATTTAGCAAACCAGCTCACTTGCACCCTAGATGAATTATTTAAAGGAAAGAGTATTCAAATTTTCAGTGTTCAACTCCAGGGAATTAAGACCTTTAAACAAAACTGGAAACTTAGTTTCTGCTCTTATTGCAAAGACCAAGGGCATTGGAAAGAAGACTGTTACGAATTTAAGTGCTCCAGATGCCTTCGACCCTCTGGCCAACCTTTTTAATGTCCTCCTAATTACCACTGATGGGGCTCCAAGGAGCTAAGGGGCTCTTCCCAGTCTTCTCTCTCAATCAGATCAGAGGAACCATTCTTCAGAATGGGAATGAAAGCTCTTCCTTCTCCTACTAACACCAGAGCTTCATTCTTGGAGATCAACCCCATTGCTATAAAGCAGTCCCTGCCTTGGAGTACTAAACCAGTTCCAACAGTAGTGGGCTCTAATAAACCCCAACAAGTTCCTGTCTCTGAATCTATTCCCTTTTGTCTAGGCTCTTTGAGAGATACACAATTCCTTTCTCTTTAGTTCCTCCTCCTGTATTTATTTCAAGATTTCTTAGAAAAATACCATGCAGGCGTTTCTTTCTCCCAAAAGGGGGAAATAATTCTAGAATTTGACAGTAATAACTAAAATAGTCAAGCAAGGAAAATAAATGATGCTTTGGCATCTTTTCTATACTTGGTCTCTAATGGTGCTAGAGCGGAGTCCGAGGACATTGGATCATTTGTTCCCATTAGATCAACCACCATCCTCTTTATGGGTAAAACCTTCAGTGATATCCACAGAGTCCACAGTGTACCTCCCATCAGGATTAAATGGACCATGCAAAACTTCTCCCTGGTATTAATTCCCTATAAATGGAGAACCCCTTCAGTGTATTAAGCCCATTACAGGAGATTACAAGGCTCAGGGTCTCCTTCTCTGCTACACTAGTCCCTGTAACACTCCATTTTTGCCTATGGAAAACCATAGGTTAGGCTGAGGATGGAAATTTGTACCTTTTGACTCCCTGTGACAATTTATAGAAAACCCCTCTAACCAACCCTACTACCAATGCATTTTCATGGTTTACTGATGGTTACTAATTAAAGGATAAAAATGGTAAATATTATGCCAAGCATTTCTATTGCAACTCCTTTTGAAGTCACTGAGACAGCACCTTTATCTTTGGCTACTGCAGCCCAACAGGCTGAGTTATATGCCCTTACCTGAGTGTGTACTTTGGCCAAGGGTGAAACTAAACGGTTATACTGATGCCTCTGGGGTTGCCCATAATTTTGGAATGTTATGGTAACAATAAGGTCTCCTTACCTCCAATGAGAATACATTTAAAAATGGTTCCTATGTCCAAAATGTATTACAAACCATACTTTTGCCAGGGGCTATAGCTATTATTAAGCTTCTCAGACATTCCAGACCTGACTCTCAGCATGTTAAAGGAAACTACCTTGCTGATATTTCCACACATGCAGCTCTCACGGAGACCAATAGTTAAACCACTGTTATGTTTCAAAGGGATGGTCTCTCAAATAACGATTGAGAAAAACTGATGAGAGATGTCCAAAAATTGGCTCCAGAAAAGAAGAAACAATATAAAAAATGCAATCATTGTTGATTTGATAAAAAGAACCCTAGTTTGGACCAAATAACTATCCAGCCCTAGCAGGAATTCCCACTACTTACAACTGAATATGCATTAAACTACTGTTCTATTGATAAAATGGTAGTGTTCATGAACCAATATTGGTAGGGAAATGTTAACCACCCCACAAAAACTGCCTACCTTGGTTGTTCCTTTTGTCCAAATTACAATATTGGAAAACCTCTCCCTACTGGCCCTGGGCATGTTAAATTGCCAAATGAACAATTTGAGGTTTGGCAAATGGATTTCATACAGCTCCCTCCATCTCGAGAATAAAGTGTTTTAGTAATGGTTTGTATGTTTTCTCACTGGACTGAAGCTTTCCAATGCCTCTTCTGTGGCTAAAATTGTGTTAGAAAAGATTATCCCTACTTGGGTTACCTCTTTCAAACTTCATAGTGATTAAGAGACCCATTGTACTGGTCAGGTGATTTGACGCATCTGTGCTGTTTGGCTGATTTTACAACACTTTCGTTGTGAACACCATCCTTAATCCTTGGAGTTGATTGAATGCACTGACAACACTATTAAGACTAAACTGAACAAAAAAGACTTTAAAACAAAGACTATCACAAGAGACAAAGAATGACACCGTATAATCATAAAAGGAATAATCCAAAAAGAAATATAACACATGTAAATATGTACCCAACATGGGAGTACCCTAATACATAAAGCAGCTACTAACGAATATGGAAGCAATTGATAGTAATACAATAATAGTAGGGGGTTTTAACATCCCACTGACCTCAATGGATAGATCACCCAGACTAAAAGTCAACAAGGAAACAGTGACTTTGTGTGACATATTGGATCAGCTCCATCTAAAAGATATATTCAGAACATTCCACACTAGAAGAGAAGCATACCCATTCTTTTCAAGTGCACATGGAACATTCTCCAGAATAGATCACATATGTATCCACAAAATAAGTCTTGACAAAAAAAAAAGACAAATTCAAAAATACCAAATTCCTACCATGTATCTTTTCTGACCACACTGCTATGAAATTAGAACTCAATCACAAGAAAAAAATCTGGAAAGAATGCAATTATATGTAGATTAAATAACATGATCAAATAAAAATAATAATATTTTATTTTATATATAATATTTAATAAAAAATTATATAACAGTGAATGGGTCAACCAAGAAATCAAAGAGGAAATAAATGGAGACAAATGAAAGCATAGTCATCCAAAATCTTTGGAATCCAGCAAAAGCTATTTGAAGACGGAAATTTATAGCAGTACAGATGTACCTCAAGAAGCAAGAAAAAGGAAGATGGTGCCGAAAGCTAAGAAGGAAGCCCCTGCCCCTCCCAAAGCCGAAGCCAAAGCAAAGGCTTTGAAAGCCAAGAAAGCGGTGCTGAAAGGCGTCCACAGTCACAAAAAAAAGAAGATCCGCACATCACCTACGTTCCGAGGACCCAAGACTCTGCGTCTCCGAAGGCAACCCAAATACCCTCGAAAGAGTGCTCCCAGGAGAAACAAGCTTGACCACTATGCCATCATCAAGTTCCCCCTGACTACTGAGTCAGCCATGAAGAAAATAGAAGACAACAACACACTTGTGTTCATTGTGGATGTCAAGGCCAACAAGCACCAGATCAAACAGGCTGTGAAGAAGCTCTATGACATTGATGTAGCCAAGGTCAACACCTTAATCAGGCCTGATGGAGAGAAGAAGGCATATGTTCGGCTGGCCCCTGACTATGATGCTTTGGATGTTGCCAACAAAATTGGGATCATCTAAACTGAGTCCAGCTGGCTAAATCTAAATACAGTTTTTTCATGATAAAAAAAAAAAAGCAAGAAAAATCTCAAACAACATAACCTTACACCTGAAGGAGCTAGAAAAAGAACAACCTAAAACCAGCAGAAATAAGGAAAAAAATAAAGATCAGAGCAGAAGTAAACAAAATAGAAACTAAAAAAAAAAAAACAGTAAAATAGATTAATGAAACCAGGAGTTGGTTGAAAGGATCAACAAAATAGATAAACCTCTAGCCAGACTCCTAAAAAACAGGTCTTGAATAAACAAAATCACCAATGAAAGAGGAGAAGTACCAACATCACAGGAACAAATAATTGTCATAAAATATTATAAAAAACTATATGCCAACAAACTAGACAACCCAGAAGAAATAGATGAGTTCCTAGAAACACATAAATAGCCAAAACTGCAGCAGGAAGAAATAAAAAATTTGAACAGACTAATTACCAGCAAGGAGATTGAATTGTAATTAAAAAAAAACTCGCAATAAGCAAAAGTCTAGGACCAAACAGTTCTATGGCAAATTCTACCAAACGTATAAAGAAGACTTAACACTTATTGTACTCAAACTATCCCGCAAAATAGAAGGAAACTTCAAAATTCATTCTGAGGTCGGTGTTACCTGATACCAAAACCCATTAAAAACCCATTAAAGACCCCACAAAAAAGAACTATAGGCCAATATCTCTGATGAACATAGAGGCAAAAATCCCCAACAAAATACTAGCAAATAGAATCCAACAATACATTAAAAAAAATCAGTCACCATGATAAAATGTATTTATTCCTGGAATATAAGGGTGGTTCAATATTTGCAAATCAATGTGATACATCACATCAGTAAGAGAAAGGATAAAAACCAATATGATCATTTCAATAGATGCAGAAGAAGCATTTGATAAAATACAACATCCATTCATGATAAAAGTTCTTGACAAAGTGGGTTTAGAGGGAACACACCCCCAACATAAGAAAGGTCATCTATGAAAAACCTACAATGAACATCATACTCAATGGGGAAAAATTGAGAGCTTACTCCCTAAGGTCAGGAACAAGACAAGGATGATCTAACCACTTTTATTCGACATAGTACCAGAAGTCCTAGTTATACCAATCAAGTAAGAAATAAGATATATATAAATTGGTAAAGAAGAAGTAGAACTTTGATTTACAGATGACATGATACTATATAGAGAAAACCTAGAAGACTCCATCAAAATCTGCAGGAACTAATAAATGAATTCTGTGAAGTCACAGGATCTTTTGTGTTTCTATACACTAATAATGAAGCAGCATAAAGAGAAATTAAGGAAAAAAATCCCATTTACAATTGCACCAAAAATAAGAAGATACCTAGGAATAAACCTAACCAAAGGGGTAAAACTCTGAACTATATGACATTGGTGAAAGAACCCTTTTGCACTGTTGGTGGGAAAGCAAACTGGTGCAGCTACTGTGGAAAACAGTATGGAGGTTCCTCAAAAAGTTAAAAATAAAACTACCCTATGATCCAGTAATCACACGACAGGGTACTTACACAAAGAATATGAAAACACTAATTTGAAGGGGCCTATGCACCCCTATTTTATTGCAGCATTATTTACGTAGCCAAGATATAGAGGCAGCCCAAGTGTCCATCGATAGATGTATCGATAAAGAAGCTGTACACACACACACACACACACACACACACACACACACACACACAATGGATTATTATCCAGCCATAAAAGGATGAAATCTTGCTATTTGCAACAACATGGAAGGATCTAGAGAGTATTATGCTAAATGAGCTAAGTCAGAGAAAGACCAATACCGTATGATTTCACTCCTATATGGAATTTAAGAAACAAAACAAATAAACAAAGAAAATAAAAAGAAACCAAAGCCTAGACTCTTAACCATAGAGAAAAAACAGATGGTTACCAAAGGGGAGGTGGGCTGGGGGATGGGTGAAATTGGTGAGGGGATTTAAAGTACACTGACCTTGAAGGGCACTGAGTAATATGTGGAGCTTTCGAATCACTATTTTGTAATTAAAATTTTAATTGATTAAAAAAATACTGGGGAACACTCTCCAGGTTTAGACCATGGACACAAGTGTCCTCAGAGAGAGCCTAGATAACACAGCCCCTGTGATCCAAAACTTTACTCCCCAAAATAGTCTAAGAAAGCAAAGGTCTTCATTCCACAGGTAGTGAAACCAAAACATTGGATTAAATGCTTCACTGTTCTACCCTAAGGAAACTCTGGTTAACCTGACTGACTTATGAGCTTGTTTTGCAGAAGTTGACTGACCACCAGCAAGACTGGCTGAACCTGGAACAAACCAAGAAGAATTCTTGCAGTTGCACAGACAGGACCAGGAGTAAACGAAAGTAACTTCTGTGATGACACATTCTGAGCTCTCCCCCATCTTCATGCTACCCTGACATTTAATGGACATGTGTCCCATGAAAAGATAGGGTTCCTGAATTTCCATACCCAGAAAGGAGAACACTTCTCTTTTCCCCTATATCCAATCAACATAGTCCATTCAACCTACATACCTATGACATCCTGCTCCCTTGTTCTTTTTTTTTTTTTTTTAATATTTTATTTATTTATTTGACAGAGAGTGATCACAAGTAGGCAGAGAGGCAGGCAGAGAGAGAGGGGGAAGCAGGCTTCCTGCTGAGCAGAGAGCCCGATGAGGGATTTGATCCCAGGACCCTGAGATCATGACCCGAGCCGAAGGCAGTGGCCTAACCCACTGAGCCACCCAGGTGTGCCCCCCCCACCCCCTTGTTCTTAAATACACCTAACTTCAACCCTTTGTGGAGGCAGATTTGAGAAATTTTCTCCCATTTCCTTGTTTGGTGCCCTGCAATAAAACCCTTTCCTCTACCACAAAACCAGCATCAGTGTTGGACTTGCTGAGCACTAGGCAATGGACCCGTGTTCAGTAACAAAATTGGTGACCATGAAGGGACCCTAAGTCCTCTCTGGACACTTGTCTATTGTTCACTGCCCCTTGCTCGCCCAGGATTCTGTGAAGGGTCCAGCAGCTGCCAGGACCATTGATCCAGGAAGGCGTAGGGGTCCCCGCATGGTGGGATGATGCGAACCTTCACATTTTAGTTTCTTTTTTGTGGTAGAAAAACAGGACTTGATTTGGAAAAGGTCTGTTCTTGAATACTTCATGTGCGACAGCATGGGACAAGTTTTTCTTCTCTTTGAGCCTCTTCTGGGGGTCAACTTGATAGAGTTCCACAAGGAAGCTTTGACTTCTGAAAGGAAGCCTTCGCTGGGGGAAATCCTGACATCAAGGAAGAGTTAGGGACCCTACCCATAGAAATCCTCTGGTTTTCTTACTTCTTGAATTTTTTGATAATGTGCATCTAGTTTTGCTAGCATTATATTAGGCAATATCTTGGTTAGAATAAAAGAAGTAAGTTAAAGCCAAAGCATGGGTAATAATTTGATCTCTTCATGCAGCCCTTTGGTATGCATACTTAAAATCTCAGCAGCTTGTAGTTATGATCCCATGAAAAACAAGACAACATTTTTCCTTAATATTGCTGGGCCACAGTGCTCCCTGGACTCCTGAGAAATGTAACTTGAAAATGGGCCTTTGGATTATAATGCTATTCTTCAGTTAGAATTGTTCTGTAAAAGAGAGGAGAAATGAGATGAAGATATTCTGTCTGTACAATCTTTCGTGTTGTTGTAGCAAAACAAGCTGGTACAGATGAAATGTAAGATTATGGTCCAACAGGGGGATAAACCCCCAAAGGGCAGTGTTACCAGAATCTAATAAGCGACAGGATGACCCCTTAACTTATGCAGCTGAATTTACCAAAGGTCCAGGTCGACCTCCATAGGGTGGTGCAGCAGGGGCTCCAGCTATGCAAACCTCCGAGCCCTGGGCTCTAGGGTCCCAGGCTCGTGAGGAGTCAGAACAAAAAGGAATAGTCTCTCCTCATACTTAACAGGGAAGGGAGCAAAATTTGGCCAGGGAGTCACTCAAATTGAGGCAGGGCAATTCCCTTTAAGGCAAGTGACCATTGAGGAAACAATGGTGACCAATCGGTTGAAATGATTTGTGTACCTTTGCTTTTTCTCTACTTCCAACTTGTTTAACTGGAAAAATAATAAGCCAACATATAGATATAGCTCCAAAAGGAATAGAAAATTTGTTCTCTCCAATCTTGCCACCCATAACCTCATCTGGGCAAAGGTACAGAGTTTAGTAATCATTCTCCGTATGTCGGAAGAGTGGAGAATGATGTTAGAAGAAGCTGATAAGCTCCTGGCTAGGGCTCTAGCCAATCTGATAAGGACTGCAGCTGCCATGGTGGTGCTGGTGGCTGACCCCAACTGAGATACAAATGCTACGGGAAATTATGCTAGGGTCCTAGATATTCAAAAGAAATGACAGACGTTGGAAGGGCCATAGAAAGGTCTATGTCACAACTGGGAGAAACTGCCTTTGAGGTCTTTAACGGTAGAGATCACAAAAAGGAGAAAAAGAAGCAATGCAAGATGAAACAGGTGACCTAGCTTGCTACTGCCCTTACACGGGAAGGACAAAGAAGTGACAAACCCAAGGTAAGAACTCCTGGCAAGCAGAATCAGAAGGGGCACACTACAATGGGGCCTTGGCAATGTGCCATTGGAAGAAAGAATTGCCCCTAGATTAAATAAAGCTCCTGGAGAAAAAGGGAAGCAAGAGCACATTACTCTTGAAATGTCCCAGCTTACTGAGACTGATCAAAAGTGATGAAGCCTTCACTCTATTACAACCCACAGGCTCCATTAACCCTTCTCACAAGGAGCCCTGGCACAACTGAAAGTGGGAAGGTGGATGACAAAGTTTTTGATTGACACAGGCACCACCTGTTCTGTATTAAATACTTGATTAATAAAATTATCCTCCATGAAATTAACGGGAGTATCAGGAGAACCTTTGCAAAGATGGTTCTTCCAACCCCTAGGTTGTCAAGTTGGAAAAACTTACCTGCAGCATAGTTTTTTGTATAAGCCTCAGTGTCCCACTCCACTATTCAGAAGGGACCTGCTGAATGAGCTCAATACTCACATCACTTTTTTGTCTGCATGAAGAGATATCAAAGTACTACCAGAGCAATGTGAGCATTCCAGGCAATATTACAGTAAGGACAGGAACAGCCAATGGTCGTGTCAGAAGAGATTCTACAAAAGGTAAACCCCAATGCAGGCAGATGGGATGACTGGAGGGGCAAAAACCATAGCACGCATTCAGGTGAGGTTTTGCCTAAGGCAAAGATTCCAAACCTAAAACAGTGTTCCCTAAGAGAACATCTTACATGAGATTTGTAGACTCTGGCGATTGCCTTTTTAAAACAGGACTAATTCAGTCCTGTCCCTTACTTCTAACACTGCAATCTTGCTGGTTTAGAAGACCGCACAAAAGAATATTACTTTGCCCAAGACCTCAGAGCAATTAGACAAATAATGGAAAATGGTCACCTGGTGGTACCTAACCCTTACACCTTGCTCATCACCTTGTCTGGAGTTCTTCACTGGTTCACTGGATTCTTAAAGGAGGTGTTTCTCTGTGTGCCTCAAAGTCCAGAATCTCAAGAACTATTGGCCTTTGAATGGGAAGACTTGAACACGAAGGTTAAGCAGCAGTAATGCTGAACTGTACTCCCCCAAGGATTTAAGAATGTCCTTCTTTTGGTGAGGTTCTGGCTAAAGATCTTCGAGAACTTCAGCTCAGAGAGGGTGCCTTGCTTCAATATGTGGCTGACATTTTGATAGCCAATAGGACCAGAGACTAAAGACTATTTGACTCAGAACTTTCTTGCTGATTGGGGATGAAGTATCCAAAAAAGGGGGTCAAATTTCTCAACTCTCTGTGAAATATTTGCTGTTTGAATGGTCTTCTCAGGGGCAAAGAAGTTTCCTTCCTGACAGGGGAAGAGTTATTAGCCAGGACTGTGTTACCCACTATCCAGAGACAACTGTGGAGATTTTTAGATATGGCAGAATTCTTCCATATCTAGATTCCCTACTTTGGCTTCACAGCGAAGCCCTTCTATGAAGCCATCAACTGAGGAAACAATGAACTCTGTAATTGGACAGGATAATGTCACCAGGCATTCCACGTCATTAAAAATTTTTGTTGAAGGCAGCAGCATTGGGACTTCCAGACCTAAGAAAGCTCTTTGACTTGTCCATTCATGAAAGACTTGGTAACTTTACATGAGAACAAGTTGCGTATTTAAAAAAATGGATATGGTGACAGGGGAATTCTGGGCTCAGACTGGTTTTCAGGCTTATTTTCACAGATTCTCTCAGGCATTAATTAAAGTGGATATATTAAGGGACTAATTAAAGTGGATATACCCATATGCATCATACCAGTTATTAGATCTGGAATGACAAAATGTGCATGGTGTTGTTTCAAGGTGGTCAAACAAAGAACTAATATCCTAGTTATGCTAAATGAACATGCAGAACCAGGAACAAGAATATACTTCCAAGTTAAGTAAAAAATAATTTCATTCCTCAAGTCCTAAACTGTGCCCCTAAAATCAGCAGGAAGTAGCCAGAGTGGTCGTCTTCCCAATCCCTCAAGACTGGAAAATGATCAAATGATAGAGGGGAGTAAAACCAATATGCTGAGTTAAAGAACGCTTGGCTGTTCCACCCTAAGGAAACTCTGGATAACCTGATTGATTTATGAGCTTGTTTTGCAGAAGTTGACTGACCACCAGTAAGACTAGCTAAGACTAGAGCAAACTGGGAAGAATTCTTGCAGCTGTACAGACGGGTTCAAGAGTGAATGAAATTAACTTTTGTGATGACACACTCTGAGATCTCCCCCATCATCATGCTTACTCTAACATTTAATGAACATGTGTCCCATGAAAAGACAGGATTCCTAGATTCCCATAACCAGAAAGGAGGAGTCCTCCCTTTTCCCATATAACCAACTAACATATTCCAATCAACCTACACACATCCTCATCCCTTATACTTAAATACACCTAATTTCCACCCTTTGGGGAGGCAGATTTGAGAAATTTTCTCCCACCTTCTTGCTTGGCACCCTGCAATAAAACCCTTTTTCTCTATCACAAAACCAGCATCGGTGTTTGGCTTCGTGTACATTGAGCAATGGGCCCTTGTCCAGTAACAAAAACGATGGTGTAGTGAAGACCGTGTCTGTGGTCTCCCACGAAAATGTAAGAGGTCTCCAGTCTCTGACCCCCTAAGCTATTTCACCAGGCAGGCACTACT
The DNA here is from genome assembly GCF_009829155.1 of Mustela erminea. Classification (NCBI taxonomy): domain Eukaryota; kingdom Metazoa; phylum Chordata; class Mammalia; order Carnivora; family Mustelidae; genus Mustela; species Mustela erminea. The sequence continues at coordinate 38,173,493 of NC_045630.1, forward strand.
AGAATGGGACTTTTCCAGGGCTAAGGAGCAACAAAGTTAAGATGACAAAGGTCCCCTTTGGGCAGCAACCTCTTGTGACAACTCCCTTGGCATTGGTGGACAGAGTGCTGCTTACAACCTCTTGCTTCAGAACCCTGGTCTATTCAATTGGCCAGCAAGGTATATCCAAGTAAGTGTTCTCTCTGAATGGTGGAGACAAACAGAATGTTCTCGCTGGTCACAGGATCAAGCTCTTGGCACATAGAACAAGATGAAAGGAAAAACTTCATCTGTTTTTTTCGTTGTTGTTTTGTTTTGTTTTGTTTTTTACAAGGGGAACCCACATCAAAGTTTGTCCAAACAGACCCCAGTTGGAGAAGAATCGTGAACACACCAGTCTATGAGCCCGACTTGAACAGCAGGCTGGTAAGGCCCAGGGTGACATTCTTTCCCCTTAGTGACTCCTATTTATGACAGATGATACGAGATAAGGGAAAGCATTGACCACCTCAGGAAGGACATGATTAGTCAAACCAAGACTATTCTACCAAATTTACTAGATTTTCCAAGTCCAAGCAACCGATTCCACAAATATTTTCTCCAGCTGATCTAAATTTAGAAAGAGAAAAAGGACTCTCACCACTTGCAGGTACATTAGTTACCCCCCCCACCCCCCTACCCCCTTTCAGCTGCAGTTCTGTTCAGCCAGGGACATTCACCCTGCCCATCACACCAAGTTTTGCAGAGGCAAAATATTTCTGTACTCTTCAACATTCTCCTAGTGGCCTAAGAGTTAAATTGCCGTAAGATAGATTAACAGGAGAAAGAAGCAGAATTTTGTGTGTACAGAGGCCAGATATTAAAAGTGAGACTCAAATGACTAACACAGGCTGCTGAGAGTCCACACCCTGACACCACCTCTCCTGCACTCGCCCTGTTACAGGCTCCTGGCTCACCTGACCTGTCCAGTGCAGTGCGTGTGCGGTCAGCTCCACTCCAGCCCCTCGGGGTTGCCGGGGCCCTGCAGCTCTGGGGAGCCACGGCCCACTCCCAGACACCCGCATGGGTTTAGTGGGGATGGGACCAGCCCCAAACATCACCCTGAGGTAGCAGCTACAATCTGGGGACAGTCCCTCCACATTTGAACTTGCTGTCCGAGTGGATCCAAGGCTTTTCCTTCCCTCAAGGCTCTCAACAGTCTCTTATTAGATGATAACTGGAAAGCACTCCTGGCCCTGAACTGCAGCAGTCCAGTGACCTCAAGCTCTGCCTCGGAGGGGACAGTGCCTGTGGGGAAGGATAGGGATTGCAAGTACCCACATATCTTGTCCTTAAGAGCCACTCTTCTAATCCAGCCTCCCAAGACCAGCACTCTGTTGCAGGTCCCTGGCTACACGTGCAGTTCATACCCCCGAGGCAGGTGAGGACCTCCAAGGAAAGGAAGTGGTACCAGACACCAGTACCTGCCTAGGCTACAGTGTGGAGTGTGCCCACCATGAAATAGCACCCTGGGGCCGCAGCGGCAAACTGGCCACCATCACTCCCCATTTGCACTTCCTGCCTGCAGGGGTTCTGGGCTGCTCCAGCCACCAGGATTCCCAGGTGCCTCTTATTAGGTAACACCCCTTGAGAAAGCCCCGCCCCACCCAGGCAAGGCAGTCAGGTATCCTCCAGCTTGGTCTTCAAAGGAAGCCCGATATTTGCTTAAGTTACAGTCTGAACTGAGGCACATGCCTTTGTCCACCCCATCCTATTCCTTGACATGGCCCACCTGGATCCATACCCTTCCCCAGGTTCCTGGCTACCTTGAACTACTTTGACCTTGTGCAGGCAGTTCATGTCCCCTCAGATGGCCTGAAGCAGCTGGGCCCCTCCAGACTAATGGGGCAGGGCCCAGCCCCCAAATCATGAGGAAGCAGAAGCTGCAGATTGGCCACCATCAGTCTTGATTTGAACTTGCTGCCTGTAAGTGTTCCAGGGTTTGCCAACAACCAGGACTCCCAGGTATCTCTTATTCGATGATAGATACCCAAGCTAGCCTGCTCAGCCTTGCCCTAAGACAGGAGGGCAGTATCCTCGGATACTGGCTCCTGAAGCTGGGGCCAGTATCCAACCACCTGCATAGCCTCAGGGACAAAGGAGCCCAACTCTGAAAATCTTTCCAAGTCAGCAGCTTTAACTTGCTCCAAGTTGCCCTCAAATTGTTCTGAAACAGCCATAGAAAGGGGCAAAAGTCCATCCTCATGTTGACTCACTGCATGCTGAAGTCCTGGGCTTCTGCGTCCATCAAAGTTCCCAGGAGTCTCTTATGGTAGGATAACCCTGCCAGCCCATTGATCTAGCCGTGCAAGGGAGTCCAGACTCCTCAAAGTCTGACTTCACCGGAATATGCATGTTCATCTCAATTACAATCGTGTAGGTTGGGGCTTGGAATTAGGCAGATGACTTGTAACCCCAAGAGCCTGTTCCTATGAACCCTACTACTTACAAGACTTGCTCTGGTCCTGGTCTCTGGCTACCTTGACCTGCACGGACCACACATACACAGCACATATCCTGTAAGCCGGCTGCTGGCAGACCTGGTACTCCAAGCCTGTGAAAATCTAGCCAGGCCCCAACCACCCGCAGAGCCTCCGGCATGGACGGAGCCCACCTTTCAAAAAAAAATCACACTGAGCCCATAGCTACAATGGTTGACAGACACCCCCATGTGGCCTTGCTGCCTGAGGGGTCCCAGGTTTAACCAGCAAATATTTCCAGGTGTCTTTTATTGGAGGGGACCCTGGCCCTGCTGCTGGGCCCCACCCTGGCAAGGCAGTTCAGATATAGCCTGTCCCTGTGACCTGGCCTCACAGGGCACTTGTATTTTTCCAGATCCCTGACTGCCCTGGCCTGTGCACATGCAGTACATACCCCATCAGCTGCCCTTTGGCCGCTGGGCCCTCCTGGCCCGTGGAGCAAATGTCCAGAGCCAGCCACTGGCATAGCCTCAAAAATGGAGAGAGCCAGCTCCCCGAAAATCAAAAATCACTCTGAGCTGCTGAAATGAGAGACAGTCCTTTGTGGCCTTACTGTCTCCTGAGGTCCGAGTTTCTGCCTCCACCACCGTTCCCCGGTGTCTCTCATTGGGGGGGTACTCCAGATCTCTCAAGGACTGCCTTCGGTGAGAATACGAACAATGCCGTAGGGCAGGGTTTGGAATTAGGCAGATGCTTTGTAATTTTAAGAACCTGCTCCCCTGACCTGACATCTCCAGATGCTCGCCCTGTTCCAGGTCTCCAGCTTCCCTGACCTACACCCGCAGCCACACACACATCCTGTAAGCCAATCTTTTTTTTTTTTTTTTTTTTTATTTAAAGATTTTATTTATTTGAGAGAGAGACAGTGAGAGAGAGCATGAGCAAGGAGAAGGTCAGAGAGCAAAGCAGACTCCCCATGGAGCTGGGAGCCCGATGCGGGACTCGATCCCGGGACTCTGGGATCATGACCTGGGCCGGAGGCAGTCGTCCAACCAACTGAGCCACCCAGGCGTCCCCTGTAAGCCAATCTTGGGCAGACCCAGTCCTCAGAGCCTGTGAAACGCTGGCCAGGCCCCCACCACTTACATAGTGACCGGCGAGAAGGGAGCTCACCTTATGAAAATTGCTTCTAGTGGACCCCTACTAATGGGAGACAGTTCCCGTGTGGACGTGACTCTGGATGGGGTCTTGAGCTTCTTTAGGAACCAGGATCCCCCGATGTCTCCAAATGGAAGACAACCCGTCCTATGGGTCTGGTTCTTCCCAAGCGAGGCTGTTGAAAAACCTCCAAGTCTTCCCTGTTCTAGATCCCAGGCCAATTTAACCTGGGAGGGAGAACCGCGCATGCGCTGTTGGCACGCCACTGTCGGCCTTGGGCTGCAGGGGGCACTCCAGGCCTGTGGAACCCCAGCCTGAACTCAGGCACCTGAATGACCTCAGGATGGAGGGAGCCCCACCCCCTGATAATCCTTGTGAGGAAGCAATCTGCATTGCTTCCATTTGCATTGGCTTCCTGATGGGTTTGCCAACAATCAAGACTCCCAGGTATCTCTTATTAGATGATAGGATACCCAGGCTGGCCTACTCAGCTTTGCCCTAAGACAGGAGGGCAGTATCCAACCACCTACATAGCCTCCAGGACAAAGGAGGCCAACCCTGAAAATCTTTCTAAGGCAGCAGCCTTAGATACCCTGATGAGGTGTCAAGCTTCTCAACCATCCTGGCTCCTCAGGTGTTTCTTGGGGGTCCTCCAGTCATCTAACCTAGCCCTGCCCAGGCAAGGCCGATCTTATTTCTGCAGCTCCGCCTTCAGGGGGAATATATGCATTTGTGGAGCTTAAACCTTGGAATTAGGCAGATGCCAGGTTCCCTAATGACCGCCTCCTGTGACTGGCCTCACCGGACATTGCTCAGGTCAAGGTCCCTGACCGCCCTGACCTGCATGGCCCACATATATGTGGTCTACACCATGTCAGCCAGCCCTTGGCTTTTGGGGCCCTCAGAGGCCTGCAGAGCTCAAGCCGGTCCTCAAATACTTCCTAGCTGCCGGGGTGTGGAGAGCCTGAAATCCTTCCTGAGGCTTCAGCTTGACCTGTTGACAGCTCATTCCCATTGGAAGCAGCTGCCCAGTGGGCTTCTCCAGAATCAAGGATCCCAGGTGTCTCTTATTACACATTTCTCAGCCACCCCTTCCTGCCCCACTGAGGCAAGGCACTGTCTATTCTTCCAGCTCTTCCTTCAGGGAGAATATGTGCCATTTTGTCTGTTAAGCCTTGATATACCAGATGCTCGGGATCCCAGCTGCCCCGTCCTACGACCCAGCTTCAGCCAACATCGCCCAGTTCCAAGTCCCTGGTTACACTGGCTACTCGGACTCACGGGGCCTGTGCTTCCATGGTCCATATTCTGTCAGTTGGCTTCCGGCTGTCACGGCCTTCTATGCCTGTGGAGGTCAGGTGCGGGTCCCCATACGCCTGCTGGCTTGCAGGGTAGACAGAGCCCACCCCCCTACTAAAATCATGCTGGGGCTCCAGCTTCAACTAGAGGCAGCAAGGCCCATTTGGACCAGCTGCCTGATGGGCGTTTGGCTTCTCCAGCAACCAGGGGGCGTCTCTTACTGGAAGAAGCACAGCCTCTGTACGACCCACGCAGGGCAAGGCAATCAGGACGACTTTAGCTAGGCCTGCAGAGGGAATATTTACATTTGCATAGGTTGGGGCTGAGAATTAGATTTTTTGTACCCCAAGAGCATGTTCCTGGGACCAGGTATCTCTGGACGCTTGTCCTCCTTTTCCAGGTCTCTGGCTACCCTTACCTCGGAGACGTGCACACGGACAGTATGTACCCCAAAAGCCGGCTTTGGATAGACCTTGCCCTCCGAGCTTGTGAAATTTAGGCCTCCACTGCCAGCATCACCCCTGGTGGAGAGCGAGCCCACCTTTTGAAAATCGCTCTGAGCCCATAGGTGTGAAAGGGTGACAGGCGGTCATCATGCAGACTTGCTGCCTGTGGGCTACAGGCCTTCTGGGGGAATCAGGACTCCCCTGGGTCTCCATACCACAGGCCACTTCCTAGTAAGGCAGTTGAAAAACCTCCAGCTCTGCTTCTGGGGGCATATTCCATAATGTAGGTAGGCCTTGTCCATTAGGCCAATACCCCGTACCCCCACTAGCTCTTCTCTGTGATGCTCATCAACTGCGGTGGCCCTGTTGCAAGTCTCCTTTTGGCCTCAACTGCCAGACCTGCTCACGCAGACTCTGTACTCTGCCACCGGGCCTTGGGTGGCAGGGGCAACCCAATGACCTCAATATCCTCCGGGTAGAAGGAGCCCACCCCTGGGAAGTCTTTCTGAGGCCATAACTTTAACCTGGCAACAGGGTCCTCATGTGGACCGACTGTCTGATGGGGTCTTGATCTTTATCAACAACCGGGGGCCCCCAGGTATCTCTTATTCAAGACTGCCCTGGTCAGCACTCCCGGCCCTACTCTGCCAATGCAGTGCAGATTCCCCCAGCTCTGCCCCTAATGTGCACATTTGTGTCGATCAGGCCTTGGAATTGGATGTCATTGCTCAGGTTTTATTTCTTTTTATTTTTTAGTCTGACTTCCTAGGAGTCATTCCTGAGTCAGCTTAACTTAATTACATCAACCCAAAATGGGTCAGAGGTCATGCTTAAACATATCGACCTGCTAAACATCCTATGTTTTGTCTCTGAAACTCTGTGTGGTTTAGGAAGTGCTTTCAACATTCAGGGAGTGTGCAAGTCTGCTCCATGTTCAACCAGGAACAAGCAGCTCCCAGGACCCTCTCTGATTTCTCTGATCGGGCACAACTCTTGTATGTCAAGGGACTTCTGGACCACCAGCAGGAAGTATTATCTTAGTGGGGTCCTTTTGGTCTTTTTCCTCCAAATTTCCCTGTTAAATTTCCGGCCAGGCTGCCATTTTGTTTCTTGCCCCAACAGTATCCCGTAGAGACTTAGACTTCCTGGACTGTTTCCCACTGTAATCTCTATTGTGTTCACCAGTGTCATTGGCTGTGGATGTTTTCCAAGATCTTCTTTAATGTCATTCTACTCGAGCAGGACAGCAGAGCTGCTGGTCATAATGCCTGCCTACTCACGTGAGCCACAGAGCGGGGCAGAGGTCAGAGAAGGAAGGGAGCAGCCACTCTTTTTTAGTGAGACTTACGGAGATTTCCTTTCATAAGCATTTCTTGACAGTATGTTCTTTGGCCAAATTATAGAAACTATAAATGGTTTTGGTTTTTCAAAATAATTTTGTCCAGCATTATTTCTGTCTTTTGAAGAGGGGATCTACCACAACCCTGTCCTAGCCATTCTTGCCAGTCCCACGTAAAGGAGTTTGAAATACACTTTGTTCAAAATTTCAGGAAACATTATTTGACATAATTATTCTTGACTACACTTAAACAATATCTACAAACCTATAATAACTATTAAGAGGGAACCTAATTCTTAGTGCCAGTTTGAAGAGGAATTTATAATAACTAAAGCTGGACATGGCTTTAGAATGAGGACGGACGAGCTACACTTGGTTGCCTTCTGAAACAGTTGACCTCCTGGCTATCGAGGAGAGAGACAAGAGCTTCATTTCTCCTCCTCAGGGGTCCATTTCTGAATGCTTCAAATTCAGAAACTTTGTGAGGGCAGCAAGGAAGTTGCAAACCTATTATCCTGCTCAAATAAATATCAATAGGGGAATTTAGAGTCTTGATGTGAAAACACGAATAAGACACTATTTAGTTTTTTTCACATGACCCTCTGTGAACTTTGGTATTTACCAAAGCTATTTCATTACAACAGCTTCCTGGCAGGGCCCTGAAATTCAAAAGTCATGCATGTCACCCCAAATGAAAGCAGGACTTGGAGCAACACCACTGCTGTTGGGCCATTTCTAAACATATGTGCTTGGGATAATCTGCCATGCTGCTTTTAATTAATGTCATTCTAATCTTCTGGATTTCTACTGCTGGGGTGCAAGGTAAGTTGAAAACATGAGAGCAGATCTGAATATTTAGTTCCTCTTTCATATGTTGGGTGTGTGTATGTGTGTGTGTATATGTGTGTGTGTAAATATGTTTTAAAATGAATAAATAGGGGCACCTGGGTGGCTCAGTGGGTTAAAGCCTCTGCCTTCGGCTTAGGTCATGATCCCAGGGTCCTGGGATGGAACCCTGTATCAGGTTCTCTGCTCGGCAGGGAGCCTGCTTCCTCCTCTCTCTCTGCCTGCCTCTCTGCCTGCTTGTGACCTCTGTCTGTCAAATAAATAAATAAAATCTTAAAAATAATAAAATGGATAAATAGGTAAGAACATTTTGAATAAAGTCTTATGATTTCTTTTTTTGTCTTATGATTTATTTTATCAAAATGTTTTCTAATATGAAATTAAGAGAAAATAGAATGAAATTATTTTCTCTGTCCTCTAAGTTCCCAAGTGTGAAAGCCACCAAATACAACATTTGGAGAGGAATTACAGGATGAAAAAGCTACATATAATGATGTCCAAAGGGTCCAGTACCAGTGTATTTCTCCATAAATTCTGCAATGCCACTGGCCAGGAAAAGGATCCCAAGAAAATCTGGAAATTTTTGCATTTTCATAGATTTGCTAATTTTAAGTATTATTAAACTAGGAACATCCTTTTTCAATCTAACTGTCATTTAACAAAGGGAAATCTCTTTTAGTAAAACTGTACAGTTTATTCTAATTTTTGTGACTAATAAACCAGTGAGATGTTAGTAAGTTTTTTGTTGTTGTTTGTTATTTGCTTTTTCTGAGCTCTTCAGTAAAGGTCAAAAGTGAAAAGAAATTGTCCATCCTTTGTTTATTAAAACTAGAAACCACATCGTACAATATTTTAAAAACTGTCTCATCTTATTTCATGTTGAGATAAAAATCATCATATCCAAATAATGGAAAACAAACCTCTAACAAGATCCAGGATGGCTGATTAGACCACGGGTAGAAGTGGAGTTTCAGTCCTGCCTTTTATTGTTTGATTTCCAGAAGGGGTGTATTTTGCTATTTTGTTGCTTGCTAATTTTTACATCTAATAGACATTCTTTGGGGGAAGTTTCTCTTTAATCCTAACATCAGAGAAAAATAGGAACAATACAAATGCTTTACTTTCAAGAGCTGCCCTCATAAAAGTTGTAAAACCTCCTTTCTATGGGCTTGAAACTCCTTTTGTGTGATACTACTTTTAGCATTGAGATAGACTCACAGGAGAGCAATTAGCAGATGGGGATAAAAGTCCAACAGGCCTTGCTTCGTCTCAATCAGAAATACCAAATTCTCTGGTTAGACTGGACGATCGTCTCACTGAAGAACTGTCTGGATGGGTGGATAGGTGTATTTGATTTTTTTTTTTTTTAATCTGTGTATCTGGTATAGATTGTTTTACACATCTGTTAGCAATGACATTAAGAGAGGATTTTGAAATGGGCAAAAAGCAGAGGAAAATAAGGATAAAAGATGAGAATGATAAATAGACTTTTTCCAACCCATGACCCAGAAAAAGATACTCAAACTTCACACTCATCTCCCGGAGAACTGTCAAGTGAAGATCCATCCAGAAGTTGTATAGATGTTAAATGACCTCCAAGTCTGTGTTGCACTAAGGCTTAGAGGCCTGTAAGCAACTGGCCCCAGAGCAAAAAACAGCATGTTATATAAAAACCCTGTTTGTTTGCCATGGTGAAATACTGATTGAGCACTGGATTAGGCTGTATCCTGCAGCAAGGAAGCTCAAAAAAAAAAAAGAAAAAAAGAAAAGAAAACTCTGTGCTCCACCATAGCTTTGAGTGTCGTTGGAGGAAAGCAAAATGTGTTAATAAGTAAACAGATTTCAAGACTATGTGTCCATGTATGTTTGTGTGGGGTGTGTGTGTGTGTGTGTGTGTGTGTGTGTGTGTCTGTGTAGAAGGGTATGGCTCTATTTCATAGGAAAGGTAGTCATGAGCTTTTATCAGAATGTAGAGATGGGAGTCATCATCTCTTCCTTTTGGAGGGGTGACTGGCTAAAGGAGGTCTGCCAAAAGAGGTTAAGGTTGAAAGCTAGCCCGTCGCTGTGCACACAATGAATATTTTTGCTCAATGTGGCAGAATGAGCATTGAAGGATAGGTAGAAGAGGGACGGTCGGAGAATGGAAGGGATATTTTTCTGGATAACAAAGTGAGGTAGAAATGGATGGAAATCAAACGCTGTAATTTGAGGGGAGGGCAAGGCTTATCTGGAAAAAAGATTTATGGGAGGTGTGACTCTCAATGTTATAAGGGTCTTTTTTTCCTGCACGTTCTCCAAAACTACCACGGGTCAAATTGTAAACAGATAAGTTAGCTCAGGTTTTGCAGGTTAAATGTCATGGGAATCACTTTTATGCCACATGCAAAGTCACCTCTAGACAAATGCAAGAGAGAATTTCCCAAGGTAATTGGTGAGCTGAATTTTTGGAAGTTGTTTTCTTTATTCACATAAGGAGAAAACAAAACTTCTTCATCCTCACGGCACCAGGAAAAACCAGACAGCACTGAGACTGAATCAGAACAGAGAAAGGAAAGGCCCCAGGGAGCCCACACGATGCTGTTCCTACCTGGCAGCACGTAGTGTGGACCCAAGCCTGCCGCTGCCTGCTCCCTTCTGCCGCTGCTCATAGATGGTTGTGTGGGATTTTCTTCTCAAAGTTACTGCGGAAAAGATTTTTATTCCACGTGACTCCAAACATAAATTTCATGTTCATTGACAATGGGCTTTTCAAATACTCTTGTACTCTTAATTCGAGATGGTTTTTTTGTTCTTGATGATGAGTACACTGGAAGGCATGTAGAGTAGAGGAAACTGAGCTGCATGGCAGAAAAAAAAATAAAAAAGGTGATTAAAATATGACTTAATGATTCACTGATGTGGGTTAATTCTTCAGTTTTGTTTCATTTTTCCCAGCCTCTTCCTACTGTAATTACCCAAAAATAGACCACGGAATTATATATGGTAGAGAGCGCTCAGAGGAACATTCCCTGGTTCCTGTTGGGGAAATTTATTATTATTCTTGTGAATATAATTTTGCATCTCCTTCACGATCCTTTTGGACTCGCATCATCTGCACGGAGGAAGGATGGTCACCAACACCCAGGTGTCTCGGTGAGTAAATATCTTGCACAGCAGATGTGGCTGAACCATTCGGTGGTTAGACGCGGCCGAGATGTCTCGGCAGACGGTCCCAGGGATCAGGATTAGCCAGTGAAGATGAGAAACGTAGTCCTTTCTTGAGAGACCTTTTCTGAAAAGCAAATGAAGAATAAATATGTGAAGTTTCTTGTGTTACCTAGAAGTGCTTTATGTATTTTAATTTTAAAAACTGAAGATTTATATATTTGACATTAATATGTATTTCCTAATATTTGTTTGGTATCAGGCCTGGGCATATTTTTTCCTTTAAAACAAATCTTTTTGCATTCTATTTTGAAACTTGCCATTCTTTTGAATATTGCAAAGATCGTGTGAGTGTAAATATTTTCACTTTCATATTTTCCATAAAACACGTCTTTTGTTCTTACAGTGATCTCTCTATTAATTCTTCAGTGAATGTGAAGAGCAGACTCAGGAGGGACTGGGTATATTAAGCAAAAAGCAGTGGGGGGAGGGCGCCTGGGGTGCTTAGTCTGTTAAGCACCTGATGCTTAAATTTGGCTCAGGTCATGATCTCAGGGTCATGAGACGCAGCCCCGTGCTGGGCTCTGTGCTCATGGAGGAGTCCACTGGTCCCTCTCCCTCTGCCCTCTCCTCCCACCCTCACCCCCTGCTCTGTCTCTCTCAAATAAATAAGTAAAATCTTAAAAAAAAAAAAAGAAAGATAAAAGAATAAAAACAATGGGAGGCAGAAAATACGTGCCAACAAAGGAGACAGTAATGGTCTTTCTTGTTCTGTAAGCAACATTTATGAGAAGTAAGAGAGAAATGGATATATTAAAATCTAATTTTGTACCTCGAGAAGTTTATAGAAACCAAATATTTTTTTGTAAAAACCATAAAACGGAATGAAATGTCAATTTACATTTCATACATGGAAGTAATGTATCTATAGTAGCATGATCAGAATTCTTTAGAAATTTTGTTTTCATACCTGATTTCAGTTTTGTTGTTGTTGTTTTTAAATCAGTTGTTGTTGTTGTTGTTGTTTTTAAATCAGTTCCATCTTGTACATTAAACAATCTTTGGTCCTTAGGGCAGTGTTTCTTTCCTTCTGTGGAAAATGGTCATTCTGCATCTTCAGGAAAAACACACCTGGAAGGTGACAGCGTACAAATTGTCTGTGATGTTGGCTACAGCCTTCCATATAATAGTGACACCATTTCATGTTTGCAAGATGGCTGGTCTTTTCCTCCCAAATGCAGTACCACCAGTAAGTAAAATGCTGCCCTGTCACATCCTGACATATGATGTGATTTAAAAAAATATATATCTGTTGTCAGGAGTTATGTGTAGGTTTCATTGCTGGCTTTTATGCTTATGCATTTGTTTTTCAGTTCCAGTTGAGTCTGATGGATATACAAAAATCATACTTTGCCTGTCTACACAAATCCAGTGCATGCAATACATAGAAATGTTAGATAATACAACGGTTTTGAAGGCAGTCCCTTTATGTTAAAGGAACACCCATTTATTGCTTACAGGAAAATTATCATGTTAGTTGGAAATAAACTTTACTTAAAACTGGAGTGTCAAACTGAAAAGTGACTTTTTAAGTGACCATAAGTCCAATCCTAGTTAAAATATCTTATGACCAAGACAGTTTTATACAGTTCTTTTATGGGTGCATGTTAAATGTACAGGCTTAATTCAGTAAGCACTCAGTTTCTTTGTTTAAAATATTTTGTACCTGTGAGTGTTATGTTTATTTGTCTGTGGCTTAGAATGTGGAAAACTACTCCTTAAGAAACTGTACAAGACGATGGCCTCTCCTAGACCTGTGTGAACACTTGGGATTCTTCATCTTTGCAACTCGCTGGCAATCATTCTTAAGGCAGTTCGTGGAGTTCCAGCCGAGGCTTGCAGAGTTTAGTACTCAACCAAAGACACAAGAACACTCTTAAGAAAACTTCTCTGGCTCTACCTCCTCCTAGTACCCTCTTTGTTACTCTGCCCTGTAAATTCTAGCCGTTCTAACCACCATGGTCTCCCATACTGTCATCTTCCTTGCTCTTCTCAGTTCAGGAAGAACCCTGGACCCTCTGTGGCTTCTCCCTGCCCCCCTCTACCCCCCAAATACAGTCTGGAAATTACTCTCCTAGTAAAAAGCTGAAACAGTCATAGACTGTTATTTGGGGTTTGGGTGTCCCCCCCCTTTTTTTTTTTTATCATCACAGACTTGCACTGGGCAATTTCCAGTTTTTTAGAGCTGTTTTGTACAGTCTTCTAACATTTTTTTCTGATAGAAATGTATGCTGATACCAGCTAATCTATCTTATCAGGAAATGAAGTCTTCTGATATGCTTTTTTTTTTTTAAAGATTTTATTTATTTATTTGACAGACAGATCACAAGTAGGCAGAGAGGCAGGCAGAGAGAGAGGAGGAAGCAGGCTCCCTGCTGAGCAGAGAGCCTGATGCGGGGCTCGATCCCAGGACCCTGGGATCATGACCTGAGCCGAAGGCAGAGGCTTTAACCCAATAAGCCACCCAGGTGCCCCATTTCTGATAAGCTTTTTAAAAGAATTTATTCCAGAACTCATTATTTAAATTTAAACTTCTAGAAAATAGAGTCTTTTTAAAGCAACTTGAATTAAAATACTCAGTTCCCAGTTGGGCCACAATCTCTTTCAATTACAAGGGGCTTACACATGACCAATACTTGCAGAAGAATAATAAAAGAAGACATTTAGTGACTTCCTACCTGAAATGTCCCGTGGTTGAACAGGTCTCGTAATTTTTAAGTCTTTAGTTATGCTATAACCATTTCATTGTCATCTTCATCTCGAGAATCATCTCTCTTCATTTTGTGGGATAATGGCAGTTGTCAGACCACCAATTGTATTGTAGCGACCTGACAACTCAGTTTGACCAGTGGTAACACACACAAGCTGGCTCCTGTGTATATTTTGTGAGACTCTATTAGCCCTTGAGAAATTCTGTGTATCCAAAGTTGGGTGTTGGTTGAAGAACACCACAGAAAGTCAATGACATTTCAGGGCAACTGGATTCTAGCACAGGTTCTGAGGAAAGTCACCTCTGTGACCATGAGTACATGATCACCCTTTTGAGCTAAGTTTACTGATCCACAACATGAGTATGTTAAACTTTCTAGGTAACAATGATTAAAATACAACCATTTTTCTTTAAATCCCTAAATTGTTTTCACCTGTGGTGGAAGCTCTTATTTTCTGCCAACTGTGTTAGATTTATGGACAAATATTTAGTGAGAAATGGCTTTTAACAAGAATTAGAGTATCAAGGGAAGAGATAAGGACTGGATAACAAAATGGCAGAGATTCCAAAAAATGAAAAAACAGGAGGAATACAGGAAAAGAATAGAGAAAAAATAAATATCTAGAACAAGAGTTCTAAATTTTTTCTGAAGCTTGCACACCTTTTGTTCCCCAAAATAAGCTGTGGGAATACTGATAAAATAATTAATCACTTCATTAAATCAATCATGATATACACATACATTTGAATTTTGTGGCAATGTTAATGACATTGTAAATCACGCATCTTAAAAAATGTATTGGATTTATTCTTAATGCTTAATGTCTTAAAAAGAAAACCATCCATACTGTTCATATTTAAGCAGCTTCAAGTCTTTAGGAAAGTAATATGCAAGTAAATTAAATTTTCAATTTTAGTAATTTTATCAGAGGATGTTACCACTGATTGGTCCTTTTAGGTGATTTTAAAATGTGTACTTAACCTTTAAAAATCTGATCTATTTAAGTAACGAAAGAATGTGATAAACTACAGCTAACCACAAAAACAATGCTGACATTCATCAATATGAAGATGAGGTTTAAAGATTCCATAAATTTTACAAAAGGCAAAATTATTCTGTGGTATTTACGGAAAAGAGAGGGTTAATGACTAAAGATGTCATGAGGAACTTCGAACATGTGAGTGACCATTCTGTTGTTTTAACTGGATAACAGTTACAGAGGTGTGTTTATTTTGTAAAAACTTACTGAACTTCTGATTTTTACACTCATCTATATGCATGTTCTGTTCAGCCAAGTTCATTACCACACATTATCAGGAGACCGTTCCTAGGATGTCTTCACATTTCTGCAGGGTCCAGGCTTTCTGAACAGAGTGTTAGCAAACTTGGCTAGAAAATGATGAAATAGAAAACACATCTTGGACATCAGAGCTAACCTATGCCTCCAGTGAAACTTGGAGCCGTCTTTCTGGAGCCTTTGCTTACATCTCAGAGAAGTAAAAACCTTCCTCTCTCTCTCCCCACAAACATGTCTCTGCTCCAGAGCAAAGCTTTCCTTCCCTTTCTCTCTTGCGGGGAGAATGGACCAAGGGGCCAGCTGCCCTGGAAACCTCCAAGGGCAGCTGGAGTCCAAGTCTCTTACTTCAGAGGTTCCTTTCCCATGGTGCAAAGCCACTGCCCGAGCACGAGCACCTCAGGCTGTCACGGCGTCTGATTACATGGACGCTGACAGATTAGAGACTAGAGCTCAGAGAGCTGGCAAAATGGCTCTTTGAGAGTCATCACTTATTTCGTCTCTGATCTAAAGAACTAATGTTTCCTGTAAGGAGGATACATTTCCATATGCGTGGACACACACACACACACACCAGGTACTTACTGTACACTACGAGAACATATAGGATACTATAGATGCTAGGTATATACATAGACGTATATGTTTATGTATATATGTATATATATTTATGTATATGTATATATTTACAGGTATACATAGACATATATATTTATGTAGTAGAATACTTAAGTATATCTAAAAATAGTTTCATTTATTTAGGAGTATCATTTATATATAAGGAAAATGTACATAAAATCAATTTTTGGTAAATTATTCATAATATTTTCTAAAAGATAATTTGTGCATTGGTACGTAATGATTAAAGGTTTTTGTCCACTTGTTGTGTGCTTGGGATAACATTAGAAATAAGACCCTGATTTTAAATATGCCTTCAAGTCTTAAGAGGTGTCAGTATTAGCACATGCCAGAAATAAAGGTAAGAGCATATGGTTTAACCTCAGTGATGAGTTGGACTATGAATGCCATGATGGATATAAAACAGACATGGGAGCACCCCGCGTCCATAGGATGGGGTGGCGATGGCTGGTCCCATGTTGCCCACAGGCTACGGTAAGTACTGTTTCTTCTAGGAAACGAAAGCAATTCTGAATGTATTTTTTTTTTTAGTAGACTCTACTGAAAGATGTTTCCTAATGAACAATCATCAAAATTTAAGGTGTCCCCAAACAGCTTTAAGAGACCAATGTTAAATAATGATTTAATAACAGATCTTTGAAAAGCTACTTAGTTCATCCAAAATAATGTTGTTTATATGCCACATGCATTGTAATATTTACAAACAAGGTGAACGCTGTTTTAAAGGTACCTTGAATGCATGCTGCCAAATAATTCAAAACTAAGCAAACTCACCAAAGTTATAGCTTGCTATGCCTGCTACAGCAACTTTAGATATTATGCTCCTGGATTTTCATCCTTTTCCTTGTCATTTGATTATAAATTCACAATTTATGGTCAGAGACTTGAGGCACCTGGATGGTTCAGTCAATAAAGCGTCTGCCTTCAGCTCAGGTCTTGATCTCAGGATCCTGGGATCGAGTCCCATGATGGGCTCCCTGTTCAGCAGGGTGTCTGCTTCTTCTTTTCCCTCTGTACGTGTGCTCTCTCTCTTTCTCAAATAAATAAAACTTAGAAAGAAATTTATAGTCAGAAACTTGTATCCCGTTTGTTTATTTTAGAGCAGTTTGGGATTTCATGGCACAACTGAGGGGGAGGGACAGAGATGTATCCCTTGGCCCATACATGCAATACAGTCTGTCCCAATATCAACTTGACCGACCAGCCATATTTGTACAATTGACGAACAGTTTGACACATCGTAATCACCCAAAGTCTATAGTTTACATTACAGTCCATTCTTGGTGTTGCACAGTCTTTGACATAAACGCTGCACAGATGCCTTCAAGTTATGCCAAATCATACCCTTCCTTAAATATGACTGTACATTTTCCCCCATATATATTAGTATTCTGCCGCTACTGTAACAAATTACCACAAACCTAATTGCTTAAAACAGTGCAAACTTATTATCTTATAGTTCTGGAGGTCAAAAGTCCTAAAATCAAGATGTTGAATTACAGTTCCTTCTGGAGGTCCTAGGAAAGAATCTGTCTCTGCCTTTTATAGCTTCTCAAAGCCCTTTGTGTTTCTCGACTCACCGCCCTCCCTTACACGGCTTCAACCTCTGCTTCTGTGGTCATATGTCCTACTTTGATCCTGATACCTCTGCTCCCTTTTGTAAGAACCCTTGTGATTATACTGGGTCCACTCCCATACAAATAATTTAAATTAATCTCTCCATCTCAAGGTCTTTAACTTAATTGGAACTACAAAGTCTGTTTTTCCAAGGAAGGTAACATATTTGCATGTTTCATGGATTAGGATATGGATATTTTGGGGAGGCCATTGTTCTATCTCTAATACCATGTAATAACCATACTTGAATAAATCAGTTGGAAAATCCTACATCAGCCAAGATTGATCCTTTTCTTCCTTTTTTTTTTTCAAGATCAATTATTTTTAATAGAGCTTTTGTTTTTTTTGCAGTTGGATTAGAAAGGGAATATAAATAACAAATAAAGAATTGTCATGCAAAATTACTGGAAAGAAATACAGAGATACAGGTGTGCAGCTCTTCCTAAAGCTGAGTGAGTTACATTTCAAGGGGATATGTAAAAACTGTTATTAAACTATTAAATTGTCAGTAACAATGCATAAAACTGACTAGTTTAAATAATATTTCTGAGATTTAGTTAGAAATATTTCATCATATTTTAGTGATATATGCTTGGTTTATTCAGAGTATTTGTCTCGCATGTCATTTATATTTTCTTTTTTTAAAATAGATTTTATTTATTTACTTGAGAGGGAGAAGGGGCAGAGAGAGAGGAAGAAGCAGACTTCTCACTGTGGAGGGGGGAGCCCGATGTGGGGTTCCATCCCAGGACCTGAGATCATGACCTGAACCGAAGGCAGATGCTTTATTGACTGAGCCACCAGGTGCCCCTGTCATTCATACTTTCACATGTGAATTTCAATATCGAATTTTATAAATGAACCACAAATAACAGATTAAATGAGAAAAATACACCTATATATTCATATAGGTATCCATTTTTACTTAAATCAGAAGGTATTCATACTGCATTGGTTTTTAGAAAAATATTAGAGAGGAGGTTGGGTATAATGGAAAGATTTCGAACACCCAGAAGGCAGCTTGGCCACGTGTTTCTGAAAAAGTCCACATACTAAATACAGTTCCCCTAGTAAAATTAGGAATTATTTGCTTTTTAATGTTCCCTCCTACTTAAAATGTACTAGACATAATTCTTATTTGGACCATTTCAGTTACTCACTTTTTAAACATACCTATTATTTAATTAAATATGTTGCATTTTAATTGTTATTACTTGAAAAACTGATTTTCACACGATCTGTGAAAACTGTTCATATGCTGTTTTATGGACAAATAAAAGTTATTAAACTTATATGGTTAAATAAATAAATAAAATAATTTCCTTGATAAGTGATTGCTCAGGACTTATTTATTACAATACCGAGGAGATTGTCATACAAAATTTTACCTTTCTGTTCAACCCTAATTTCTCTAAAGGGGCTTACACATATTTGTTGGGTGTACGTAATTAGAGGTTTTTTTTGTTTTTTTTTTTAAGGTGAGATTATACGTGCTCCTGTGTATGAAGCCCCCTGCTACTTAATAGCATATATTAAATTTAATATTACAATGATTATTTCACACATACTTATTTTTATTTCATTTTAGATATAGAATGCCTTCTTCCAGTTTTAAAACCAAATATAGATGTTTACCCAAAAAAAGCAATATACAATGCTGGAGATGTCTTGGAATTTTCCTGTGAAGGAGGACTTAGAAGAGTTGGACCAGATTCAATTCAATGCTATCACTTTGGATGGTCACCTAATTTTCCAACATGCAAAGGTCAACATTTATTTTAGAACTGATGAAACAACTTATATCAATTTATATTAATGTCTATGTATTATTTTATTGGTCTTTATATATATAATCTGACAAACTGTAAAAACATGGTAATGATATTTTAACTGAGAAGGAGAAGAGGTGCTGGGCCATCAATTAGTTATGTTTCCTTTAACAAGGGAGTAATTCTACCTCTGTTATGATATATGTAATGGAGTTTTACAGATCAAAATATAGGTGCCAGAATGGGGAAGTGTTAGGAATTTTTCCCCAAACTCAATAAAAAAATTATGCTTTAAAAAATATTGCATGGGCTTTTTTATATTTTATTAAGTAACCAAGAAGTAATCAAATAAAAATATGAATTATTCAGTATAAATCAATGATTTGTTACTTGCTTCAGATGACCTTACTTTTAAAAAATATTTGATAAAATTATTTTATATATACTTATAGATATTAATTAATAAAAACAATATGCAATAATATACTTTATATTTATTTATCTATATTTATATTATACCATATATTTGATAAGTACTTACTTCTATATGATACCCAGATTATCGAACTACTTTAAAATCCTTAGGGCACAATTAATATCCTGGTTATAATAACCTGTAAAATATTGGAGGTTGGGGCAATCAGTATATTTACATATAGAAAAAATATAGGATGGCATTAAAAATTATTGTTAATTTAAAGAAATACAATAAGGTGTTTCGTATATGCAGGTCAATACCCTATTTCTTAGATAGGTATTCTGAAAAATTTAGAAGTAAAATCTTATTATGTCTATCATTTACTTTAAATTATTTTGGGGTACCTGGGTGTCTCAGTTGGGGTAAGTGTCTGTCTTCCATTCAGGTCATGATCCCAGTGGGATCCAGCATAGTGTCAGGCTCCTCATTCAATGGCGAGTCTGTTTCTCCCTCTGCCCCTCCTCCTACTTGTGCCCCCCCCCTCATTTTGTGCACACGCTCTCTCTCTCAAATAAATAAGTAAAATCTTAAATAAATAAATAAATAACTTCGCAAAAAAGTAAGTAATTTGGGCAAAATGTAACATTCATATATATCTAGGTGATCAGTATATGTATCCATTTTTCTTTAATTTGTTCAGAATTGTTTATAATAAAAAGCCAACATTTGAGAAAAAAGAGTACTCGGGACACTATGTACACTGTAAAAAGAAAACCTGAAGAAAAAAAGGAACGTAGCATAAATGTAATTTAGTTCTAGGTCAACCAGAACAGTAATATTATATTTTGTCAGAGTCCTAAGATTCTTTAAGCATTACTTAAATAGTTTCTTTATGATAGGGCAAGTACAGTCATGCGGTCAACCTCCTCAGGTCCTGAATAGTAAAATAAAGGGGATAAGGAAAGACGTATATGAACACGGCGAGATGGTGGAATATGAATGCCCTCCCTACTTTCTACTGACGGGGCCTGCGAAAATACAGTGCGTCGATGGAGAATGGACAAATGTACCCACTTGCGTTGGTAAATAGATGCTAATATTTAAGCAGAATGGTTTAAACTTCGCACTTATATATAAATACGTACATAAAAATAATTAAAATATTTTATTTATTTCTTTAATTTTATTTTTTCAGTGTTCCAAGATTCATTGTTTATGCACCACACCCAGTGCTCCATGCAATACGTGCCCTCCTTAATACCCACCACCAGGCTCACCCAACCTGCCACCCTCCTCCCTTCCAAAACCCTCAGTTTGTTTCTCAGAGTCCACAGGCTCTCATGGTTTGTCTTCCCTTCCGATTTCCCCCAATTCATTTTCCTTTCCTTCTCCTGATGTCCTCCATGTTATTCCTTATGCTCCACAAGTAAGTGAAACCATATAATAACTGACTCTCTCTGATTGACTTGCTTCACTCAGCATAACATGGATTTAAATATTTTTAAAAGTAAGCATATCTTTTATTACATTCTCTTAGGACAAGTTAAAGCATGTGGCCCTGTACCTCACCTCGAGAATGGCTATGCCCAGTTCTCTATTCTTCCCTTCCAACATGGTGTTTCTGTGGAGCTGAATTGCAGAGATACATATACAATGATTGGAAATAATGTAATTACCTGTATTGATGGAACGTGGACTGAACTTCCTACGTGTGTTGGTGAGAATACATTTCCTACTTGTGTATTTGATTGTTTACAATTTTTAAAATCAATAGATATGTTTAGAACCGCACATGCCAATCCCATCGTCTATTAAATAATTAGGATATAAGACCCTAAATTCTTCACCCCTAATTACTTAAAAAACTGAATTATTAAAGATTTCCTTTGATCTCTGTACACTGTGCAAGACTATGGAGATGCGAAGGGCTCTGTGAACCAAGAGAGTGGGACTTCTACTTCAGAGTAACAGTGGATGCTGTTCTCCTATGTCCTATATCCAGCAATCCCAATATAGTCAAGTCTTTAATTTTAAGCTTTAAAGACTAGCAGATTCTTTGCTGCTATTCTTCAAGACTCTAAAGTAGAAAATTCAAAACCACTCTTTTCCGTCATATCTTAGATTTTTGGATTATCAGCTGGCTTCCCCACTCCTGGGGATGACAACTGTAGCTGTGGCAGATACCCGGTCACTGCCCACTCATGATGACCTGCAGGGAAGGAATATGTTGCATCCTCAAAAGCCTGGAATTAGTTATAAAAAGGTGTAAATTATATATGTTTGTGGCTAACAGCTTTTATATAAGGAGAACACAGATATCCAATCACTAGGATCACATAGTGTAAATTTATAAATAGGGATTATTGGAGAAAAACACATAAAGGGAGAGAGGTAGTAGAGCAGTCTATGTCTTGTTATCCCATCCTTTGACACCCTCAGGAAAGGTTCGGCAATGATCTATATATGTATGGACAATAGGGAAGAATTGTAACAATAAAATCTACTTAGACTAGCAAATGGCCCATTGCAAATTATTGTCTGACTGTTGTATCAGGGTGTTCTTCCTTTGAGGCTACTCTGACTTATTGAGTCAGAGTCTTAACTAAGCTTCTGAAATGTGGGAGTAATTGAACCTCAAGAGACGTCCAGATTTTCCTCTCTTAAGACTGTACTTCCCACAGACTTACTCATGCATCACCTCTTTTTATTATTGAAATGCTTTGACAACATTTATTTAACATAATTTAGTGGAAAACAATCACATGTGTATGTCTCTTTGTGCCTTTCAAAATTAGGCTGAATGACGTTTCATAAGGACTGTCCTCGAGTCAAGACCCTGGACCAGATTAACCCCTCTTGCTCTTCCATTTCCCAAAAGACTTCATCATGTTTTTCTGTCATTAAAAATGGAATACAGATTTTTGTTTCCTTTTCCCTTTTTCAGCATAGTCTGTGCAATGAAATTAAGACTAGCTTTGTGCGATATTGCTTGAAGTCATCCAACATAATTTAATTACGCCATTAATATGTCAGAAGTTTTATTGAAATAATTGCTAGTTTCTGCTCAATATTCTTATCATGTATGAATATTTTTCTTTTTTATAGAAACAGACCAACTTAAAGGGTGTAGCAGACCAAAATTTCATCCAGGAATACTGATAAGACCAAATCTGAGTCAATATAATCATAGTACCAGAATGTATTACAATTGTCTTCCGAGGTTCAAACGCATACGATCAATCTGCATCAATGGGAAATGGTATCCTGAACCAAACTGCATAGGTAAGGTTTGTTTTAAAAACTCTGTAGATGGGGCACCTGAGTGGCTCCGTGGGTTGGGCCTCTGCCTTTGGCTTGGGTCATGGTCTCAGGGTCCTGGGATTGAGCCCCACGTTGGGCTCTCTGCTCGGCGGGGAGCCTGCTTCCCCCTCTTTCTCTGCCAGCCTCTCTGCCTGCTTGTGCTCTCTCTCTCTCTGTGTCAAATAAATAAATAAATTCTTTAAAAAAATTTTGTTGACCTCATTACATCTTTATCAGAAAATTTCTCTTGTGATTAGTATGTTTTTATTTTTAATTTTTTTTAATTTTATTTATTTATTAGAGAGAGAGAGAGACAGAGTGCGTGTGAACAAGAAAGCACAAGCGGGGGGAGCAGGAGAGGGGGAGGAAGAAGCAGACTTCCCACTGAGCAGGGAAGCTGATGTGGGGCTTGATCTCAGGACCCTGAGATCATGACCTGAGCAGAAGGCAGAGGCTTAACCCCCTGTGTCACCCAGGTGCCCCAATTAGTATGTTTTTAAATTATTTATTGTGATGTGTAACTTTTAAAAAAGATTTTATTTATTTATTTGAGAGAGAGAGAGCACAAGTAGGAGGGAGAGAGAAGGAGAAGCAGACTCCCTGCCAAGCAGGGAGATTGATGCGGGGCTCTATCCCAGGACCCCGAGATCATGACCTGAACTGAAGACACACTCAAACTAATGAGCTACCCATATGCCCCATTATGTAATTTTTAAGTTGATGGTGAAGTTTGACACTCAGAACACTATTTTCAGACAAATATTATCATTTAAAAACCCTGGCCTGATGGAGTAAGCCCATTTTAACTCTAATACAATTTCTAGAAATCATAAAAGAAAAAAGAGAACTGTAAAAACAGAACAAAAACTCAGTCTTCAGTGACATTAGGAAGAAACTAAAACCCAAATGACATCGTGAAGGATAACTAACAAATACTATAAATTCTGGACCAAAAGTAGAAAATAGGGAAGAAAATTATCTGATTAAGAAATTATTGGGACGCCTGGGTGGCTCAGTTGGTTAAGCAGCTGCCTTCGGCTCAGGTCATGATCCCAGTGCTCTGGGATTGAGTCCCACATCGGGCTCCTTGCTCTGCAGGGAGCCTGCTTCTCCCTCTGACTGCCTGCCACTCTGTCTGCCTGTGCTCACTCTCACTCTCACTCTCTCTCTGACAAATAAATAAATAAAATCTTTAAAAAAAAAAAAAAAAAAAAAGAAATTATTTTCCTGGTGCGCCTGGGTGGCTCAGTGGGTTATAGCCTCTGCCTTCAGCTCAGGTCATGATCCCAGGGCCCTGGGATCAAGCCCCACATTGGGCTCTCTGCTCAGGAGGGAGCCTGCTTCCTCCCCTCTCTAACTGCCTCTCTGCCTACTTGTGATCTCTGTCTGTCAAATAAATGAAATCTTAAAAAAAAAAAAAAAAAAGAAATTATTTTCCTAAGACTAAATCTCACATTCCTCAAAGGTTTATTTTCAAATTATTTGAGAAACAGGACTATAAATTAGAAACATTTATAAAATGGGCACCATTTTAAATTAAAATAAACCAGATATAGAGCTTACAGAGAAATCACAATAAAATAGAGAAAATAGAGTAGACTTCAGACTTCTCACCAACAATATAAGAAGTAAGAATAAACACAGTAATATCTCCAAAGGGCTTAAAGGAAATAATTGGCAACCAATTGTTCTCTATACCAAAATTACTTATTATTACATATGATTATGATGATTACAAAATAAAGAAATTTTTAAACATAGAAAAGACCAAGAGAATTTACCACTCAAAATCATCCTTTGATAGGATGAAACAATCCCACCTTGTTTCATACAATGAAACAAGGTGGGATTGGGAGGGAGACAAACCGTAAGAGACTCTTAATCTCTCAGAACGAACTGAGGCTTGCGGGGGGCGGGGGGTAGGGAGAGGGTGGTTGGGTTATGGACACTGGGGAAGGTATGTTCTATGGTGAGTGCTGTGAAGTGTAAACCTGGAGATTCACAGACTTGTATCCCTGGGTCTAATAATACATTATATGTTAATTAAAAAAAAAAAGAGCGACCTTAAAAAAAAATCATCCTTTGAAAGAAGTCATATAAAATATATACCAATCAGCAAGATGAAGTATTAATTCTTAATTAATACTTAATTAATTAGAAATTATGAGTAAAACATAGAAAATGTTAAATTTAAGTAAACAATAATTTCAAGAAGGTAAGGTAGCTAATTTTTAAAAAATAAGTAAAATGTTTTTATTTTTATTAAATTTCTTTATTCAATATAATTTTATTCTTATATAAGGAAAAAATATTGTTCTGAGAATTTCAAGAATTATAAAGCCTTTTCCATGCCCATGGAATGTTTACTTAAATTAACCACTTACTGTGCATTAAATAATTCTTACAAGTTTCAAATACTAATACCTATTGATCACTTTCTATAACCACAGAGAAATAATATTTAAAATAATAACATTTATCTACTCCCCTACCCTTCATTTTGTGAAATAGTTCTCTTTCAAATGACTTGATAAATAGTAAAAACTACGTAATAATTGTAAGAACATGTGGTAAAACCTATGAAATGCAACCTAAAATTTGGAGTGACATTCATAGTCTTAAAAAAATAAGCTTGGAGATATCTATCTATCTATCTCCCTAAAAGCTAAGAAAAGTAAACTCCACATAGTAGGAGGCAAATAATAAAAGTCAAAGCAGTGTGAATGAAATAGAATATTTTACTTACAGCTGACCCATGAAATAATACTAATTTTGGAAAAGATTAATAAGCAGACCTTCTAATCAATTCTACTCTAGTCAAGAGGAATAGTGGGCAGGTCCAAATAGACATTTCTATAACCAAAAAGCAGACAAAAATACAAATATAGGAAAAATAATATAAGAATACAATTTTGAAGATAAAGAAATTAAAAACATAATTGAAAAGGAAAACACTATGAAAAGGGCATTTACAGATCTTGGGAGAATGCTGTTTCTGGAGATTACCCTTATCCAGGGATTTGCCTTGACAAAGGATGTTGCCTTGACAAAACTCTACCAGCCCTCAATTTGGAGTCCATTTCTCCATTAGAGTTATTTCACTCCCCACAGTTGACTTTTCTGGGAGAGCCCTTTTAAGGCAACCCACAGCTAGCTTTTTCTCATGGGTTCAATTCTAGCCACTAAGATTTGGAAATGGAGAGAATCACCAGTGCAGCTATGTCTTTTAGGCGTTTTATCAGACAGACCACTTCAGTTAATCTTAAATTTTAACTGGGTCAGAGACTATTCCCTGTACCATTAATTCCATGGAAAAAGCAGATGTTTAGAAGCTTCCTGTTTTTACTTGGCTTAAGTTGAATGGGAGATCCCCCTTCTCTCTCCCGTGATGTAACATGCAGACAGCACTTTTTAAAGAAACCTTCACTACTGGCTCCTTAAAACTCATTTCTTTTGCTTCTCAAGAATGTCTGTAATACTATTTTAAAGATGACAAAGTATATTTTATAATCTCTTGCCATGTGTTATAAAAGTTTCTATCATCTCACTTTTTAATTTTATATTTTATTTTATCTTGTTTTATTTTTTGGTGGGGGGGAGAGCACAGCTGGCATAGAGTAGGGGGAGGGGCAGAGGAGAGAGAGAATCCCATGCAGACTCTGTGCTGAGCACGGAGCCTGACCCGGGGCTCCATTTCAGGATGCTGATCAGGATAACAACCTGAGGTGTAATCAAGAGTCAGCCACCCAACTGACTGAGCTGCCTGGGTGCCTCTATTATCTTACTTTACATCTTGGTATAATTGAATTTGGAAGACCAGGCAAAGGAAATAAGAGTATTCTTTTAATGCTCTGTGTTGTATATGCAAACATATATGGGTCTCAAAACATCATAGTCCATGAAAAAAGCAAGTTGCCTTACAATATGCTATAACATAGCCCTTATAAATGCTAAAAAAATAAATTCACAGACACTAATAATATATTAAATATAGATTCATATGTATGTGTTGAGAGTAGAAAATAAAAACTGGAAATTAAACACATTTGGTAGGGTAGAAGGAAAAATGATGAAATAAGCAGGGTTACAAAAGTAACTTTACTACATCTGTAGAATTTAGTTTCTTTTATTAAGAAAAGGAAGAAGATAATGTTACTTATACTCTGAAAATGAGAAAAAATCAAGATAAACTATAAAATTATAGTTGCACCAAAAAGTCTGTCAGAGAGCTAAGAAACTAATTAGTGAAATTCCAGACATTTCTCTCCAAGGAAAAAAGAAAGTCACGTTGCTGCCTTCATCCTTCCTGGAATGGTGAGAGGGTGAGAAACCTACCAGAAACATAAACATAAATCAAATAGTAGATTTTTTAAAGAATATTATAAGTGGAATGAAGGCTAGCATGACTTAAAATTTCTGAGATCAGAAACAAACAAACAAACAAACATGTGTCAGTCTTTTCCAAGTATCCTGATAACATCTGATGTGAAGGCAAGAAAATCGAAATAAAGCATCCAGAAAGTCTGTCTCTCCCCAGTCTTAATGCTGAGATAACTTCAGATTGCTCACCTGTATTCCCCTTGAGTTCTCTTTCCAAACAACATTTCTTGGTCAGTTTTTCATCTTGGCAAAATCTACACAAAAAAGTCTTGGGAGAAAGAGAATGTGATTATTGTTTTATTGCTACTTAAAAATCCCAGAATTTTTTGTGCAATTTTTTTTTTTTTCACTTGCTGACAGGTCCTTTCTCCTTTTGAGTCTACTCATACCTTTTTTTTTTTAATTTTTTATAAACATATATTTTTATCCCCAGGGGTACAGGTCTGTGAATCACCATCTACTCGTACCTTTATCTCCATTTGGGGAGAAAAGGTATTTTCTGCCAAATGACAAAAAAATATGCTGCCACTCTCATTCCCTATGACGCTTTATGTTTGTCTGAGAGAGCTACTCAAGTGACTTTGGGAAAAACATATTTGCCTATGTGGAGAAGCAGCAGCTTTTAAAATTATACCTCAGTGGCCTTTCATTCATTAACCTTATTATCATATCTTTTACATTAATAAATATTCTTCATGGTTGATTTAACATTAGAGCCTAAATATGTTTTATATTAGATAAGGCAGTATGTAATGTTCCATTATGTACTGTACATAATGTTCCATTGCCCGTTGCCAGATTACTGATAGTTTTTAATACTAAAAACACTATATAAAATTTATAGAACACATTAGCAGTGGTATTTAGAATCCCCCAATTACACAATATGAGTTAGATAAAAATAAAAAAAAATTTGATTTATTGTATCAACTTGATTTTCTTTTTTTTAAATTTATTTTTTATTTAATTTCGGCATAACAGTATTCATTATTTTTTCACCACACACAGTGCTCCATGCAATCCGTGCCCTCTATAATACCCACCACCTGGTACCCCGACCCCCCCCCCCTCCCCGCCAATTCAAACCCCTCAGATTGTTTTTATTTTAGAGTCCATAGTCTACATAGTAAAGCCCCATCCATCTGCTGAATGTGCCTGGTCTTCTTTTCATGTGCTTCCCATAGCTTGTCCTCTAGCCTGTGAATCAGACTTTATTAACTGAAAATTTACAATAACAGTAATACCAGGCTAATCTTTTTTTTAAAAAAAATTTACACATTTGTTTTAGAGAGAGAGCACAAGCGGGAGGGGCAGAGGGAAATGGAGAGAAGATCCCAAGCCAACTCTGTGTTGAGTTTGGAGCCTGATGTGGGGCTTGATCTCAGGACCCTGAGATCATGACCTAAATCAAAATCGAAGTGCCTTCACTCACCCTGTAAGGGCTTATTCAGCCAGAGCAGCCCCACCCCAGTTGAACTGCCATTTTGTTGTAAAACTTAAATTGACCTTGCCCTCCCCTCCCCCAGGGGAACTTATTTAAAAGCAAGTCTGGGAAACCAGTCCCACGTAACAAAGTCCAAATACAAGGGTGGATCAGGCCAGGTGGAGGTATTCAATCAGTCGGGCGCATACTGTCTCCTACCAAGGAGAATGGGCCCCAGCCTTTGGGCACCTCTTGGGCACCAATTCTTAACTAGGTGATAGGCTGATTCAAATGTCTACTAGGGTAAATTGTAATTCAATTGGTCACCTAGCAACACTGTGGAGTTTCCTGTGTGTGTTACAATCTCATCGGCCACCTGTGTGTGGCGAGGCCCAACCACATGGCCTTTGCTCTATAAAAGTTAGTTTGGAAAGCAGGGAAGGGTCATCCTCTCTATAAGGGGTGGCCCCGACCGGTCTCTTTGATGGTCGGTCTGATTCTTGATGCTTGGTATGAAATAAAGCTTTGCTTGACCTTCGCTTTGTATCAGTCTCGCTCCTTTAATCAGGGACCCATTATTGGGGTACCCAATTTTGGGGGGACCCAACAACCCCAAGGTCAGGCTAAAATGTCAGGCTAATCTTCATTTTCTTTTGAAGGGTGAGTTATTAAGCCAAAACAGTTCATGAAAGACCAGCCTTATTAAAGGTTGACTGGAATAATGATGCCACTGGAATTAAATTCTTTTATGTCACATATTTCTCAAACCAACAAATAAATAGGGCAAGTCATACAGAACATAGGCATGAGTTGTCCCACCTCCCAGACACCCCTCTAGTTTTTCACAGAAATAATTTTTGCTTAGAGGATTTGCAGCATATAATTCTAGTGTGTACGTCTTCCCTTGAAAAAAATAAACAACAACTAATGAAAATTCAGGTTTCAGAGACTATGTGTGTATTTTGGCTGAATTTAGATCTTAGATTCTATTTTAAGATAATTTTTGAAATTTTTACTCTATTGTCATATTTTTAAATGTAACTAAACAAAAGATACTAGCTCATTCTTCTATCTTGGTTTTAAAAGAAAACAGTATAGTGGGAATTCCCAAACAGTATAGTGGGAATTTAAAACTATCTAACAACTTATTTTTAATTATTTTGAAGGGAATTGCCACTAGACAGCAACACCTATTCTGGAAAAAAGAAAATGAGCTGAAGGAGAACACTTTATCAGCCTAGGTCAGGAGGTGGGATGTGGCTCAGATAATGAAATTTTAGCGTCCAAATTGACCATTTAAAAATTTTTCCCTTAGAATAAACTAAACCATCAAAATGAAGTTCATTCCTACTCAAACAGAGGTGTTCTAATTACATCAATTGCCAGTCATTGTCATGTTTAGAACAAAAGGCAAATCATGAAAATCTTTCATTGAGGTCAAGGGTTAGGTTATTAGGGGAAGTCTTCATTGGTTTTATCACTACTATTACCATTTTAATTTTTTGGTTTTAACTTGTTTGAATCACACATACATAACTTTTAAATCATATGAGTTAGCTAGAAAAAATGTAAAAGGGTTAATTTGAAAATTATATAAGAGTACTGATGGAATAATGAATAGGAAATAGAAGGGAATACCAGAGAAATTTTAATCCAGTGGTTATAGCACAAAAGTGCTTTACAAACCATAAACTATGTTAAGATAAAGTATATTTGGGGCACCTGGGTGGCTGAGTGGGTTAAGCCTTTGCCTTCAGATTAGGTCATGATCTCAAGGTCCTGGGATGGAGCCCCACATCCGGCTCTCTGCTCAGTGGGGAGCCAGCTTCCCCTCTCTCTGCTTTTCTGCCTACTTGTGATCTCTGTCTGTCAAATAAATAAATAAATAAATAAATCTTTTAAAAAAGATAAAGTATATTTGTTACTATAGCATCATATGTATACACACACACACACCCCGAGGGAGTTACTAGTTATTGGATGTTCCACTATACTGAAATATTATCTTGTTGAGATGTTTTTCCTTAGCTTTTGTTAGTGAAATAATTAAATTCCAAACTTTTTTAGGAAAATGGAGAGAATTCTGCCCACCTCCACCTCAGATACCTAATGCTCAGAAAATGCTAACCACAGTGAATTATCGGAATAAAGCAAAAGTAGCCATTCTCTGCAAAGAAAATTATCTACTTCATGGACCAAGAGAAATTGTGTGTATAGATGGACAATGGCAGTCCTTACCACAATGTATTGGTTAGTAGTTCATTTCTAATGCTACTTAAAAAGTGTTTACTAATCTCCTTTGTTTTATCTAAAGAACAGGAAAAAGAACTTGTGATTTACTTATTGCACTTATTATTCTAAAGCATTAAATTGTCATCTAGTTATCCAGTTCTGTGACTTTCCAAAACTGTTCCTCTATGAAGTACTTGTAACAGTGGCCACAGAAGAAACAAGTTTGAGATCTCTACTGGATACCCACTTCTATTAAGTATATTTACTTGACAGGTGTATAATGGACAATACAGAAATGGTCAGGGCTAAGATGTAAATTTGGCAACCGTAAGTATATAGAATATCTAAAGCTATAGGACTGGATGGGACCACATAGAGAATTCAAATGACTAAATAAGAGAGACGGTCAAAGGGACAGCCTTGTGACTCTCCATTATTAGAGATCTGGGAAATGAGAAGCAGCCAGATAGAGTTGTGGAAGAGAAACTAGGGAAGGCTGATAAAATGATTCTAGGACACAATTACATTGTGTGTGTGTATGTGTGTGTGTGTGTGTGTGTGTGTGTGTATGTGTGTGTGTGTGTGTAGGGGATTCCCCTACATCCAACAAGCAAGTCTTGGACACCTGTTGGGTGTCCTTACAATTCACCTAAGTTCTGACACTGTCTTATCCACCCAGAGACAGCTTCAGATATGACAGGTTAAAAAATGCCCTCTTAGAAGACTACTTCTTGTACACCCACTTCAGAGGCCAGTTCCATGTCTAGGCTGCCATCTGTGTCTTTGACTGACTGGCTATACATCAGAGGTTCCCACAACCCCTCTCCACGAGTTTGATTAATTTGCTAAAGCGACTCACAGAACTCAGAGAAATGTTTTACTTACTAGATTACGGGTTTATTATAAAAAGACGTAACTCAGGAACAGCCAGATGGAAGAGATGTATAAGGCAAGGTATGGGGAAAAAGCAAGAACTTCCATGCTCTCTCCAGCCCACACTTTCCCCCAACACCTCCACAAGATCACCACCCCAGAAACATCAGAACCATGTCCTTTTGGAGTTTTATGGAGGTTTCATTACATAGGCAGATTGATTAAAACTTTAGCCATTAGTGATTGATTCAAACCTCCAGTCCCTCCAGAAAGTTCCACCTTCTAATCACATGGTTAGTTCTCCTCACAACCACCCTATCCTCGGGTTACCTTTGAGTTTTCCAAAATTCATCTCATTGACATAACAAAAGACACATGTACTGCTCTCATCACTTGGGCAATCCCGAGGGCTTTAGGACTTCTGGGCCAGCAATGGGGAGAAAAACCAAATATTTATCATAAATCACATTACCAGAGCTGGTGTCCTAGAAGCAATGCCAAGGACATATTGCAAAATATCATTCAACAAGACAGTGAACATGTCAGAGACTACCTAGAATGAGACAAGTTGACTGATGGTTGAACAATGAATTTAGCTACCTAAAGTAATTGATAACTTTGCTTAGTTACTTCAGTAGGGGGGAATACTTATTTGCAGTGTGTTCAGGAGAGGATGTGAGGTGATTAAGTCAGACCAGGGAGGCTAGGAAACAAGTAGTTTTGCTCTCATGGGCATAGGGAAATGAGGCAGTAACTAGATGGGGTTGGGGGGGTAGGTATGGATAAAAGGAAATTTTACCTTACTCAGTGTGACATTTTCAGCATGTTTGTATATTGGTGAATGATTTGGCAGGTAAGGAGAAATTGATAATACAGACAAAAGGGGACAATTCATGGAGTAGGGTCTTTGCTGAATTTAAAGGGGAAGGAATCTAATGCTCACATGAAAGAGTTAGTCTAAGAAAAATGCATAACTAGTAACTCAGTGAAACAAGAAGTAGAAGAAATTTGGGATAAGAGTATTTATTTGGCCATTTTTTATCTATATCTTTGGTGATGTATGGGAAGAGAAATCAGTACAATGGAATGTATCCCCACCATTCCTTTTTTTCTTTTTTTTTAAGATTTATTTATTTATTTGAGAGAGAGAGAGAAAGAGAGAGAGCAGAGGAAGGTGCAGAGGGAGAGGGAGAGAGAATCTCCAGCAGACTCCTCACGGAGCATGGGGCCCAGTGTGGGGCTCAATCTCACAACCCTGAAATCATGACCTGAGCAGAAATCAAGAGTCAGGTTAACCAATTGAACCACCCAATTGCTCCCATTCCCTAGCCATTCTTTTTAAAAAAGATTTTATTTATTTACTTGAAAGAGAGAGAAATGAGAGAGAGCACGAGAGTGGGGTGAGGGGCAGAAGGAGAAGCAGACTCCCCGCTGAGCACGGAGCCTGATGTGGGACTCGATCCCTGGACTCTGGCATCATGACCTGGGCTGAAGGCAGACACCTGACTGACTCAGCCACCCAGGCGCCCTATCCCAGCTACCCTTAAAATGAAATTCAAACATTTATTTACAGAGAAAGATGCTGTGTTATTATTTGGAATCAGAAAACAAATGGAAAATAGTATGTCAATAATTCATTTCAGTAGAACAATGAGTTTATGATCATGTACTGATCATAAAATATTTGCATAAAATAACAGTAGTCCCAGAGAATAGAAGTGGAAAGGGAGTTTTTTATTTTTACCTTTCCTGTTTAAATAAATTTTTTATGAAGATGATGGACAGTAGACCAGATAAGATTTACTTATCTGTTCCTTTTGCTTTAAATAAAAACTATTTTTAATACTTACAGTTGCATGTCCTTATAATACATATATATTTAATACTTCAGTATATTTTACTTTAGGGTAAAAAGAACCACTATAATAGTTTTGGCTATCAGGTTGTATTATCAAAATTATATAATCAGATACTTGAGCTCTCAGACATCATATAAGACATTGAAGATAGAATATAAGGAGATTTATTTGTACTATTTTAAACTACATGTTGGTTTTCTCTCAACCCATAAATGTTATTTACTTTCCAGAGGCCACACTATATTGCGGTCCCCCTCCACTTGTTAGCAATGGAGACATCACCTCATTCCCATTATCAGTATATCCTCCAGGATCAACAGTCCAGTACCGTTGTCAGTCTTTCTATGAGCTTCGGGGCTCCATAGATGTAGCATGCAGAAATGGACAGTGGTCAGAACCACCAAAATGCCTAGGTGAGTTCTTCATGTTCTCCTGGAATCTGATATTTGTTATTCATAGTAAACTTTTCATGGACTAATTTCATAGGATGACTTCTACTTCAATTGAATTGAGCTGAAAACCTGCCTGACATTGATCAAGCCATTTGGCAAGTATTTGGAGGA
The DNA here is from genome assembly GCF_009829155.1 of Mustela erminea. Lineage (NCBI taxonomy): Eukaryota > Metazoa > Chordata > Mammalia > Carnivora > Mustelidae > Mustela > Mustela erminea. The sequence goes on from NC_045630.1 coordinate 38,207,301, forward strand.
GTTAGGATTTGGACACAGCAATCTGGTCCCAAATTTCATGTATTTAAGCCTGATGCTTTGGTGGCTTCTCATTTCATGTCTACAGAAAAGTAAGGGAGGAAAAAAAGTCAGCCTCTCCTTAACAGTACAAGGACTGGTCTGTCATATGTCATCAACAAAATACTTGGTAATGTATCTTACAATCTCCTGGGCTTGGGCAAATCTAGGGAAGTTCCTTATGGTTGCCACTGCCTCGGATGGCTCCTCCCATTTGACCTTGGACTTACTTCACCAACTCTGAACAAGTCCCATATCAGAGATGATGGGCTATGGAGAACACGCTGCTAGTAGGGACAGGGTGTACTATTTACTCAGGGGGATGCTACCTCTAAGAACGCTGAATTTAAAAAAGTAGTAGACTCTGATCATGGGGGAAAGTAACACTTCTCTTTTACAGAAATCAAGGTTTCATAAAAGTCACGAACCATCAATAATTAGTTTGTGGAGAAAGAATGCTAAACAAGTAATATAATAGCTCATTGATAGTTACCTTCAAGAATATACTAAGTGAATACTTAAAGAGATGACTGGTTTTTATATATATTGTTGTCTTCTTCAGCCAACTTTCTGTACTGTAGATGGAAATAAACTTATTTTTACTAGTAAGATGTTAATATATTCATGTGCTCACACTGTGCACATTTTGGAAACAATGTAAAAGAGAATCCTGAGTTGGGAAAGGAGGGTGAATGAATAACATTGACCCTAATAGAACATTTTAATTTAATCCTATTGGTATGTGGCATTTAGGTATATAATGCATAAGAATTAAGAGCACAAGGTCTGAAGTCAAACTGCCAGTTTCCATATTCTGACTCAAAACACTCACTCAATTGCATGACCTTGGAAAAATTATTCAACCTTTCTGAACCCCTTTCTCCTCTTATGTAGCCCAGGGAAATGATATGTGGTATTTAGAGAAAATGCATACAAAATACTGAGAACAGTATCTGGCAAACTCAATAAACAGTAGTTTTAATATTCATTCATAATTTTATTTAATTCTTGGAAAGGAAAAGTTATATTATTAATAATTTATTTTTATTATTTCTTCTTTCAGATGCCTGTATAATTTCTGAAGTTAACATGAACAAAAATAATATACAGTTAAGATGGAAAGACATCAAAAAACTTTATGTGAAAACAGGGGATTTTGTTGAATTTGACTGTAAATGGCCGTATAAAGCAAAGACATCAAAGGAATCTTTTCAGATTGTCTGTCAGGAAGGGAAATTTGAATACCCCATGTGTGAATGAATCCAGCGTAGTTCCGTTGAATATAATTTTTAAAAAGTAGTTGTACATGGGGCGCTTGGGTGACTCAGTGGGTTAAACGTCTGCCTTCCGCTCAGGTCATGATCTCAGTGTCCTGGGATCGAGTCCCGCATCGGGCTCTCTGCTCAGCGGGGAGTCTGCTTCTCCCTCTGCCCTTCATCCTGCTTGTGCTCCTTCTCCCTCTCTCTCAAATAAACAAATAAAATCTTAAAAAAAGGTAATCCTACATGTATAAGTATGCATTCTTTTCTATACTTTATTCTTTCAAGTGTTGTTTATCTCCGTCTTACTTTGAACTTGGATTTTCAGAGGTTCATAAGTTTAGAAGCTGAGAGCAGTGCTTCGGGTATTAGGAGGACTACATTATACCTGGGTAAATCTTAGCACTGGGTCCCCTGTTCGTGCAGTACCCACAAAAAGTGAGCATGGGCCTCAATTCAGTTAATTCCCTCTAACCTCTTCCAACTGTCTAAAATTTATAAGATAACTTCAATGCTTTCTGAGCCTACTTCTTCTGAAATAAAGTTGTTAATGTACTATCTATCTTCCTAACATCATAAAAATACAAAAACTATCACCACTTATGCTTGTAGCAAGCATTAGCAAATATTGATAAGTCCTCTAATGGGAGACTAATTATTCATCAAGTACTAAATAATCCCTAAAGGCACAAATACATAATCTTCCACAAATGAGTACAAGACTGAAATATTTACAAATCCTAGTACAGCACTTCCAGTATAGTCAAGAGGTGATAAAACATACACAAAGGTAACTATAGTTATAAGCAAAAATTATGATGTTACAATACTGCACTTCTAAGATTACCTAGACATATGTAAATACTTAGAGATAATAGGGAAGAAATACAAAGTATGGCTGTAACAATTCAATGTAGTTTGAGGTTATTAGGTTAAGAAATTAAATACTTGCAAATTTTTATATTTCCTATATTTTATAATTTTTCATTTTGAATTATATTACTATTACAGTTAGATGAAAGTTATCAAGAACTGTGATTAGAGACCAAGAAAGTAGATGAGAGTGTAAAGACCCTGTAGGTCATGAAGCTGATCTCAGGAAAAAAACTCCATTATTTTTTGATGTACTATAGTTCAGGGAAATACTGAACAGGAACTTTTAAAAATATACTTTGCATGTTCCTGTATTTTAGGTAGCATTTCATAGTTAAAATATTTTTTGGTCAGCATATTTCTTTTTTTTTCTTAAGTATCTATGAATATGCTGACAATAAATACAGGTAAAAATTAAGGCTTAAAATCTTCACGACTATGGATATAGCAATAGATTCTTCAATATGACATCAAAACATAAGCAAGCAAGAAAAAATGGACAAATTGAACTTCATCAAGATTACAAACCTTTATGCTTTAGACAATACTGATAAGAAAATGAAAGCACAATAGATAAAATAAAAGAGTTGCAAATTATATATCTGATAAGGGACTCATATCTAGAATTAAAGAACTCACCACTCAAAATAGAATGACAATCCAATTTTAAAATGAGCAAAAGATCTAAATAGACATATCTCAAAAAAATATGTATGAATGGCCAGTAAGCACATGATAAGATACTTACCTTTATGAATCATGAAGCAAATGCAAATAAAAATCACCATGAGATACTACTTCCCACCCACTAGAATGGCTATAATCAGTCAGATAGTAACAAGTGTTGTTAAGAATATGGACAAATTGGAACCCATATACACTGCTGATGAGAATGTAAAGAGGTACACCCAATTTGGAAAACAATCTGGAAGTTGTTTGAAAGGCTAAACATAGAGTTATCATAGAGTCAGTAATCTATTTCTAGATATATACCAAAAGAAATAAAAACATGTTCACAGAAGCATTGGACATGACTGTTCATACCAGAATTATTCATAATAATCAAAAGTAGAAACAACCAAGATACTTAGCAAAATACACAAACATATATCTTATGTAATATTTAGTTATTATTAACATTATTTAGTTATTTGTGTTTAGTTATTAATATTATTTAGTTATTATTTACAAACACATATCTTATATAATATTATTTAGTTATTATTAATATTGTTTAGTTATTATTTATGTAATATTCTTTAGTTATAACAAAGGATAAAATACTATTACGTGCCACAACAGGGATGAACCTCAGAAACTTTAGGTTTAGTGAGAAAAGCTAGTCAAAAACGACTACATATTATGTGATTCCATTTATAGGATATGTCCAGAATAGACAAATATAGAGGGACAGAAAGTAAATCTGTGTTTGCTTAGTGTTGGAGTGGGGAAGCAGGGGTTGATAGCTAACAGCAGTAAATGTTCTAAAATTAATTGTGGTGGTGATTATACAACTTTGTGATTATACCAAAAAACATTGAACACACAATCCATTTTAAATGAGTGAATTGTAGGATATGTGAATTATAGCTCAATAAAGTAATTCAAGAAAATAGTGGCCAACTTTTTAAAATCATGACAAATACTGGAAATTAAAAAATAAAATGAAAAAATTAAGACGTATTAGAATTTATAATGAATTTGTACCAACTCAAAGATTGATGGGGTTGAATAAAAAAGTAAAAACTTGTAACTCACACTGGCGATCTCTTAAAGCAGCTAATAGAAGGAAGGCAGGTAGAAGTTTCATTTCTCCTCCTCAATTCTGAGGGGGAAATCTTGAAAGGAAACTGTTTTCTTTCATTCTCAAACTATTTGTGGCACACATTTCTAAACAAGTTGCTTGAGCAGCAGTGTCGTATTTGAGTAGTTTTGCTGTCCTTAGCTTTCTACTCTCCTCCAAGGTGTAACGAAATTAAAAAAAAAAAAAAAAAAAAAAGGAGGCGTAGGATTGGAATGGAAATTGCAGAAAGCATTTCTTATAGGTAGTTGTCAGGTGAGCAAATGACGTGATATACAAATAACTAGAAGAACATGATCCAGACCCATTCTCAAGAGAAAGATAATCAAGGGGTGCCTGGGTGACTCTGTTGTTAAGTGTCTGACTTCGGCTCAGGTCATGATCTCAGGGTCCTGGGATGGAGATCCACATCGGGCTTGTAGGAAACCTGCTTCTCCCTCTCCCACTCCCCCTGCTTGTGTTTCCTCTCTAGCTGTTTCTCTCTCTGCCAAATAAATAAAGTCTTGAAGAAAAAAAAAAGAGAGAGAAAGACAATCAACATACTGAGTGCGAGATGATCCAGATATTGGAATGGACAAGTATTTTATACAAGATTTATAGTTATTCTAAAGAACATTATAAAAAATGCTCTCAATGAATAAAAATATAAGACATTAATAGAAAAAGAGAAACCATAATAGAGAAAGAAATTCTAGAACTTATAGTTCAATATCTGAAAAAAAAAAAATCTTCACTGGGGAGACTTAGGACAGATGGAATTGACAAAAGACCACGAGCCTAAAAATAAATGGAAATAAACAATAGAAATAATCCAATTTAAATTAAAAAAAGAAAAATAATTATAAAATGAGTTTGTGGGAATGCCTGCACAATAGAAAAAGGAAATGTGTACATGGAGTCTGAGAATGAAAAGAGAAAGAATATGGAAGAAAAATTACTTGAAGAAACAAGACCATCAACTCCTCAAATTTGATGACTGAGATAACTATATAGGATCTAGAAAATTAATAAAGTCCATGTCCGATAAATACAAAGAAAATATAATATATACAAACTACCAATAGCGAAAGATAATGAGATTCTCGAAAACAGCCATTTAAAAAAAAAGATGCATTTCATACAATGGAATTGTATTGTCTTATTGGCAGATATGGAAGCTGGAAGAGAATGAAAATCAGTTTTTAAGTACGAAAATAAAACATTTTGAACCCAAAATAATGTCTAGTGAAAATAAAATCAGAAAAAAAAGCAAAATAAGCACATTTTCAGAAATAAGAAAAGTAAAATAATTAACTAGGGCAAGTCCTTGCCAGGAGACCTGCACTTTCAGGAAAAAACAAACAAACAAACATGCGCATGGGGAGTTAGGAGGGCAGAGAAAGAAGTTAGGGAACCCTAAGTTTTTCTCGTTCCTCGAATACAACTGGATAGTTACCAAATCATTCTGAACCCCCGAGGAAGCAATCAAATATCTGAGAAAACAAATACTGCAATTCTACAAGTAGAAAATGACCACTGTCTGGAAGATAGGAGGTGCAGAGACTAGAAGCTAGGTAGAGCCCAGGGTAGGCGAGGGGAGGGAGCCTGCTTGCCAGGGGCGGGGAGGGGGGCACCCTAGGGGGGAGCACCCTAAGGTAGTATAAGCAGCGGAGTGCAAAATCCTAACTTTTAGAAATCTGCTACAGTGGGGGACGTGCCTGGCTTACATGTGCTCAGAAGCGGAGTGGAATGCCAGGTTGTGACAGTGTGGTCTGAGGATCCCTGGGGTCACCAGAAGATCAGATGCTGCCCGAGCGCGGAGTTCCCAGGCATCAAGAGCCCGGAAACTGGCTGAGAACAGTGAACTGTAGGCGCCGGCTTTCTGCACTGTGCTGCCATGAAACTTTGAACCATTGCCTGCTCCTGAGACCGCTTTCCTGGAAGGGGCCCAGCAAAATGCAGAAAGGGGGGCAAGACCCTCCCTAAGAGGAATAGCAGGAGTCCTTAAAATTTGAAAATTTGAAACTCAGTTGCATGCCTGAGATAAAAATGCTCGGCCAAATTCTGGGTGAACACCGAGTTCTTACAGAAACTGGGGAAACAGATTCATTGCTCTTCTGTGAAAGCTCAGTGAAGAGTGGAGGGTGCCTATTTTCAGCTTCCGAACTAGGGGCACTGCCGTATTCATACCCATCAGCCCTGAAAGCCTTCAGGGAGCAAAACAGCACCACCTAGTGGAGCCCAGCGGCGCTTACACTGAGCCCTGCCTCCCTGCGCCCTCATGTCCACTAGGGCAAGTCCACCTGAGAATGGCCGCAACAGACCCTTCCCTCAGAAGACAAGATCAAAGAAATCCTTCACACTAAGTTTACTGATCGTGAAGGGCTCCAGAGCTCCAGCTCTTGGGGGAAACAGTATATAGCATTCTTTGTATTTTTATTTAGTCTTTTAGTGTTATTTTTTCAGTTATTTTCTTATTTTTTCAATTCTTTTTAATCCCTTTTAAATTTTATTTTTACATATTTTTGTGTATTTATTCTTATTTTTGTTTCCTTTCATTGTATTTTATTTATATATAATTTGTATAATTATATATAATTATAATATATAATATATTACATATGTTATATAGATAATATACATAATATGTACATATATACATATCTATATATACATATACATATACATCTAATATACATATATGTATATATGTATATATAATACGTAATATATTTATTATATATAATATGTATAATATATAAAATATAATATATGTAATATGTGCATATATATGGTTATATGTAATTATAATACATAATTATATATATAATTATAATATATAGTACATAGTACATATATAATACATACATAATCACATACATACATTAATATATAATATTATGTATATTATATATTTATGTAATATATATATCTTTTTTTCTTTAGGGATCTAGTCTCTTTTTTAACAAGCCGACCAAAACATATCCCAGAAATAGTTTATTGTTGTTATTGTTTTTGTTGGTTTTTTTCCTTTTTCTTTTTTCTTTTGAGTGGAGAGAGAAACCAAAAGTAACACAGACCAGAAAGGAACAGAAACAGTCTATAGAAACAGTGACTCTTCAGATAATACAATGGCACTGAATTTATATCTTTCAATAATTACTCTGAACGTAAAAAAACTAAATGCTCCAGTCAAAGTACGTAGGGTAGGGGCGCCTGAGTGGCTCAGTGGGTTAAAGCCTCTGCCTTCAGCTCAGGTCATGATCCCAGAGTCCGAGATCCCTCTGGGATCAGGTCAAGATCCCAGAGATTGCAGGATTGAGCCCCACATCGGGCTCTATGCTCAGCAGGGAGCTTGCTTCCTCCTCCTCTCTCTGACTGACTCTCTGCCTACTTGTAATCTCTGTCTGTCAAATAAATAAATAAAATCTTTAAAAAAAAATGTAGGGTATCAGAATGGATAAAAAAAAAAAGACCCATCTATATGCTGCTTACAAGAGATACATTTTAGACTCAAAGACATCTCCATGTTGAAAGTGAGGGGGTGGGAACCATGCATCATGCTAATGGACATCAAAAGAAAGCTGGAGTAGCATCCTTATATCAGGCAAACTAGATTTAAAACCAAAGACTGTAATAAGAGACAAACAAGGACACTATATCATAATAAAAGGGATCTATCCAACAAGAAGATCTAACAATTGTAAATATATATACTCCTAACTTGGGAGCAGCCAAATACAAAACTAATTAAAAGAAATCCATTGATAATAATACAATAATAGTAGGGGACTTTAACACTCGTCACAGTAATGGACAGATCATCCAAGCTGAAGATCATCAACAAGGATAGAAGGCACACTGGACCAGATGGAACATTTAATCAGAACATTTAATCCTAAAGCAGCAGAATACACATTCTTTTCAGGGGCACATAGGACTTTCTCTAGCATAGATCACATACTGGGTCACAAATCAGGACTCAACTGGTACAAAAAGATTGGGAACATACCATACATATTTTTTTTTTTTACCACAATGCTATAAAACTTGAAGTCCAGCACAAGAAAAAATTTGGGAGGATGACAAATACATAGAGGTTAAAGAACATCTTACTAAAGAATGAATGGCTCAACCAGGAAATTAAAGAAGAAATTAAAAAATACATTGAAGCAAATGAAAATGAAAACATGACAGTTCAAAACCGTTGGAATGCAGCAAAGACAGTCCTAGGAGGGAAGTATATGGCAATACAGGCATACCTCAAGAAGCAAGTAAAGTCTCAAATACACAACCTAAACTTACACCTAAAGGAGTTGGAAAAAGAACAGAAAATAAAGCCTAAATCCAGCAGGAGAAGATAAATAATAAAGATTAGAGCAGAAATCAATGATATTGAAAATTTTTTTAAAAAAGTAGAACAGGGTGCCTGGGTGGCTCAGTGGGTTAAGCCGCTGCCTTCGGCTCAGGTCATGATCTCAGGGTCCTGGGATCGAGTCCCACATCAAGCTCTCTGCTCAGCAGGGAGCCTGCTTCCCTCTCTCTCTCTCTCTCTGCCTGCCTCTCCATCTACTTGTGATTTCTCTCTGTCAAATAAATAAATAAAATCTTTAAAAATAAAATAAAATAAAATAAAAAAGTAGAACAGATCAATAAAACTGGGAGCTGGTTCTTTAAAAAGAATTTACAACATTGACAAACCTCTGCCCAGACTTATCAAAAACAAAAGAGAAAAGACCCAAATAAATAAAATCATGAATGAAAGAGGAAAGAGCACAACCAACACCAAAGAAATACAAACAATTATAAGAGAATATTATGAGCAATTATATGTCAACAAATTAGGCAATCTGGAAGAAATAGATAAATCCCTAAAGACATATAAACTACCAAAACTGAAGTAAGAAAATAATAGAAAATCTGATCAGACCCATAACCAGCAAAGAAATTGAATCATTAATCAAAAATCTTTCAACAAATAAGAGTCCAGGGCCAGATGGCTTCCCAGGTGAATTCTACCAAATGTTCAAAGAATTAATACCTATTCTTCTGAAACTCTTCCAAAAAATAGGAATAGAAGGAAAACTTCCAAACTCATTCAATGAGACTAGCATTACCTTGATCTCCAAACCAGACAAAGACCCTAATAAAAAAGGAGAACCACAGACTAATATCTCTGATGAACATGGATGCAAAAATTCTCACCAAGACACTAGCTAATAGAATCTAACAGTACCTTAAAAGAATTATTCATCATGAACAAGGGGTTTTATTTCTGGGCTGTGGAGGTAGCTCAACATCTACAAATCAATCAACAACAACATACCACATTAATAAAAGAATAATAATAATAATATGATCCTCTCAATAGAAGCAGAGATAGCATTTGAAAAAATATAGCATCCTTTCTTGATAAAAACCTTCCACAGTGTGGGGATAAAGGGAACATACCTCAACATCATAAAGGCCATATACAAAAGACCTACAGAAAATATCATCCTCAATGGGGATAAACTGAGAGCTTTTTCCCTAAGGTCAGGAACATGACAGGGATATCCATTCTCACTGCTATTGTTCAACATAATACTGGAAGTCCTAGCTTTAGCAATCAGACAACAAAAAGAAATAAAAGGCATCCAAGTCAGAAAGAAGAAGTCAAAACTTTTACTCTTCACAGATGACAGGACACTTTATGTAGAAAACCCAAAGGACTCTACCCCAAAATTGCTAGAACTCATATAGGAATTCAGCAAAGTCACGGGATTAAAATCATCATACAGAAGTCTGTCACATTTCTATGCACTAACAAAGAAGCAGCAGAATGAGAAATCAAGGAATCTATCTCACTTACAATTGCATCAAAATCACAAGATACCTAGGAACAAATCTAACCAAAGGGGTTAGAACTATAGAACAGTTATGAAAGAAATTATGGAAGACACAAAGAAATAGAAAAACATTCCATGCTCATGGATAGGAAGAACAGATATTGCTAAAATGTCTATGCTACCCAAAGCAATCTATACATTCAATGCAATCTCTATCAAAATGCCACCAGCATTTTTCACAGAGCTGGGACAAGACATATCATTCTAAAATTTTATGGAACTAGAAAAGACCCCAAAGAGCCACAGTAATTTTGAAAAAGAAAATCAAATTTGAGGTATCACTATTCCAGACTTCAAGCTCTATTACTAAGCTGTAATCATCAAGACAGTATGGTACTGGCACAAAAACAGACACATAGATCAATGGAACAGAATAGAGAGCCCAGAAATGGACTCTCAACTCTATGGTCAACTAATCCCTGACAAAGCAAGAAAAGGAAAGAACGTTCAATGGAAAAAAGACAGTTTCTTCCACAAATGAGGCTGGGAAAATTGGACAGCTATGTGCAAAAGAATGAAACTGGACCATTTCCTTAAACCACACACAAAAGGAGACTAAAAATGGATGCAAGACCTAAAAATGAGACAAGAATCCATTAAAATCCTAGAGGGGAACACAGGCAGCAACTTCTTTGACCCTGACTGCAGCAACTTCTTGTAGAATCATCTCCAGAGTCAAGGAAACAAAAGCAAAAATGCACTATTGGGACTTCATTGGGATAAAAAGCTTTTGCACAACAAAGTTAACAAGAAATAAAACTAAAAGGCAGCCTACAGAATAGGAGAAGATATTCACAAACAACATATCAGATAAAGGGTGAGTATCTAAAATGTTAAAGAACTTATCAAATCCAATTTCCAAAGAACAAAAGTCCAGTTAAGAAATGGGCAGAAGACATGAACAGATATTTCTTTAAAGAAGACATACAAATGGCCAACAAACACATGAAAAAATGTTCAACATCACTTGGCATCAGGGAAATACAAATCAAAGCCAAAATGAGATACCATTGCACACCTGTCAAAATGGCTAAAATTAACAACTCAGGAAGACAACAGATCTTGGTGAGGATGCAGAGAAAGGGGGACACTCTTATGCTATTGGTGGGAATACAACCGGGTCCAGTCATTCTAGGAAACATATGGAGTTTCCTCAAAAAGTTAAAGAATAGAACTGCCCTCTGACCCAGCAATTGTACTACTAGGTATTTATCCAAGGGATGCAAACAGTGAATCAAGGGGCACATGCACCCCAATGTTTACAACAGCAATATCTGTGATAGCCAGAATATGGAAAGAGCCCAGATGTCCATCGACAGATGAATGGATAAAGAAGTTTTTATATATACAGATATATATAGATACAGATATAGATATAGATATCAGCCATCAAAAGAACGAAATCTTGCCAATTACAACAAGGATGAATGAGAGGGTATTATGCTAAGTGAAATCTGTGACAAAAATACCATACGATTTCACTCATATGTGGAATTTAAGAAACAAAACCGATGAATACAGGGGAAGGGAAGGAAAACTAAAATAAGATAAAAATAAAGAGGGAGGCAAACCATAAAGGATGCTAAACTCTTGGAAACAAACTGAGGGGTGCTGGTGGGGGTGAGATGGGGTAGTTCGGTGATGGGCATGGATGAGGGAATTGATGTGTTGAGCACTGGGTGTCATATGCAACTAATGAGTCACTAAATTCTACCTCTGAAACTAATAATACACTATATGTTAACTAAATTCTTAATTTTAAACAGAAATTTTTTTAAAAAAGAAATATGTATGAATCTAACATGAATTTTTAGCTATAATCGCTTCCTTCTCAGGGTTTTTCCTGGTAACTATCCTTCAGTCACCTAGTTTGAGAAGGAAAATGTAAGCCACTCTTGCAAACCAGTAGCCCTTCTCAGGTATCCCAAAACCTGTCGGTCCTATTATTTACTGTTGGTTCTTCTCACTTGAAATACATTTAAGAAGATGAAAATCATATCAGGCAACTTTTCTGACCACAACAGTATCATACTCAATAAAGTATTATTAGTAAGCCACATTGAACAATGCATTAAAAAGATCATTCACCACGATCAGGTGAGATTTATTCTGGGGATGCAAGGATGGTTAAGTATTGGCAAATCAGTGTGATATACCATATCAATAAAACTAGAAATTAATCACAAGAAAGGAACTTGGAAAAAACACAAACATGTGGAGTCTAAAAAAGATGCTACTAAACAGCCAATAAGTCAATGAAGAAATCAAAGAGGAAATGCAAAAAAAACATGGAGACCAATGAAAATGAAAACACAACAGTCCAAAATCTTTGGGATGCAGCAGAAGCAGTTCTAAAAGGGAAATCCTTAGCACTACAGGCCTGTCTCAAGAAACAAGAAAAACTGGGGCACCTGGGTGGCTCAGTGGGTTAAACCTCTGCCTTCGGCTCAGGTCATGATCCCAGGGTCCTGGGATTGAGCCCCACATTGGGCTCTCTGCTCAGCGGGGAGCCTGCTTCCTCCTCTCTCTCTGCCTGCCTCTTTGCCTGCTTGTGATCTCTGTCTGTCAAATAAATAAAAGCAATCTTAAAAAAAATAATTAAAAAAAAAGAAACAAGAAAAATCTACTAAACCATCTAAACTTACACCTAAAGGAACTAGAAATAGAACAACAAAGCCCAAGGTTAGCAGAAGGAAGGAAATAATAAAGATCAAAGTAGAAACAAATGAAATAAAATATAAATTAAACAAACAAAATAAAAATAATAGGAAAGATCATTGAAACTGAGAATTGGTTCTTTGGAAAGATAAGCAAAATCAATCAATGTTTAGCCACAGATAGCAAGAACAAAAAAAAGGACAAAAGTGAATAAAATCAGAAACAAAAGAAGAAAAGAAAGACAAAAGAAATAGAAATGATTTTAAGATATGACTATGGAGAATTATATGCCAGCAAATTGGATAAAGAAATGAATAAATTCTTAGAAACATACAATCTTCCAAAAGCGAATCAGGAAGAAATGAGGAATCTGAGCAGACCAATTATTAGTAACAACAACAAAAAAATCAGTAATCAAAAAAAACAAAACAACACCTCCCAACAGACAAAAGCTCAGGACCAGATAGATTTATAGATGAATTCTACCAAAGAAAAAGAAGAGTTCATAGGTAAAATACCTGTTCTCCTCAAAGTAGTCCAAAAAATGAAAGAGGAAGAAAAACTTGCAATCACATTTTATGAGGCCATCAACACCCAGATACCAAAACCAAAGACACTACAAAAAGAGAAAATTACAGGCCAATATCCCACATTATACAGTAATTCCAATAGTGGATTTTTGCCCAAACAAACAAACATACACTCATTTGGAAAGATACATACATTGTTAGGTTTATTGCAGCATTATTTTCAATACCCAAGATATGGAAACAACCCGCATGTCCATTGATAGGTGAACGGCTAAAGAAGATACCGTGTATATATATATACCCCTCTTGTGTACTTCTGGGGCCTAGAGGGAATCATGTTAAGTGAAACTAGTCAGAAAAAGACAAATGCCCTATGATTTCACTTATATGCGGAGTCTAAAAAAAATCAAAGAAACAAAAAGCAGAAACAAATTCTCAAATACAGGAAGCAAACTGGTGGTTGCCAGAGGGGAAGATGGTGGGCGGGGCTGGGCAAATGGGGAATAGGAGGTATAGGCTACCAGTCATGGAATGCATAAATCATGGGAATAAAAGACACAGCGTAGGTAATATAATCAATGGTAATGTAAGAGCATTGTGTGGTGACTGATGGTGGATAGGCTTGTGGTGAACACAACGTAATTTATAAATTTCTTGAATCACTGTGTTGTACACCTGGAACTAATATAACAGTGTGTGTCAACAATACTTCAACTACAAAAAAATTAAGGCTGAAATGCACCTATGTTCCCTGAATTTTCCATATTAGAATAACCTGAATAATGGAACAAGAAGCCAATTTGCAGTGAGTTAAGGAGCTATTACTCCGTACCATTTCTTGTAATTTGTATTTGTGCTGTATGGTATCTTTATTCATTTTTCTATTTTTCTGTCCTTTTTTAGGTCAATTTTTATTTTCTTACAGTCTGTATGTTTTCCATTTTATTAAGGTTTCTGTTTATTTGGCTTCATTTCTTCCTTTTTTAAAAAAAGATTTTATTTATTTATCCATGAAAGAGAGAGAGGCAGAGGAAGAGGGAGAAGCAAGCAGCCTCCCCACGGAGCCGGGACGTCTATGCGGGACTCCATTCCCAGGACCCCGGGAACACAACCTGATCCGAAGGCAGACACTCAACGGGCTGAGCCACCCAGGTGTCCAATTTCTTCGTGTTTTTTTTTTTTTTTTTTCTGTTTTACTTACATTCTTTCTCCAACTATTAGATTTGGTTGTTCAATACATTTTTTTCCAAGATTTTTATTTATTTATTTGACAGGTCACAAGTAGGCAGAGAGGCAAGCAGAGAGAGAGGGGGAAGCAGGCTCCCTGCTGAGCAGAGAGCCCAATGTGGGGCTCGATTCCAGGACCCTGAGATCATGACCTGAGCCAAAGGCAGAGACTTAACCCACTGAGCCACCCAGGCACCCCTGTTCAATACATTTTTAAGAACATTAACTGATATAGTTTTTAAGCTAATATTTTCTCTGAGCACTATTTTATCTATAGTCCATAAAGTCCATAAAGAAGTCCTGCAATTTCTGTTCATATTTTCATTTCAACCCAACTTGCCTAATAAAAAGTTTGTACATTTTTAGAATAGTTTTTTTTTGTTTTGCTTAAGTTGTAAATGCATATAATCAGAGAATTTTGCTTATATTAATCTATTTGGAATTTAATTGGATTTCTTAATGGCTGAATATATACAGACAGTTTTCATGACTGCTGCATGCCCACTGTTATTTGGGTACAAAATTAACATAAATTTGTAAGATATATGTTATTGACTACTTGTTGGAATGTCCTATATCCTTTATCTGTTTTTTGTTCACATGAAGTATTTTAGACTGAAAAAGTTACTCATCTTACTACCTGTCCGATGTAGTTCCTGCTTTATATAATTTATTCCCACAAGCTTCAGGCAATGTCTATTTGTCCCGATGAGAAACAATAAAATTACAACTTTTTCCTTTCTTCTTCCCTCCCTCTCCTCCATCATCTAATTTTATTGAATGTTCAGATCTTTCTTGGCATTTGTATTTGTTGTTTTACATATATTTAGAATTTATTTCCTTTCAGCTTTAAATTATTTGATATCTACCTATAACCTATGAAGGAAGGAATGAAGGGAGGAAGGAATTAAAAACAGAAGAAAGGAGAAAGGAAGTGAGGAAAATAAAATAACTGAAAAGTCCATCAATCAGAGAATGATTAATTTATTCTGTTATTCTTCAGCTTTTGACTATCGACATCTTATAATGAGATCAATCCGTGTGTACTGATATGGGGAGAGGTCTATCATATACCAAGTGAAAATGAAAGTCTTAGAACAATGTATACAACGTATGATATGCAATATATATGCCACCTAATACATACAAAACCAAAAATAGGCACAAATGTATAAAATACATTTTCAACTGTGTATAGTAGCATCTGGAAGCCACGAGCAAATTCAGAATCTCTGGACTGAGGAAGTAAATCTGGAGTTTTGAGGGGAATAAAGAGAATTTTCATTCTTTATCCTGTTTACATTTGTATTGTTTGAACTGTTTTACAATGTCTAAGAGTTGCTCTTGTACGTGACAAGAGTAATACATTACTTCAAAATTGTAATTTAAAAAATATCTGGTCGTAGAAAAATTTACTTGATGCTAAATACATTTTATACAAAGCGAATTTTTTAATCTTTGGAAAATTTAATTTGGACCATACTTTCTTTGTCTTGCTGAGAACATCTGTATGTTTTGGGTTCCACAAGCCGCAAAGCGGCAGTGGGTTTCTGGCAGGTTCCCTTCTGAGGGCCTTGTAATGTGCACTGCAGTATATAAAATACAACGCAATGCTCATTTAAAGACTAAAATAGTTCCTGAGGAAATGAAGTGTATAAAAACAAATTAAAATCCTTGTCAGTTGAAACCTTGCCTATTGTGGGACGATTAGTCTTAAATTACATTTGAGAAAAAGTGTATTAGGTAATGTATTTCTCAGCTTGGGTTAGACTTTTTAATACTTCCCATGCTCTCCATTTTTCCTCCAAAGGAATCATGCTGAGTTTCCCTGAATTCAGTTTTAATGTGTAATGTTCTCCGGGGTTTCCATCTCTCCCTATGAAGTAACTTTTTGTTACTTTCCCTACGAAGTAACTAACAGATACCTATGAACTTAATTTCCCTTTGAAAAATTAGTTTCTCTCTGCAGAACCAGGCAATGCCCTTTTAAACTTTGGAATACTTTTAAACTTTTGGAATAAACTTTGTTGACTCAGCTGCTCTATCCTGCAGGGGTGGCAAATCACCTAAACACAGTTTGCTTTTATGTTCATCATGCTAAAGATAATCTTACCACGTATTGTTCTCTAAAAAGCAAAATGGAAAAAGCAAAATGGCCGTTATTGTAACATTATGCTCAACACTTCACACGTTCTCACTGAAGTGAGGACTCATGGAAACAGTTTGCCAAACTGCCTTGTTGGGCTGCACTTACTTCCTCATTGTCTGACTTTTTCAGTGTCTCTGGTCCCCTCACTCCTTCAGCTCCCCTGTCCACATTTCCTGCCACATTCCCAGCAGTGACTTCCCTTCCTCCACAGGAGAGACAGGAACTACCTGACGAGAGTCACCTCCCAGCCAAGAGCCACCCTCTCCTTGCGTCTTGGACCCCATCTCTTCTCCTTTTTCCAAGTATCCTCTGCAATCTGTTGTGCAAAATTTTCTCAGTATCTTCCACTTGTCCTACTTTCCTCACCCATTCCCACCCCAATTAGAACATGTTCAAATTTTTCCATTAAAAAAGAAAAAATCCCTGCTTTATCCCTGTTTCGCCCCCAGGCCACTCTACCTCTCTTCCCTTCACTATCACACTTACTGCCAAGCTCACTATAGTCAGGTCTCTTGTTTTTTTGTACCTTACGTTCATCCCTCAACCTGTTCCTCTCTCAGTTTCACACTTAACAGTGATGTTCCTTTCAAGGTAATCAATACCATCGAGACCGCATTTTCGATCTTCATCTCTTCCGGTTTCCATTGGAGCCTTCCCGCCATTCCTTACCAGTTTCTTTCATCGTAGCTTTTCCTAGGGCAATCGCGACACTTCAGATACCCTCTAAACTGTGAACTAGGCCTGCAGCTAACCCTGAAAAATTCATCTATGATCCTATTTTCATAGACATCTGCTAACCAATAACTGCAAATTTTGCTGAGCTCTGTTCTGATACCCAGGCTCGTATAATTCTCATAGGTTGGGTTCCCAGACTGTGGGATGGAGATTAGCAGCCAAGAACATTTTTTTTTTAAGATTTTATTTATTTATTTGACAGAGATAGAGAGAGAGATCACAAATAGGCAGAGAGGCAGGCAGAGAGAGAGGGGGAAGCAGGCTCCCCACCAAGCAGAGAGCTCGATCCCAGGACCCTGAGATCATCACCTGAGCCAAAGGCAGAGGCTTAACCCACTGAGCAACCCAGGAACCCCCAGCCAAGAACATTTTTAAGGTATACTCTTAGGATTCACATCTGTGGAAGGAATTGGAGGGGAGCAGTGTTGTCTTCGAACTCTGGGTACCTCTGAAGCTGGGATGTCCCTGTAGAAGTGCCCCAAGTTGGAATGAAGGGTCTTTTCTTAATAATTCCTATTGGCCAGTGACTGGTTAATGACAGGCCACCCTCGGAAGGAGTCATGACCTTGGGAGGAAAGATATTCTTCAGCTGAATCCACTGCCTTAGGAAGCCGATAATTGAGAACTTCTGGCAGCTGAGAGAGTAAGTCTTCTGTTTCTGAAAGGAATCTGGTTGGTCATCACAGCATCACTGCAAGAATCAACTGCTTACTTAGTATTTTTTTCTTGGCTACCCAACAGATAGTTCAAAAATGATGTTTTTGACACTAAATGTTTCATGCTAAACTCCACACCCTCTCACTGCCTCGACTTCCGATTCCTCCTACCACACTTAGACGGTTATCATCAACTTAATCAAGCCAGAAACCAAAGTATCTTCTTGAACCTTTTGTCTGCTTCACCCCCACCTATATCTGATCCATCTAGGTGTCATGATGATGTCACACCCTAAATATCTCTTGCTCCAATCTAGCCTGCACCCTCCCTGCTGCGGTCTCTGTTGATTTGCAACCCTCCCAGGAGTTTCCCAGGTAGTATCTGAAACTGACCCCTGCACTCAGAGAGCAGGGAGAAACTGAGGAAAGGCAGCCCACCTCAGGTGGGTAGGTGGCAAAGGGAACTTACATATGAAGCTTGCCTTGGACAGCAGCAAGATGACAAGGTCCCGGTACCTGCTCATCAGATCTTGAAGTTTATATAGAGGTCTTAACTAGGTTCAGTCATGCAGACCATGCAGGTGTTCTCAATACTGCATGACTGTCTGAGTCTTTGGAGTAACCTCTGGGGTTGGGAAAGGCAAAGGAACGGACATTCTAAGGACAGGGAAGGAGTGAGGAGCTGGGGTCCAGCTCACAGGTCAACCGGTGGCCATTTATTTTTCATGACCATCCCCAACAGTCTCCAGTGTAAATTGCCATCGCATTTCGCTTGGATGATGGCATTCTTTTCTTGAAAGTGGTTTCCCTACAAGACGAAACCAGAGAGGGAGACAAACCATAAGAGAATTTTTTTAAAAGATTTTATTTATTTATTTGACAGAGAGAGAGAGATGCAGCAAGAGAGGGAACACAAGCAGGGCGAGTGGCAGAGGGAGAAGCTTGCCTCCCACTGAGCAGGGAGCCCAGTGCGGGGCTCCATACCAGGACCCTGGGATCATGACCCGAGCCAAAGGCAGACGCTCACAACTGAGCCACCCAAGTGCCCCCCATAAGAGATTCTTAATCTCAGGAAAGAAACTGAGGGTTGCTGGAGTGGAGTAGTGGGGGAGATGGGGTGGCTGGGTGATGGGACATTGGGAGGGTAAGTGCTATGGTGGGTGCTGTGAATTGTGTAAGACTGATGAATCACAGACCTGTACCCCTGGGGTAAATAATACATTATAAATTAATTTTTTAAAAGATTTTTTTTATTTATTTGACAGAGATCACACTTAGGCAGAGAGGCAGGCAGAGAGAGAGAGAGAGAGAGAGAGAGAGAGGAGGAAGCAGGCTCCCCACTGAGCAGAGAGCCCGATGCGGAGCTCCATCCCAGGACCCTGGGAACATGACCTCGGCTGAAGGCAGAGGCTTTAACCCACTGAGCCACCCAGGCACCCCATAAATTAGTTTTAAAAGAAAGTAGTTTTGCTATGCCTACGTTCCTTACCCCTACTTCAGCCCAGTCTCTCCTTAAGGCACTCAGTGCTGTCTTTTTAGCAATTGCTATAAAGATCTCATTTCAATCAGTGACTTCCAATATCTTTAGTTTGGGCTACAAAGGCCTTCATCACAGGACCCCAGTCTCTCCAGGTTTAACTGGTTCCACTCTCTCCTTCACTCTTTTCCACTCAATCCACACGGGCTATTTACTAGCTTCTTAGAAACATCGTGTTCTCTGCATATGTTTTCTTCATGAGCCTCCCTCACCCTAAATATTTTTTCTCCTTTTAAGGCTCAGCTTATATATCACTTCCTCAGGGAAGTCTTTCTCGAGCATCCTCTGGGACCAGGCAGCACCCCCTGGTGTTCACTAACAAAGAGAGTGTCTTTCCTGATAGACGCCATCTTGTGAGGATTTGGTCAACATCTTTCTCTCCCATCAGGGCACATGATCCACAACAACAGAAACAATGTGTCTTACTCCCTGTTTTATCACTAGTGCTCAGCAGATGCCTAGCCTAGGGCACATGCTTAATATTTGACTTTGTGTGTGCCATCCCCTCTCTGTGGCATGCCTTCTCTAGGCTGGTGGACCTCAAAAACTTAATTTCCTCCTCCTCCATGTCACCACTTTACTCTGTACATGTTTCCTGTATTGCATTTTTCACACATGCATTTATTTAGCATTTAGTTTGCTAATTGACGGCTCATGAGCCACACGGCTCACAAAACATTTTTAGATACCCCATCCACATATAAAAATCGGTAGATTTCACAACTGAAAAACCAGAAGACATGACAATACTAAATACTTAGTCCCAAGACAGATACCCAACTTGAGCAAATCTTCTGTCTTCTGGGATAGAGCCGGTGCTCAATATTGTATATTAATGGGTTGATTGATTAATTGAAAATGATTAACCCTTTTCTGTTGATATTTAATTTCAATCAAATTTCAATTTTATGGGATTCACTGTGAACAATAACTACTAGAATAGTGAAAGAATGATTATGAACTCAAGGACAATTCTGAAATATACACATTTAACACTGAATGAATTCATATTTAATCCACGGTTAGGTCCAGTTGTCTTTCAATAGAAAATTGTAATTTTGGGGCGCCTGGGTGGCTCAGTGGGTTAAGCCGCTGCCTTCGGCTCAGGTCATGATCTCAGGGTCCTGGGATCGAGTCCCGCATCGGGCTCTCTGCTCAGCAGGGAGCCTGCTTCCCTCTCTCTCTCTGCCTGCCTCTCCATCTACTTGTGATTTCTCTCTGTCAAATAAATAAAAAATCTAAAAAAAAAAAAAAAAAGAAAATTGTGATTGTAGAAAATTGTCATCATATTGAGAAGGTCTTGAGTTAGGTGAACTGATTAGCTCCCAGATAAGAAAATGTGCTACTCTAGTAACAACAACCTGTCTTACTAAGGGCCCTAGTACCCTAGTAGTGCTATTACATGTGCTTATGCATGAACCCTAATAACAAATGGAAGTATGACTGTTACTTCAAACTAAAAAGCGACAGTGTGACTCTTTGAAGTCAACAGACCTTGGTAATATTGACACTCTCAGGCTTTGTTGTTTGCAGGACTGATTTTTGATGTTATAATCTGCATCATTCAGATAATTCCTTAACTTAAAAATATTACTTGAAAGAGTAAAATATAAAAATGGGAAGGGTTATTCTTTCTTTTGTCACGTTCCTTGGGTAACATTTTAACATATGGATAGTTCACCATTATTATTATTATTATTAATCTTGAAACTAATACTACAGTTAATTTTTAAAGTTTTTTACATTTAGAAAGTGTGAAGGGCAGTCTTTTCCATATTTAATACAATTGGTTCCATGGTGTAGTGGTTATCACATCTGTTTTACATATTTAATACAATAAATCCTCCAATATGATGTATAGGTTTTTTTTTTTTAATTTTATTTATTTATTTGACAGAGAGAGACACAGCGAGAGAGGGAGCACAAGCAGGGGGAGTGGGAGAGGGAGAACAGGCTTCCTGCTGAGCAGGGAGCCTGAGGCGGTTCGATCCCAGGACCCTGGGATCATGACCTGAGCCAAAAGGCAGAGGTTTAACGACTGAGCCACCCAAGCGCCCCTATATTGTATAGTTTCTTATCCCTAGTGTGTTTAATTCTTGAATACTGACATAAAGATTGAATTAAAAGTACCAGAAAACTCTAATATCAGTGAATATCATAAAAACAAATATCTTGAAGGCAACAATATAGCACAATGAATGGATATGAGGAAACAAATATTTTAACATGTGGATCAATCTTTTTAACAGAGGGAAAGCATGCAATAAAGGTTAGGTTACATGTCAGATCAGTCAAATTAGAAAGGAAACATGTTCTGGCTTATTTATAAATAAAAACTGTTCAACATAGACAACTTAGATTCATATCTTCAAGCAAGTTAAAACTTAGAGGTCTGTAATTTTTCTTCTAAAAATTATGTTTTATAAAGGATTTTACGGTGTGTTGATATACTATTCTTCTTTCTGTCATACATTTTTATGTCCTGAAGTGTTGTTGATAAGACAGCATCCTTGATGACAAAGAGAAAGGAAGGAAGAGAGATTTTTTGAAATAAGCACCATTTTTGGTCAAGTGTTTATTATAACTTAGCTCTTCAACATTTCATATAATTAGTCATAGTTTTAGTTAGTTATTGATAAAAGCAAGTAGACAGACTTGGTAAATTTACCACCAATTCCTTTTTCAAATCTCTGTTATCTGATACAGTAGTACCATTTTTTAAACAATTTTTTCCAAGTTACTTACCTCTTTTTGTTTTTGAAATGAGAAATCCAAGATACACCAAAACACTTAAATACATATAAAATTTTTCTGTTCTGATTTTACCATATTTAGAAATTTTTAAAGTTTTCCACCCATGTGTGTCTTATGAATGTTTTTATAGACTGTTTAAAGTATCAAAAAGTTGTCCTTATGTTGTTCATATAGTTCATGGTTCATGATTAGAACACATACATTTTACCATGAGTTATTTTTATAATATTATTTTTAAAAAAAGATTTTATTTATGTATTTCAGAGGTAGAGAGCAAGTGCAAGCATGAGCAGGGGGAAGGGCAGGGGAAGAAGCACACTCCCTCTGAGCAGGAGGCTGATGCAGGGCTTGATCCTAGAACCCTGGGATCATGGCCTGAGCCAAAAGCAGATGTTTAACTGACTGAACCATATAAGCACCCCTAATTTTATAATATTCTTAATCAGACATAAAGTACAATTTCCATTTAAAATTATATCTTTAAATGTCTCAAAATCCTGGGGCACCTGGGTGGCTCAGTGGGTTAAACCACTGCCTTCGGCTCAGGTCGTGATCTCAGGGTCCTGGGATCGAGTCTCGCATTGGGCTCTCTGCTTGGCGGGGAGCCTGCTTCCCTCTCTCTCTCTGCCTGCCTCTCTGTCTACTGTGATCTCTCTCTGTCAAATCAATAAATAAAATCTTTAAAAAAAAAAAAGTCTCAAAATCCTGATCTTACAAAGTGATTTACATCATTTTTTCATATTATTATAATATTTTACTAAAGACAAGATTATATTTCATTCATCAAGAAATATAAAACAGCGTTATTGTTTTTCTGTCCGACTTATTTCATTTAGCATAATACCCTTTAGGTCCACCAATGTTGTCACAAATGGCAAGATCTCATCCTGTTTATGGTTGAATAATATTCCATTGTATATATAATATCCTACATCTTCTTTATCCATTCATCTATCAATAGCACTTGGACTGCTTTCATATCCTGGCTATTATAAATAAGGCTTCAGTAAACAAAGGGGTGCATATATCTTTTAGAATTACTGTTTTTGTTTTCACTGGGTAAATACCCAGATATGGAATTATTGTATCATATAGTATTTCTATTTTTTAATTTTCTTAGGACTTTCCATACTGTTTTCCATAGTGGGTGTACCAATTTACGGTCCCACCAACAGGGCACAAAGGTCTCTTGCTCTTCACATCCTTGCCAGCACTTGTTATTTCCTGTCTTTTTGATTCTAGCCATTCTGACAAGTGGAAGGTGATAGCGCATGGTTCTGATTTGCATTCCCCTGATTAGTGATGTTGAGTGTCTTTTTGTCTGTTCCTCTGTCTGTTGACCATCTACATGTCTTCTTCAGAAAAATGTCCTCTGCCCCCTTTTTAATTGAATTATTTGGGTGTTTAGAGAGAGAGAGCATGAGCACGTGGGGAGGGCTGAGGGACAGGGAAAGACTCTTAAGCAGGCACTGAGCCAGGAGCCTGACGTGGGGCTCCATCTCAGTCATGAGATCATGGCCTGAGCCAAAATCAGGAGTCAGACACTTAATTGACTTAGCCACCCTTACGGCCCATTTGGGGGGTGGAGGTTAAAGTTCTTCATATATTGGGGCATCTCGGTGGCACAGTCACTTGAGGGCCCAACACTCAGTTTTGGCTCAGGGTCATGAAATCGGCCCTACATCAGGCCCCATGATCAGCGATGATTTGGCTTGGGATTCTCTCCCTCTCCCACTCCCCTCTGCACTCACTCTTGCTCTCAAATAAATAATCTTTTAAAAAAATAAAATAAAATTCTTCATATATTTTGGATACTAACCCATTATCAGATATGTCCTTTCCTAATATCCTCTCCCATTCAGTGGGTTGTCTTTTTGTTTGGTTGGTTGTTTCCTTTGCTACGCGGATGTTTTTGTTTTGATGTAATCTCAGTAGTTTATTTTTGCTTTTGTTTTTCTTCCTCAGGAGACATATCTAGAAAAATGTTGCTAAGGCTAAAGACAAGGAGATTGCTACCTGTTTTCTTCTAGGTCTTTTACCCATTTTGAAGTTGTGTGTGTGTGTATATCATGTAAGAAAGTGGTCCAGTTTCATTGTTTTGCATGTAGTTGTCCAGGTTTCCTCACACCATTTATTGAAAGACTTCTTTTCTCCATTGTATATACTTGCTCCCTTTGTCATAGATTAATTGACCATATAAAAGTATGGCTTTACGGGGTGCCTGGATGGCTCAGTGGATTAAAGCTTCTGCCTTTGGCTCAGATCATGATCCCAGGGTCCTGGGATCGAGCCCCACATCGGGCTCTCTGCTCAGCGGGGAGCCTTTTCACTCCACCTTTCTCTGCCTGCCTCTCTGACTACTTGTGATCTCTCTCTCTGTCAAATAAATAAATAAATAAATCTTTAACAAAAGTATGGTTTTATTTCTGGGATTTCTAATCTGTTCCATTTATCTATGTGTCTATGTGTCTATTTTTTAATGTGTCTATTTTATTCCAGTACCATACTATTTTGATTGCTATAGCTTTGTAGTATATTTTGAACTCTACAATTGTAATACTTCCATTTTTGTTCTTCTTTCTCAAGATTGCTTTGGCTATTCGGGTCTTTAAATAAGTCAGACAGAAAAACAAATACCATATGATTTCACTATATGTGGAATCTAAAGAAACAAAACAAAGAAACAAAAAACAGACACAGATCTATAAATATGGAGAACAAACTGATGGTTGCCAGAGAGTAGGGGGATAGAAGGATGGGCAGAATGGGAAAAGGGGACCAAGTGAGAGAGTCAGGCTTCCGGTTATGGGACAAGTACATCATGGGAATAAAAGGTACAGTGCAGGAAATATAGTGAATGGTATTATACTAGCATTGGATGGTGGCAGATCATGGCTATACTTGTGGTGAGCATAGCATAACAATAGGGTTATATACCTGTATACCTGAAACTAATTAATATTGTGCATAATTTATACTCAAATAAAAACCAAGAAAGGAGGAGAAGAACAAATAAAAAAGTATAAAATATGTATTTTTAAATTACCCTTAATTTAGAGGAAACACTTTAGAGTTTCTAAGCTCTTACACAGGCATATATGTTCCTGAAAATGACTTAATTTTATTCATTGTTGTTAATATGCTTTTCTATCAATAGAAAGATTTGTGCAACTTTGTTTCCCATCTTTACAACTTATATTTGGACATACACTGGGAAGTGGAGAAAATGTAATATTCTATATCAACATATAGGTTAATTTTTCCATATTTAAATATTGTACATATAAATCAATTTATTTGCCAAACTGTCAAAGTATCACAAATATGAAAACTTTTTGAGTTTGTTGAATTGATTAATCCTTCTAGGAGTTCGCTTGGCTTAAAAAGTGATATTATTTTTTCCTATATAATGACCATGAAGTAGTTTTGTAAAACCTAATATTTCTTAAATTTATAATATAAATAATCTCTTGAATAACAATCTGAAGAAGATAATTGTAGGGAGAAGCTTCTTCATACCTTTCTCTGTGAATACATGTTGGATATTTTAACTGCCCTCTGTCACATTGCACTCTGAGTTCAGATCCAAAAATAGAGAGGTCAGCTACATATGTATTTCTCTTACAAAGAAACTCAATATACTCGCCATGGAAAATATATGGTCTATCGTCAAAATCCCACTTCAGGAGTAAATTATTATTTTCCATTTCAGCAGGAGATAATGTGCAAGGCTCTGAAAAAATAAAAAGAAGAAAATTATCTTGACACATCTTAGAACTAACAGGAATATAAAATGAAATAACAGTGAAATAATATGAAATAATGAATAATGAATAATGAAGCAATGAAATAATAATAATTAATGTAAAATGAAATAACAAGTTATTTCAGAAAATGGAGTTTCTGTTCTTATTTGCCTCCTGGCTACCATAACACCAAAGAGTAGGTCCCAAAAAAGGCTAACGGTCCAGAGTTGTTAATATAGCATATGAATCATACAGCTGTAATACATTTACAAACTCCTTCATTCAATATTTTTGGTAAGTATTTAGTGAATCCCTAGGTGTCAGATGTTGCGCTAGGAATTTTATAGACAGAATAAAAATGAAGAAGAATAATCAAAAACACTCTAAGAGAATATAGTCACTGCAAAATATGTTTGAAAATTAGGTCAAATAGTACTATAATTTAAAATCTTATGGTTCTACAAAACATGAAATTTTAATTTTAAAAAGTTAAAAATTAATTCACGGACCTTCTGTTCTCAGCTATGTCAGAATAGTCTATATCAGACTAGCACTTCTACTAAAACTAGAAAATATGAAAACAGACATGAAGCCAGTATTTCACGGAATTAGAGCATTTCTAAGGCACTCAAGACATTAAGGTTCTGGAAAAAGCTCCTCCAAGAGGCATCTTCCTCTTGGGGCATTTGTTGATTCTCAGCATGAGTTGAGAAATTGTAGAGAATGGTCAACAGCAAACATGGAGCTGCAGAACTTTTGGAAATCTCATGTTGTTGGGGATAGAAAAAATGGAAGTTTTGGTCAGCCATGAGAGCCAGGATCTGAGTGGTCAAGAACCCAGAAGAATGGGAGGTACAGAGAACAAACATGATACTGGCTTTTCTCTTGAAACATCTGCCTATTCTTGACTTGTGCAAAGAGAGAGGATAAAGAGCCAAGGAGAAAGTGAATGAAAAGATACATTAAGTTTTTTTTGGCAGTCTCTCAGTAATATGAAAGCCAGTCAAGAAGGAGGAACCTTGGTATAAACACCAAACTCTTAATGAAGAAACCTGCAGGGTTATGTTCTATTAGTAGGAACAAACAAAGGTCTGAAAATAAGCTTAGAAAAAACTGCAAATCTAATTAGATCGAGACCAACTTCCCCTACACTATCAGCCAAAAGAAGAGATGAGTATTCTCTGGAACCAGATGACATCATTGTTTCGGGTTTTTAAAATTTTCCATACATAATATTTGATATTCAATCAACTGTTAACAGAAATAGCAAAAGATTAGGCTAGAAATCAAAATAGGCCTACAGATGATCCAGAAAATGGAGTTTGCAGGCAAGGACTTAAAGATAAGTGTGAGTAACATGGTAAAGAAATAGATGTTAAGATAAAGTCTTTCATCAGCCCATTTCTTGATTGGATTATTTGTTCTTTGGGTGTTGAGTTTGTAAGCTCTTTATAGATTTTGGACACTAGCCCTTTATCTGATATGTCGTTTGCAAATATCTTCTCCCATTCTGTCAGTTGTCTTTTGGTTTTGTTAACCGTTTCCTTTGTTGTGCAAAAGCTTTTGATCTTGATGAGATCCCAATAGTTCATTTTTGTCCTTGCTTCCCTTGCCTTTGGCGATGTTCCTAGGAAGATGTTGCTGCGGCTGAGGTCAAAGAGGTTGCTGCCTGTGTTCTCCTCAAGGATTTTGATGGATTCCTTTCTCACATTGAGGTCCTTAATCCCTTGTGAGTCTATCTTCGTGTGTGGTATAAGGAAATGGTCCAATTTCATTTTTCTGCATGTGGCTGTCCAATTTTCCCAACACCATTTATTGAAGAGGCTGTCTTTTTTCCATTGGACATTCTTTCCTGCTTTGTCGAAGATTAGTTGACCATAGAGTTGAGGGTCTATTTTTGGGCTCTCTATTCTGTTCCATTGATCTATGTGTCTGTTTTTGTGCCACCATGCTGTCTTGATGATGACAGCTTTGTAATAGAGCTTGAAGTCTGGAATTGTGATGCCACCAACTTTGGCTTTCTTTTTCAATATTCCTTTGGCTATTCGAGGTCTCTTCTGGTTCCATATAAATTTTAGGGTTATTTGTTCCATTTCTTTGAAAAAAATGGATGGTATTTTGATAAGAATTGCATTAAATATGTAGATTGCTTTAGGTAGCATAGACATGGATGGAACTAGAGGGTATTATACTTAGTGAAATAAGTCAATCGGAAAAAGACAACTATCATATGATCTCCCTGATATGAGGAAGTGGAGATGCAACATGGGGGCTTAAGTGGGTAGGAGAAAAATGAATGAAACAAGATGGGATTGGGAGGGAGACAAACTATAAGTGACTCTTAATCTCACAAAACAAACTGAGGGTTGCTGGGGGGAGGGGGTTTGGGAGAGGGGGGTGGGGTTATGGACACTGGGGAGGGTATGTGCTATGGTGAGTGCTGTGAAGTGTGTAAACCTGGTGATTCACAGACCTGTACCCCTGGGGATAAAAATACATTATATGTTTATAAAAAAAATTAAATTAAAAAAAAGTCTTTCATCAGACAACTGAAATCTACAAAAAGAAAAAAAAAAGCAGGCATTCTAGAAATACAACGATATTGAGACCTCAGTAGAGGAGTTTAAAGCAGGTTGGACACATCTCAAGGAAGGATTAATGAATTGTAAGATGTATCAGTAGAAACTACCAAATGGGAACAAAGAAGATTAAAATACTAAAGGTAATGAAAAGCATCAAGCAACAGTTACAAGAAGTGCTACCAACTTGAAGGATGAAATGCTCAGGGGTCCCTGGGGGGCTCAGTCAGTTAAACATCTGCCTTTGGCTCAGGTCCTGATCCCAGGGTCCTGGGATCGAGCCTTGCATCAGGCTCCCCACTTGGTGGGGAGTCTGCTTCCCCCCACCACCATTCATGCACATGCTCTCTCTCTCTCTCTCTCGCAAAAATAAATAAATAAAATCTTAAATAAAAAGAAAAAGAATGAAATGCTCTAAGAAGCACATATCAAGGCCCCGCATAAATAGCCTACTGAAAATAAAGGGGAAAAGAATCTCAAAATCAGCGGAGTACAAAAAGAAACTTAGTTTCAAAGAAGTACCAGTAAGAATTGCATTGACTGGGATGCCTGGGTGGCTCAGTCAGTTTAGCATCGGCCTTCAGCTCAGGTCATGATCCCAGGGTCCTGGGATTGAGCACAGCATGGGGCCCCTTGCTCAGCGGGGAGCCTTCTTTTCCCTCTGCCTGCCACTTCCCCTGCTTGTGTCTCTCTCTCCTTCTCTCTCTCTTTCTCTGACAAATAAATAAATAAAATCCTTAAAAAATTGGCATTGACTAACAAAAACTATGAAATGCAGAAAAGGATAAAATGACATCTTTTAAAGCAGGGAAGAAAAAAGAGGCCAAACTAGAATTCTATCTCTAATAAAATTACTCTTCAAAAGTTTTCAGGCAAACAAATACTGAGAAAATAATAAAGAAATAATACTTTTCAGGCATGTGCAAAATAATCCCAATCAGAAATAGCAGCAAACAGGAGAAGATGAGAAACAAATCACTGAGAAACATACCAACAAATCTTAAAGAATATTTCTGGATAATGTAATATTCATTGTATCTTCGGGACTTAAACTACATGTAGAGTGAAAATGCATGATGCAGTAATACAGAAAGTAGGAAGGGTAAATCAAGCTGAAATTTTCTGGAGCTTGGAGAGGTGGTATAAGTACTAATTTATATTTAAATGTAATAAGTCTTGGTTGAATTATGTAATCTCTGAAAACAGTGAAAGGAGCCAAGAAGAAAGTATAATCGACAAGCTAGTAGAGAGTGAAATGGTATGAAAAAAATTGATTTACTGGGAAGAAAGAGAGAGAGAGAGAAGCATAAAGAACAGATAGGATATATATCTAGTATAGTAAGATGGTAGCTATAAACCAAATATATCAGCACTTATATTAACATGTATATGGGCAAATACTATAGAGAAAGACTGTCAGACTAAATAAGTATGCTTTAAAATAAATAACTATATATAACTTATAAAAAGCCAAAATGTTTAAAGTTAAAGAATGAAAAAATGTATGACTTTTAAATACTTGTTAAAGCTTGTATAGGTAAGGAATCTTCAGGCAAAAACAAACAAAAAGTATTAGTATAGATAAAGGAGGACTCCTTTAAAATTATGCAGGGTCTGTACACCGAGATTTAATATGCTTCGATTTGTGTGGACCTAGTAGAATAGTATAAAAATACAAAAGCAAAAATTGAGAGAACTAATATGAGAAATGTTTTAAAATGCACAGAGTATAAGGGATTTTAACATACTTCTTTTGGTGACTGATAGAAAAACAGACAGAAATCAGCACAGATAAGAATAAACTTAATATGAAAAACAAAATTCAACTGACATATATGAAGCAACAGTGAATCCAAAATTGACCACAGTTTATTAGTTTATTTCAAGTACAAAAGAATGTGTACCTACAATAAATACATGCTTGTAATAAAGTAAATATCAATGAATTTTAAAAAGATTGATATAATTCAAAGTGTGTCTCAATGGATTCAAATTAGAAATCAATAACAAAAGAAAACTAGAAAATTTTCCAATGTTTAGAAACTAAAAACTACACTTTTATGTAACTCAGACTGAATACGGGATATCAAAATGGGTATCACTTTTTTTTTTTAAAACTGAACGGCTGAATAATAATAAAATTCCAGAACATAAAAACGTGTGGGGATAAAGTTAGAGTTGGGGTCAGTGGAAAATTTATATCCTTAAGCTTCCTTAACAAATTAAATTAAACTTTCTTTAAAAATATTAAAAAAAAAAAGGCTGAACATCAGTAATCTAAGTATCCACCTAAAATGCTATAAGTAATAAAATAAATTTAAGAAATTAGAAGAGAGGAAATAATGATAAGAATATAAATTACTAAAATAGTAAGCAACATTTGATGAAAGGGTAACAAATGCAAATATTAGTTGTTTGAAAGGCCTAATGAAAGTTATAGACTAGGGTGTCTCCGTGGCTCAGTCAGTTAACTGGCCAATTCTTAGTTTTGGCTTAGGTCATGCATGATGTCTGGGTCCTGAAATGGAGCCCTGGGTTGAGCCCCGGGCTCAGTGGGAGTCTGCTTCCTGTCTCCCTCTTCCTGTGATCTCCCGGCCCGCTGCCAATCAATCAGTCAATCAATCTTAAAAAACAAAACCCTCAAACTTCTAAAAATAAATAAATAAATAAAAGACGTTTAGCAAGACAGGTCAAGAAAGAAAGAGATACAGCTTAATAGCAGTAAAAATAAATGACACATCACTAAAGGCATTAAGAAGAATGTAAAAGGCTGCGAATAACATTATGTCAACAAATTTGACAATTTAGATATTATTCTATTCTATAAGCCACCCTACCAAAACTGACAGCTGTCAGGATCTTTCCTCAAGAGAACTTGATGCTCAAATGGCATGTTTGGTGGATTATTATAATTATTAAGGAAGAAATGGTGCCAATCTTACACAAATTCCAGAGAACTGAAAAATAGGGAACTTACCAGTTCAGCATATGAGGGTAGTAGAAACCATACCAAACCCAAAAGGAAAATAACAGACTGATCTCTCTCATGAAAATAGATGGAAAACTTCTAAGAAAAATATAAGCAAATAAAATCCAACAATATATAAAAAGCATAATTCATCACAACCAAGTGTGATTTATTTTAGGAATGTAATTATACTTTAACATTCAAGAAGCAGCAATATAATTCCAGGGGGGGGAAGTAGTAATATGATTATTTCAATAGATAGTGCTAAAATTAAACATTCACTGAAGATTTAAAAAAAAAAAACCTCTTAGAAAAATAGAAATTAAAGCTTTCTACAATGTAAGTTTGTTTTTAAAGTATTTATAACACTGTAACTAAAGATGAATTGTTGAAAGTTTTACTTATGGGATTGGGAAACAAGATACCCACTACTTCTACTCAGTATTGTACTCAAGTCCAAGTTGGTAAAATAAGATAGTAAATAAGTCAGATACAGAAACAAAAAATATTTTCTTTTTATTTAAAGAAGTGCTTTTTTAATGCTTCCTGAGAATCTTGGCAGATACTGTTACTTCTATTCAAATGTTTCACTAATAAGGCATAACTTTCTATCTTTGCTTCCTCATTGCACTCATGATATCTATTACAGTACCAATCACACTGAATGATAATTGTTAACATATATACTCACATCACCATGACTCATTCATCTTTTAGCCCCTAAAACAACAGTATTGGTGTATGATTTGTATTTAATAAATATTTGTTAGGGCAAGATGGACTATAGTTATCTATGATCTACAGGAAAGAACAGAAACCTGTAATGAGGTACGCACACTGATACACAAATATTGCAAATTAAGCATTATAATAGTATTATATCAACTAACAGAAAAGAGAAAGTGAAAAAATATGGTTTTATTTTATTAAGTAGGTGAATAGTTCACAGTACATACCTAAACACGATGGTGGTGTAGTCCACACTCCCTCTAAACAATAGGACTCCCTAGACCCCTGAAGAAAATGGTGATCAAAACACTTGTATTCTACTGAGGAACCATTTTCATAGATTTCTAATGTTGACCTAATTATGACTCCATTTTTAATAAGTGGAGGAGACGCACACACTCCTTTAGATTCTGAAAAAAAAATGATTTTAAAAGCATACAATGAATTTCTATAATAAACATCCAATACTTTAATAATTACTATAGAAATAAAAATAAGATAGGGACGACTGGGTGGCTCAGATGGCTAAACACTGACTTTTGATTTTGGCTCAGTTCATGATCTCGGGGATGTGGGATTGAGCCCCACCTCAGGTTTCATGGTCAACATGGAGTCTACTTGAGGATTTCTCTCCGCTGCCCCTCATACCCCCCAACCCCTGCTCATGCTCTCTCTCTTTCTCTCTCTAAAATAAATAAATATTTTTTAAAAGGAATGAAATGAGATATTTCACGTAAAAGCATTTTTAAGATGTCTGTCAAATTTTAAGTATTGAAAGCATAGTTCTACAATAACTTTGTACTATAAAATTGATGATTGCAATTAGAATCTCATATTATAAAACTGAGAAACATTTAAAACTGGCAAAAGAATAATAATAATAATAATTGTGATTTTATTTTTCCCTTTATTGAGTCAAAAGTGAAAATGTATGAAACCCCTTCGAAGCCATGCTTTCTGTATGTATTTTTTTCTTTATTAAAGAAAAAAATTTTTCTCTAATATTTTTTCTTATTAAAAATTATTTTCTTATTAAAAGCAATAGTGCCATATCCAAGGAGCACATAGAGTCTTTCAATCTGCATCAAGCCCTCTTCTGAAACAATACTCTTCACCAAACCCCCAGAAAAGCAATGTTTTCCACTGGTGTTGATTGTTCACGTTAGAGTGATCAGTCTTCTGATAGTCTGGTGGTTATCTATCAGACCTACTAATTTCTCCCTTTATAAAACTGACTTACTGGAATTAAAAGATGTCAGCATAGTCATCCTATTTAAGTGTATGTGCTTACTGTACATGATCAGATCATTCCCAATTTCTAGATTACAAGATGATGGTGGTAAGTTGGGTGGGGTCTGTCTTATACTTTGAACCCAAGTGGTAATATTAATCACCTGAGAAATTGTCAGAAAGCACTGTTTTACCTTTTCTAATACATAAAGGATATCTCACTTCTCCTCTATTGCATTGTACAGAAAATTCAGACAACGAGGTTGACGGAGATAAGTCATATCCTTCTTTACATACAAAATCTATTAAATCTCCATGTAAGACCTTTCCTTCATACTTCCACTTCATCTCTATGTTATTTCTGTACATGTAATCCACATTAATAGTACATGGCTCTGTAAAACAAAATATTATTTTAAATTATTTATTCATTTGACAAGTATGAAGTTTAATGTATTTTTAAAAGAAAAATTTGACAAGTATCAAAAGCAATGTTTTATATTTAACATTTACATTATTAAAATTCCTCACACATATACACACTTTATTGCTATCAAATTAATTTATACATTTCTTAATATTGTTATATTATGAATTAAAACCACTTAATTTGAACATTAAAAAATATTGTTTAAGCTTATAAGAGATGCACTTTAGACCTAAAGTGAGGTGATACAAAAGGATATACCTTGGAAATAGAAGGGAATAAAAAAAAAGAACCAGGGTAGCAATACTTATATTGGATAAAAGAGATCTAAAACAAAAACTGTAACAAGAGATAAAGAATCATTATGTAATCATAATGATAAATCATTCCAAGAGCATATAACAATTATAAACATATATGCACCCAAAAAAACCCCCAGTCTAACCTTATACCTAAAGGGACCCCCCCAAAAGCCCAAGATTAGTAGAAAGAAGGAAATAATAAAGACCTGAGTAGAAATAAATGATGTAGAGACAAAAAAGAAAGAAAGAAAGAAAGAAAGAAAGAAAGAAAGAAAGAAAGAAAGATCAGTGAAACCAGGAGTTCTTCCTTTGAAAAGAAAAACAAAATTGATAAACCTTTAGCCAGATTCATCAGGAAAAAAAGGACAAAAATAAATAAAATTAGAAACAAAAGAAAAGTAAAAACTGGCACCACAGAAATATGAAGGCTTATAAGAGAATACTACAAAAATTATGCGCCAGCAAATTGGACAACCTAGAAGAAAAAGATATATTCCTAGAAACCTATAATCTTCCAAACTAAATCAAGAAGAAATAGAAAATCTGAACAGACCAATTACTAGTAACAGTATTGAACTGGTTAATAAAACAAAATTCCCAACAAACAAAAGTCTAGGACCAAATGGCTTCATAGACAAATTCTACCAAACATTTAAAGAGTTAATAGCTATTGGGGTGCCTGGGTGACTCAGTGGGTTAAAGCCTCTGCCTTCAGCTCAGGTCATGATCCCAGGGTCCTGGAATCAAGCCCCGCAAGCTATCTGCTCCGTAGGGAGCCTGCTTCCTCCCCTCTCTCTCTCTCTCTCTCTCTGCCTGCCTCTCTGCCTACTTGTGATTTCTCTCTCTGTCAAATAAATAAAATCTTAAAAAAAAAAAGAGTTAATACCTATTCTCCTAAAATTATTCCAAAACATAAAAGAAGAAGGAAAGCTTCCAAATAACATTCTACAAGGCCAGGTTCACCACGATACCAGAACCAGACAGACACTCCAAAGATAACTAAATGCCAATATTTCTGATGAACATAGATGCAAAAATCCTCCATAAATTAGCAGCAAACTGTATTCAACAACACATTTAAAAAATTACCATGATCAAGTGAAATTTATTCTGGAGATGGAAGGATGTTTCAATAGTCATAAATCACTCAATGTGACACTCCACATCAACAAAATAAATGATCATCTCAGTAGATGCAGAAAAACATCTGACATTATAAAAACACTAATAAAGTGGTTTAGAGGAAACTACCTCAACATAATAAAGAACACTTATGATAAACTCAAGCTAACATCATACTCAGTGGTTAAAAATGAAGAGCTTTTCCTCTAAGATCAGGATCAAGACAAAGATGCCCATTCTTGCCATTTTTATTCAACTAAGCACTAAAAGTTCTCGCCATAGCAATCAGGGGAAAAAAAAGACATCCAAATTGATAAGGAAAAAAGTTAAACTGTCACTATTTGCAGATGACATGACACTATACACAAAAACCCCTAAAGACTCCATTAAAAAAAAAACTACTAAAAGTAAAAAATGAATTCAATAAAATTGTAGGAATCAAAATTAATACACAGAAATCAACTGCATTTCTATGCACTACTAACAGAGTAGCAAAAATAGAAATTAAGAAAACAATTCTATTTATAAATATGCCAGAAGAATAAAACACCTAAGGATAAACTTAACCAAGGAGGTTAAGACCTGTACTCTGAAAACTACAAAACATATTGATGAAAGAAATTGAAGCTGACACAAAGAAATGGAAAGACATTCCATGCTTATGGATTGGAAGAGTTAATATTGTTAAAATGTCCATGCTAATTAAAAGCAATCTACAGATAAATGCAATTTCTATTGAAATACCAATAGCATTTTTCATAGAACTAGAACAAGTAAGCCTAAAATTTGTATGGAACCACAAAAGATTCCAAATAACAAAAGCAATCCTTAGGAAGAAGAACAAAACTGGAAGTATCACAATCTCTGACTTCAAGATATATGACAAAGCTGAAGTAATCACAACAGTATGATACTAGCATAAAAGTGCACACATAGATTTATGGAAGAGAATAGAGATCCCGGAAATAAATTCATGAGCATGTGGTCAGTTAATCTATGACAAAGGAGGCAAGAATATTACAATCGGAGAAAGAGAGCTCTTCAATAAATGATGCTGGGAAAACTGGACGATGACATGCAAAAGAATGAAACTGGAGACCTTTCTTATACCATACACAAAAATTAACTCAAAATGGATGAAAGACCTAAATGTGATACCTGAAATCACATAATTCCTAGAAAAAAGCATAGGCAATAATCTCCTTGGCTTTGACCTTAAGAACATGTTTTCTAGATATGTCTCCTGAGGCAAGGGAAATAAAAGCAAATATAAACTACTGGGACTACCAAAATAACAAGCTTTTGCACAGAAAAGGAAACATCAACAAAACAAAAAGACAACTCACTGAACAGGAGGAGGTATTTGTGAAGGATACATCTGATAATGGGTTAATATCCAAAATATATAAGGAAGTTATAAAACTCAACAAAAAACCAAATAACCCAATTAAAAAAAAATGGGCAGAGGACCTGAATAGACACCTTTCCACAGACACATGAAAAGATGCTCAACATCACTCATTATCAGGGAAATTAAATCAAAACCACAATGAGATATTACCTCACACCTGTGAGAATGGCTAGAATCAAAAAGAGAAGTCACAAATGTTGGTGAAGTTGTGGAGGGAGAAAAAAACCCCTCATGCTGCATTGGTTGGAATGTAAATTGCTGCAGCTACTGTGATGAACATTACGGAGGTTCCTCAAAAAATTAAAAATAGAAATACTATATGATCTAATAATTCCACTTCTGGGTATTTACTCAAAGAAATTGCTGAAAACAGCAATTCAAAAGCTGTATGCACCCCTATGTTTATTGAAGGATTGTTTACAATAACTAAGATATGGCAGCAACACTGTGTCCATATAATGGAATATTACACAGTCATTAAAAAGGATGAAACCTTGCCACTTATAACAACATGGATATATCTAGAAGGTATAATCCTAAGTGAAATAAGTCATGGAAAGACAGATACCATATGATTTTCTTTTATGTGGAATCTTAAACATAAAATAAATGCATAAACAAAAAAAACCCCAGAAATTAAGTCATATATAAGAAAACAAATTGATGGCTGCCAGAGGGGACAGGAAGATGGGAATGGGCAAAATAGGTGAAGGGGACTGGAAGATACGGGATTCTGATTACACAATGAATAAGTCATGAGGATAAAAGGTACAGCAGAGAGAATTTAGTTAATGATATTGTAATAACATTATATGGTCACTGTTGGTATCTACATTGGTGGTGTGCATAGCATAACATTTAGACTCATTGAATCAGTGTGCTGTACCCCCAAAATAATGCAACATTGTGTACCAACTATACTTCAGTAAAAAACATATATGTACATATATGTATACATATAAATGTATATTAGAGTCACTTAGGTTAAGCATGATCTCCTCTCTATAAAATAAAAGTCATGAGGGATGCCTGGATGGCTCAGTTGGTTAAGTGTCTGACTTTTGATTTTGGCTCAGGTCATGATCTCATGAGTCTTGAGATCAAGCCCCCAGGTTGGGCTCCATGCACAGTGCAGACTCTGCTTGAAAATTCTCTCTCTCTGTCCCTTGCCCCACTCATGGGCATACTCTCTCTTTTTCTCTCTCTCTAAAATAAATAAATGAGTGTTTAAAAAAAAGTAAAAAATCATGAAATACAAAATGTATTTATTGTACATTATTTGGGAGAGACTTACCACTTGAGGTACATCAAAGAACAAAACAAAGACCCCCCACCCTCATGGAACAAATGGGAGAAACACATAAGGACAAGCAATAGCTATAATAAATATATGGGTTTATAATCTCTGGCCATCTTTAAACCACATGCCATAAATTAGAAGGGGAATGAGTAGTGGAGGGAGAGGAGGGGGTATAGAAAGGGATGAGGTAAGAGAAGTTATACTTTGAAGCCATGTCGTTAGGATAAGCCTAAGGAAAAAATAGTATTTGTACAAACGAGTGAACCATGGCATTTTTGGAGGGAAGGGTGTTCCAGGAAAAGGAAACAGCCCTGAGGTGAGAGCATACTTAGCTTATGTGAGGAAGGGCAAGGAGACAGAGTGGCTAGAGTAGAATGAGACAGGGAAGATCAGTACTGGGAGGTTAAAAAGGTTCATAATGTCTGGAACAATAATTCACAGATGGAAGATTCTGCTTGTTATTACACCATTTTTCCCATTTGTAGTGAGAATACTTGAAGTTCCTAAGGATAAATAAGATGTACTGAACTCTGCCTCTTGGCCTGATGACAGTAAATGATCTTCATTCGGTATTTGCTTTAATTTATTAGCACCAAGTCTATGTGTCTAGAGGCAATTTTTCCAGAAACAGCATGATAGATTTTCTTAAACTTTCCAGTCTTTATCCTCAGAGATGACTGTACTTCCATTCAATGCATTTTCAGTCACATCATCAAAAACTTAGCATCAAAAACCACTATGAAAATATGAGGGTAACAGGAAAGTTATAGGTAGACATACTTGAATTTGAACAAGAACAGCAGCTTAAGAATGACTTGGAATAGAGAAACCACCAAGCAGATGTTGAAAGAGCTAAAGACTTCAAATTTAAATATATATATACAATATAAATAAAATAAAAGGAAAATAAAAATGGTTGCAATATACATTGTTGTATCTTGCATCATCATCAAATGAATAATATAATTTACATAAATAAAACTTTTATTACAAGTATGAAAAATCAAAGTCATTGAAAAACAAAAAACCTGTGGCCATTAGAAAATCAAAAAATCCTCAGTTGAGTAATACTTAAACAAGCCAAATCAAATATAACTTAAATCAACCAAATCAAATAAAAATAAACTCAGTTGATTAGTACTTAAATAAACCAAATTAAAATAATTTTAGTTGTTGGGTTAACAATATATGATTAAAATATTCAAGTTGACAAGGATTAAGAAAACTACTACATTAATCCTCTGATGGTAGAGTTGTAAATCAGATTAACTTTCTGAAGGACAATTTAGCAATTAACAGAAAAATAATTAAAATTCCAGATCTTTTTGATCCAGAAATTCTTCTTCAGAAAATCTGAAAAAAGATACCCAAAACAAAATCAAATATGTGAAATAAATATACTTAATTTTAAAAATTAAAAAATAAAATGTTTTTTATATGTGCATTTAGTACAAAATGTATTGTTTGGAATGTAAAAATGTTGAAAGCACACTAAACTTCCATCAAAAAGTGATTAATTTAATTATGACATATCTATATTTTCAATCTAAAATATACTTAAAGTAATCACAAATATGTTTTTATTTGCTCAACAAAATAGAACAAAGGTGACCATTTAAGTGAGGAATTGACAGCCAAGAAAGCTATTAACAATATCCTCTACCAAGGAAAGAACTGGATTGATTATTCTCTCCAAATGGCATTCTGAGGACAATATAGAGAGAGACACTGAGGTTATCAGTTAGGAGAAAATAATTAGTCACTAAAATGTGAATCTATTTAATGTCACTGAAATGTGCACTTAAAAATGGCTAACATGGTAAAGCTTTGTTGTTCATATTTTACCACAATTTAAAAAAGTAGTAGGTAAGAATAATGTAGTTTTAGACCCTCTGATGTTAGATTTTCTGCTTACAAAAATGAAAAGGAAAAACTCTTGGAGAAAAAAGATTTATACAAAAATCATCATTTCCATGCAATAAAATGTTATATAAAAATCACATAAAATACAAACATAATGGTATAAGAAATTCAATGGGCTGTTAAAAAAGGAATAAGTTCTAGGGTTCTAACGTATATAATAGTGACTATAGTTTACAATTTTGTTTTGAATACTTGAACGTTACCGAGAGAGTAGATCTTAAATGCACTCATAGTAATGACAAGAACAACAGTGATACAACTATGACTATGTGAAATGAAGGGAATGTCAATTAACCTTATTGTAAAACATATGTGTATCAACTCACTGTATGGTATAACTTAAATTCATATGTCATATGTCAATTGTATCTCAATAAACCTGGGAAATTAAAAAAAAATGTGTTCTCTGTCTTACCTAAGCAAATAGGTGGGGATGACCATCTTCCTTGTTCACAATGAGATACTTTTGCGCCACTCAGTAAGTAATATTCATTGCATCTATATTCTACTGAGGATCCTGTTGTGTAGCTTGCTAATAATCCACCAACAACAGCCCCATTTATTATATCAGGTGGTGGCTTACAATTCTCATTATTTTCTAAAAAAAAGAGGTTATTTTAAAATTAATATGATTTATAACAACATAATGATACCATATAATTACTCATACTATTGTACCTTGTTATTTATAGTATATAGTTTAAGACAACTGTTTTCTAAATTCTCCAGAAATGAGAAAAATGCTATTCAGACCAAATATTTTAAAAATTTATGTAGTAAGAATAACAGCAAATGTTTTGCCTAAAAACACATATTCATATCTCTCACTTTTCTTGCTTATGAAGGA
This sequence comes from Mustela erminea, assembly GCF_009829155.1. Taxonomy (NCBI): domain Eukaryota; kingdom Metazoa; phylum Chordata; class Mammalia; order Carnivora; family Mustelidae; genus Mustela; species Mustela erminea. The sequence goes on from NC_045630.1 coordinate 38,247,967, forward strand.
ATCATGATAAAAATATTCTTAAAATGTATAGAAAGGTAAACAATGACCTGAAGATTATGGTCAGTTCTAAAACTACCCTTTGTTATCACCCACTTTTATTTTTCAATTCTCATTCCTTTCATTCCAGATCTCAGTCAATCCATGGATGACATTGTCTACTTTTTCTCTCTTCACTTTTTCTCCTACTCTTCTCATTTCTTTAGCATCCTTAATAGCTTTTCTCTTATGCAATAAATATCGTAAGTAAACATGGTTGCGGAGATCTTTCTAGGAGAGATCAAGAAGTAAGAAGGGTAACAGGAAGGGTAGCACCCAGGAGTGGCAATGTAGCCTGATTGTGCATGTTAGTGAAACAGAAGACCGAGGACAGGTCTCAGAGGGTACAGGGCTCAGACTGGCCAGATCCGTAAGTAATACCAGAAGGACTGACCCAAAGACAGGAACAGAGTGCTCTAATATGACTTTGTAGGACATGAAAGGAGAGGAAGTAGACCATGATTATGGCCAGTCACCCAATCGACTACTACTTATGTGCTTTCACTTAAACCTCAGAAGTCCTGGAGTCAACAGATCAGATAACAGTGTTTAGTACTAATGTGTATTCAAAAAAAATTTTGTTTTAGTTTCCCACTTCTTTACATTGGGTTAAATTCTACAGAAGGCTTCATATACACACAAAAAGCAGCAGAGTAGGTGCTGAATCAGGGTGTTTTATAACTTTTCTAAGCAGTAGTCTCTTGCTAGAAATATATAGATTAAATAAGGAAAATGAAAAAATTTTAAACAACAGGCTTAGCTATTGCTGGTAAATGTAGCATACACACCAACACACTCAGGAGGACGTGTCCATTTTCCACGTTTACAAGTTATTTCTGTTGATCCTCGGAGATGATACCCACTTTTACATTCATATGCCACTTTATCCCCATTGTAATAAATCGTAGAGTCCAGGTTTGCTGTACCATTCTCAATGATGGGTGGGTCCCCACAGGCTGTCTTCTCCTTTTCTTCTGAAAAGAGACATTTTGTATACACATGTGTATAGCTACACATGCAGACTTCATTTAGGGGAAACTGATAAAGGTGTTGCTAACCTATGCATGTTGGAGGTTCTGTCCATTTTCCATTTTCACAACGTATTTCTTCTGACCCCTGGATCTCAAAATTAAGTTCACATTCTATACGAACTGTTTCTCCATGACGATAAGTCGTTGAATATGTTTGAATTTTGGAGTGTAGAGGCAGAGGTGGAGGAGGACATCGATTTCTTTTTCCTGATATAAAATATTACCAGAGTTAGTCATATAATTACAAAAAATAATGTGTAGATTTAATAAGCACCATTCCTAGATCCAAGTACCATAGGAAGCATGGTAGGCAGACCCTAGGGTCACCTGTTGATCTCCACTTTTGATGTTTTTAACGTTCGCTTCTTTGTGTGATAACCTTCCCCTGTGACTTGCTTCTAATCAACGAGAGCAGCAAAGATGATGGGAGTATGTGATTACGTATGCATGATATGCAACATAGTATGGTAAGGCCATTCTTGCTGAGAGATTGTCTCCCTGCTGATTTTGATAAAAAGCAAGCACCCACATTGTGAGCTTCCCAAAGGGGGGTGGTGCAACAAGACAAGGGGCAGAGGGCTGCCTCCAGCTGGCAGCCAAGAAGAAACTGAGGCTCTCAGTTCAGCTGTCCGCAAAGCACTCAATGCTACCAATAACCACGAGTTTGAAAGCAGATTCTTCCCCAGTCCAGCCTCAGATGAGAATGAAGCCCCAGCTGACTCTTTAATTGCAGTTTGTTCAACAGAAGTGCAGAGGAGCCAGATAAGCTAGGCTCAGACTCCTACAGAAATTGTGAAATAATACAAGTGTGCTGTTTTAAGTCGCTAAATTTGTAATGCATTGTTTTTTTTTGTTGTTTTTTGTTTTTTTTTTAAAGATTTTATTTATTTACTTGACAGAGAGAAATCACAAGTAGATGGAGAGGCAGGCAGAGAGAGAGAGAGGGAAGCAGGATCCCCACTGAGCAGAGAGCCTGATGCGGGCCTTGATCCCAGGACCCTGAGATCATGACCTGAGCCGAAGACAGCGGCTTAACCCACTGAGCCACCCAGGCGCCCTGTAATGCATTGTTATGCACCAATAGAAACCTAAAAAAAGCAAGCAAATTAAAACAGCATTCGTTATCTCCTCTAATCCTAAAATAACTTTATTAAGAAGGATAATTATTTCTCTCATAGATAAATAAACTGAAATTTCTGAAGTAAATAAATTAACTATTAAGTAGTGGATCTGTTCTTTTTTTTTAAGATTTTATTTATTCATTTGATAGACAGAGATCACAAGTAGGTAGAGAGGCAGGCAGAGAGAGAGGAGGAAGCACGCTCCCTGCTGAGCAGAGAGCCCAATGCAGGGTTCAATCCCAGGACCCCAGGATCATGACCCAAGCCGAAGGCAGAGGCTTTAACCCACTGAGCCACCCAGGTGCCTCATGGATCTGTTCTTGTACCTATGACTATATGAATTAAATCTGTTCTTCAGTATTCTAAAACACAGACTGTATTAATGTCCTATTGCTGTTGTGACAAATTATTACAATTAAGTGGCTTAAAATAGCAGAAATTTATTCTCTTACAGTTTTGGGAGCCAAAATCAAATTGGGGCTAAAATCAAATTGTCGGGAGAGCTGCATTCCTTCTGCAAGTTTATGACTCAGCTTTTTTGCCTTTTCAAGCTTCTGGAGGCTGCATGCATTCTGAGGCACATGACCTTTCCTCCTATTGCTCCAACCTCTTGTCACATCTCTATTCCTCTTTTGTAGTCAGATTTCCCTCTGCCTCCCTCTTATAAAGAGGCTTGTGATTATATTGAGGGTCCACAATTAGACCCTCAGAATAATCAGAAATTATTCCTACCTCAAGATCCTTAACTTTATCACATGTGCAAAGTCCCTTTTGCTGTGTAAGTAAGGTAACATTCATTAGTTCCAGGGATTAGGATATAATTTATTTTTATTGAGCCAACTTCACTACCTACGCTACATCTAATGACTATTTACTAGAGAAAATAATAGGCACGTTGGCATGCTAATTTGGATGTGGGGTGGAGTAGATATTAAGCAGGTTTGCAATTTATTTCTGTAATAAAATGCTACACTTTGCTAACTATCTTCTTCTCTACTGTTAGACCAAGTCTCTTGGGCAGGACGGGAAAATTAAAAACAAAAACAAAAACATTAATGCTATCATTTGGTGCATTTAAAGAGTTAGGATCATCCTGGGCAATCTCATCTCATGCCCCTGGTCATCTCCCTCTTTCACCCCTCCCAACATTTGCTTCAAATCTTCGCCCCCTCCTCCAAGTTCCACTTTCCTGTCTTTCTCTTGTTGATCAATAATGATATTATTTTCTATACGACAGAGTATATATACTCTCCATCCCCTCCAATCCTCAAAATCCTATTTACCTTTCGGTTCAAATGGTATCCATCACCTCCAAAAATGCTATCCCACATCATACCAATCAAAATCTTCAGTGTTTGTTCAAATAATTTATATCTGAATTTATTATATTTGTCACATTGTGTCAATTACCTTTTTAAATTTGTTTCCTCTGCTAGGCTTGGACTTCCTTCATCTATCATTGTAGGTATGTTTAAATGATGTGTGAATTGTCTCCCAACAGGTGATCATACTGTCTGCTTGAACATGTCCGGTGATAGAAACTTGCCATAGACATTACATTTTAGGAATACTCTTACTTGAGGATCATATTTTTCATTTTGACTCTGAGTAATATATATTTTTTAATTTTTCTGTTCTTTACCCCATCATTTTGAAGACTGTAGTTTCACATCAGGAAATATGTGGCCAACTAAGAACCCTCACAAAACCACCAGCATGAGATAACTGAATCTGGTAATTCCCAATAAGTAAAATGTATTCATTATAATGAAAAAGTTTAAAAGTTACATCCACTCTACAAACTAATACAACCTTTAAGATTTCTTAAATTTTTCTTCAATTTCTTAAGATTAAATATTGCTGAAAATATCTAGCAATGATTTAAAAGACCATATTTATTTTTAAAAAATAGCATTCCACATAATACCCTCCATGTCATTCCACGTCATTGCAAATGGCAAGATTTCATTCTTTTTGATGGCTGAGGTCTCATAAGTCAGTCAAAGAAAGACAAATACTGTATGATTTCACTCATATGTGGAATTTAAGAAACAAAACAGATGGACCCAGGCAAAGGGAAGGAAAAATAAAATTAGACAAAAACAGAGAGGGAGGTAAACCATAAAAGACGCTGAATTCTAGGAAACAAACAAGGTTGCTGGAGGGGAGATGGGTGGGGGGATGGGGTCACTGGGTGATGGGCATTAAGGAGGGCACCTGACGTCATGAGCACTGGGTGTTGTATGCAACTGATGAATCACTAAACTCTACCTCTGAAACTGAAAAAAAAGAAATAGCACTCAGGACAAGAATTAGATAATATCAGAAACATTTTTGCATAGAAATTAACCTAATTAAGACACAATATTTTATTTGTATGAGTATGAAATTTTAAAAATTACCTTCACATACAGGAGATGCTGGGTACCAACCGAAGTTATAGCACTGAATTAAGTCAGATCCACTTAGATAATAATTTTTATGACAGAAAAACTGAACTACATCTCCTTCTTCGTAAGTTTGCTTTATAGGATGAAAATAACCATTTTCTATTAATCTTAAAGAAGAGCACTTTATTCCTAAAAATGAAAGCACAAATAAAACTCAAAAAATGTGTTATTTTTTCTGTTGAACAATATACCATGTCTAGAATAGAAAGGAGTAAATTTGCCATATTTTTTTACATATAACAAAAGCTTGCCAATTTCTGTATTTATTAAATATCATTAGGCTTATTCTAATTTAATTATCTGAGCAAAGAGAAATTCTTTTTCTACTTGAGAGCTTTAAATGATCAAAACCGGTGATCAGCATAATTAAAACCCGAAGCAAAAAAAAAAAAAAAAAAAGGTATGAAAAATGAAACATGAGTGTGACAATTTATATACACTACTGGATGAGAGAAAAATTTTTAAATGAGACTAGATTGTCCTTAAAATGAGAACCTACTGGTACATTTTGGTGTGAGAGACCATCCATATGTGTGGCATTCTACCTCCTCTGTCTTCTTTCCCCCAGTAGTGTAGTAGCCAGTAGCACACTCGTACTGTATTTTGTCCTTCACTCTGAACGTTTTCTGCGTCGTGGAATAATTCCCATGATCTAATTCAGGGACCAAACATGTTTCTAAAAAAAAAAAAATCAACTTTATTTATTTTATGAACTTTATCACTAAAACTATAATATTAAAAATAAATCTCAAAATGTATTTTCAGAAAATCTGAAGCATATTTGGCCGAATCAAACTTCAGCAAAATTGAAAAATAGCCAGTTTGCCTTTGCGTCTCTAGTTCCTGTTTTTCTTTATACATCTTGTGTCTTAATGCCACCAGTCTTCTATTCTTAAAATTCTGGTCTAGTATACTTGGCAGAAGGCAACAATTCAACTGAAGGCTTGTACAGTAACAATTTTTTGAGTCTGTGTCATTTGAGGATTTATACAATTTAAGCAACTAACAACACACTAACAAAGTATACATATTCAAATTATTGGATTATTTTAAGTATATCTGATACTGGTTTACCAATAAAGATAATGAGTGTTACCTCAAATTCCTCTCTAATAAAGGAATTAGCAATTTATATATGTTGTGAGAAATAGGCTTGAGGTTTTTTTTCATCCTATTCCATTCCATTCCAGAATTTTTTTTTTTAAAGATTTCATTTACACACTTGAGAGAGAGAGATCCCAAGTGGGAGGGAGAAGCAGACTCCCTGCTGAGCAGGGAGCCGGACACGAGGGTCAATCCCAGGACTCCAGGATCATGTCCTAAGCCCGAGGTAGATGCCCTACCGACTGAGCCACCCAGGCACTCCTATTCCATTCCATACTTTTCTTTATAGTATAAAGTAGGAACTACTTCCACCTTTTAGTTATTGTGAAAATGTTGCTAGGAACATTGTTGTACAAAAGTCTGTTTGAGTCCCTGCTTTCCCTCTGGATATATACCTAGAAGTGGAATTACTGGATGCCAAGGTAAATCTATGTTTAATTTTTAGAGGAACTTCCACCAACCCAAGTGTCCACCCATGGATAATGGATAAACAAAATGTCTATAGATGATCTGTCTATCTATATACACACAATAAAATATTATTTAGCCATAAAAAGAACGTAAATTCTGATGCATGCTACAACATAGATGAACCTTGACTACATTATGCTAAGTGAAGTAAGTCAGACACAAAAGGATAATATTGCGTGACCCTTCTTATACAAAATACTTAAAATAAGGAAATTGATAGAGACAGAAAACAGAAGTTACCAGATACTGGGGTAGGGTGGGGGATAGACAGGTTTATTGTTTAATGGGTACGAGTTTCTGTTTGGGTTGATGAAGAAGAAATAATGGTGATGAAGAAGAAATAATGGTGATGGTTATACAACATTGTGAATGTACTGAAGGCTCCTGAATTGTACACTTAAAAATAGTTAAAATTTCATGTTATGTATATTTTATTGCAATAAAAAAAAAAAGATCAGGGGTTGCCAACGGTTGGCAGAAGGAAAAATGGGTGAACAGGTGGAACACAAAGGATTCATGGGCATTGAAACTATTCTGTATGATATCTCAGTGGTAGACACATGTTATTATACATTGGACAGAATCCACAGCATGTATAACACAAAGAATGAACCCTAAAGTATGAACTTTGGTTAATGCAGCAAATATACCACACTACATGCAAAATGTTAATAATAGGGGAAATCAAATGTGGCCAAGGACAGGAAGTGGTATATGGGAATTCTCTGTACTAGCTGTCCAATATTTCTGCAAATCTAAGACTGCTCTAAAAATAAGTGTATTGATATTAAAAAAAACTAAGTAAGAACTAGTAGAGTAGGTGAATTGAAGGAGTTGGGAACTCGTGGATGGAAACACCTAACATTTAAGAAAAACAATATGATATGAGCTTCTTGCCTTTACAGACATACAAAAAATCAATTACATTAAATAAAAATGACTATCAATATAAGAAAGTACTAGTTTTTTTAATCTTTATCTTTAGTTTTAGGAAATGATTCTTTTTTTTGTAGCACAAAATTTTTTAATAATAAGCATTATGACAAAAATATGTCCTCATAATTGTTAGAAATATATGTAAAAAAACTATGAATTAGCCTAAAAAAAAGGCAATCTGAATCAATTTTACTCGATTTAGGAAATGATTCTTAAACACATACCATGTTCCTTCCTACAGGTAGGTTGAGAAGACCATCCATCAGCAAGACATTGAACTACTTCTTCATCCTTTCCTCCAGTGGTTTTATATCCTGAATTACAACTATAACGCATGTTCTCTTGAATTTTGTACATTAATTTTACATCAGAGATGTAACCATTTCTCAACTCAGGCTTAACGCATTTTTCTATGGGGAAAAAAAAACTTTGCTTAATTTGGTGAAATTAAACTTGTCTTTTACTTGTAAAACTAAGGCAAAAGTTTAATATTTTTCTTGGAATTTAAAGGACAGAGAAAAAAATTCACTCCAGAATTCCTTGATTTGATTTAATTTTGGAATTATCCTGCGTATTCTAAATCAAATTTCTTAAAAAACTGATTCAACTTGACAATGACATTCTTTGTATTTATTAACTTCAGTTCTTATTGTGACTCCCACCCCTATAACATCTACTTTTAGAAAACATAATAGAACTCTTCTCCTAATTGTCATTAATGACAAATAGAAGGAATTTCATTTGGGTTGACTTCCTAATATTTAAAATCTACTGTGTTTGACAAGTTTCAACACCATGTAACAAAAGCACACACCTAACTTATGGGTCCTTAAATAAGTCTGCAGATACCTTAAGATGAAAACTACGTTCATTTTTTTTAACTCAGCAAATGATCACCTAGCTGTACAGTAAGTCTGTGTAGCCTATCCCCAGTCAGTCCGTGTAGACCGTGACTGAATCATAGACCTGTTACTCAAAACCTTTGAGTTTGCAGTTATTTTTTTTAGCAGATGCTTGCAACCGTGTTGTGTTAGATAATAAATATACCTCAGCACTGAATGAGCTCAGTAATTTTTTTAAGCCCTACTATTAGAAGCCAAGAAATATATATGGATTACCTCAGTGAAGCAGGTCTATGCCCACTTTATAGATGAGAAGCTTAGGCTCACAATGTTCTCTCCCCAGTGAGGGAGCATAATTCAAATACAGGCAGGTTAACTGCAGAGGTTCTATCTTAACGATTAGACTACGTGCTAAACCTGAGCTCTTCTTTCTGGTTCCGATTTCAAAGCTCCTGCTAATGTTTCATTTATTTTTAAACTCTATATATTAATCAATCTTTCTTTCTCTCTTCCTTTCTTTCTTTCTTACTCTCTTTCTTTCTGTGGTCTATTTAATACTAAAAGTGCAATGCTTAAATTTATGGTCTGTTCTCCAGTCATGGGAAGGATAATTATCCTACATGGATATGCTCACTATACATACCAAGCACCATCATACTCATTTCCTCTTCGAAATGAAAAGCAGGCCCAACTGAAACCTCTACTCTGTAAAACAGAGCTTAGAGAGTCCTTTCTTTGTTCAAGAGAGGTCAGCTGATCTAATGGAAGCCCATTAATAGTTTGCCTATAGGGTAGCCTGGCATGAAATAATGAGATGAACCAATCAGATTTCTTTTTTCTAAATTTGAACTCAAAATTCAGAAAACACATTTTTCTGAATCTATGGGAAAAGGAGTTGGCACACAAAGAAGAGAGAAGTTTTTCAAAGGATAAAACACTAGAGGAACAATCGTATTCTTCCTAAGTCCGGTGTCAAGCATTTTTCTGGCTTCCTATGCACTATTATCTGTATAAGTTCCTCATTCCTTAAAGTAACTCATTTGCATCTGTTTCTTACAGTATTATAATACCATTTTCAGTAAGTATCCATATTCTCTTTACAGGCACTCTAAAGAACAAAGACAATAACATTTTATTTATTTATTTATTTATTTTTAAAAGATTTTTATTTATTTATTTGACAGAGGGAGATCCCAAGTAGGCAGAGAGACAGGCAGAGAGAGAGGAGGAAGCAGGCTCCCTGCGGAGCAGAGAGCCCGATGCGGGGCTCGATCCCAGGACCCTGGGAATCATGACCTGAGCCGAAGGCAGAGGCTTTAATCCACTGAGCCACCCAGGCTCCCCGACAATAACATTTTAATAAGAAATACTATATACAGAATTTCAGAATATGCCTTCATTTTGTAAAAGAAAGAATGGGTCGGTAATTTCTTCTTATCTACCAAAAGGTTTCACCACCCACCAGATTTTCTTGGACCTTTATGAATTGCTCTCCTTAAATATTATAAATACTTTGTGGACATAACCCACACACTCACTGTAGCAACATGGTTCTGGAGACCAGCCCTCTCGGGTACATGTGACTTCTGCCTCTTGTTTCCCAGTTTCAGTTGTATAACCAGCCAAGCAGGAAAACAACAGTTTTTCATTTATTTTCATTGGAAAGTAATAGCTTTTAAAAGAATAGTAATAGTAGGCAATCCTTCCATTTTCCACACTAGGAAGACCACAGGGTTTCTCTGAAATGAGTAAATATCAAGCTGAAAACAGAAAGGTATATCTAAAACCATAGGATGTGTGATCAAATGGCAGCAAATTTTAAAGTTCAAAGTGTTTGAAGCCACCTGGACCAGTACTTATTTTTATTACCTCACTTTTTAAGGGACTTCTGTGGCAATGTTTTTCAATCAGAATTAATCTACTAGCAACCCCAATAACCAATTGTCAGAATAAAACTGGTCAAGCCACTTCCTCAGGGAAGCTTTCCATAACTTTCCTCAGGGAAGCTTTCCATAACTTTGTAAAAATTTCTATTTCTAATAGAAATATAATGCAAGCCACATATGTAATTTTAAATTTTCTAGTAGTCACATTAATAAAAGGAACAGTTGAAGTTAATTTTAATAATAGATTTTATTTAACCCATTAAAATATTAAGAAGGTTTTTCTTTTTTTTTTCTTACTAGTCTGAACTTGAGTATATTTATACTTACAGCACTCCCAACTTGGACTAACCACATTTCAATAGCTGTATGCAGCTAGTGGCCACCATATTGGACCGCTGAGTTTAGAGTAGATGAAGTTCCACTTAAGATATGCAAACCCACAAAATTTTAAAATGAATGGCTTTTTTTTTAAAAAAGAAAAAGACAGACAACTAATTAAAAAATAAATAAAAGACTTCAGCAAGAGCTTTACAAAACAGGAAATATATGTGGTCACAGACTTTATAAAAAGTACTCAGCTTTCTTTGGCAATATTAAAGCAGAATATACACGTACTATTTTTTAAAAAGCACTCATCCCTTATGAACACTGATGCAAAGGTTCTCAGCAAAACACTAGCAAACAGAATTCAGCAGCATATTAAAAGGACCAATGAGCAAGTAGATTTTGTCCCTGGAATGCAAGGATGGTTCAACATGTGAAAACTGGTCAATGGTATACATCACATCAATAAAATGAAAGAAGGAATAAAAGTATTCTTCTGTCCACCCAACAACATGTAAAAGAATGTTCATATCAGCACTATTTATGTAGTTCCAAACTGGAAACAAGCCAAATGCCCATTCATGGAAGAAAAGATAAACACATTTTAGACATGCATTCAGTGGAATATTACACAACAATACAATGCTGAATGTCATGCAGCAGTGGTGAATGTTCGATAGTGAATCTCACAAACATATTATTCAGTAAAAGAAGCCTGTCACACGTAAGTAAACATTACATGTACTGACATACATTTTTATTGAGGTATAATTGATGTATAACATTTTATTAGTTTGGGTATACAGCACAATGATTTCACGTATATATTTGCACATATTGCAAAATCATCTCACAATAAATCTAGCTAACATCTGTCACCACACACTTATAATTTTTTTTCCTTGTGATGAACACTTTTAGGATCTGCTCTCTTAGCAACTTTTAAATAGACAATACAGTTTTGTTAACACACATGTGAACACATACAGGGAAAATTGTGACAAAGAAATAAGGTGATTATAGGATACATTCATTAAGAGTTATTTGTGGTTAGAAGGAAATTAGAAGTAATGATATGTCCATCACAAGGAAGATAGAAAAGTAAAATATATGAAACACTATGCACAGTTAAAAGCAAGAGAATAGATTCAGCAACACGGGAATATATTTAAAAGGTAGCAAGTAAAACAAAACAGTAAGGAGATCAAACTGATGGCAAGCTTTCATTTATGTGACTATAAAGCACATACACAAACAAGACATAGTTCAGAAAGATAGTTACATATATATGAATATGTCAAATACACAACAGTGACTCCCAGTTTGGTGCTAGGGGAAATGGAATTCAGGGTCAGGGATATAGGGAGGAAATGTATAAATAAAGCAAAAGTGGAACATTTCATAGGCCAATGATGATTGAATGTTATAAAATGAGAGGTACCATTAATTCAATTCTTGCCCCTAGTGTTCCTAATGGGGTGAGGGAAAGCATGGAAATATGAGATTATGGTTAGCTTTTTTGTCTGTTTGTTTGAGTAAAAGGAGATTATAATCATATAATAACTAGGAAATTATCTGGAAAACGCAATGTCTTCTATTTAAAATATTTTATTTAATTGTCAGAGAGAGAGAGAGCACAAGTAGGAGGCATGGCAAGCAGAGGAGAAACAGGCTCCCCGCTGAGCAAGGAGCCCGATATGGGACTCCATCCCAGGACCCTGGGACCATGACTGAGCTGGAGGTAGATGCTTAACCAGCTGAGCCACCCGGGCATCCTGCAGAAAATGTAATATCTTCGTGGTATATAGATGTAGAGAACTATATCAGCTGATTTTTCCCTATTTAGAAAAATAAAACCAAAGGAAATAATTCATGCAAAAGTTATCTTATTGTAGAATTGAATGTATCAAATAAGATGAATTCTATTTATTTCACTTTCATAATTTTAACTGCAGACACTTTTTTGGTAGGAAATTTATAGTAAACTATTACCTAAAAGGCAATTATAGGGACACCGGGGTGGCTCAGTTGGTTAAGCGGCTGCCTTTGGCTCAGGTCGTGATCCTGGCATCCTGGTATGGAGTCCCACATCGGGCTCCTTGCTCGGCAGGGAGCCTACTTCTCCCTCTGCCTCTGCTGCCACTCTGCCTGCCTGTGTTCCCTCTCTCTCTGACAAATAAATAAATAAAATCTTAAAAAAAAATAAAAGGCAATTATAATTCATAGGATATTTTATCTCAACAAATTTCCAAAAGTGTTTATTTTAGAAAAGTCTTATTGCTGTGTGGTTTCCTCATTTGTATATTTACTCTTGCTGACACCTAATTATCCTTTCTTGTTTCTTATCTCTACAGCCTAATAACACTACTAACTATTCCTAAATAACCCACACTTGCACATTGCCTGTCTCACTCAACTTATTCACACACCAGGCAATCTGGCTATAAAGATTTCTAAGAGTTAAGAAGTCCGCGTGTACTAATTTGTCTGCACAGTCCTAACTTATACTGTTGTCTCATATAACTATTAATAGAGTTCCATTTCATCCTCAAAAGTTTATCTGCATAATCAATTATACAGTCTTCCTCCTAATCACTACAAAATTTCAACCACTGAATAAATTAGGATAAAAATCAAAGGGTAAAGATTCCAAAATCTTGATGATTCTTGGATATTTCTTTTTCAAATTTCCAACACTAAGCTCTCACTTTATGAACAGAGAATTAAAATTGTACAAGCTATGCAGCATTAGGAATAAATTCTAGTATGAAATTAGAATTAAGGTTAACATACGACTTCTACTCAGTGGTACTGTTAGACTGAAAACCCTTCCAAGTTTTTAGATTCCTCATCTCCTATGCCACAAAACCTAGAGATACAAAGCTGTTTTCTTCTTTTTTGTCTTGTGTTGTTTTTCTAAGTTTGTCATTATAAGAATAATTTACTAGTTATGCCCAAAGGAAAAAAAATCTGCCTAAATATTTATAATAATTATAAGAAGTATGCTTTTTATAAAGTTGATATGCAAATGAAAGACTATTAATAAAAGTTCAAGTTAAATGAATTTTAGAATTTCCCTTTATAATTTTTAGAGAATAAAGATTATGAAAAATTAATTTTACCTTCTGCATAGAGTTCTCCTGAGATGATTAATATGATGATAAAAACCAACTCTTTCATCCTCATTGTCAATGGTGTGCCCAACAAAGGTTTTAACAATTCTAAAGTACTATGGACTCATAAGTACACAATACTTTGCCTGAAGAAAAAGTTAATTATTGACAACATCTGTCAAAGTGTCTTTGTAACAAAACTTTTATTTCATTTAAAATATTTTCAAATAATACTAAAATAACATGACTATGTTAATTGACAATACTTTTCATGCCAGAGTCCAATAAAAATGTGATAACTTGTAAGGGCAACAATAGCAGCAGCACAAATCATTAACTCAGACTGCATAAAATCAAGGTAAATTTTCAACTTCAATTCCCTATTGTAAGTCCATGGAGTAAAGTTCACCTGTGGCCATTGATTTGTTTGCCACCATTGATCAAATGGAGAGATGAACTTAGAAACATGAGATAATGGATACCTCATGTTAAAACACAGTGTTGTCTCGGTTACAGTTCTTAAAGAGAAAAATGACCTACTTGTCTCAAGCAATGATAAAACTATATTATTGATAGTAATGTCTAATGTTTAGTGTTTGTGATCTGTGGTGGGTGATGAAATCAGCACTGTGCTATATTATCATTCATGTTGAAAATGTTTTGAATGACCACTATATACCAGGTCATGCTCTAATCTTGGGTATACAGCAGTGGAAAAAAAGTTTAAAATTACTGTCCTCATGGAGTTTAAATTCTAACGGGTTTTAATTTAAACTATAAAATAATCTAGTGAGGTGAGAGCTATTACTATTTTCATTTTGTAACTTTTTATTAACATAAAATATATTCAGAGAAAAGTACACATGCCATAGTAGCACAGAACAATGCATCCTTACCGGGTGTACACAACTCACAATAAGAAACAGAATAGACCAAAATCTCATAGGTTGTGAATTGAGTCCCACATCTGGGCTCATTGTTTCATGAGGAGTCTGCTGTAATACTCTCTTCCCCTCCCCCACCTCCCCACCAGCACCCCTGTAAGCTCGCTCTCTCTCTTTTTCCTCTCTCTGTAGCCATGGTATTTTATAATGCTCCTTTGGTTTAATTTTTAACCAATGAATATAAAATAAATCCTTGTGAACAGTGTCAGGTAAGTACACAACCTCATTTTTTAAAAAAAGATTTTATTTGAGAGCGCACGCCCAGATGCGCGCTCGCAGTTGTGGGGGAGGGGCAGAGAGAAAGAGACAAGCAGACCCCCACACTGAGCAGGAGCTGGATTCAGGCTCAATCCCAGGACCTTGGGATCCTGACCTGAGCTGAAGGCAGGTGTTTAACTGACTGAGCCACCCAGGTGCCCCACAACCTCATTTTTTCCCAGAGAGTTGCCATGTTCCAATTACTTATCAAATAATTCATGTTTTTTGCCACTGATCTGAATTTCCACCTTTCTTATATGCTAACCTCTTATATGCTTCAGCATCTACTCATGTTTTTTAGTACTATACTTTCAGCTACCCTAGCTATAGAACATATACGAGCATTTAATAAATGCAGTCCTTACACTGTAGTCTTCCTTTGCAGAAATTTCCTGTCTGGTGCTGCTTGCTTATTTACTGTTGATGTACTACGGGTTGAGAGGAAGACTTTGGAGTAACTCAGCTCTGTCTTATAATCTCAATATCCAGATTGTGACTTTGGAAAATGAGAACTCTTTTGTACCTACATTTCTACATTTCTAAAATAATGATAAAAATAGTAGCTACCTCAAGCATGTTGTGGAAATTCTGCTGAGGATAATTTAGTACTCCACATTTTGCTGATCCCTAAAAGAGGTCGTTATTAAAAAATGGGTTTAGAACAAAATCTTAAGCCACATTTCATATATATTCCAAGGAAGTATATCTCAATTCAGGCGGAAAAGGGGGTAATAATACATTTAGTGGAAAAAATAAAAGATAATAAAGGTGAACTTATAGATGTGTCATTCTTTCTAATTCTCTTCCTTCTTTTTTCCTTCATTATCTCTCAAACTCATCTGTCAATAACAAAACTCTAAAATCTCTCTACTTCATATAGTATAAGTTATTTATATAACTGAGTATATTCTGTGAACTATATACATACTTGACAAAATACCATTTCTATCCAACATTTTTCCAAAATCGGCATATTAGGGGTAAACAATGAAAAGTTTGACTCACGTCTCTTATTTTTATCTCCTGTAACGTTTGCTTAATGCATGCCGAAGTACACTTCCAAGACTTTAGGACACCATGGTTCTTGTACCAACCTAGATTTTACCCAGTAGAGGCATGCTCAGAAAAAAACAGATGTCAAAAGTGAATGTCATAGAGCAGAAGCCACATTTATGTTGGTTCTACCATTTTGCCCAATTTGAACAGTCCTGGGAGAACATGGCCTTAGTGAAACTGCTGCAGCAGAAGCCCGAGACTGTTGTGTCTCCCTTCATGGATGTCAAGGGACAAGTTATGAGTATTTACTATAGATAGCAAATACAGTAAATGTGGTATGGTCCTGAGCCCAGCATTGTGAGGTGTCTTCCTGATTCAGCTTCAAGATCATGACAGCAACAGCAGATGCCCAGGCCGGTTTTGTAGTGTGCAACTAGGAGTACTGGGAGCATATAGACATGTGGGGCAACATCAAAAAGGATATCATACATTTAATTGGAGCCCCAGTGTAGAACACTGATAGAAATTAAGGGAAAGGGAAAATCTTGATAATATTACGAGGAAAAAAAACCCTACATTACTTTCAAACAAGCAATAATAGGACTGATAAACTTCTTAATGTAAGTGATAAAAACAAGGAGAAAGTGGAATAACATCTTTAATTGTTATATGAAAATTACTGCCTATCTAGAATGCTATAACTACTAAAATTGTTTTCAAAAATAAAAGTGTTTTCAAGTAAATAAAAATGTAAAGAGTATGTTAATAGTAGAACTCCACTCAAAGAATAGCTAAATGCAGTGCTGTAGACTAAAGGAAAATGAAACATGAAAATTCAGGAAGGAAATAAGAGCAAAGAATATGGGGTAGGGTCAGGAGCTTAGGTCTGTGGGTAAATATAAGAGAATATTAACTACACAAAAGAAAAGCAATAATGCTTACATGACAAAAAAAAAATAGAATTAAAATACTTGGCATCAATAATGCAAAAGCCAGGAGTGAAGAAATGGACTCAATGTGCTCTATGTTTCTAGAACTCTCAAGGAAATTGTAGAAGTAATAATGCCTACTTAATTATCAACCTCAAGTTTCAGTACTAAAATTTCTAGGTTAATCACTGCAGAGTAATGTTAAAAAAATGTGTAACTAACAGATTAAAGGGATAAAAGTAATCACAAAAAACTCACACTTGATTATCCTAATTAAAGATAATAAAGTAGAAAAGAAGGAACAAAAACTGGTCAGTCAGATTTCTGCTTATGATCCAGATGGAATAATAGGAACTGGATATACCCCCACCCCACCTGAAACAACATAAAAAGAAAGAAAGAAAGAAAGAAAAGACAAAAAAGACAAAATTTTAAAAACAATAGTTTTTAAGACATTGGAGATTAGGCAATGAAATGAGCCCTTGATCATCCCAGCCTACTGCCTGAGGGTTTCCTGCCACGCCTAGATAGTATGGTGGTCTTCCTGAGGTGAGGAGATGGAGCTGAGAATTATGAAACCAGAGCAGGTAGGATTCAGAGTGCAAGTACAGGAGAGAAGAGAACTGTACAGACAGATCTGCAGAGCTCCTGCATTAGGTTTTTAGTTTAGCACTGACCAGAACATCCAAATGAAAAACATATCAGAAGCCAAGGAAGGAATCATCTGAGGGGATTAAAGGGAAGAATGCCTGGAGTTCACTTGGAATTGGGGAGAATTCCTGTTCTCACAAGTCAGAGTGCATCTCTTCATGATTTACATGGCATTAATAGGGCTCTGAGGTTTTTACCTCAGCAGCAGGGGAAAAACTGGTCTTGCAGCAGAGTTTAAAGCAAGAGCTTGCAGCAGCAGAGCTTAAAGCAAGACCAGATAAGATCAGTTTCCAGGTAAACCAACTGAATTCCAGAACAAATTCAAAAGTATTAGAAGAGTACAAAATTATCCAATACATCAAAGATGTAAAATTCACAATGTCCCCAACAGAGAGAATGCAGAGAAAAGAAAATAATATTTGAAGAAATAATAGCTGAACATTTTCCAAATTTGATGGAAACTATAAGAACATAGATCAAAGACGATCAAACACTACAAAAAAGAAGCATAAAGAAAATTTCAGCTAAGCACAACATAACTGAATTGCTTAAACCTAGAGATAGAAAATTTAAAAGCACTCAGAAGAAAAACACCCCAGAGAAACAAAAACAAGAAGAGAGTAAACTTTTTGTCAGAAACACTACAAGCCAGAAAGCAGTTGAAGCAACTTCTTTAAGTATAAGAAAAAAAAAAAAAAAGAAAGAAAAGAAAAAGAATAAAGGAATAAGGAAAATCTGCAACCTAGAACTCTATGCCCAGTAAAAATACTTTAAAAAAATGAGAACGAAAGAATAGATAAGCAAAAAGACTTTTTCAGACATATAAGAATATAGTGATATTCTTCACTAACAGGACTGCATGTTGAACCATATTAAAGGAATTCCTTCAGGCACAAGGAAAATGATGCCAGATGGAAATCTGGATCTACATAAAAACTGAAAAGCACCTTAAAATAGCACCTGTAAGTTTAAAGATATTTAGATTATTTAAATCTTTTAAAAAGATATCTGATGGTTTAATGCAAAAATGATGAAAATAATAACAATTTATTGTAGGTCTATAACATACTAAAAGTAAAATGTTGACAATAGCACAAAAGTTAGGAAGGCAGAACTGTAGTACATTATAAGGTCTTTCTTTATACTATATGTGAACTGGTATAATATCTACAGATGGATTGTGATATGTTGAAGATATTTACTAAAAACCTGGAAGTAACCAAACAAACATAACAAAGACTTACAGGTAATAGCCCCCCAAAGTGGAAAAGTTGGAATCAATAAGAGAAGAAGAAAAGAAGCAGCAGCAGTAGCAGCAGCAGCTATTTAATTAATACAAAACAGGTCAGAAAACAAGAAAAAGATGATTATGGGGGAAGCAGATGGGATGAAACAAAAATAAACAGCAAGAGGACAGATTTAAACTCAGCCATCTCAGTGTTCACATTAACTATAAAAAGCCTAGATATCCAAATTAAAAGGCAGAGATGGGCTTATTGGATTAAAATATAAAGGCCCAACTCTATGCATTCAAAAAGAAACCCATTTTACACATCTATACATATAGGTTAAAAGTAAAATATGGATAGATATACCATACCATAGTGGGCTGTATGGTGGCCCCCAGAAGATGTGTCTATAGTGTAATCCCTGCAGCTTATGAATGTGACCCTTTTTTCCAAAAAAATTTCTAATTACATTGCAGGTATAATTAAGTTGAGAATCTTGAGATTCTTCTGGATTAGCACAGCAGGCCCTAAATCAAATGACAAATGTCCTGTAAGAGCGGGGAAGAGGGAAATTATACAGAAGAGAAGAAACTGTGACTCCGAAAGTTGCAGAGATTAATGTGGCCAGAAGCTAAGGCACCTCTGGAACCCAGACACTGGAAAAATCAAGAACAGATTCTTTCCCAGAGTCCTCAAGAGAGAGTGCAGCCCTGCCAGCACCTTGGTTTCAGATGAATGGTCTCCAAAACTGTGAAAGAATACATTTCTGCTGTTTTAAATCAGAAATTTTGTAGTAATTGTTACAGAAGCTCTATGAAACTAATATACATGTTAACAGTGATTTTAAAAAAAAGAACTGGAATATAGAACATTGTAAATGTAGCCAACTCCAACAAACTTAAAATGATCAAAATGTTAAGTTTTATGATATGTGTATTTTAACACAAATATTTTTAAAATTTAAGAGAGAGAGGTAGAATAGGAGTTGCTATATTAAGTCAAATAAAATGGATTTTAGAACAAAGAATATTACCAAGGTTAAAGAAGTTAATTCCACAATTATAGAGTGATCAATTTATCAAGACAACATGATCATCCTAAAGATTTCTAAACTAATAGCAGAGCTTGAAAATATATGTGGTCTAATCAGTTTTTGTTTTTTGACTCATGGGGAAATAGACAAATTCACAATTTATAGTCCAAGGTTTTACTAATCATCTCTCAATAACTGACACAAGTAGACAGAAAACTAGTAAGTATACCAAAGTCTTGAACAACACTATCAACCAATTTGATTTACTTGATATTTGTAGCACCCTCTAAATGATGGCAGGATAGACATTCTTTTCACGTGCACATAAAATATTTATCAAACAGACCATTTTCTGGGCCATAAAGCAAGCCTCAGTCAATTTAAAAGAAGTCGTCATAAAAAATGCTAGAGTGGGATTAAGTTATTAACCTCTAACAATGATATCCAGAAAATTTGCAAGTATTTGTTATTTAAACACATCTGTAGGGATGCCTGGGTGGCTCAGTTGGTTAAGCCCCTGCCTTTGGCTCAGGTCATGATCTCAGGTTGTTGGGATGGAGCCCCACATCAGACTCTCCACTTAGCGGCAAATCAGCTTCTCCCTCTACCTCTGTGATCTCTCTCACTTTCACTCTCTCAAATATGTAAATAAAATATTTTTAAAAAAATAAACACATCTGTAAATAATCCATGGGTCAAACAACAAGAGATCAAAAGAGGAAGTATTTTAAAGTAAATGGAAATGAGAAACATCGTATCAAAATTTGTGAGACACAGAAAAAGCAATACTGAGAGGTAAATCTAAAGCACTGACTACTTATCTTAGAAAATAAGGATTTCAAAACAATGACTCACCTTCTACTTCAAGAACTAGAAAATGGGGCACCTGGTTGGCTCAGTTAGTTAAGCGTCTTCCTTCAGCCCAGGTCATGATCTCCGAGTCCTAGGATCAGGCCCCACATCATCTGGCTCCTTACTCAGCAGGGAATCTCCCTCTGCTACTCGCTCTGCTTGTGGTCTCTCTCTCTCTCTCAAATAAATAAATAAAATCTTTTTTAAAAAAAGAATTAGAAAATGAAGACCAAATGCAATTGCAAGTAAACAGGAGAAATTAATAACTGATCTAAATTTCATATGAAGATGCAAAGGATTTAGAATAGTCAAAGCTATTTTGAAAAAGAACTTGGAGAACTTAAACTACTTGATTTCAAGCTTTATTATAAAGCTACAGTAATCAATAGCATAATATTGGCAAGAGAATAAACAGTTCAGTGGAAAAGAAAATAATTCAGAAAGAAACCAATGTGTATATGGTTAACTGATTTTTGACAAATGCGCAAAAGCAATTAATTCAGTGGAGAAAGGATAGTTATTTCTCTAAGTGATGGAGGAATGATTAGTTATCCAGATGTAAGAAAATAAGCTTTGATCCATACTTTGTACCACAGGCAAAAAATTAATTTGAAATGGCTCAAAAAAAAATACAACAAACAAAGATGACATGAGTTCTAGCAGAAAAACAGTGGAAAATCTTTGTAACCTTGAGTTAAGTAATGAGCTTTTAGATGCAACACTATAAGAATAATGAATAAAAGAAATAAATTGAAAAAAAAATTTCACTAAATTTCACCAAAATTAAGAAGTTCCAGTCTTCAAAAGACTGTTATGAGAATAAAAAGACAAGTAACAGACAAGGAGAAAATATCTGCAAATCATTTATCTGGTAAAAGACTTCTATCCAGAAAAAGCATTCTCAAAACTTAGGAAAACAACCCAGTTTTTAAAAGTAGACAAAGACTTGGGGTGCCTGGGTGGCTCCATTGGTTAAGTGACTGACTTGGTTTCAGCTCAGATCATGGTCTCATGGATCCTGGGATGGAATCCCAGGTCAGGCTCTGCGCTCAGCAGGGGTATTCTTGAAAGAGTCCCTCCCTCTTTGACTCTTTCCTCCACTTACTGGTGTTCTCTAAAATAATAATAAATCTTTTTAAAAAAGTAGACAAACACTTGAACAGGCTCTTCATCAGACATATGGATGGCAAAAGAACACATGAAAAGATGTTCAACATCATTATAATTAGAGACATGTAAATGAAAACACAATGACCCTACTCATCCATATAGAATTTTTAAAATTATGTTTGACCATACCAAGTGTTCCTGAAGATGTTACTAATGTATAATTATGCAAAGAAACATATTGGGTAGACATATTGCATTGCTTTACACCCTCAGAGCACTGGTCTCATAAACCAGGAGGAGAAAAGATGTGAGGAGCTGACAAAGTCAATTACGTGAACTTGTTCACACATTCGATATGATATAAAGAGCCAAGAGGAGACTCTAAAGCATTTAGAACCAGAGGTGAAAATGAGAATGAGGGTGATGGATGGAGTTATAACACTTTCTCTTTTTTTGTTCCTCACAACAATTTCTTTTCTGTTGACTGATTTAGTTGTCTCAAGACCAGCACAGCACTGCTGTGTACTAGTGGAGCACACTGTCAATGCACAAGACGTCACATCCACACCATTAAATTTGACAGAACGTGCTCCTAAAGGAACATCAGAGTCATCACACCTTTCCCTGATGTGGCCAAATTAGGGGTGAATGCAGTCCCATTACTAAGCAGCAAGGGCAGTCCTATAATTCTTTATCTGTCATGTCTAACACATCTCCCTGGGAAAAGGACAAATGGGAGGCCATGGTAAGATTGATGTTACTGTCTGCTTTAAGTTAAGGGTAATTAGAAAAGCTGAGCCAGGGGATGGAGGTCCAGGTTAAAACTGTATGCAATAAAAGAAACAGGACATCTGGCAAATAAGAGGGTTTTACCTGAAAATCCTCTTGGCTGTCTCTCTCAGCTCTGGTCTGATGACTAATGCTAGAAGTCACTTGACCCCTTTTTCCCAGAAAAGGAAAATTGGACACAAGCTGATTGATGAGTCTGCCCAGTCTCCACTTGGACACACTGGAGACGTGACGCAACACTGTCTGTGATTTGAACACCAGTATCTGCCTGGAGACACTTTTTGGCTCATTTGTGGTCCAAATTTCCTTGATTGGTTTCCAGGTAACCTGAATTAACAGTATCCCCAAATTGCACAATATGGAGGTTGTTAAAGGGCAGACATCTTCATACTGACAGTGAGACTCTGAATCAAGATGGGTTTTCTCTGGGAAAGCTGCCTGGGTATGATGGGAAGGAGCTTGCTTCTTCTAACCCATAGTCAGTATTCTCTTTAGAGCAAATATGAACACAAAGGGAATTGAAAGGCCTTTTAGGAAAATGGCAGTGGCAATGGAATTGGAATTAGCAATGGAATTCAGATGGCCTCAAAGGAGGAGGAAGACCCTGAGCAACACTGTAAACCTATGTCTTCAGTAACACCGCGAAAGTAAATATACGATTGGACTATTCTTTGGATGTACCTTGATAAAGATCAGTCACAAAGACTGAGAGCAAGAATTTATTTCAAATATTCAAACAATGTTCGGCATGTGTGAAACTTAATGATGCGTTGGCAAAGCAAGGGCTAAGTTTTGATCAAATTCATTTTGTTTTCATTTAGATCACAATTGTAAAATTGTAAAAAATACTATTACAAATAAAAATACCACTATTACAAATAAAAAAGTGATCTGAAGTAATAGTGAAGTATTATTCATAGAATTAAAGTCTACATTCTGAAATAGGCTTCTGTAAATTTTTTAGGTAAACAAGTGTCCTTAATTTACACAAGCTTCAGAAGTTATTTTAGGTGGCCCTCTATAAACATTTCTTGAAATGAGCAAGTTTTTAGAATATTTCCTTCTTCCTTTACATAGGTTTGAGATTAAAAAAAATTTTTTTTTAATTTATTTGAGCGAGAGACAGCATGAGCAGTTGGGAGAGGGAGAAGCAGACTCCCCACTGAGCAGAGATCCTGATGCGGGGCTTGATTCCAGGACCCAGGATGGTGACCTGAGCTGAGGACAGACTTTTTTGTTGTTGTTGTTAAATTTTTAAAAATTATTTATTTATTTATTTATTTTAATAAACATATTATGTATTTTTATCCCCAGGGGTACAGGTCTGTGAATTGCCTGGTTTACACACTTCACAACACTCACCATAGCACATACCCTCCCCAATGTCCATTACCCCACCCCCTCTCCCAACCCCCCTCCCCCCAGCAACCCTCAGTTTGTTTTGTGAGATCAAGAGTCACTTATGGTTTGTCTCCCTACCAATCCCATCTTGTTTCATTGATTCTTCTTCTACCCCCTTAATCCCCCCCATGTTGCATCTCCACTTCCTCATATCAGGGAGATCCATATGATAGTTGTCTTTCTCCGACTGACTTATTTTGCTAAGCATGATACCCTCTAGTTCCATCCATGTCTTTGCAAATGGCAAGATTTCATTTCTTTTGATGGCTGCATAGTATTCCATTGTGTATATATACCACATCTTCTTTATCCATTCATCTGTTGATGGACATCTAGGTTCTTTCCATAGTTTGGCTATTGTGGACATTGCTGCTATAAACATTCGGGTGCACGTGCCCCTGTGGATCACTACGTTTGTATCTTTAGGGTAAATACCCAATAGTGCAATTGCTGGGTCATGGGGTAGTTCTATTTTCAACTTTTTAGGAACCTCCATGCTGTTTTCCAGAGTGGTTGCACCAACTTGCATTCCCACCAACAGTGTAGGAGGGTTCCCCTTTCTCCGCATCCTAGCCAGCATCTGTCATTTCCTGACTTGTTAATTTTAGCCATTCTGACTGGTATGAGGTGATAGCTCATTGTGGTTTTGATTTGTATTTCCCTGATGCTGAGTAATGTGGAGCACTTTTTCATGTGTCTGTTGGCCATCTAGATGTCTTCTTTGCAGAAATGTCTGTTCATGTCTTCAGCCCATTTCTTGATTGGATTATTTGTTCTTTGGGTGTTGAGTTTGCTAAGTTCTTTATAGATTTTGGACAGTAGCCCTTTATCTGATATGTCGTTTGCAAATATCTTCTCCCATTCTGCTGAGGACAGACTCTTAACCGACTGAGCAGGGCATCCCCATAGATTGGAAATTTTAACACACACTCAAATATAAATTGAAATATTTCTCTGCATATTTGAGAAATAAGAAGTTATAGCTAAAGTATTTTCACTGGAATTCTCCCTCTCTGTTGAGGGAGAATTATAGAACTAGAACTATAGAAGATTATTATCTCTTTCTTTATAATAAGAATAAACAACTGAACCATATAGAAGTTAAAAGCAAGTCTATTAGATGGGACACCTGGATGGCTCAGTCAGTAGAGCATACTATTTTTCTTCTTCTTCTTCTTCTTTTTTTTTTTTTTAAAGATTTTATTTATTTGAGAGAAAGGGAGTGAGAGAGAGAGCATGAGAGGGGAGAAGGTCAGAGGGAGAAGCAGACTCCCCGCAGAGTTGGGAGTCCCATGTGGGACTTTATCGGGGAACTCCAGAGTCATGACCTGAGCTGAAGGCAGTGGCTTAACCAACTGAGCCACCCAGGTGCCCTAGGGTATACTACTCTTGATCTTGTGTTAGGATTTCAAGCCATATGTTGAGGGTAGGGTTTACTTAAAAAAAAAAAAAAAAGCAAGCAAGCCTATAGCAAATTTAGCTACTAACAAAAAGCAATCCAAAAGATAGTATGTTCTTATTCAGAAAATGTAAATATACCAGGTTTTCATTACTACAGGCAAAAATTTTGTAAGTTACAAAGATAATAAACCTGGAAAAAAAATCACATATCAAGAAAAATTCAACAATTTTGAATATAGAATGCCGAATATGAATTTATTTCTCTCAAGCATGAAGCCAAAATACAGTAGGAATAACAATCTATATATTGGGTCGTACAGATAACAATTTCCAAGGGTCTAAAAGTATGTATTTTAGTTACAAAAATCATAGCTATATAACAATATTATTTATTTACACATTTAAAACTAAATTTAAAATGACACTGTATGGGCATAATGACATCTACTGGACATTTCGGTTAATAACAGTTAACAAGAAGGTTAATTTGAAACTCACTTAACTTCATGACCAATAAAATCATGTAAAATAAAATTAGATTGCAGTTAATACATTTATTTTCCTTCTTTAATATAATGTAGTATCTCTGCAGAAAATGTTACTTCTAAAGTAAAAAAGGTTTAATTACTTCTCAACCAGTCCTCCCAATCACAATCACAGACACAGACAAGCCTTTTAGCTTTTGGGTCTTAGAATCCTGATATGGATTTATCAGATAAATTCAGAGGACTGTTCTTCATATAAATATAGGATATCCATATAAATATAGGATATTACATAAAATTTATAAAAATTTAGTCTGAGGCACCTTGGTGGCTCAGTTGGCTGAGTATCGGACTTGGTTTAAGCTCAGGTCACGATCTCAGGGCCTGGGAAATAGGTTCACACTCAGTGGGGAGTCTACTTGAGATTTTCTCTCTTCCTTTCCTTCTGCCCCACCCCTCCCCTCCTGCAGTGCACGAGCATGTCTTTCTCTCTCAAATAAATAAATTTTTAAAAAATTTAGTCTGAGTTTCAACAATAGGAAATTTTTTTAACATCTGGAAGTCATATAGTATACTATAGTATATACAGCATATACCATATAGTATATAGTATAGTGCTATCATATATACAGTACACTATATAGAAATACTTTTTGGTTAGAACCATCTTAAAGGAAATTAATAACAGTAAACATTATATCCTAGTGGTATAATTTACCATTTAAATTATATATTATAATTAAATTATAATTAATTAAATTAAGTTAAATTATAGATTGCTTACACTAAGATTTTCTTAAATGAAAGAGAAAAGCAAAACACTTGGGAAAGTCAACAAAAATCATGTTTGAAAAATACTGAGTGCTGAGAATTCATAAAACACTTTATTGGAAGAAAAAAGATGGCAAAGAAATACTAAAAATTCTAATTAATTTCACTATATTCTAATACATCAAAAATGGTCTTTAGAGCTATCCTAACCAAATCTCAGCCAATTTGACTAATTAGGTTTAATCCTTATTCTGACAAATTAGTAAACTAAGTAGTTAAATGATCTCTGCATTTTTAGCTACTATTAAATCATTTAAAACAGTTAAAAACTTTTATGGCTCCCATAAGTCAACAGACTTTGGGATGCTATCCAATTTCAAACAGCCACTGGAATCACGCTTCTATAGTCCTGAAACCACACTGGTTTAGTACTGGTAATAGTGACCCAAAGCTGTTGAAAAATTTCAACACCTAATCATTATCAGGTCTATGTATGTGACTAAGTGACAAGTTTCTCTTAGAAGTAACAGCATGCTCTTTTCAGGTCAAATTATAACTCTAATCAATTCAAAGTTAAGGGTTCTTAGAATATAATGGGCTGGCTGAATCTAATTTCCCTAGAGGAGTTTACTTGCCTATCTGAATGGTCCAGTCAGAGAGTTTATAGCATTTGTGAGATTATTTTATCCTTTTGTCACTTCTAAGTGTGTTGGCAGAACTTACATTTCCAAATTTGTTTTAGAAAAATGCTTCAATTTATCTATAAAATGAGAGTGATAAGCTATTCTTTTCCTTTTGGAATATGATTTTATTTAGACTAATATTTTAAGATAAAGACATGAAGAATAGAATCGTTTTATGACATAGTATTTTCTTACATGCATAAACCCATAAAATAATAAAAGAAACAATAAAGAATATGAAAACAGTTCAGTTGTTATTACACATTTTAAAAATTTTAATACAAAATCAGATTTTAGAAGTTATACAAAAGAAAGCCAAAACCACTTTACACATTCATGATTAACTTTAATATTCCTTTTTTCTGTACATACTGAAAATGTTTACTAGTAAGGAATGCCAAGTGTGTCCATCACCATCTGAATAGCTTGTAGGGGATTTGTGATTTCTTCCATTTTATCTCTTCTCAAAACCCAGTATGGTTTAAGTCTGTGAAAAGAATAAAAACCTTGGATTAATGAAGTTCTTCTCTTAAAAGAGCTACCTTCTCTGTTTTGTCTTAACAAAAATGTGGCTCCTCCTGAACACATCACTTCCCTTACAGCCCTCTCAAGGTGATCGGACTGCCATTTACCACTGTTGGGCTCTTCCTCACCATCCTTCCTCCTTTGAGGCTTATGCTATTTAGCTCACCACTGCCTTCCAGTCATCTTTCAAACTCCTGATATTTTGTTCTTTGTAACCTTGGTTCTTGGTCTTCGCTCAACTCCTGCCACCATTCTCAGTAACTTCAACATCCATGTAGCTAGCAAAAAATCCTACAATCTTATCTGTCAGTTCTGCCCTCCCTTCCTTCTGTTATACTTCAACCAACTCCTTACATTTATCACATAATAGCCTTCATCATTATTAGAAAGTACCCCACCACTGACATCTCAATTCGAGACTGCCATTCCCCACCCCCACTCCTGATTCACCCATGTCTTTCGATTTCATACATCTACTGCACATCGTCTTCCACCGCACTGAGCTCTCTAATTCACTGACCTCAACACCGACCCATCATCCATCAGAACGCTGACCTCACTCTCCTCCTTGTTCAGCTTAGCTCCATCAATAAAATCTCCTTGGCAATTTCATTAATGCTATTGTTTCTCTCTCCTATTAAATTCAAATGTAAAGTTCTCTTTGGATTCCAAACTGAATCCAAATATCTGCCTTCTCCATTCCTGTACAGCTGAACAGGAAGAAAAGAAAGACTGCAGAACCAGGCTGACTGATTTTGTGTCAATAATTACAAAACTAAATGGGTGCTTGAAATTGCATTGTATGCTCCCTTCCTCTTTCCCCAAGTTGACCATTTTATTCCTTTCTTCTTTTCAAATGTCCTCACCATACCCTCCCTAGTCTGCTTCCGAGCTGATGCTTATAATCTCATCTTCATTAAGAAAATAACATCCATCAGAGGGGAGCTCATACATCTTTCTCATATAACTCCCTACTGTGTTGCATTTCCATCTCCTTATTCTCTCCATTTGGTTAAAAACCCTAATATCTATTGGTTGGTAAATTGTCAAAGAGTGGTATAGCCATAAAATGGACTAGTACTCTGTGATAAAAGGGAATGAATTTCTAATTCATACATCAATGCAAATAAATCTCAAAAATCAAGCTAAAAAAAAGAATCCAGTCACAAAAGCTATATACTGTATGATTCCATTTGTATAATAATGTAAAAAAAGACAAAGCAAAAGTATTGAAATAAGACCAGCAGTTGCCAGAATCCAGGGGTTAAAAGAAGATAACTAATTGCAAAGGGGCACCAGGGAACTTTGGTGTGACAGAAATATTTTGTATCAGTTGAAAAAAAAAGGGAAGGTATTAATTCGTGTTAATCATAGTTTTAAAGATTTTATTTTACTTAATTGAGAGAGAAAGAGAGAGGCAGAACATGAGCAAGGTGAGGGGCAGAGAGAGAGGGAGAAGCAGGCTTGCACTGATCATGACTTAGAATAGACCCATTATTTTATTAGGGACTACAAATAATGATAGTTTCATATTCTTTCTGCATTTATTAAACAATTTTTTTTAAGATTTTATTTATTTATTTGACAGAGAGAGATCACAAGTAGATGGAGAGGCAGGCAGAGAGAGAGAGAGGGAAGCAGGCTCCCTGCCGAGCAGAGAGCCCGATGTGGGACTCGATCCCAGGACCCTGAGATCATGACCTGAGCCGAAGGCAGCGGCTTAACCCACTGAGCCACCCAGGCGCCCCTTAAACAATTTTTTTAATAGAAAACTCCTACATCAACCATTGGGTTACCCTAAGATACACTATATATCAGAAAAATGGGACATGCTTGATTTTTTTTCCTTCTACCCATAGTTGTTTTTCTACCCATGAGTTGTTTTTCTAGCATCCTTTAAGGGTAACCAATGATTTTTTTTTTTCCCTAGTATCATCAAAAGCTGATGAATTTTTCATATGATCTGGTCGATGTGTTTTTCAATCCTCCATAATCTATCCCTGTCACTACTTTAACCACTAACTTCTATCTTGTGAAGTCCAATGGGCCTTTTTCTTACCCCTCTCACAACCTCCCAGCAGCATTCCACACAGCTGATGGGACACCACTGTGGAATATCTTCTAACCAATTCAAATTCCTTTTCAGAGCTGTTGGCTGGTTCTTTCTGGAGAAATTGGGGCTACCTTGAGGTCTGGTTTGAGAATTTCTTTTCTAGGTATTCTCTTGCCCCAGGGGGGACTGTATCTATTACCATAGCCGTAAATGGGATCTAATGATTCCTTAATCTAAGGATTATTGAATTTAAATCTCTGATTGATATCTGACTGATACTTCTGCCTAGAAACACAGCCCTGATTAATAGCTTGTTTGTCTCTTCCTCTAATTTGTCACAGAAACCTCAAGTTTCCCAAAACAAAACCCATGAGTCAACGTCCCTTCCCACTGTATCATCTCCTATCCTTTCTGACTTTTACTTCTTGTAACTACATCCCAGAGACAGTTTCCCAGTCACATTATTTGAGCACGTCCTCTAAGTTAATTCTCTATCCTAGCAATTACCAAAATCTTTATTACTCTCTTCACTCACTTGCTTACTTACGGTCTTTCTCCCAAACTAAGTGGCTCCATGCTGCGCCATAACCACAAGCTCAGCACCGTAAAGGATAGGGCGCAGCTGCATACTATGCTTGTTCTCACACTGATGAAGGTGTCTACTTGCTTAACCAGAATACTCATTTTTTAAAAATTTCTAAAGTTACATGTCTTAAACTAGTTAAACTACTATTATCACTATAGGTTTGCTGTTGAGTAAATGTCTGCCACCCCCCATCAAAAGGATATGGTGGGGATATGTTAGGATATATTAGGATATATCCACATCCTAATCCTTTGAACCTGTAATATTACCTTATTTTGAAAAAGTGGTCTCCATTGATCTACTTAACCAAAGTATCTTGAGATCAGATCATCCCATATTATCTGAACTGGCCCTAAATCCAACACACGTCCTTTTGAGGAAGAGGGAGGAGGAGAAGACAGCCGTGAAGACCGAGGCAGTGAATGGAGTTAGACAGCCACAAGCAAAGGAGCACTACAGTCACCAGAAACTGGAAGAGTCAAGGAGGGATTCTGCTCTAGAGCTCTCAGGGAAAGTGAGGCCTTGCTGACACCGTGATTTTGAACTTCTGGTTTCAAGAACTCTCAGAGAATGTTACTGTCATTTAAGGCCACCAAGTTTGTGGTAATTTGTTATAGCAGCTCTAGGGAAAGTAGTACAAGGTCTCATAAAGGACTTCTTTAGAAGGAGAAATTTCAAGTGTCAGGATGATTAGGAGAAGAGTTGGAAGTTGATACTGTAGCCAGGAGAGGATTTTTGGCAGCTTTTAAACAGGGTAGCTTGTTCTTCATGCGAGAAAAGAAAGTTTATACAGCAAAGCTTATAAAAAGTTAACTGTTAGACTTAGCACTTAACTATTTAATACAAGGAATTTATCGAATAACTATTAATACCCAAAGCCACAGTGTTATTACTTTATTCTGTACTGAGACTGTCTACTTTAGATTTTCCAAAGATCCTATTTTTACTCATATGTTGTTTCTCCATTGTCAAGCACAGTATCTTGCTTATAGTCGGTACTCCATAAATGTTTGCTAAATAAATGAATGAACGGTGACTTAAAACTACAGAGTATATTTACTGCTTACCTTGAAACTATTCTGGTTCTTACAGGTGTTTCTGGAATAAAGGGAGTACTTATAGAAGAATTCATCTTTTGTTTATAAAGCAGTCTTTCAGTATTCATTTTATGTTTACGAGCTGTAAGCTTGTAGAGACTATAAATACGGTCAACAACTTTGGATCTACTTCGAACATCCTAAAAAAGAAAATGTACAAATTATTAAGACTAAAACAAATTTTGTATCCCTTACATGGTAGTAAAATCAACCATAATAACAGCATATAGTAAACTTCTGAGTCTTTAACAAAATCTAAAATCTAAAATGCGGGGCGCCTGGGTGGCTCAGTGGGTTAAGCCGCTGCCTTCGGCTCAGGTCATGATCTCAGGGTCCTGGGATCGAGTCCTGCATCGGGCTCTCTGCTCAGCAGGGAGCCTGCTTCCTCCTCTCTCTCTCTGCCTGTCTCTCTGCCTACTTGTGATCTCTCTCTGTCAAATAAATAAATAAAATCTTAAAATAAATAAATAAATAAAGTAAAATCTAAAATGCTTTCCAAGTTGAGTAGTTAGATAGGTTTTAGCTATAAACTAATTTGTAAGACAATTACAAAAACTGTACACCTTACTCCATACTGAATACAGGTAAATATTATAGTCAATATGCCTATCATATCCAGTTTCCAAGTGCTATGAATTTTCTCGAAATTTCCAAAGTTATCTACGCATCTCTCACAACCCTAGGTTAAGTACAGTCTTTTGCATAGACCACCACCACATCTATGCTTCCCTCCTTCCTGAATGGTCTTACTATATCCTCACATGCTTTCCCAAAACCATTCTTCATTCAGGAGCCAAATTCATGTTAGAACTTAAACTAGAACACACTCCCTTGTATATAATCGTTTAGTGGTTTTGTTCTCAGGATGAGGGCCAGAATCCCATTATAGTCTGTGGTCCCCCCATGTCGACTGTAAGTAACACTTACAGAGTTCTCACCATGGAAAAGCTTGAAATGTATTTATGGTTACAACAGGAAAATGAGGAGTCACATATATGTTGCAGTCTACCTTGTTCAATAATTTGTTACTTTCCTCAAGTAAATGGGAAATGGCTACTTACATAGCTGTAATAAGCTTTCTTTCTTTTTATTTATTTATTTATTTATTTATTTTTCTTTTCTTTTTTTTTTTTAAAGATTTTATTTATTTATTTGAGAGAGAGATAGTGAGACAGAGCATGAGCGAGGAGAAGGTCAGAGGGAGAAGCAGACTCCCCATGGAGCTGGGAGCCCGATGCAGGACTCGATCGCAGGACTCCAGGATCATGACCTGAGCTGAAGGCAGTCGTCTAACCAACTGAGCCACCCAAGTGCCCCTAAGCTTTCTTTTTAAAATTCAGTTTACTACATTAGGAAACCACTATCAACACAACACACCCAGCACACAACACAATACACCCAGCACACAACATAACACACAAACACCTCCTTTATCAACACGAAAGGCAGGTCTAAATATACACAAAATTTAAATTGTGATAACTACTGAAGGAAAAGTGTAAGTCTTAAACCTAAAAACCTGGACAGAGAACCTCAAAGGATGATAACGAATACTTACAGAGGCCCGATTTGTTGTTTTTAATAAAACCGCCAACAAACAACAGGTTTTTGTAAAAATGCTTCCACCCTTGTCTGCGACTTTGTCACCAGGCTTTTCTCGGTACATTTGCAAAAGGTCCAGCAGAGTATCTATGCAATTTTCGACATCATAAACTGCTGCAGTAGTTTTCTCATACTTGAAGAGGACAGAAGGAAAGCAACTGTTACAACACACACAGGTAGTCTTAGAAACAGCCCAAGCAAAAAGAAAGCTGAGGACCAACTTTTTGGATTACCTATAGCAAGTGCAAAGGACTTCGTGAAATGATTTCTTGATATTACTAACATTTTTTGATCCATTTTATATGCATATCTGCATTTTAATTGAAAGTTCCACAAAATAGGAATCAAATCTAAAATCTTTGAACATGAACACCCTGGAGTAAATAAAAAGCTTAAAGACAAGGCAATTTTACTGAGAACCTCGCAGGAAAAAGATAACTTATCTGTGGTAGTTAACCACAGGTAAAATAGTGATAAAGACTAACGATTAGGATACATTTTTCCTGCCTCATATACCTAACTGTATATCTCATTGTATCAACTAGATTCATATGGAAATTTGTGTGGAAACAAATAATGCTAATGATACTAAGATAAAAATAACAAAATAATATTAACAGTTAACATTTATTTGGCACTTTTACGTATGAAGCACATGATACGTACGTTCACTCACTTCATTCTTACAATAACAATGTGAGGTAGATACTACTATCACACCCATTTACAGTTAAAGCACAGAGAGGCTAAGTAACCTGTAATAAGCCACAGAGCGGTGATTCAAACCCAGGCAGTATGGTATCCGTCTGTGTTCTTAACCACCACTTCTCAGTAAGAAAAGATCAGGTAAAGAGCTGTGGCTGAGGGGTAGGGTGGGGAAGATAAATTTGTCATCTCAATACTTTTGGCTGCATGCATTATGGTTTAGTACAGATATCTGCTACCAGTCCAAAGTCCAAAAACTTAAATGCTAATCCTTATATAGAGTCTTAAATACAGGGTAACCAAGTGATAGCAGTATCTTAATCATGTTTTGCCAGACATGATTATAAGAGGTTCTATTGTTTTGATACAATGCAGTGGATTAGAACAACACCTCTAGAGGTGGACAAAGGATCTGAATTCAGCCCTACCACTTACACACTCAAGGGTTTAGGCCAGGAGACTTAATTTCTATAAGAATTATTATTTCTTCTCTATAAAATTGGAATAATAACATGGACTGCTTGAGACTATTATTTTAAGAAAATTTAAATGATGCATGAAAAACACTAGCATGTAGGAGATACTCAATAAATGTTAGCAATTATTATTAATATCACAAAGACAGAAAAAATAAAATCATAAACAATTAGTGTTTCTATGTACAATTATGTTATCAGAGTAAATGTTTTTCCCCCTAAGACTCTTGCATATAAATGAATTCTAACTGGGTGATCTAGTAAGTTCTAGTGGTGAGCAAGCATGAACTTAATTTGTCAGGTCAGATTTCCTGACCAAGAAACAATTCCTTATTAAAAGGGAAAACTACCTTAGCCACATTAAGCAAGACTTGTACAGCATATCTGATGACTTCCATACAAGGAACGCTGCGGTTACAACTTCGGATCAAAACAAATATTTTAGAAACTGCTCCACTCTGGGCCATGTTCTCACAACAAAGTGGAGACAATCTAGTAACCACCTCTGAAAAGAGGGAAAAGAGAGAGATAAATTCACAGCAACAAAATGAAGTTTTAGCTAATACTGTATTATAACATTCTTTGTACATTCAAAGGTAAACATGCATTTCTAACCTTATACAAGATAGCATTAAGACAAACTAACCTAGGTGCTTTAAAGCCTCAAGAATAGCAGAAAGGTGCTTGTAGGTCAAAAGATAATGAAGTGCAAGTGCAGTTCTTTTGTAGAGTTTGTTTTCTTCTCGAATCTCCCTGTTAACAAGTTGAAGACTTAGTCGTATAGCTTTAATCTTTGTACAATCATTTTTCTTCCTCCAAGAGTATCCTCTCCATAATGCCTTAAAGAGATACAACACAGTAATTTTAAGTTTACAAGCCATGATGTTTTGAACTTATATCTACATCCATTCCTACAAAAGAAGTATTTTCACTAAATTTATAGGATATAAGCACTTTGCAAATAAAACCTCAATTCATGTTCTAATAAATAGCTAAAGCAATTTTTCTGAAAAGAAATATATATAATATTCCTATATATAACCTGAATTCATTGATCAAAGATGTCTAAATCTATACAAAATGCTAAAATACTTTTTCATCTCAATCCTAAATGTCTCTAGGGAAATTTGAAAATGAAGGGCTTAATAATGATATAGTATTTATGAGTTATTCAACTGGTGAACTTCAGCATTTTAAAATGTATATTACTGTCTTTTTAAAATGTTAGATAGCATGTAAGTGAGTTATAAACCAAAATCTGGAAGTAACTTCACAATATTTCCAGTTACCTGAATTTTACTGATTCCATTATTAAATTTTTCCTGTTTTTTATGGAGGAGAAAACGGCGTACTGCCTTCTGTATTACTGATGCAGCCCTATTTTCCTGGCTCATACGTTCTTGAACTTGATGCTGACTGTTGATGATGCTATGATATTTCTGAGCAAATCTCTTTTGCTGTAATTTTGTTCGAAACCATCTCTGTTTAAAACATAGAGATTTTCTTTACTTCAGGTTTTAAAAACAAATAAATACATATATACACATACATACATAAATGAAATAAACAACATATACGGAATATCTTTCAACCTTCCCCAGCTATTCCACTTGGTGCAAATCTTCTAGTCCTCACTGGGTGTGTGTGTCTGTAAATTTAACCCTATACAACATAGCCTTCGTTTCACAATTTATACAAATTCTACCAAGTCTCCTGTGTCATTCTACAATTTGTTTTCTCACTAAATATTTTACATATAAGTATATGTTAATGGATATAAAGCAAAGTTCTTATCCAAAATACATAAAGAATGCCTATAAATCATAAGAAAAAAAGAACATCCAAAAGAGAAAAGGGCAGCGTATATGGGAAAAAAAAAAACCCCACACATGCATACATTAAGAAAAAGCACACAATATACAGATAATAATTTGAATAGCCAACAGAAACATTTTTTAGAACTGCTAGCAATCAAAGGAAATTCAAAGCAAAAATGAGATGCAATTTGCCATTCATCAAAAGAGCAAAAATCAGTCTTTAATGCTATGTGTTGGCAAGAGTGTGGAGAAACAGGTACCCTCAGTCTTTGAGAAGAGTATAAATGAATACAGTTATTTCAGATAATAATTTATAGCTTTATTCCTGTGCCTTAAAATACCAACCTATTTCTAACCCATCAAGCCATCCTAAATATATCATCTTATAAGCAAAAGGCTAATGTTATATGGCTTTAGCATAAGGTATTTGAAAATTATTTATTAAAATAGAAAATTTCTAACAAAAATTATACCACATAGTTTTATTGCAAAGGAAAAGCTAACCTGAATACAGATGACTGAATTAACCTGCTTGTTAGCATTCTTCAAAGCCACGTGAAATTTATATGCTCTTTGAATTCTAAGAGCAGACAGGTGATAATATGCGGCCGCTGTGAAATGAAGAAGCCTAGTTTTCGTTTTCTGTTCTAAAATCTAACAGAGAAATAAAAAACGAAATATTTGACTCTTAAGACAACTTGATCAATGTTTATTTTTGTATATCTGCAATATGAAATTATATAAATTAGCCATAAGTTAACTTTGAGTTGTTAATATTATTTACATTGTAACTCAAAGTGATTATAATCCTTTACTATACATTATTTCCACATGTGTAACTCCTAACTTGGGCTATAAGAAGCAAAACTCTATTTTGGGCACTTTACTAAAGAACAGTGTTTAACCTGACTACACAAAAAAAGCTAATTAAAGCTTTGAATGTACTAACTATAATGAGAGAAATATATGAATACTAAACTTAAAACAAATTATAGTATTCTTTTTTTTCAAATTACAGTGTTCTAAGCAGAACTGCTGGAGATGGTCACAGTAAGTCGGACAAAATTATCTGAACTGATTTCTCCAGTTATTAGGCAGTCTTGCACAAATCTAGCACAAGACTCCTGTAGTAGAACCTCTCCATAGTGGCCTTTAGGCTTCCAACTTATATTTAATGAACACAACATGAAAGATTTTCTTTTTTATTTCAAATTTAGTTATTTTTGTCTTTGCCAGTGCTTCATATATTGGATGCCAAAAATGTCATGAACTCTCTCAGAGGGATTTTCTCTCTTGCTGATGACGTGGGATTTATGACAGGAATGGTAGCTCACAGCACCTCAGAGTTGCTTGGTGGTAGCAAAGGGCTACCTGAATTACAACCTCCTTCATGTGTGGAGCTCTTCCCTCACTCTTTCAGTTCCTTTGCTAAGAGAAAAGTTAGTGTGCCTTTTAGGTGAGCATCTATGAGCAACAGGCTCATAGAACAAAAATTGATAGCAACCAGTGATCTTGTTACATGGCTCTGCAGAAGCTGAATAAAGTCAAGTTATTGGTTATATTAGCTCTGAAATTATTGTCCAAAAATCTAAAATTTCTGGACACAGTTTAACATCAAATACTTTCATTTCACATGACTGAGATATTCCACTTGAAAATACTTACTCTTTTTCTTACTAACCAACCACGCACTAGTGCTTGCAGAACAACTGTAGATTTTTTTAATTCTAGGTATTTTATCCTTTCATACGCCCCAGCCTTCCTGGCTCGTATATATCTCTGGATGGTCAAAGCAGCGGACTTTTGCCGAAGGAAGACCTGCCTTCTTTTATATCTTCTAAAATTTGCTTGGATCAAACAAGCAGCTCGATGTCTCTATAAGGCAAAATGTGCAAGTGGCATTAATAGAAAGGTTTAATAATTTCAATCCACTGGAGGTTTTTAAATTTCTCAGTGTAAAATAAGATGGTATAATTGTGATTTTTCTTTTCATTTTTAGCTTACGAATGTCATATTTCATATACAAGAAAAATAATGGTGTATAATTTCTTTCTTTTTTTTTTTTGGTGTATAATTTCTAATCCTATATAGGTCTACAGCTAAACGTTAAATTTTTATGAATGTGCAAGCCAAGGTCAATAGTTATCTGGTTCTGTTTCCCTCTTATCTTCTTGATACCTCTCATTGTGAGGGAGAAAAGGAATAATATCACCACAGGACAAATACACTTAATAAAGATGCTAACAATGTAAAGAAGAGAATGGGCATTGTAAAAAGCTATCAGAGAAGCTGTTTGTTCCTTCAAGAACCATAAAGTACATCTTAGAACCAGCATATCTTAGTTTTTTCAATAAATAACATCTTGACAACCAAATTCTAAGACCCTGAAGAAGTATATAAATTAAAATGGGAACGAGGTTTGCTTTAAAACATAGATTCCCTCATCAACTGGCTGAATGACCTTGGGCAAGTCCCTTTACCTCTCTAGACCTGTTTGTAAAATAGGTATGCTAATAATAACTACTTCACAGGGTGATTATGAGGATCCATTCAGCAAATATACACTAGTAGGTATAATAATAATAATGGCTATACGATAATAGTGAATATTATATGAATATTAAAATTTATAAGCAGAATTTTAGTTTTGATTTCTTTAATAAAAAGGCTATACGTACTGCGGCTATTCTAGACTTTGATGTTAAATATTTTTAACAGATCACCAATTATAGCTTAAAGAATGTATTATTAAAGAATATAATAGATAGAATTTGCTACATCTATCAGGACTTCCTCCAAATAAATTATTTACTCTAAAATTAGTTACTTCAAACTTGGATTTGAGAGTATTTTGTAAATATAAATATACAAACACAACTATTCATAAAAAATATTTTTTGAGTAAATACAATTTTTAATTAACTGCAGTGATATGTTTAAAATGTACAGTTAACAAAAAATAATTTTTGTTTTGTTTCATAAAATAGTTCTTTGCGAATGAGCTCTTTTTTTCTTGCTGCACCTACTTTCATCATTAAGAAGTGTTCACGAGCCATTCTTCCAGCAAGCGTAGCTCTCCATTTTCTCTGAATGATAATTGTTGATGCTCTCACATTCAGAAACCTAAAAAGTAGTTAGTGGAAAGCAATTACAAATGTCTTTAATTTACTCAATAAGAATTTATGTGTATCCCCCCTCAAATACTAGAGAAAGAAAATATAAGAAAGATAATGACAATAAAAGAAATTGGAAAAGTATAATTTATATTTAAATTGTAGCAATCAGAATTCTATACATATACATAAACACACCCTGAACTGACACAATGAAAAAAAATTCTGCAATTAGCAATATTCCAGGGATAAGAAATAGGAATTTCTAGAATGAGAAAGAATTCTGAACAGGATCAAA
Source organism: Mustela erminea (assembly GCF_009829155.1). Taxonomy (NCBI): domain Eukaryota; kingdom Metazoa; phylum Chordata; class Mammalia; order Carnivora; family Mustelidae; genus Mustela; species Mustela erminea. The sequence goes on from NC_045630.1 coordinate 38,287,085, forward strand.
AGAAAGTACAATTACCCAGACCTAGAAAGCCTAGATAAAGCAGGTGCTGGTAGAAATAATGGCAGAGTATAAAGTCCGAGTCCATATTGCAATTGATTCATTAAGCAGACAGGACGAGGTCACAAAGAGAACTTGGGAGATTAGAATAGCATCAGGTAAATAAGGCATTTCCTTATTTGAAAGGAAAGCTAGGCATCATACAAAGATCTAAAAAGAAATATTTTATAAATAAAACTGGAGAAAAACTTAGAAAGTGAGGGTCAGATTTTAAACTTTAGGCATCAACATGGTGTAATTCATAAAAATTAAGAATGGATTTAACTTACATCATGTTGTCACATTTCTTAGAAAACAAAGCTGAATGTTAATGAGAAAAATTCAGCTTTTTGGATCAAGAAACTTAGATAATGGTCCTTAAAAGCTGATAGCAGCAACAGATCTTTATGTGGTAAGCCCTGCGCTTCTACGCATGGAATTTATCAAGAAACTCTTCTAACACTAGTGTTCTCCTAAAACAATCTCTAAAACCACCACTGATACAATAATTCATCAATTCTGGTAACTGAAGAAAAATTCTTACTCTATGAAATAAAAAATAGCACCAAAAACCTGACAAGAGCTTTAGAAAAGGTATTTCAAAGAAATGAACAAGGAATAGGAAAATACAATGAACATAAATAATTTGATAATTAGGTATTCTTCATCATCAAGGTAAAAGAGTGTGGGAGCTAAGTTAAAAAGAAAAGAAAAATGAATGAGAAAACAAATTTTCTAGTAGCTAAATTGACAAACAAAATGGATGAATACACTAATAAGGAAACCAAGATTTTACTAGATTATTTCATTCACTTCCCCTTACTTTCATCTCCATGAAAACAAATCAACTTTAAGTACTTTTTACTGAATTTTTACTGAAGGCTCTATCTCAAAAAATAAGACAATCTTAGAGGTATACTTTGTTTCCTTAATGGAGATACCACCAACAAAACAAACCATACAAGTTAGGCATAGCAAATATTTAAAAGAAAAACCAGTAAGCAATATTATTTTATATTCAGACTTGGCTACCACACACACATACTCCCCCGACACAAATATCATATATTACCGTGTTCTCTCCCGTTTGGTATAGAAGCAACCTTGAATGATTTGCACAGCTTTTAGTACAGCTAGATACTTTTTACGTGCTTTCCAATACCTATACCAGGCTTGAATCTTGCAGGCAGCTTTCACTTTATGTAAATAATTCCTCGCTTTATAGCTCCTCCACACAGCCTATGAAACACGTAAATATAGCAAATATGCGATGAGATCTATTTTCTTATAAATCAAAAAAACCAATCAGGATTACAAACAGCTAGTATAAGAATGGTTAGCCAAAAATGAACTGCAGAAATATAGTCATATAATCACTCTCTTTTCATTTAGGCTCATTCACTCCTGACAGCTATGAGCCCTCTGAAACCCGTGGGGCTAACCACGATGGACACCTCCTATATACTTTATCACACATAACCCGTGGCCAGTTGGGAGCGAAGACTCATGTAACCCTAACAAATCCTTCTAAATTGTAATATATGTGCAGTGTCTGAAAAGCCAGATATGTGCATTTTCCTATCTCAATCCATTTGGAAGAACAGAAGGAGAAGGAACACTGACGACTCTACTTCCTGGTAAGGAAAGGAATCCTAACACCTCCCACCTCGCTTATATCCTGGGTTTGGTGTCCAGGCTGCAGCAAACTTCTGAGAGCAACTCTCTGTCAGAGGACTATCAGCATTTCCAATTTCTGTGACCTTGAGGCTGACTAAATGTTTAAGTGACAATACGACTTACTAAGCCCTTAGCACTGTACTAAGCACTGTAGGTCCTTACAATAAGCATGGATAATATCATTATCTAATTTAGAGATGAGTAAATCAGGAGAAACTGAGTAACTTATTGATACAACAGTAATAAGTGGAAAAGGTGTCTTATTTATTCTTTACAAATATCTCATGAGATGATTAAGATCTCTATTTTACAAAACAGAAATTGATGCTGAGGAAGAAGAGACCTGTTATACCAGAAAGACAACAGAGTCAAGATCTGAACCCAAGTCTGTTGGACTCCAAAACACCTAAAACAAATACTGCAGCCATACCTTGCATGGGGATCAGGATTCAAAGTTAGCTCACAAGCAAGAAGTATATGAATGTCAAAATTACTCTTGTGATGTCCTTAATTTACTTGAAGTATATTATTATATGAGGTCTTTATGTAAACAAACTTGAATACCAACATACTGGTATTTATACTGGGAGCCAGGCATCAGTATTTCTAAAAATTCCAAGTGATTCCAATGTGCACTAAAGTTTGAGATCACTGATTACATGTTTAAAACAAGATGGGCAAAATACAATTTTTAAATTTAATTATCCATGAGAAAAATAGCCAAAATTTCCTAAGATTGTTATTTTGGCTTTTCTGTCATTTCAGTTGAATATAACCCTAAGTAATACATCCAATTAACATATTTCAACCATTAACTTTTTGGCAGCATTCATGCTTGGAATTTGAGCATTCTTTTTTTCCTCCCTCAATCCTTGGCTTCTTAATACCATGAATCTTTCAGTTTTCCTTGTACTCTCTTACTACCATGTTTTGGCTTTTCCTTTCAGTATTCTCTTTTTAAAATTTTTTAATTAATTAATTAAAAAAATCTGTTTGACAGGGATCACAAGTAGGCAGAGAGAGGAGGAAGCAGGCTCCTCGCTGAGCAGAAAGCCTGCTGTGGGACTTGATCCCAGGACCCTGGGATCATGACCCGAGCAGAAGGCAGAGGCTTTAACCCACTGAGCCACACAGGTGCCCCTCCTTTCAGTATTCTCAAATGTTGATGTTCTTCAAGGTTGAAGTCCCAGGCTGAATCTCTTCTTTTACCCATTTTCTACATTATTCCTGGATGATACCATCACTCCCACAACTTCAATTATTACATGGATACCAATAATGTAGAAGTCTAATTCTGAAATCCATGCTACTCTTCAAACTTCAAACTTCAAGCCAACTGCCTTGCTAGACATCTCAACTGAGACATCTGTTAGGTACTTCAACTTCATCAAGTACCCCAAACTAAACTCATCACTAATCTTCCAATCTGCTCCTCTCCTCGTTCCCTGGGTCAGTGAACGGTAACATCTGAGTTACTTAAGTCACGCACATGGCTTGGATGCTTGCTTACGCTCTATATAATGCAAACTGTACCCCTTCCACTCAAACTAATCTTCACAACCCCATTGTCACTACACCTTACTGAACTATCTTTTACCTGACTTAATGCCAATAGTCTCTCGGCTGGTCCCCCTTCTCCCTTTCAAATCCCTCTTCCACATTCCTGCCAGAGTAAATATTTTAAAAATAATGATTCTGCTTTTCTCCTTTTTAAATTCTTCTAGAACTTCTTTTAATCCAGTAGAAAAGACGAAGCTTGTGTCTGTGTCTTACAAAGCTATGCACAACCTCACTCCCTGTACTGCCAGGGTCTCCTATCATTCTCTACACTGCACCACACACACTTTCTCATTTTTGAACTCTGTGTTATCTCCTACAGTTGCATACATTGGATACATTTTATTGGGCTATTTTTAACTTATCCTTTGGCTTAACACCTCAACTTAAATGCCACTTGTTCTGGGAAGCTTTTTCTGAGCAGGGCGACTAATTTAGGTTTCCCTTCTTTATGTTCCTAGCAACATATACCTCCCATTTTGTTTTATAATTAAGCTTCCTTGCTCAATTAAGTGCTTTAAGGACAGCAACTAATTATATCTGTCTATGCCAATCGAACACAATAGCTTTTTAAGCACATTGTCACCACTGGAAATCTATTTGCTGAATGAAAACAATGTATCTAAGTTTAATGGCAAACCAACAAGATACCAACATACCACACCAAGGTGCAAAGCCCAGGGTATGAACAGGTAGAAAATACGTTGCTGAAGTACCTGATTCAATTCCTGAATCTGCCTCTCCCTATGCGACATAAGCAAGTTATTTAACCTTTTGCAGTTCCATCATATTTCAAGAAAAATAATACTCTACACTTTTCTCCCACGGATATATGTATGTGTGTGAGATGTAATTTTATACATTATATCGAATACATATTTATGTGTAAAAATAATAATATAATGAAAAAATTACATAAAATTGTTTTGGAAACCAAAAGTGCTAAATGCTCTGAATAAAGTACATGTCTATCTAGCTTAAGTGGTCTTATTAACAGATTGGTAGAGGAATAAAGTTATATAATTTGGTCTAAATTTTGCCAAATCTCATTTTACCTTAGCTTAAATTTCTCACTTAAAAATTTTTTTATTCAGCAGAGAACTCCCATTTATCAAACTATATTCTCAAAATTAACACCTATTGAAATGCATCATGTAGAGAGTGACCATGTTCAGAAGAATCCCAGTTCTGTGTTGTATTGGCTGAATTATCATTAGTGCCCTTTATCCGCTCTCAAAAGTTCTGTTTTAGAAGATAAATGAAAAGGTCACATAAATGAGGTATTATTCTTTATAACCTGCTTAAGTTAATTTCACAAATTCTAACAAATATTGGTTAAAGAAAGAATGCAAGCTTTATATTTAAATATGTAACTACCTGGATTTTTATGGTGCTATCTTTAATTTTCTGAAACTTGCGTTTCTGTATAAATCCTCTCGTTCTAGCTTGAATAATGATGACGCTGCTTCTAATTTGTAAATACACTTGTCTTTGACGCTGTGCAGACAAAAGGGCTCTGTAGTGATTCTGTAAAACCACTGCTGCCTTCCTGTAAGATAAGAACTGCCTTCGTGCTTGCCACGTCCTGAAATACCGCTGGAGGGTCAGAGCGGCTGTTTTCTGCTGAATGAATCTTCTCTGCTGCACCGCCATCTGGAGGAAGGACTGAATGCGGAGGGCCGCACGCATCTGCGTTTCCAATTCCCTTGTGACCATTTCACAAAAAGCTTTCTGAGTTGTTCCTGCAGCCTCTATTTGAGGGTACTCTGCCTCTTGTGAACACCCCACTAGGGAAGCTCTGCGCCACTTCGGAATCCCACAGGCCGAGCTGCTCCCAGCCCCACACTGAGTTTCCGTTCCGTGCGGGCGGGATGCGGACTGCTGGGCCACCGCGGCCGTGTTCGCCTGCGACAGGTTTCTCAGCTTCCGTCTAACTTTTACGCCTCTGAAAATAGCCAGGATAATTAGTAGAGATTTCTGAACTGCTAAAAATCGTTTTCTTTCCGTTTTTACTCTGACATATGACCTATAGTAATTTTGTATAACAACAACGGCAGTTTTCTTTGCTTGATAATCAAGTCTGGCCCTGTGCATTCGGTAGACCGACTGGATTAGTGTGGCAGCCAGGTGCCTCTGCGGGATATCCGTTTGCACTGTAAAACCTCTGTGTGAAGACTGGACACAAATGCCTGCTTGGGTGCGCGCTGCGGTTAGTGCTCTGTATCGTCTTTGAACAAAAACTACTTTTGCTCTCAAGTGGAGAAAACGCTTCCTTATTTTGGAGGCTTTAAAATGCTTCTGAATAATAGTGGCAGCCTCGTGCTGTTTCTGAATCTCTTTCCTTATGATCGTGTCCTGGAAATCTGCCTGAGTACAGGTTGCTGCTTTGCTGAGGGCATCGTGTTGAAGGACTTTCTTTTTATTTGCTCGGTATCTTTCTTGTATTACTTTTGCAGCCCACTGAATCTTTTGGTAAAAAAGATACTGCCTATACATTCTATATGAGCTTTGTATTATGATAGCAGCTCTCTGTTTTTCCCTTAAAAGCTGTCTTGCTTTCATTCCTTTATATGTGGCCTGAATGACCAAAGCAGCATGTCTTCGTTGGACATAATTTTCTCTTTGCAGTTTCGCAGCCCTGTATGTTCGGTAATGTTGCTGAATTAGAATTGTGGCATGTTTCCAAGCCTGAAATGCAATGTAAGTTCTGTGCATTCTGTAAGTGGCCTGGATGAGAACTGCAGCCCGGTGCATCTCCTGTATCTTCTTCTTTGCCGCTAGCCTTCGGTAAGACGACTGGATTGTAACGACCGCCTTTTTTAATTTCAAGAATTGGTGCAAGTGATGCTTGGCACAAACAGTGGCCCGATATTTCCTCTGAACAAAAACAGCAGCTTTTTTGAGGGAAATGAATCTTTTCCTCATCACTGAAGATCTAAACCTGCTTTGAATAAGGGTTGCTGAGGAATGCATATTTTTCAAACATCCTCTAGCTTTCATCCCCCTAAACGCAGCCTGAAGGATCAGAGCAGAATGTCTTTGTTGGAGATACCATTGTCTCTGGAGCTGTGCAGCCCTGTTTGCTCGGTATTGCTGCTGGATTACAACTGAGGCATGTTTCAAGGCCTGATACCTCACATTTGCTCTGTGCATTCTGAAAGCTGCCTGGATGACCGTAGCAGCCCTGTGCATCTCTTGCATCCTTTTCCTGACCACCTGTCCTCTGTAGAATGACTGGATTTTAATGACTGCCTTTTTTAACTGCAGGAATTGTTGGAAGCAATGCTTTGCACAAACAGTTGCACGGTATTTTCTCTGAACCCAAAGAACAGTTTTCCTGAGAGACAGGAATCTTCTTCTCATCCTAAGAGTTCTAAATCTCCTCTGAATGAGAGCTGCAGCTAAATGCATAATTTTTAAATGCTGTCTAGCTTTCATCCCCCTAAAACTAGCCTGAATGCATATCACCGAATGCCTTAATTTGTTATACCTTTGAAATTGTATGTGTCCTTCCTTCACTGCGCGGTACCTTTGCTGTACTGTTTTTGTTACCTTCTTTAACTTACTAAAATAGGTTTGTTCTCTGTGTCTTCTATAATATGACTGAATGAGTGTGGCTGCACTTTGCATCTTTCTGAGAGTCTGTCTAACTCTCATTCCTCTAAAACTTGCCTGAAGAACAGTAATAGCTTTCAGAATTGTCAAGTACTTTGCACGCTGAATTTTACCTTGACAATATGCTCTGTATCTTACCTGAATTATGACAGCTGCTGTTCTCATTTTATGGTATCTCACTGTTGCCTGATGCATCTTAAACATGGCTTGAATAACAGTGGCTGCCATGTGCATGTGTTGGATTTGTCTTCTTGCTCGAATACCTCTATAAACTGCTTGCATTTTAACAGCTGTCTTCCTCAAATTAAGATATTCCTTACGTTGATGGCTTGCAATTTTAATATCTCGATACCATCTCTGAATTTTAACAGCCGAAGCTCTGCAGGTTGCATAATTTTTTTTGGTTTTGTAAGCTTTGTATGTGGACTGTATAGTGACTGCTGCTTTGTGGCACTCCTTTATTTTTTTTCTTACTCTTGTACTTCGGTAAGCTGACTGTAAAATGACTGTAGCTGCTTTGGTTTTCAAGTACAACTGACGCTGTTTCCTTCCAACACTGTAAGCCCTATAATACATCTGAATCAGACAAGCAGCCTTTTTCATGATTTCCCACTTCTTTTGTTGCACATACGTTCTATAGTATGACTGTATGATGACAGCACATTCGCACTGCTTTTGAATCCGCCTTCTCACTGTTTTGCCCTTCCATGTAGATTGAAGAATCAGTGCTGCCTTACGGAGTTCAATGTACTCCATGCGTTGCTTCTTTCCTGCAGTCCGTGCTCTCCAATGTCGCTGGATAACTAATGCTGCTGCTTTGAACAATCTAAACTGTTTCCTGGCTTTGACCATTCTAAAAACAGACTGAATGTGCACTGCAGCTTGATGTTTCCTTTTGATCTGCTTTCGCACTTTCCAGCCATGATAAGCAGATTGGAGAGAAATCACAGCTGCCTTGGTCTTCAAAAATTGCATTCTAACACCACGGGCAGTCCTGTATGTTCTGTACCATCTCTGAATCTTGATAGTACACTGAAGCACATATTGATATTTCTTCCTTTTACTATGGCCTCTAAAAGCAGTCTGAATTTTAAGAGCAGCTATGGATTGTTGTTTGATTAGCTGGCGTACTTTATAACCTCTATAAGCTGCCTGCAAACAAGTGACTGCTCTTTTGACTCGCAGGAAGTTCTTCCTCTGATTGACCTGTGCTTTATATGCACGATAGTAACTCTGAATGACAACAGTTGCTTTATAAATTTCCAGGTAGCACTGCCGCGTCTTTCTCATCCTGAAATAAGACTGCAGTGAGACGGCAGCTTGTCTTCGCAACCGCATCTGCTTTCGAACCAGGTGACCTCTAACAGAAGCTTGCAGTTTGACACAGGACACCCGCATCTGCACGTATTCTTGCCTCTGTAGTGCGGCCATTTTCGTGGAGCGGTACCGCTGCTGGATAAACAGCGTCGCTGCTCTCAAACATAAATACTGTTTACGGCTTTGCTTCATCTTGACAATTGACTGTAACTTTACTGCAGCACTTTTTAGTCTCAGGAACTTTTTTCTGGAAATATAAGCTCTGTAACATGACTGAATTTTTATAATGGCTGTGAGGATGTGAATAAACTTTCTCCTGGCTTGCAGCCCTCTATATGCCGACTGGAGAACGATGACAGCAAAGCATGTTTTCTCGTAAGATGCTCGAACTTGCTTTGCTAAAACATAAGCTCGAAAATGAGTCTGAATTACAATGGCAGCTTTTTTCATCTTCCTATATTTCTGTAATTGTTGATTTTTTCTTACATGTGCCTGCAACTTGGTAGTAATTTTCTTAAGGTTTAGAAATCGAAATCTGTCTTGTCTCATCCTCCAGTAGGACTGAAAAACACAAGCAGCTCTGGTTTGTCTGTGTAGATTGCGAGCTCTCATCCTCCTAAAAGCAGCCTGCAGTCGAATGGCCGCAGCCCGTTTCTGCAAATAGTTGGTGCGCTCAGTCTTTGCTTTCAAATATGCTTTGTAGTACTTCTGAATGGTTAGGATAGCCTCTTTTTTTCTTTTATATAACTTTTGGGCTTGAAGGCATCGGAATCTTGTCTGAATGATAACGACACAAGATCTAATGTGAATGTATTTCTGTAATTCTTTGTGCATTCTATACCATGATTGTATGACAACAGCAGATTTTTCTTCTTTAGCTCGTTTCCTGACATGCCACTCTCTAAAAGCTCTTTGCAGTGTTATTGCAGCTTTTATCTGTAATTGCATTTTACGTTGCTTCCATCTTCTGAACATACACTGGATTATGAGACACGATGACTTTAGCATCTTATATCTCTGTTGATCATGTTTTCTTCTTAAATAAGCACGCCACTGTCTCTGAATTGTAACTGCAGCCCAAAGATATTGTTTGTAAGATGTAACAGCAATTATCATTCTTATCCTAGATTGCAGGATGACCGAATAATATTTCAATTTCAGAAATTGTTTTCTAGTGGAATATCTTCTCCAGTATCTCTGAAAAAGGTAAGAAGGGAAACAAATTATAACACATAACTTTCTGTACTTAGAACCTCTGCAAGTATTAATTTTTCTAACATTTGGCTTAAAAAGAAACAAATTAAAAAACAATATTATTTTTGGAAAATACTTGTCTCTTTTGTTTGTAGTTTAATTTCTATATTGATAGAGCTGTAGCCAATTCAGAAACCCTTGTCTCAATCCTAATGGTATTTATATTGCATTTGTATTCCAAAGACAAAAGAAATATAAAGCAAGTTCATATTCTAAAAGAATAACATACAAAAAAATAGTCTAAATAAACTATAGTAATATTCTGCTATCTATTGATTCTAGGTAATTTCCTATGAATATATTTTTGGATTTTGTTTTCTCCCTTTAATCTCAAGGCTGCTAAACTATCTTGTAATGATTGGAAACTGTTTATGTGAGGGATCCTACAGTTAGAAACAAGTGAGTTAGATCATTCTTAGTCATTTTTTTTTCATTAAGAATTAAATTACTACTTCTTCGTAAGTTTAGGAATTATGGACAGTCAAAAAGTAGAATTCTGAAAAGATACAAGAAGTGAAAACCATTTGTTTCTTGAATAGCCAATGTTGCTTTCTTCCCATACCACCCACATTCCCTAACTCCTTCACTGGGACAACACTGAGGGGAGAATTACCTATTGTAGCCTACTTTACCTTACATATAAGCTAAACAGTATAGGGGCTAAGTACTTCTGTCTCCTACAAGTACTAACATTGCTAGGCATCTGTGCCTGTTTCAAGCACATCTATCCACGGGAGAGGAGAGTTAGGACCACTCTATGTTTTCCTAACAGATATTGCCTTATTCTTTACTATGTGTCAATTGTGATTTTGTTCCTACTCTTGAGCTGATAAGAAATAATGAAACATCACATTACTATGAAGAGATGCATAAGTAATTAAAACACTTATCCAACTATATTTAAGCATATTAATGCAAAATGGCATTGAAAACTCTAAGTTTGATGCAAATGTGAAGGATTTTATTAAGCTGCCTCAAAAAAGTAGGGAAAAGTAAAGCAGTTATTATTCAGAGTTGCAGTTGCCATTATTTTTCTTTTCTTTCCTCTAGACATTCATTTGTGAAACCTTCAAACTCAAAAATTAAAGAGGGTGTGTGGATAGCTTATTATACTTTGATAATCATTTCTTCTGAACACTGTTACTAGTCTCTGTTACTGAAATGGTAATCAGTGTTGATATAGCTCATGGAAGCTAAGTTCTTCCCCTCTCATTGCAGTAGATATTGAGCAGCACTCTGGGGTGACTGGGTGGTTCAGTCATTAAGCGTCTGCCTTTGACTCAGGTCATGATCCCAGGGTCCTGGAATCAAGCCCCAAGTTGGACTCCCTGCTCAGAGGGAAGCCTGCTTCTCCCTCTCCCACTCTCCCTGCCTGTGTCCCCTCTCTCTCTCTGTGTCTCTCTGTCAAATAAATAAAAATCTAAAAACAAAACAAAACAAAACAACTAAGTAGCTTTAACTACAGAGCATTATGTATAATTTACTTATTTAATTCTCACAAAAACAAAGAAAACTTACAATGCAAAACTTTTCCCAAAGTCACATAGCAAGTACCAAGAGTTGATATTAAGGCCTAGATTTTCATATAAAAGAAGGTGCTCTTTCTTCTCCACCGTAGGTATCTGTAGTACATTGCTTTCAAAGCTCCAATTCTTTCTCTCTCCCTATCTCCACAACCTTTGTCCTCTTACTAAAGACACAGAGTCTCTGCTTGATCTTAGCTAGGATAGTCATAGAAAGAACACAGCATACCAGTGTAACCAGAGGTTTACAGAGGTTTCTGGCCAGAGAACTAAACAGGGTAGCCCTAAAAACACCTGGAAAGTCCCAGGGAGACTGAAGAGAAGGGATAGCTCAGAAATGCAATCCCTTAATGTTATGAATTCCTGGGTTCACTATTAAGCTGTGTACCATTAAGCAGACTAGCCTTTGAGTAATGGTCATCACCATCTAGATCCCAAACTGGCCATTCGATGACATACACATGGGACTGATACAAGTATCACTGTAAACGCTTTAAAAAAGGAACTGATGTTGAAGCCGTACCCATAGAAGGCTGATAAGAAGTTGTGGCCTGAACCCAGCATGGCAGATCATCTCATAAAACTAAAATATCAACATTCACATAACTTCAAAATATTCAAGATGTAATTAAAAATTACTTGGTATAAAAACAGATTGAAAATGTCAACTTCCATGGGAAAAGACGATCAATAGATGCCAATGGAGATGACCTAGACATTGGAATTACCTGACAAAGACTTAAAAACAGCAGATGTAAAAATGTTCCCAAAGTTGAAACTGATGGAAGAATAGAAAGTCTCAGTAAAAACATCAAAGATACAAATAAGAACCAAATGAAAACATTAGAACTGAAAAACACAATAACCGAAATTAAAAAAATTCACTGGAATGGCTCAATAGCAGAAAAAAGATGATAAAACAATCAACATACTTTAAGATCAATACAAAGAATCTAGGTTGAAAAAGAAAAATGATTTAAGGAAGAAATATCTCAAAAAACTAAAAATAGAGAGGAACTTTTTCAATATGATAAAGAACATCAATTCAAACCTACAGCTAACATCAAACTTAATGGTGAGAAACTAGATGCTTTTCCCTTAAGATCTGGAATAACAAAAGGAGGTACCCTCACCACTCCTATTCAACATCTACTAAAAGTCCTGGCTAATGTAGTAAGAAAAGGATATAAAAGGTATACAAAAGACAAAAATAATAAGTCTTCCTTTGTCCACAGGTGACCTGATCATCTATGTAGACAATCCAAAGAAATGACAAAAAAACTCCTGGAACTAACAATTAGAACAAATTTGTAGCGTATTAATATTAGTATTAGTAGCAACAAACAAACAAACAACAAACAAACAAAAAAACCCAGTTCAAAATACATCCAACAGGATTTGTCTGAGGAAAACTATAAAACTAATGAAAGAAATCAAAGAAGATCTAATTAAATGGAGAGAGAGAGATCACGTTCATTGGTAGAAGACTCAATGCTGACAGTTATTCCCAACTTAGTCTATAAATTCAGAGCAATCTCAATCAAAATCTTGCCTAGTTAGTCTGAGGACACCAGCAAACTGATTCTAAAGTTAAATGGAGAGGCAAAAGACCCAGACTGGCAAACATAATATTAAAGGAAAAGAAAGCTGGAGGACCAACATTATCCAACTTCAAAATTTAATATAAAACTATAGTATTGAGGGGCACCTGAGTGGCTCAGTGGGTTGTTTCTGCCTTCAGCTCTGGTCATGGTCTCAGGGTCCTGGGGTCCAGCCCCACAACGGGCTCTCTGCACAGCAGGGAACCTGCTTCCCACTCTCTCTGCCTACCTCTCTGCCTACTTGTGATCTCTTTCTCTGTCAAATAAATAAATAAAATCTTAAAAAAAAAAAACTATACTATTTGAGACAGTGTGATATTGGCAAATTAATAGACAAAGAGCTCACTAGAACAGAACAGGGAGTCCAGAAGTATACCTATGCAACACAGTCAACTGATCTTTAACAAAGGAACAACCCAAGTGAGTACACAAAGGATACTTTTGTTTGGTTTCAAAAAATGATGCTGGAATAAGCAGACAAACATAAGAAAAAAATGAATCTCAACACTGCCTCTTTACCTTTCACAAAAATTAACCAAAATAAATCATAGATCTAAATGTAAAATGTAAAATCATAGAACAATGTCTAGAAGATAACAACAGAATATCTGAGGGACTTTGGGTTTGGCAATGGCTTTTTAGATATGATGCCAAAAGTATAATCCATGAAAGAAAAAAAACTGATCTCTGATTTCATTAAAATTAAAAAATTCTGCTCTGTGAAAAACTGTTAACAGAACAAAAAGATAAGCCACAGACTAGGAGAAAATATTTGCAAAATACGTATCTGATAAAGGATTTGTATTCAAATCCTTTAAACAAAGAACATCTAAAACTCCACAAGAAAATAAAAAATGGACAGTAAGAATTAAAAAATTGGCAAAAGATCCGAACACATCATAAAAGAAGATATACAGATGGTAAATAAGCATATGAAAAGATCTCAACATCATACAGCATTAGGGAATTGCAAACTGGAACAATGTGATGCCAATATACATCTATTAGAAAGGCTAAAATCTAAAACACAGCACACCAAATGCTGGCCAGGAAGGAGAGCAACAGAAAGTCTCATTCATTGCTGGTGGGAATGCAAAATGATACAGCTACTGTGAAAGACAGTTTGACAGTTTCTGACAAACCTAGTTTTATCATATGATCAGGCAATTCCACTCCAAGGTACCTACCCAAAGAGGCTGAAAACAGGTCCACAGAAAAAAAATCTGTACACAGATGTTTATAATACCTTTATTCATAATTGCCAAAAATCAGAAGCAACCAAGATACCCTTCAATAGATAAATGGATAAAAAAAAAAAAATCCTGAAGTAAATCCTACATTGGAATGTTATTCAATGATAAAAACAAGTAAGTTATCAAGCCCAAAAAACACATTAAAGCAACTTAAATGTATATTGCTAAGGGAGAGAAACCAATCTTAAAAGACTACATACTGATGGATTCAAACTACAGGACATTCTGGGGAAAAAACAAAAAACAAAAAACAACTACGGAGACAGTAAAAAAAAAAAATCAGGGTTTGCCAGGAATTGTGAAAAGGGGTAAGGGACGATTAGGTGGAGTACACAGGATTTTCAGGGCAGGATTTTGATCAAACACATATAACGACACCACACAAAAAGTGAACCCTAATTGAACTATGGACCTTAGTTAATAATAATGTATCACTATGGGTTTATAAGTTGTAAAAAATGTACTACAAAAAAATAAAGCAAAGCAACAGAAATGATAAACATCTGCATTAACAGCATAGAATATTATTCTCATGTATTGTTTAAAATATTTATTATGATTAAGCAAAAATTAACATTCCCTGATGTGATTTTAATTGCATATAGATGTAGTAAGCAAGATAACTAAACATAAAAGTGGGAGACAGGGCACAAAGGGACTTAGATAGTGGTAGGCTTTCTATATTCAACTTAAAGTAATAAAATATTAATTCTAAGTATATTAAAAGTTACATATACTGTAACCCCTAGAGCAATCACCAAAAGACAAAACAAACAATAAAAACCTGTCCAAAGGGAAACAGTCAGAAAGAAAACAGACTAAAGTGTAACACTATCAAGCGTTCAAAGAATTGAAAAGCCAGGAAAGGGGAAAGGGAAGAATGAAAGAATGGAAACATTCATAAACAATAAAAGGATAGACCTAAATTCACAAATATCAATGAATGCTTAAAATATAGTCTAAACCACCAATCAAAAGACAGAGATACATGAAAAAAAAAAACAAAGAAATGCTGTCTAGACTTCATGTCATACATAATCATGTAAGTAATTAACAAGTAAAAGGAAAGAAAAAAAATATCCTACAGATGGTAGTGAAGTCCACAGCCAAGGTGGAGTAATTAAATTACAGCCAGCAAGGTAAACTTCAGAGCAAAGAAAACTATGAGAGATAAAAAAGCAACATTACATAATGATAAAAGACCCACCTCACCAAGAAAATAGAACCATCTCAAATGTGCATGTGCCTAACTACAGAGTGTCAATATACATGACAAAATGACAAAATGAAAAGAACTGAAAGAAGAAACACATATTCCATTACAGTTGAGAGATTTACACACTATTCTTTTACTGAGAGAGCAAACAGAAAATCAGTCAGGATATAAAAGAACTAAATAACACCAAACAAACGGATTTAACATTTACAGAAGACTTTACCCAACAGAATACACATTCTTTTTTTTTTTTAAAGATTTTATTTATTTATTTGACAGACAGAGATCAACAGAGATCACAAGTAGGCAGAGAGGCAGGCAGAGAGAGAGGGGGAAGCAGGCTCCCTGCTGAGCAGAGAGTCCAATGCGGGGCTCGATCCCAGGACTCTGGGATCATAACCTGAGCTGAAAGCAGAGGCTTTAACCCACTGAGCCTGAGCCACGCAGGCGCCCCCAGAATACACATTCTTTTTAAGTATGCAGAACATTCACCAAGAGTAGGGATCAGCAAACTTCCTATAAAGATTAGGAGAAAATAGTTGCAAAACACTGACAAAGAATTTGTCTCCAGAATATGGAAAGAACTCTCAAAACTCTCAAAATTCTCAAACCTCAATAAGATAAACAACTCAATTACAATAATAAGCAAAAGATTTCAACAGACACTTCACAGATATCCTGAAGACAATCAAGCACTTGAAAACATATACGTCATTTGTGATTAGGGAAATGAAAAATAAAACCAAGATTAGATACCACTACACATCTAAAACAATGGCTAAAAAACACTGACATCATAGTGTTGGAAGATGCGGAGCAATGAGAACTCGTATGCACTAGGGTTGGAATGAAAAGTGGTAGAGCCACTCTAGAAACCAGTTTGCCAGTATCTTATAAAGTTAAACATACACTTACCAAATGCCCAGCAATCCCACTCAAAAATATTTACCTTAAAGAAATGAAATTACCGGGGCACTAGGTGGCTCAAGTGGGTTAAGCCTCTGCCTTCGGCTCAGGTCATGATCTCAGGGTCCTGGGATCAAGCCCCACATCAGGCTCTCTGCTCAGCAGGGAGCCTGCTTTCTCTGATTCTACTAGATATGCAGATTTCACATAAAGTCAGAATACAAGGCCCAAAGAAAGGAAAAAAAAAACAATAGAACAGAAAAAAACACAGATAGAAACAGAAGCACAGATATAAGAATTTTTGATGTATGCTAAAAGTGGCACAGTAATAAGGCAATGATGATTGTTTCAGTAAACGACTAAAACAACTGGATATCCATTAAAAAAAAAAAGTTCTGGAGAGATCTAAATATGAAAGATAATACACTAAAGCTTTTAGGATATAATGTGGAAGAGTATCTTCAAAAGGCCTTGGTTATGGTACAAAAAAAACACTAACCATCACAGAAAATAAAGAATTTTCATTTCATAAAACAGTAAATCACAGTCAAGGAGAAAGTATTTTAACATCCAAATCCAACAAAATTCTAATAACCAGAATATTCAGCATGTCTTACAAATCCATAGGAAGGCAAACAATCAAAATGAAAAACTGAAAAGAGACTTGAAATAGCACTTCACAAGAGAAGATTTCCAGTTTAAAAAGGTGTCCAATATCATTAGTTATCAAGAAAATGCAAATTAAAACTACTCCAGGATGCTACTACACAGCCACTAGAATGGCTAAAATTAAAAAGACAATTTCCAAGTATTTATTTACCTGGACATGGAGTTACATGATCATTTTTAAACAGCTGGTGTATGCTACAGTCGCTGTATAAGCTTTTTGGCACTATCTACGAAAACTGAAATCTATACACTCAAAAACCAAACAATTGTACTCATGTATATATCAAACAGAGTGAATACATTTCACACAAGAAGGCACATTCATGGAAGCATTCATTACTCATAATGACTCAAAACTGGAAAGCCAAATGTCCATCAACAATAGAAAAGATAAGTAAATTATAGAATTATTACAGACTGGAAGTTAAATCACAGTGACACTCAACACTAATAAATCTCACAAATTTAATAATGTAGAATAAAAGAATTTACATGGTTTGAACCCACCTACATAAAATTCAAATAACAGGCAAGACAAAATTATAGTGTTTAGAGAAGATGTCTAGAAAAATGGCATATATTAGAATAATGATTATGGGCAGGGGTAAGGGACTTAATGGATTGTGAAATGGCTTCTGAGAAGCTGATAATATTCTATTTCTTGACCTAGTAGAGGTTAATTTGGTATTAACTTTGTGAAAAACTATTGGGCTTTACATTTGTGTTCTATGCCATTTTCCATGTGTAATATTTCACATTAAAAAAAGTTAAAAAAAAAAGAATTTATTAAATCAGAATCTATCACTTATCAATAGTAGTAGCCAGACACAAAAATTTCTAAATTTTTAAAACAGATAAAATTATGGGGTGAAGCTTCAATGACACTTACATAGCGCAAATTTAAATAGTACACCTCTGCTGTTATTAAAACAGAACCTAATATCAAAAACTTATAAAGAATTTGTCTGCTCCGTAGATATGCTCAATTTTTTTTTACTAAGTAGAAAACTAACATAGGTATTCTATAGATTATAGGTGATATTTTGTTATATGCCAACTAAATGGGATACAGAGGAAAACATGCACACATTTATCCCAAAATAAGTTCCAGAACCCACAATGGAGATTAAATGAAGAGCTTGGTTGAGTGTGTGGATATACAAAGTAAAATGATACAGTATGTCAGCATGTCCCATGGAGCATAAGACTGTAAATCTCTGCTATAAAACAAAGAAGACAGAAGAGGTAAAGAATTAGACTTCAGAGAAAAGGAGGTATTTCTATTTATTTAAGACTTATGCTGAATATAGCAAAGAGTTTTAGAGGTAGTAGGAATATATTAAATATTTGTTCAAGTACCAGAAAAATTTGAAAGCCTAAAATATAATTGAAAAATTTATCATATTTTACTTTCTTCCTTAAAAATGTCATTAAAAGGGGCGCCTAAGTGGCTCAATGGTTAAGCCTCTGGTGGTTAAGTGGTTAAGCCTCTGCCTTCAGCTCAGATCGTGGTCTCAGGGTCCTGGAATCGAGCTCCACATCAGGCTCTCTGCTCAGGGGGGAGCCTGCTTCCCCCCTCTCTCTCTGCCTGTCTCTCTGCCTACTTGTAATCTCTCTCTCTGTGTCAAATAAATAAATGAAATCTTTTAAAAAAAGTCATTATAACTTTTTAAATTCCAAAAACCAGGATACTATACCTGAATAACTGATGCTGATTCATTTTGAACTTTTTCTAGTTTTTCCTTTTTTAACATTAATAATTTTCTCTGTGCTAAGAGTCTTCGCCAGTATTTCTGAATGGTCAATGCTGCATTAATCTCCTTCTTCAATCGTTGTTTACTTAGGAAATTGATTACAGCTGATTGAATAATTCTTGCAGCTTTGTCTTGCTCCTAAAAAAAAAAAAAAAAAAAAAAAAAAAAAGCAAAGCTGAATCATAAAAGCAAAGATGAATCAAAAGCTTAATTACTGGGGTGCCTGGGTGGCTCAGTGGGTTAAAGCCTCTGCCTTTGGCTCAGGTCATGATTCAGGGTCCCGGAATCGAGCCCCACACTGGGCTCTCTGCTCAAGCAGGGAGCCTGCTTCTCCTCTCTCTCTCTGTCTGCCTCTCTGCCTACTTGTGATTTCTGTCTGTCAAATAAATAAATAAAAATCTTTAAAAAAAAAAAGCTTACTTAAGTATGTAAGAAAATCATCTATTAAATATTAATCAAACTGATCCTGAAAATAAAACATCCCCCCGACTTAAGATATGCTCATCTTTGGAATATAGATACTTCCAGGAATGTCAAAAGGTCTGATAGGTGGAAATGCATATATGTATTTATATAATGGAACAAAAATTCCCAAGGCTATAATCCTAAAATAAAGATCACAGGCATGTTTGAAATATCATCTCAATAATCAATATAAAGGCCATTTAAATGTGGTATGTTTCAGGGTGCCTGGGTGGCTCAGTTATTAAGGGCCTGCCTTAGGCTCAGGTCATGGTCCCGGGGTCCAGGGATCAACAGGAAGCCTACTTTTCCCTCTCCTACTCCCCCTGGCTGTGTTCTCTCTCTCGCTGTCTCTCTGTGCCAAATAAAGAAATAAAATCTTTTAAAATAAATGAATGAATGAATGAATGAAGTATGTTTCTCAGATTATAGCCCAGAGTATTCATGCTTGATTTTGAAAAAAGCAGTGGACCATAGGAGGAAATAAAAAAAAAAAAAAGGAGGTCAGAAATAAACAAAATGCCTTACAATATAAGGTAGTCTTGCTTTGTAACAACTCGAACAAAGAAATTAACAAAAAGGGAGAATCAGCATAATATTTACTTTTAGCACAGAATACTTTATGGCTTTAAGGCATAGACAATCAAGATGACAGAATATCAGATTATGGGAAGTGGTAGCAGGACTGCTTGATAGCTTAAGTGACCGAAAAAAAGCTACCAGCCCTGGGAGCACCACAGGCTGATACCCTATATACCTCTATTTCTGTTACTTCTAATGATGAAGTACTAGCAAAAACAACATAGGTCAAATACTTACTAGGCATCAGGCACCATTCTAAACAGTTCATGAATGCTTCCTCTAAATCTCACACAACCATAAGAACAAATGAACAGGTACCACTTTTATGACTATGGGGAAACTGAGACAGAGAAGTCAAGTAGACTGTCAGTCTACTGGGCGGATAACCAGTATTCGAATGAAGCCATCACTATGCCACACCCTCAAGGCCAGATTTATCATTTCAGTTACCTGAATTGGAAACTAGAATATAAATTATTCCCTGTGGTGGAAAGAATAATTTATAGCATGTAGCTATAAAATTTATTGTTATTTATAACTTTATGTAGCTATCTGGAACAGCTCACTATTCAAGGATGGGATCTATATAGACATTAGATTCTAATTATTAATTAATTATAATCAGGCAATGAGATCTATGGGTGGAAACTGCACAGTATGGGAACACATTCAACTATAGAAGGGATCAAACAGTATACTCTAAGAAAGGAAAAATGTAGTTAATGGATTGAAACAAATACTAAGAAATGGTGAGAGTCATATATTACATCACTCCTAAGTGGAAAAAGACTAGACAATTCTAAAATTGGGGAAGAATTACGTCCAACAAATTGATTAAGTGATCTAACTCTGTCCGTCCCCCTGTATGAGCATATGGCCTTTAAGACTATTGATATCTTTCGGGCACCTGGTAGCTCAGTGGGTTAAAGCATCTGCCTTCGGCTCAGGTCATGATCCCAGGGTACTGGGATCGAGCCCTGCATTGGGCTCTCTGCTCAGCGGGGAGCTTGCTGCTTCCTCTCTCTCTGCCTGCTTCTCTGCCTACTTGTGATCTCTGTCTATCAAATGAATAAATAAAATCTTAAAAAAAAAAAAGACTATAGATATCCAAATTAAAATCATCCCTACACCCAGCCACAATTTAAGGAGCACAAATTCAGTTCTACAAGTTAAAAAATTTCTGGAGATTTGTTTCATAGTGATGTAAATATACTTCACACTACTGAACTGTATACTTTAAAAAGAGTTAAGATAGTAAATTTTATGATGTGTTCTTTACCACAATTAAACAAAAACTGGGTTAAAAATAAGCATTTCCTATTAGCTTAAAAAAAAAAAAAGTCAAAAGTTGCATTGAGTCAAAAGTTCCAAGGCAAGGGGCACTCCTAGATACAGTGGACTAAGGTAATTTTGTAGATCATCTCAATCTCAAGCAAACTAAAATGGAACAATTTTATGTGACATTAGAGAAGCTACAGATAGAAAATAGATAAATCCAAAACAGCAACTGTTTGAAAAATTTATAAACTGATGGTAAAAATTCCAATGCTGATTAAGTCACTGCTTCTTTGCTAAATTAGACTGCATGTTACCATTTTTAATCTTATGCTATTGCTAAGCTAACCTATTATTACAAGCTTGTTTTATTTTACTTTGCGTATGGGCCACATACAGGGATCCACTTTGCTTTAAAGTTCATGCCTACTCTTTGACAGAAGAACTAATGTGTCAGGGTACCCTTGGATAATCCTACCTCATTCATTAGGAATTGGGCCATTAGTCAATTTTCACTTATCACCTCAAAAACTTGAGTCAGTCTTTTCTAAATGGATAGTTTATGTGAATTCTAACAATGAGATGGAAGTAAAATACAATACCTGAAAAATTAGCTATCCATGGTAATTTTTATGTTTATAAGATTATAATATTTCTATGACAATATATAGGGAACCTACTGCTTAATGTTCCAAATAGCAAACAAAAACATGTAATTCGATATTCATGTATTTGTATGAGAGGGAGCATGGTCACCTGGAGAAAGGATAGAAGCAGTTGTCTTTAAAAAACAGGAAACTTTCTTCTTCCTAAATCAGGAAAAGGGATCTCACCAGCAAACAGCTAGGAAATCTTTGTAGTTTATATCTTATTAGTATAAGGTCATCTTGAGCAGAAAATAAAGCAGATTTCACTTACCAGTCCCCCCAATTCTGATAAATATCTATTTCATGGGATTTTTACTCTCTCATTTAATGTCATATAAACATAATGAGTGAAATAATTTGAGGACCAGCCAGGAGTCTTTGCTGAAAACTCTCCTAAAGCAATTCTCCAAAAGCTTCCAGAGTACAAAGTTATCCTCTAAGACATATGTGGGCAAGGAGGGAGATTCTAAGAAGATAAGGGGCAAAAGAAGGCACAAGGAATAGATATGGTAGCAGAAAAGACCAGTGTGAGTATAAGCCACTGCCTGTTTCCCAAAAGTTACTACTAGGAGTTTGAGTGGGGTAACAGCAAATTATTTCAATTACTATGTTATTTCCGAGTCTGACAAACTATGACAAAATACATGGTATGTTTAAGAGTTGCCAAAATGTAGCTGTTTTATAGAGTTATTAAGAACTCTACCATAAATGCACAGTAACTCAAAATTGAGGATAAAGTGGAAAGTATTTCTGAAATACATGATAAGTTTATCAAACATAGCTGCTTATTTTATTTGATTTTCCAAATAAGTGAATATAAGATCATTAGTGGAAGGGGTAGGGAGAAAAAAGGATTAAAATAGTTTGTTTAACTTGATTAAGGAGACCATTTCACAGTTGGTTAAAAATTACATTTTCTCAGAATAAAAAAAAAAAAGCTTACATTAACATAAAAGTTTGTACTGTTGGGGTCAAAAAAGGAAATGACAAATAACATCACTATCCCTGTGCCCAGATCCCAAACAATAAATAAAACAAAGGAAACCAAATTCCACTTAAAAAAATTTTCTTTTTTAAGATTTTATTTATTTGACAGAGAGACAGAGAGAGAGCACAAGCAGGGGGAGTGGCAGGCAGAGGGAGAGGGAGAAGCAGGCTCCCCCCCAGAGCAGGGAGCCCGATGTAGGGTTTGATCCCAGGACCCTAGGATCATGACCTGAGCCAAAGGCAGATGCTTAACCAACTGCGCCACCCAGGCGTCCCTCCACTTTTAAACTAATAAAGGATACACTGGAAAACACTTTCAGACAAACAAAATGAGCTGGCTAACTGCACTACAAAATCAGACAGACACCCAGACTCCAGGGGCACTCTCCAGCACCAAGATCAAGACTCCCAGAACACCACATGAAAAAATTCATGGAAAACTGCTCCCAGAGAGAGTTTAGATTCCAGGAAGGGATAGGTTAGATTCCATGAAGGAGAAAAGAGCTGAGTCAGGTATCCTCAGTTTACTTTTGTAAATTTACAAAGGGTCTAAGTTATTCTACTTCTGCCAGAGCAAGCAAGGGAACAGTGCCTGGAAGACACATCCAGTGAAAGAAACACCAAAGCTTAGGGAGAAATACCCAGCCCTAACCCAAAACACAAACAATTATTAAAATTAGGTCAATAAATTCACATATCAGTAAAATGTAAAAATCATAACGAAACTCAATCAACTGGTATTTTGTGAAGTACAATTCACATTGCAATGTTTTCATTTTGGGGGAGTACCTGATGGCGTTTTAGATCTGTTTTTAGTTTGTATTTTCTCCAAGTTGTCTGTATAAGTCTAGCAGCTCTTGCTTCTTTACAAAGATCCAAAAGCCTTGCACAAAGAAATGACAAATAAGTGATAACCACCTAAAGGAAAACAGAAGAGATGGAAACAGAAGTTTGCCAGAGAATACGCATCTTAACTGTCATCTGCTGAGACTCTTACTAGATGAAGAACACTTACCTTTTCGTCAGGAATTGTATTGGACATATCCGAGTGATTAATCATAGCAGGTATTCCACCAAGGTCTCTAACTGCAGACCTGACCAACTGAAAATTTTTCTTTTCATTTTCTAGAAGTTCTTTGTATAGTTCTGAAGTGTTTTCTACTATGCAAATGAAAAAGAGATTAGACAGTTCCAGTCAAAAATCTGATGTGACAAAGAAAAAACTTGAAAAGCGAATCAGCCAAAAGGGACTAACCATGATCAAATGCTTTAAAAGACAAATCCAGAGAGCTTCCGTCAGATTCAGATGATGAATTTAACACCACTGAACCAGTCTGTGTGCATTCTACAGTTTGAGTAGTCCGCTGACATATAGCATCAAAAGGCACATAGTAAGGATGGTAGTGATGGATCAGGTAACATAAAACACGGCCATCTGAGAAAGACACTGTAAAATTCTCCACCTGATTGGAAATAGCAGGAAAATGATGAACTATATTGGACAGTAATATAGATATTAATGGTTTTGTAGTGCATATTTCCTTTTAATAGCTAGGAAAATCACATTAGTGGCTAATAGTGCCTAGAATAATTAATACTTTATTTATAGCCAAATTCTCAATTATAAAATACTCTTTCAAAAATAGAATTTGATTATTATGCTAGGAGAAATAGGGTCCCTCAAAAAATTCATGTCCTTCCTAGAATCTCAAAATATCACATTATTTGGATACAGGGCCACGCAGGTTTAATTTTCACAGTGAAGTAGGGTAGATTCTAAATCCAATGTCTTGTATCCTTATATGGAGAGACACACAGAGACAGACATACAGGAAGATGCTATGTGAGACAGAGGCAGAGACTGGAGTAAGGGATCCACAAGCCCAGGAATGCCAAGGATTTCCAAGGAATGCCAAGGATTGCCAGCAACACCAGAAGTTAAGACAAAGGTATGGAACACATGCTCCCCTAGAGCCTTCCAAAGCTCTCTAGTATGTAGTTAAAACGTAGAAGATTATCCATGTATCTGACAAATTTTCTACTAACCATACTATTCAAGGTATAACAGTTTACTATATTTAGTAACATGAACTCTATCATTTTTCTGGCTTCATATTCTTTACCAGATATTTTATTCATTTTCACATATTTACATTTAAGGGTACACTTCATTAAGGGTACAGAAATCCAGTATTAATCTAACAAATGATTACAAAACACTCAACTTAGATTTTTTTCCTCCCCCTTGTAGCCAATGGTCTATCTACCATCCACTTCTAGAAGCATGGTGAGTTTATTTGCTTTTACCTTTAACATACGGGTGTAATCCTTAGGTGCCCCTGTTCTGACAAATGTCTCCTACTGAGACTCCTGACTACGGCATTTTTTCTTTCTTAGTAATACATTAAAAAATTGTGCATTATACAACTGGTGACAGATTAGATAACATACAGTATGTGAAAACACCCTCACTCATTTGTAGTTTATATATAAACTACATTATTTAAGAAATGCAACAAAATATTTTACGAATAAAGTTTGATTTTAACCAAAATGTACTTAAGTCAGTGAGCTTAAACAGAAATAAAGAAACTTACTTTTTTATTATAGAAAGCACAAACAGCATTTACCCACTCCATCAACAGCTTTATGCTCTCACTATATTGTTCAAAGGAACCACTATTTCTTTTGTCTTTTTTCTTATTGATAATAGCATCAGAATGACAAGATCGTGCAGACATTGTTTTCTTCATACTCTGAGTGTGTTTTAAAAAGTCAATTTCTTCTTTTAACTGATCTAAATTAATGGAAATATCCACCTGAAACACACACAAAAAAGGATAAATACCTCTATGTTTTTCATATACCATTTTAACCACAGAAGTTAGTCATTGTTGTCTTCATTTTTTTAAAAACACAAACATAATTTATACAGAAGTGATGGAATGCATAGTGGTTAATGTATAGTGTGTCATGTGTAAGATCTGGGGTCACACAAGCCTGGATTCTAATCTCATTGCTTCTTCCTATCAATGTTCTAACGTCTAGCTTCACTTTCCTTATCTATGAAGCAGTGACAACACCTACCTTACAGGGGTGTTGTGAAGATTAAATTGCAATTATTCCAGTTTCTGGGACAGAATAAACCCCAGTAAGTAACAGTTATTGTTAGTCTATTTGATGAAAAGGCTTTTATAAACCAATATTTTTGGTTGATAAATTTGATAAAAAGTATAAAAATTTGACAAAAATTTGATAAAAAGTATAACATTTACCAAATGTACAATACCTGAAAAGCAAATGCTATTTTCCAAAGTAATGCAAGAGTTTTTTCTCTGTGCCTATCCACAATATCCTTAGATAGGATTGTATTTCCTATAAATGAAAAGACAGCCTATTAGCACAATATATGTACATATCAGTTTTTGGTGAGAAGAAAAAGTTTTATTTTTACTCAATTTTTACCATGCTCATCATTTAATTGAATTCCTTGTGATCTAAGAATTTGAAGAACAATATCAACATTGTGCATCTTCTGAAGACGACTTATTGCAGGAATCCTGAGTTTCTTTGAGAGATTCCAGTCTCGTGTGAGAAGTTCCATGATTCGCCTAACAATAAAGAAATTTTCAGATGACATTCTCATATAAAAACATATGTGAAAAGCTCCTGGCATCAAAAGGTGAGGCTCAAACCAGACCCCAAAATATCATAATATCCTGCCTTTACCCTCCCCCCACATTGAGACACTAAAGATCAATGTATGATTGTTCTTACCATGTAAAGAAATAAGCTTAACTTTCCTTTAAAAAACAAAAAATACAAGTTGGACTTTATTTAATTACAGCTACCACCCACATAAATTCCCCTAATCTGAAGGATTTTAGGTGAGAAAGATCCCCCAAAACTAACTGAAAACTCTTGCTCCACAATTAGCAAATAAGAGTCATTTTTTCATTTTAAGCCTGAAGTTTGAGGTTTATGAACAGAATGTAAGAAAAAAAGATGAGACATATACAAGTGCACACATGAACAAAATAATAGAGTTCTATAGGAGAAAAGAAAGGGAAAGGAAGGGAGAAAGTATATTTGTGGAGGGACTACTATATTCTACACATTAAGCAAGTGCTTTCTTTTCTTATTTTAGTCCTCATAGCAAGTCCCACAATCAGGCACTATTATTGTTGTTGTTTTTTTTCTTCAGATGAAGAAACCAAAGCCCAAAGGAATTTAGTAAACTGCCTATAGTCACTTAGTTATTAATATGAACTAAAACTCAGTTTTATCAGATTCAGAAGCCATTCCATTATATCTATGCCAGATTATTATAAAAATATTTGAGTGCCTACCTTAAAAAGACATATATACTACAACTTAAATTCAAACCTCTAATATCATCTATATTACTAGTATTTTATCTACTAGACAATAATCAGTATTTCTACAGAAAAAGCAAACCCCAACAGATTATTGCAGATAGCTAAAATTTGGCAAAATTGTTTATAGAACTGAAATTTGGAGAACTATTTATATAACAATAATTTCTAAAGGTTATTAGAAAGTTACTCAAGATCATTCCAGACTAACCACTCAATCAACATATGAAGTATTTCTGCAAAAGTAGGCCAACCCATTACCTATGGCATCAGTAGATTAACCATTCTCAAGCATTCTCAAATGACCTTGAAGATTCATGATCATTTTGCTGACACTGAAGAAAGGAGAAATCTGGTATGCAAAATCAAGTCTCTTAACTAGTTAGAATCCCTGACCAACAAAAAAGCATCAATATCCAACGCTGCTAAATCCTTAGTAACTCTCGTAAAAACCTAAAAAATGTCTTCCATTGTGGAAAATAGCAGTGAACATAAAACCAGTCAGTGCCCCTCCTGGAAAGTGGAGAAAGTCTAAAAACGTGAATTCCTATTGGCCAGGAAACACATGTAGTGGCTTGGATGTATGAAATGAACAAATTAAACAAATATAAAAATAACATGTGAAACATTTTCAGCAAATTCTCTAGACTGTATGGAAATTACTCAAGTGATAAATAACTACAGAAAAGTTCAAAAGACCATTACTTTGTCGTGAGAACATATAATCAGAAAAGAATATGGAAATTTAATTTAGAAGGAAGCAAGTGACATGTATGTTGTTTTTGAAGAACTAGGGATTCATAAAGTTCCAGAGATCCCTTCCTCACATATGTCAAATGTAATGTAAATTAGAGACTTTTGTAGAAACAAGACAAATGTCTCCAATGCAGATATCCCGAAGAGGCCAACTGTACTACAGTGCTCATGGTCACTCCTGCCAAAGCAGGAACTGCTAATTCACTGGACTCCTACCAAAGCCAATTTTGATGATTCTGGTTTGTTATGAAGTGTTGTATGGTTTGAAGCCAGACATCCTGAGTTTATGTCTCAATATCATGATATAAAACATTCTGTTACTTCTCCAGCCTGCTTTTCCTCCTATGTAAAACAAGGTTAATAATGAAACTAGAATTGGTCCCAAGTAATAACAGTATTTATGAAACCCTGTCACCATAACGTGTTACTTAAATGTTTGATATTTTAAATGATTCCATGCTTGTCTCAGCTTCTGTTCTAGGGCATCACTGGTTACTACTCACAGACCTTTGTCACTGTCAGCATGAAAAAAAAATGTGCACAGGAGACAAGGTTTCTAGACCTAAAATTGACACTATTTTACAAAGGTGCTGCACATACTTGTCCCAGTCCTTTTTACCCTAAAAAAATTTACTGCATCATATGAAAGAGCAAGAAAGAGGGGCGCCTGAGTGGCTCAGTTAGGTTAAGTGTCTGACTCTCAATTTTGGTTCAGGTTATGATCTGAGGGTTGTGAGACTGAGCCCCATGTTGGGCTCTGTGCTCAGCAGAGTCTGCAAGAGTATTCTCTCCCTCTTCCCCTACCTCCTCCCCCAACTCTCTCTCTCTCTCTCAAATAAATAAATTTTTTAAAAAAGGAAGAGCAAGAAAGACTATGTAAATTTAAATAAAAAAGTGTTTAGCGGAAAATTTTAGTCTATTCCATTAAGTAAAATAATTCTTATTTCTCATACTTACACAAGACGCACCCCACACTGCAAGTCTACAGCAAGATTTGTAACAGCAAAATCAAATTCATCAAATGGTGTCTGAACATGGTTAACAGGTAATCCCAATAAGCTAAGGTGACGGGAAAGATCACCTTCACCACTTAGGAAGTCTCGTGAAAAAGCCAAAAGAATGTCTTTACTAGTCTGTGGAGAAACAAGTTGCAGGTATTAAATCCCAAGATTATAATTTTGATTATAATAACAACAAATTCTTATTCTGCGCATATAGAAATGAAGTCAAATTAATGGTAGCATAAAAAAAGTCAGTTTCATATCATATGGTAATAATGTACATCTATTTCCAATTTAAGGCCTTTTAAAAAATTGCTCATAATTAACAACAGACTCCAAAAATTAGTCTTCATTTGATAGTATGCTACATTAGGAAAGAAATCCCAATCCCTCTACCCAGTTAATTCCTCAGAATTCTCAAATCAACAAAACTTCATAGGGTATCCAATAAGTTAGGCAGGGTTAGAACTATTAATAAGACAGACTAGGTAAGTATTCCTATCCTATTCTACTCCAGAATACTCTTCTTTGGGAAGCTTAGAAGTTTTAAAAGAGAAAATACACAATAAAAACAAGTAAAAGTCTTAAATGTGAACTCTAAAAGAGAAAATGAAAACTATACCTTGAATTCAGCATCTTTACAGAAGAGACAAGGGTCATGATCAATAAGTTTGGATATTTTAGCATAATCAAGGAAACAAACCAACAGCAATAACTTTTTCAATGTAAACTTAGACAAAGCTTCTTCATGACCTTAAGTACAAAAAACATAGCAAGTTAATCTGTGAAAGAAAAGCTTCACCTTAAAATATGATAATGTACTAATAAAATTAATAGTAAGCACAAATAGAACATTATTTGTTTTTTAGTGTTTTAAATGTATGAATTCATGTAATATTCATAAAACTCTATGTTTCCAATATTTCCAGCTCATGGAGGAGGAAGCAGAGGCACAGAGATATCAAGTGATTTAGTCTGGGGCGCCTGGGTGGTTCAGTGGGTTAAGCCTCTGCTTTTGGCTCACGTCATTATCTCAGGGTTCTGGGCTTGAGTCCAACATCGGGCTCTCTGCTCAGCAGGGAGCCTGCTTCCCCCTCTCTCTGTCAGCCTCTCTGCCTACTTGTGATCTCCCTCTCTGTCAAATAAACAAATAAAATCCTTAAAAAAGTGATTTAGTCTATCTCATGCAACAAATTTTTAACAAGTACCTACTCTATGCAGGCAGCATCCTAGATGCCACATATATAGTTAACAAGCTAAAAGAAATATGATCTCCACAGGGCTTATAGCCTACTTGTGAGGAGAGGGTGGGTAGAGAGAACAAAAAGGTAAAAATAATTATAGTGATGGAGAAAGTGATGGGGAATGATGGGTGAAAAGAAAGGGTGGATAGTGGAGAGAGGAACTATTTATATTGACATCTCTAAGAAGGTAAAATTTAAACAGAGACCAGAAAGAATAAGAAGAAGAAGCCATTTATGCATAGCGGGGAAAGAATGCAATGGAGGCAGAACTACTCACCATCTCTATACAGATGAGGAACAGTGGGGTGTCTGTACTCAGCGGCTATATCAGGATTCCAAAGTAAGCGATTCAGAATGAACACAGCCAACCCCATGACATCACTATTGTCTTCCAAAGATAGGAGTTCTCCAAAAATTGTCTGAAAAGAAATTAAAGACTATGTGACTTTCACGAAGCAAAAGGATACAACAGGGGGCGAGCAGACTATAATCATCTAAGGATTTGGCAATGTTCTATTTTCTAAGTAGTATGGAAATAACATGGATATTTGCTAAAAAAAAACAAAAAACAAAAAACTGTATATGCTTTGTGCATTCCTTAGTGTATATGATGCACGATGAAAAAAGGCAAAAGCTCAGAACTAAGTTAAATTCTTAAAAATCATCTGACAAACCGTATTTACATTTAATTTTCCTTTAAAGAACTATCAAATGTAGGCATGTTGCTCAAATTCAATTTTAATTATCCTACTAAGTATATCATGAAGGTACAACAGAAACTTAAATATTCAAAATTTTTTAATAGTTAACAAGTGGAAACCCATCTGCAAATAATCTAACATAATAATTTGGAAAGTTCAGATCTGTTTACAATTGATTTTTTTTTAAAGATTTTATTTATTTATTTGACAGAGAGAGAGATCACAAGCAGGCAGAGAGGCGGCAGAGAGGGGAGGAAGCAGGCTCCCTGCTGAGCAGAGAGCCCGATGTGGGGCTCCATCCCAGGACTCTAGGATCATGACCTGAGCCAAAAGCAGCAGCTTAACCCAGAGCCACCCAGGCGCCCCTGTTTATAACTGATTTTTAACAGTATTTTTTATTATGTCCTGTTAGCCACTGTATAGTACATTAGTTTTTGATGTAGTGTTCAATGATTCATTAGTTGTGTATAACATAATTGATTTAAATATGAAATTAACTTAACACCAACATGTTTATTATTAATGATTTTTAAAGTAATTAGAAAAAACTAAAACCATATCAGGTTATATCTTATAAGCTTACATTGACCAATTGTAGAGATAAAAGCATGGTAAATATATGTCAAAATAGAAAAACTTTGGGGTGCCTGGGTGGCTCAGTGGGTTAAAGCCTCTGCCTTTGGCTCAGGTCATGATCCTAGAGTCCTGGGATCGAGCCCCGCATCGGGCTCTCTGCTCCACAGGGAGCCTGCTTCCCCTTCTCTCTCTGCCTGCCTCTCTGTCTACTTGTGATCTCTGTCTGTCAAATAAATAAATAAAATCTTAAAAAAAAAAAAAAGAAAAACTTTATATTTACCTACTTTTTTTTCTTTGATGTTTTCTTAAAATCCTTAAGGTGTTCACAGGTACTCATACCTCCTATCTAAAAAAGAGTGTACATTCCCACCAACTGACATGGACTTGCTGTGTCCATGGAGGATAATATTCCTACCTCATTTGTGTTTGGCCAAATAATGCACTCTGGCCAGTGGAATACAGATGGAAGGATACCTACTACATCTAAACAGATGTTTTATTTTTTGTTTATTTTTAAAGATTTTATTTATTTATTTGAGAGCAAGTGAGTGAGAGAAACAGCACAAGCCAGGGAAGCAGAGGCAGAGGGAGAAGCAGACTCCCCACTGAGCAGGGACCTTGATGCGGGACTCAATCCCAGGGTCTTGAGATCATGACTTGAGTTGAAGGCAGACACTTAAACAACTGAACCACCCAGGTGCTCCTAAGCAGAAGTTGTAAAAGGCATTGCAAGTTTCTGCCTAATTC
This sequence comes from Mustela erminea, assembly GCF_009829155.1. Lineage (NCBI taxonomy): Eukaryota > Metazoa > Chordata > Mammalia > Carnivora > Mustelidae > Mustela > Mustela erminea. The sequence goes on from NC_045630.1 coordinate 38,318,817, forward strand.
TCTTGTTTTTTATCTTGGCCCAAATAGAGGGGTTCTACTTCAATTAAGGTTCCAGAATTATTTGACTGTGAAAGCAGAGCTAGTTGATATGTAATTTTCTGATTAACAAAAGCATACTAAATTGAAATAAGAAAACTCAGTAAAGATACTATCAAAGTTCTCTTTGGGCCTCAATTTCTTGATAAATAAAAGCCAAATACTGTTAATAATTCCTTTCAGTCCCAAAGACCATTGTATTCTAACATCTGGAATAAACTGAAGAATAGAATATCCCAAATGACAATGGCAAAAAGCCTAAAGAAAATGTAAAAGTATACCAGTAAAAGACAAAAGAAAACTGGAAATAGGGAGCATTTTAAAAATAGAATCATATTTTTAGTAGTCAAGTATTATTGTCTTTTTCATTTAGTTTTTTTTTTTTTAAGATTATTTATTTATTTATTTATGAGAGAGAGAGAGAGAGAGAGACAGCTACAGAGGGAACACAAGCTGGGGAAAAGGGAGAGGGAGAAGCAGGTTTCCCATAGAGCAGGGAGCCTGATGCAGGGCTCTATCCCAGGACCCTGGGATCATGACCTGAGCCTAAGAGAGACGCTTAACGACTGAGCCTCCCAGGTCTCCCACATTCAGTTAGTTTTAAAATTCTAAGTATTGGGGCACATGGGTGGCTCAGTGGGTTAAGCCTCTGCCTTCAGCTCAGGTCTTGGCTCAGGGTCTTGAGATTGAGCCCTACATAAGGCTCTCTGCTCGGCGGGGAGCCTGCTTCTCCCTCTCACTCTGCTTGCCTCTTTGCCTACTTGTTATCTCTCTCTGTCAAATAAAAAAATTTTAAAAATCTTAAAAAAAAAATTCTAAGCATTATTAAGCCATGCACCAAGTGAAAAACTCAAATTTGACGACATTTTTATAAGAAATGTTGCATTAAAATGGTTACAAGTTCGGGCTCTGGTATCAGGCAAGTATAGATTCACCCAGACTAATAATTGGCATATAGCATGTCATTTAAAATCCAAGCTTCAGTATTGTCATGAAGTGAAAAAAACAAGACACACCTCACTGGGATTTGAAGAGGTTTAAATTAGATAATATATTTCAAACAGTCTAGTATATCATTTGTAAAAGCTCAAGAAGAAGATTACAATACTTGTTATTATATCCAGTACCAAATTATACATATTTAAGAAAACAAGAAAATTACTTGCTATGTGATGATATGGCAATAATATATACTGGCATGATCTAATTACCTACTAAGCATTTTTTAAAGGACCTTAAATTTTATTATTTATTTATTTATAAAAGATTTTATTTATTTATTTGACAGACAGAGATCACACAAAGGCAGAGAGGCAGGCAGAGAGGCAGGCAGAGAGAGAGGAAGGGAAGCAGGCTCCCTGCTGAGCAGAGAGCCTGATGCGGGGCTCTATCCCAGGACCCTGAGGATCATGACCAAGCCGAAGGCAGAGGCTTAACACACTGAGCCACCCAGGCACCCCAGGACCTTAAATTTTATACTGAAAAACCAATTAAGCTAACTAAAGGACTTTATAAGTGAAATCATATTTTATTAAAAATACATAATAAAAAGCCTACTAAAGGTATATATAACAAAAGAAGTATACAATAAAAGTATATAATGAAAGGGATAAAATTTCAAAAACTGAAGCATATACTTACCTCTAAGCCAATTCGTAGCCATAAAGGATTATATGACAACAGCCAATTCAGGACTTTCTGCCGTTCTCCTGAAATGTATGTGAAAAGCAAGTAAGCTCAGACCACTACTCAAATAGAGACAATAAATAAAATTTTATGGAGGAAAATCATAAAAAAACAGGGATAATCACTTATATGAAATCAGTTAATTTAAATATATGGCATTCTTATATATATGATTATATTAAAGTACATAAGATTTTAGGCAGCAAAGTCAAATCATGTATATATTTGACTCTGAAATACAAAATGTTGAGTGTTTTTAAGGAATTAATTTCAAGTGGTGCCTGGGTGGCTCAGTCAGTTAAACATCTGACTCTTGATTTTGGTGCAGGTCATGATCTCAGGGTCCTGGGATCAGCCCTGTCTCAGGCTCTGCACTCAGTGGGGGGTCTGCTTGAGGATTCTCTCCTCCACCCTCCCCCTCTTCCCTGTCCTCCTCCCCCTCATGAATACCCATGCTCTCTCTCTCTCTCTCAAATGAATAAATAAATAAATCTTTAAAAAATATACATAATCACATCTTTAAAGAATCTTTATAAAGATTACTTTTTTTTTTTAAAGATTTTATTTATTTATTTGACACAGAGAGAGAGATCACAAGTAGGCAGAGAGGAAGAGAGAGGAGGAAGCAGGCTCCCTGCTGAGCAAAGAGCCCGATGTGGGGCTTGACCCCAGGACCCTGGGATCATGACCCGAGCTGAAGGCAGAGGCTTTAACCCACTGAGCCACCCAGGCGCCCCTATAAAGATTTCTATAATCTTCTTACCAACATCTTTCCAGAGGTGTCTGTCTTTTCTAACAACTAACCGCCTAGCTTCAATTTCAATTTCAAGCTTCTTAATAGCTTTAACCATTTTTTCAGAAGTAAATAAGCGACATGCTGCACGACGTAATCTATTCAGCCTGCACCGAGCAGTATAAGCTCTGAGAGACATTTCATCTTTTGTAGGAGCTCTAGGAACACTGATTTTATGTTGACTCTCCAATCCCAAAAGAAGAGTAGCAGCATTTACTGGGCAAAAAGAAAAGGAAGAATGTTTCTGGTTAAACAATATATACATATATCCTTAGATCTAGCAGTAAGTGCAAATATAAGATGGCCAAAATAGGGTCTTTTTTTCTGCCCCTTCCAAGCTTGTTCTTTCCTTTCTTTTCTCAAAATATGGGGATCATCTGGTTCACTCCATACCTTAGACCATTCTGTCGTTGCAACTTGGGGCTCTACCTACAAAATGGATCTCAAGTCTAACCATTTCTCATAACCTCCACCATTATTACTCAAGCTCATACACTATAATCTCTAACCTATGCTTATGAAATAGTCTCCCAACTAGTTTCTCTGCTTCCATTCTTTTTAATAAATTTAAAAAAGGTCTCTAAAGAATGTGACTTTAAAAAATCAATTAAATTTTGAAATGCAACTTGAATTTTTATAAAACACATTTTCTCTCAAGAAGAAAACTAAAAATCAGGCTTTGTTTTCTTCTGGGGAAAAAGAAAAGCTCCCTCTAGAGATTGTCTCGCCAAAGGGCCTTTTAATATAAATATGCTATACACTATTCTCTAACAAATACAGACAGACCTCTCTTTGAACATGTAACAATGGAGAAACTATCATTTTAAAGACAGCTTATATAATGGCTTGGCAATTTAAATGTTTACAATGATGTTTCCTTTTCTTGAGTTGAATTGATCCCTATAATTTCTATTCAAGAGCATCACAAGTTAAGTTTCCTTCTCTCTCAGGAAAAAAGCCTTCACATGTCTGAAGGACAGAATGCTTCCATCTTATTCTACACCTGAGTCTTTCTCAGAACATGCACTGAGATGTTTGCCATACAAGACTGTTAGATTTATTCACCAGTACAGTATACTTTATTTATGTAATGAAGATTGAATTGGATTTCTTAGTAGCCATGTTTCACTGTTAACTCAGACTGAATCTATATTAAAATAAAACTCATTCCCCTGAAAGGCTGGAATTGCATTGGCTGATGAACAAGAATGGAAAGCAAAAGGAAAAAGCAAAGTTGAGTACTTTCAGTAAAGAATTCCCTAAAAATTCTTACCTATACAATCTTTAGCAATGATGTCAATGAGTTAGTGAACCATGCCATTAACTATAATACATATGCATAATTTAAAAATGGCAATTTATGTTAAGAACTATCTATTAAAACAAGAGTCTTATTTAATTTAATCATTAATGTTTACCTTCAGAAATACTTGTTTTTACAGTGAAGTCATCAGGAGTTAATATAAAATTTAGCCACCAAGTGAAGCCCTGCTCCTGCTTCTCCTTCCAACGTTCATCATAAAACATGTTTTTTGCAGCAAACGGCATTGGGTGTCTTGGAACATCTAAAAATACAGTTGGTTTATTAAATGAGAAATTATCTTTTAAATTATTATGCAATATATAGCAAAAGACCATTTTTATTAGCAAAACCACCTAAAACACTGAACAATATTTGCTTTTCCACTAGTTGCAGATAACCACTGGAAACATTTTAGGTATAAAATGTAATCAAAGTTTGAAGGGAAAAAGCACCACCCTACTTCCTGGTTATTTAAAAATCCCAAGTCACCATGAATTAATTTCACAAAAGTCTGAGAAAATATCCTGTTATTTGAATGCACATATTTACAATTCTCCAAGGCTTTAATTCGACAAAAAGTATCAATTCATTTCCACTTGAAATGTAGTTAATGCTTCACTCCATGTCAGTTTTTCAGTGACTTTAAAAAATAATGAACACTGGGGAGCCTGGGTGGCTCAGTGGGTTAAAGCTTCTGCCTTCAGCTCCGGTCATGATCTCAGGGTCCTGGGATTGAGCCCCACATCGGGCTCTCTGCTCAGCGAGGAGCCTGCTTCACTCCTCTCTCTGCCTACCTCTACCTGCTTGTGATCTCTCTCTCTCTCTGTCAAATAAATAAAATAATGAAAAAAAAATGAACACTTACCTGTTTTTAATGGTTTTATGAAGGTCAAAGTAGACTGTGCCACAGCAACAATGGATTTTGTTCTTTTGTTTGTTTTAAAATTAGGAGTTCTGTATACTGATGAATCTAAAATAAATTAGAAAGCATTAAAAATGAAATAAATTCCATGAATGAACTCTTTTAAAGTTATATTTGGGGGCGCCTGGGTGGCTCAGCGGGGAGCCTGCTTCCTCCTCTCTCTCTCTCTGCCTGCCTCTCTGCCTACTTGTGATCTCTGTTAAATAAATAAAATCTTTAAAAATAAATAAATAAATAAATAAATAAATAGTTATATTTGAGTTCTTCAATATCACATCCATTTAGCAAATAACTACTAAGTTCCTGGTACTATGCTATGAACTTGGGGGTCAATAAAACCTACACCTGGAAGTTACAGACTAGAAGCTACACTTTATCTTGTGTCTGCAGAAGCTAAACCGCCATTTATTGTTATGTATATATTGCAGATTCTGTGTTATATGCTGAGAATGCGGAATTGCAGATATGGTCCCAGCCCTGGGAAGTTCTTAGTCTAGTACATAAGTTTAAAAGAAATTATAATACACCGCATAAAGGAGAAGTACATTTAAGCAGCTGTGAGAACAAGAGGGAGAGTTAACTTCACCTAGAAGGATAGGACAGCCTTCCTAAATGTAAATACACTTGAGCTGACTCTTATTAAAGTGGAAGTTAGGCATGAGGAATGTTCTGTTTGACAGAACTGCAGTATGATTGGAATAAAAAATACTTATCAGAAGAACAATAGAAGAGGTTGAAAAAAGTAGAAAAGAATTTGATCATAATAAAGGTAGTGGCAGCTAATGTTTGAATACTTTGTTGCAGGCACTATCACAGTCTTTTAATGTAGAATACTTCAGGTGATCACCCCAGCAAACCTCTAAGAAATGTACTATTATTATCCATATTTTATATAATTAGGCTACGGGGGCTTAGAAAAATTGAGCTACTTGGTCAATGTCACACAAGCCAGTAAGTGGCAGAGCTAGGCAGTATACTCCTAGAGCCGGCACTATTAATCAGTCTGATGTCTCTGGTATGCCAGTGAAAGATCTAATCCAGGAAATAACACTATCATTGTACATTTTAGAAAACAGAGGCCAATGGAATAAAAGGGGTCAAGACTAGAGATAGAAAGCTAAGAGGAAGCTATCACAGTGGCGCAACTTAGCTATTATGAGAATTTAAATTAAAACAGAAGCAGTGGAGATAAATTAGAAAGGAGAGTTATTTTAATAGTAGAACCTACAAGCCTTAATAACCACTGGCTAGGCAAGTGGGAAAGAATGAGAACTTCGGAGGATTTCCAGGTATCCAACCAGGTGACTGAAGGAGGTAGTAGGTGGTAACTACAAAGGAAACTGCAATAAAGGTGACAGTGGCAAAGTGATATATTTTATAGGTTAATATAGGTTATATCAGAACAGCAGTTCACTCCCTCAAATGCAGGTTTCGTACCACACGATACATTTACTACATATAAACAAAGAGCTAAGAAAAGGCAGAAGAGAGCAAACTATGATCCACAGGCAAAATCCAGCCCACTGACTATTTTTATATGGTCTACAATCTAGGACTAGTTTTTATATTTGTAAATAATTGGGGGGGGAATTCAAATGATCATATTTTATGATACATGAAAATTACATGAAAATTCAAATTTCAGTGTCCATAAATAAAATTATATTGGAACAGTCACATTTATTGATTTATACATTGTCTGTGGCTCTTTTTCCTTCTACAGTGGTGGAGGTTCAGTAGTTGTGATCATTTGGCTTACAAAATCTAAATATTTATTATCTGAACCTTTAGAGAAAAAGTTGGCTTAGTTTTGATTTAGAGGAATTACAAATCTGCACCAATTGCGAAAATAAGGAACACGGTCACATTGTGACATATTTATGAGGTTATAATTTCTTTGTATTTGAACATTTAAAAATAAAAATAAGAGGGAAAAGTCCTCATTCTGAAACACCAGAGAAGCGAGTACCTACGTGTGGAATCATTTTATTCTGTGGGCATCCTTTCCTGGAACCATCTCACAGCGCCTCATCACTCAGAAAGTCCAAGTAAAGTGCGTCCCTTTCTGTGCTTCCAGGACTCCCTGTGCATAGCTCAGTCAGAGGACTGAGAGCAGCCTGAAGATAGGAACAATACCTTTTCTCCTTGTATTCACAGAACCTCAAACAATGCATAGCACATGGTAGGCACCTTACCAATACTGAATAAATATATCTTGGAAAATGGACTTCTTTCTTTGCTTTCCTGGATTTGCCAGAATAGAAAGAGTCACTTATTCTTAGTGAGTGTTACCAAGCTCTCATATAAACTCATCAGTGAGATACTCAATGTGTCCAATTTTCTTTAAACCCTTGCAAAGAAGCCCAAGTAGGTGGCCACCTTAAACAAACTCATCATTCATCATTTATTGTGCACCTTGCAGGAGATCAAAACAGGTATAGGTATGTTCCTTATACTCAAAGAATTTGTTATTTGGTCAGATAATATCTATAGGAAACAAGAAATACAAGCAAAGAAATAGTGTTAACATAGGAGAAGTTATATATAGTGAATTCAGATTTGCTTAGGGAACATACCTCGAGGGAAAGCCATCAGGGAGTTAATAAAAGTTGACTATAGTACCTGAAATAAGTGGAAGATCTGAATTTGTGAGAAAACAATAGGTAAGAAAGTTAACGAGAAGATACACGGTCAGGAATAAGACAAGGATGCCCACTCTTGCCACTTTTATACAGCACAGTATTGGAAGTCCTCACTAGAGCAACTGGGCAAGAAGAAGAAATAAAAGGAATCCATATTAGAAAGAAAGAAGTAAAACTGTCATATTCATAGATGAAATATTAGACTCATGGATTTAAAGAATTAAGTTGTTAAAAATGTCCATACTACCCAAAGCAATCTACAGGTTCAATGAAATCCCTATTAAATTTTCAATGGCTTTTTTTTTAAAGGAATAGAATAAATTGTCTTAAGATTTCTGTGGAATCACAAAAGCCCCCAAATAGGCAAAGCAATCTTGAGAAAGAAGAACAATGCTAGAGGCATCATACTTCCTGATTTCAAACTGTATTACAAAGCTGTAGTAAATAAAACAGTATGGTATTGACATAAAAACAGGCACACAGATCAGTGGACCAGAATAGCGAGCCCAGAAATAAATCTACACATACATGGTCAATTGTTTTACGTTCAAGGGAGGTAAGAATATATAATATATACTCTCTTCAATAAATGATGTTGGGAAAACTGAACAGCAACATGCAAAATAATGAAACTCTACTACTATGTTATATTATGCACAAAAATCAACACAAAATGGACTAAAGAATGTGAGACCAAAACCCATAAAACTCCTAGAAAGAAACACAGGCAGTAAGCTTCTTGACTAGGTGATGAGTTTTGGGACTGACACCAAAAGGAAAGACAACAAAAGCAAAAACAGCAAGTGAGACTACATCAAACTACAAGCTTCTGCACAGCAAAGAAAATCATCAACCAAATCAAAGGTAACATACCGAATGCGAGAAAACTCTGATGGGGGTTAATATTCAAAATATAGAAAAAGTACTCAAACAACTCAATAACAAAAAAAATTCCCTAAATAATCCAAATAAAAAGTGGGCAAAAGATCTGAATAGACATGTCTCCAAAGAAGTCATACAGATGGCCATCAGACATATGAAAGTATGCTCAACATCACTCATCATCACTAGGCAAATGCAAATCAAAACCACAATAAGTTATCATCTACACGTGTTAGAATGTTTATAATCAAAAAGACAAGAAATAGTGTTGGCAAGGATGAGAAGAAAAGGGAACCCTGGTGCAATGTTGGTAGAAATGTAAATTGGTACAGCCAATGGAAAACAGTATGGGGTTTCTCAAAAAATTACAACTAGAGCTACCATATCAGCAATTCCACTTCCGGATATTTTTATGAAGAAAACAGAAACACAAACTCAAAAAGACACATGCACTCCCATGTTCATTGCAGTATTACTTACAATAACAAAGATATGGAAACAAGCTAAGAGTCCCTTCAATGGGTGAATGGATAAAGAAAATTATATATATATATATAAAATATACACACACACACACCTTGAGGGGATTATGCTAAGTGAAATAAATCAGAGAAAGAGAAATACCATATGATCTCACTTATATGTGAAATCTAAAACAAAAACAAAAACTAAGCTCATAAATACAGAGCACAGATTTGTGATTGCCTAAGGTGGGGAGTGGTGGGGGTGAGAGGAGTCAAAGTATAAACTTCCAGTTACTAAATAAATAAGTTATGGGGATGTAATAGACAGCATGATGATTAGTTAATACTACTGAACTGCCTATTTGAAAGCTGCTAAGAAAGTAAATCTTAAAAGTCCTCATCACAAGAAAAAAAATTGTATAACTATGTATGAGGTTAACAACAGCAAAAAAAAAAAAAAAGATAAATGGATGGAATGACACGACTAGCATGGCGAAGAATGTTGTAGAATATAAGCTAGCAGGTTGGCTACATAGAGGTCACAAGAAGACAACCTTAAATGGTAGGATAACAAGACTGTAAATAATCTGATAATAGCAGAGAGCAACTGAAGGTTCCTGAGCAAGGGAGTGGGAAATCTAGATGGATTCCAATCACTATCATGGGTCGATGCCCAAAATGAAATCCTTATATTTACCTGTTCCTTCTCTTAAACCATAACAGTATAATAAAATACGGTAGAAAGAATATTTACTTTGTAGTTGGGGAGACCTGAGTTTAAATTACAACTCTATTTTAGTGGCTTCTGTGATCTTGGGTAAATTATTGGCCTTTTTGAATATGACATGAAGGAGTTAGAGAAGGAATTCACTCTAAATAGATGGGACAATAAACTTGAAATACCCTGAGGACAGAGCATGTTTGAGGATTCAAGGATAACAAGGAAGCCAGGGTGGTAGAAGCAGAGTGACCAAGGGGCAGAGAGATAAATGTTAGGGGTGGGGTGGGGGGAGGTGGGGGGTAATATAGATCTTACAGGGCCTTATACATCATTGTAAAAAAGTTTGGCTTTCAGTGAAATGGGAAGCCATTAGAGTGTACAAAACTGAAGAATGTCAGAATCCAACTAATTTTTAAAGTATTACCCTCGTTGCTATGTGGAAAATAGACTATATAGAAGCCAAAGGTGAAAGAAAGATCTATTAGTAGGCTCTGCAATGACACAGACTAAATCAGGTGCCACTGGAAATGGTGAGAAGTGATCAGATGCTGTACTTAGAAGAAAGAGAAGATAGGATTTGTTGATGGACTGAATTTGGAATCAGACAGACTAAACTTACAAAGAAAAGGTCGGAGAGAAATATACTTAAGGACATTTATAAGGTTTGGACCTGAGATGAAAGGTCCCAACAGGAAGGATTGTGATGGGAATGACATACCAGGTAGGTGTATCATGGGAGAAGGGACAGCAAAGGTTTGGCTTTGGACAAATTAAATAAAGATGTTCACTAGACAGTGAAGACATCAGTCTATAAATTAGAGGTCCATCCTAAAGGAGGCCTCCATGTATGGGTAGCATTGCAAACTAGGAAATGGAATGAGATCACTAAGGGAATGAGTAAGAGTATGAATATAATAAAGGGGGATGCCTGGGTGGCTTAGTCAGTTAAGTGGCTGATTTCAGCTCAGGTCATGAACCCTGGGTTCTGGGACCAAATCCCGCATAGGGCTCCTTGCTCAGTAGGCAACCTGTTTTCCCTCTGCCTGCTGCTCCTCCTGCTTGCGCTGACAAATAAATAAAAATCTTAAAAAACAAGTAAGAAAAAGTATGAAAAAGAGTCAGTAACTAAGCTTTCACTTACTCCAAGATTTAGAGGTTGGGTGATAAAGAGCACTCCACAAGGAAAACTGAGAAGGAACCAGTAAAGTAGGAAAAGAACCAGGAGAACGTCGGGGTGGCAGAATCAGGTATTCCAAGAAGACAGAGGTTCAAAGTATCGAAGAGTTTGCTAATAGTTCAAGATGAAGATTGACAAATATTTATCAGATTTAATAGTGTGGAGGTATTATTAACCTTGACAAGAAAATTTCAGTAGTCAAAACCTGATTGGAGTGGGTTCAAAAAATAAGAGACAGAGTAGAACACCTAATTCAAGCAACTTTCTAAATGAGTTTCTTACATTAAAAAGCACCTTTTAATTCAAGTATCATGTTTACACATAAAAGTATATATATCTCAGTGAACAATGACAAAGTGAAGACTTAGGTTCTTCAAAGGAGTCTTGCTCAAAAGAAAGCAGAAAAATGGAGCAGGGGCTGAAGGAGGTATAAATGGTATTAATACGATTCTGTACTTTTAAAAGATGGAATAACAGCATATTTGTATCAGAAATGACTCAGTAGGAAGATATGGGAGAGAGAAGACAAACACTGGGTAGAAGGACATAGGATCTGCCGTACCAGTGAAGAGTCTAGCTACATCGAGTGCATAGACACTTCATGTTTTAGTAGGTGGGAAGAAAGTAGTGGACTAAACACAAGTACGGGAGGTAAATGTTGAGTGTGTTAAGATTTTCTTCGATATTTTACTGACTCAATGAAGTAGGAAGCAGATCATCAGCTTAGACAAGGTTCAGAGGACAATCTCTGGAGCCTAAGTGCCTAGGGTCGAATCCTAGCTTTATCGTTTATTACCTCTGCAATCTTGGGCAAATTATTCAATTTCTGGATGCACTGGTTTCCTCATTTTGAAAATGTTGTATTGATAACAATTATCTTGTGTGATATTTTGTGTCGTGAGTATTAGAGGGGGTAATAGTAAAGCACTTACAACTGGATCTGACAGAAGACATGTTCAATAAATATTACCTATTCTCAATCATCAGAGAGGAGGAAAGAAAAGTGCTAGAGGTTTCAGGAGAAAAGAAGGGAGGGAAGAGACAGTGTGTGGCAAAGTGATAAAAGTTAATAAATCCCAAAGTACAGCCAAGAGTTAAGGATGTACTAAAGGTTTATGGTCATTAATTTAAAGACCAACCAGCAAGATTGTGGCACAGAGTAGGTAGAGTTGGATTAGGACTGGAATTTGCTAGACAAATACAATGAGGGGAAGAGAGATGAATGGAATGATCATGTGAGTTATAGAATCCAAGCTGTATAAGTAGGAAAGTAAGGACATGTCAGAGTGAAGGCTGCTGAAACCATGAAGGATTAAAGGCTTATATGTGTAGAAAGGGGAAAAAAAATATTGGGAGTTGGGTTTGTAGAGAAAATGATAAAATCATAAAAGGTGATTAGAGATGGAGATATTTTTAGGACTAAGTATGTTGGAACTAAAAGGCAAGGAAAGATCCTATATTGGAAAGATCCTATAAGGATTTTTAAATGGTAAAAAATAATGATGGTAGTTTTGGAGAAGACAAATGAGCCAAATGTAAAAATCTTGAGAGTAATCTTTCATTATAACAAGGAGGAATATAGGTGAAAGAGAGTGAAAAATGAACTTCCAGCTGTTCTGTTGCTGTTTGCTTTCTTTTCGTTTGTTTTCAAGGAAAAAGAAGAAAAAATAGTCTAGATGTAGATGTGAGAAGGAAGGTGGACCACTATCCCATCAAAAGGCCCACGGTCAAAGGAATCGGAAAGAAAAACAGATACAACTTAAGAGGGTTGCCGTGAACACAGAGGTTTTCAGGGGAAAGCCAGGTTTCAGCAAGGTAGCAGAAAGAGGGAATGTTTATAAAAGACAATGCTAATGAAGGACCGTGAGTTCAGAGGGCATAGACACTTTAAAGAGCTGGAGAGATAGAGAAAATGTTTCAAATTAGGGGATGTTCAAAGAGAAATGAGATAATAAATGACAGAAATGAGATGTGTGATACTTCCTGGGAGTTACAGGATTCTTTTAAATTATCTGCTAAATAAGTAGTGTGATTTGTTTTCCTGCCTGGACCTTGACTGTCATGAGGTAATTTGGGTTAAAAGGGCATGATGGAATTAGTCCTAGTTTTGATGCAGCCTTGACAGCAAGGCTGGGAGTAACAGGAACAATGATGTTTTTCCCCGAGGTATGACGAAATCTAGGGCCCTATCTTCAGTCTTAATTAAGAGCTAAGTAAAGGCTGAGGAAGAATAATGTCAGGAGGTACACGGGGTATGCAAAGCCTCTTCTGCATTTTCTCAGATGGTATGATGGGGGCCAGGCACATGACTGGATATTCCAGTCAGGGCCTGGACTAAGATGAGACAAGTAAAGTACTTTCCCTACGTATAAAACTTGAGGATGTGCCAAATAAGTCTCTAATCAAGGTAAATATTTTAATGCAGTTTTTAAAATTGAAATTAATGCAAAAAGATAATGAACAAAATATCAAAGTTGCAGTAAGAACAAATCAAAACTAGTTTAGAATTTGGCTCCATCTTCTACTAAGCAAACTGGCAAATGAAAAGTTGAACTTAATTCAAGCTTATCAATAGGAAATTTACTAAACCTAAAGAAATGGCAAATTCACACCCTGTGGATATACTTTCATTAAAGATTTTATAAACAAGACTCACCCGTCTTCTTCTTCAGGTTTAATTTCTCTCTGTTCATGTGTTTTGAGATGGGCATTATCACTTTTTTTGATTTTTTAATAGTTGATGTTTTAGATTCCACAGGAGAAATATGAATTCTTTTGATTTCTTGTACCTCTGTATGTTCTGTAATTCTAACATTTGCGTCATCCCTGTCTCCCTCACTCTTTCTTTTACGGGCAACTAAAGTGCTCTTTGAGGGAGGAGTTATGACATTTTTATAACTCTTAGATTTATTGAATACTGGATCTATAACTGGAAGACAAGACTGAAAATCATCTTTCTCTTTTTGATGATCTGTTACTTTTTCAAAGTCACCTGCTACACTGTTGAGACATCTTTTTGCCTTCGGTTTATTAGTTTCCTTTTGGTTCTCTCTGGTACAAGTGGGTTTCCGTTTAGTAACAGTAGCAGAAAGTATTGGGCGTCTTATAAGCTTATCATGGCTGTAACTAGAAACATCCTGAATTGTAGAAAACTTGGATCGATCTTTTGTAGACTTGTTAGGTCGATCTTTTGTAGAACTGTAATGATTTGACTTCATTTCTAAAGCTCTGGGTTCTTCAAAAATAGCTTTGGGAGATTGTGAACCCTGACCTTCAGGAATAAGAGGTAAAACTCCATTTGTTCTCTGATCTTGAGGAGACTGTGAGAATTGAGAATTTTTATTTGATAATGGTGATAATTTACATGTTTGCTGAGATATACATATATATTCCATATTATCTTTTACAAATTGATTTGGGGATAGAATTGGATTAATTGTCTCTGATTCTAGATCCTGATTTAGTCCATAATTATCATTTACGAAAGAATCAGGACTTAAGATCGTCCGGTAATTTTCATGTACAGTTTTTGATTCCAAATGCACAGGCCTTGAATTATCTTTCATAAACATATCTGATGAAAGATATGTCATTACCTCTAGTTCATTATTAGCTGCACGGCTGTTATTTACAAAGGAATCTGGACTTAGAAAATTTCCTTGGCTTTGTGTAATGTTCAAAGTGGAGGAACAAGTTGGGGTAAGAGTAAGTTTATTATTCTCTTCAGTTTGGCCATTAATATTATTTGTGGAGTTAAAGGAAGTTTCATTTACAACTTTCTCACTAAAATTAAAATCTTCCAAAATGCTGGCACCTTCTGCTTTCAACAGTTCCCCATTTTCACATGCATGAAGAGATGTGTATGTTGTAGATCGACGTACAGAAAGAGGCAAGGAAGTCTCACCATGGCATTCTTTGAAAATGGGACTAATAGGTGATATCGGTATTTTATTTTCTTCAAGGATTAAATAATTGTTTTCTGTTGGGGAATGGCCTTCATTCATAGCCAAATTTTCACAAGCTTGTAGTGGGTTTCTAACTCTGTCAGCTTTTTGTGAAACACAAAATGTTTTGTTAACATTTTGAATACAGGAAATCTTCTTATTACTTGAAGAGGCTGACATTTTCTTCTTATTAATTGTATCCCAAAGACTCCTCTGCAAAAAATAAGCAAAACACACAGGTTAAGTTGACAGCTACTGAATATTACCTTTAAATTAGCAACATTATGTATGTTACCTTAAGATTTACCAAAATAATCTTGCAGAGGAGTTAAGATGATGGAGTAATAGGGGGAACCTATGCTTGCCTTGTCCCTCAAGCACAGCTAGATAAACTATCATTCTGAACACCCAAGAAACTGATCTGACGATTGAGAAACAAAATGCACAACTGGAGGGATAAAAGAGTTCACACAGTGGAAGGTAGGAGGTGCGGACATGTGATTTGGGGGAGAAAAGAATCACAAGTGCTGTGGAGGGGAGCGGGTGGTGGTTCAGTATTCACAAATCAATCAATGTAATATATCACATTAATAGAAGGATCAGAATGATATAATCCTCTCAATAGATTCAGGGAAAGCATCTGACAAAGTACAGCATCCATTCCTGATAAAACCCTCAACAAAGTAGGTATACATAGAACACCTCTAAATATCATAAAGGCCATATATGAAAGACCCACAGCTTATATCATCCTCAAAGGAGAAAAACTGAGAGCTTTTCCTCTGCAGACCCAAGACAGGGTTATCCACTCTTATCATTGTTATTTAACATAGTACTAGAAATCCTAGCCTCAGCAGTCAGATGACAAAGAGAAATAAAGGCATTCAAGTCAGCAAGGAAGAAGTCTTTCACTATGTGCAGATGATATGATACTCTACGTAGAAAACCTGAAAGACTTCATCAAAAAGTTGCTAGAACCATAAACAAATTCAGTAAAGGTGCAGGATATAAAGTCAATGTACAGAAATCGATTACATTTCTATATACTGATAAAGAAGGAGCTGAAGGAGATATTAAGGAATTGACCCCATTTACAGTTGCACCCAAACCCATAAGATATCTAGAAATAAACCTAACCAAAGAGGTATTCTGAAAACTACAGAACACTTAGGAAAGAAATTGAAGAGGACACCAAAAAATGGAAAAATAGTCCATGCTCACGGGTTAGAAGAACAAAGTTTGTTAAAATGGCTATACTACCCAAAGCAATCTACACATTTAACCCTAACCCTAACCCTAACTACCCTCTGACCCAGCAATTGTACCACTGGGTATTTACCCAAAGGATACAAAAATACTGACTGAAAGGAGCACATGCACCTCAAAGCTTACAGCAACGTTATCAACAATAGCCAAATTATGGGAAGAGCTCAAATGTCCTTTGACCGATGAAGGGATAAAGAAGATGGGTATATGTACACAATGGACTATTACTCCATCATCAAAAAGAATATCTTGCCATTTTCAATGAGGTGGATGGAGCTAGAGGGTATTATGCTAAGGGAAATAAGTCAGTGACAAAAAGATAAAAATTATGATATCACTCATATGTGGAATTTAAAAAACAGATGAACATAGGGGAAGGGGGAAAAAAGAGGGAGACAAACCTTAAGAGGCTCTTAACTAAACAGAACAAATTGTAGGTTGCTGGAGAGAAGGTGGGTAAGGGATGGGCTAAATGGGTGATCGGTATTACGGAGGGTACTTGTGATGAGCACTGGGTATTATATGTAAATGATGAATCATTAAATTCTACTCCTGAAACCAATATTACACTATATGTTAACTAATATAAAAATCTGAAACAAAAAAACAGAAAAAAGACTTCTCAAAATTTGAAACAAAAAAATCTGAAACAAAAAAACAGAAAAAAGACTTCTCAAAATTTTTATACATTCTTACTTTCTTAGAGTAAATCACAGAATGATTAAAACTTATTACCTTTTTCTTTTTCTGCTCTTCCGCATTTCCTAGTAATATAGCTTGGTGTTTCAGAACATCATTTACAAGAAATATTACAATCTCTCTTACTCGGCCTTCTTTTAATGGTGTCCAGTTAACAGAAATAACAATTTTTTCTTTAGGCTATAATCAAAGCACACATTTTCAATGAATATAAAAGTAGTGATGCATAATAATCAAAACATTATATACAGTTTAGAATACAGTAGATGATTACTAATTATTAGTCACCAACGCTCTACACCCTAATTAACATTTAACAAGTCGAATATATTTTCCTACCCTATCTAATTTCATTATAAGGGAAAAAACCACTAATAATAAGGTTCAACAAGAAAATAAAAATTATAATGAAATCTTAGTTGCATCTACACCCCACAGCCTGGCAGGAATTTGTCAAATGCAAAACCCTGACAATGACAAAACAAACTCTGTATCCACTGTTTTTCAGGGGGAAAAAGACAAGTTTTGTTTTAAAGGAGAACCCCTAAAACATCATAAACGGCTAGCTTTTCAAAGATAACATTTTTAAAAAAGTGAACTTTTACTCTGTAAAACAGTAAATTCTAACAAAATAAATTGAAAAACCATAAAACAACTCTAGGCCACATAACAAAAATAAAAAGTATTACACAGATGGAAAAAATTCTATCTTCTCATAGAAAGAAAAGCAGGCATTCATGAAGAAGAGGAGAGACCCCGCTTCTTATGTGTAACTGGACCACAGCTTGCACACAAGCTACGTGGACCTCAGATTAGAGCCTCTTCTCACTACCTTATGAAGCAGTTGTACAGACAATTAGACTCTCTCCGCTAATGGATTATTTTCAAACTGTCAGAGTTCACAATGGTAAGGCCACAGCAGTCAAAATACGAACAGAAATTCTGTAGCTTTTGGTAAGAGGGATGGGAACATTACTATGGCCAATGCAATGCAGAAAAGCGAGCCAGGTTGTTCTTGAAGCAACAGTTGTAAAATTAAATTTGATTCACCATTAAAACTGCACTGCAGCAAAGGGGGGGAGGAGATTAAGATAGTAAAGCATATGCACCGCCCATGCTTGTTTTTTTTTTTTTTTTTTTTGGTTTGTTTTTGTTTTTGTTGTTTTGCTGTAGACATATTCAGCCAAAACAAAGCTCACTATTTCACCCGCAAAAGTAGTTACCTGACTCTATGTGGAGTCAGTTTCCCTGATACATATGGAAACTAAAATGCATATTAAGATGACTGATAGAAAGCAATAATCCTTTAAAAGCTGCTCTAGGTTATTCCTAGCAATCCGAAAAATAAATAAATAGATCGATATATTGAAATTCTTCTAGAGATGCACGGTGCATGCGCGGGGATTGCTGTCACCGCCCAAATCAGCGTACCCATCTACAGAGCATGTGGCATAAGGACTAGCCCAGAGTCAGTGAGAAGGAGCTAAGGCGTCCTTCGTTTGTGGGTTTCTTTTCCAAGTCGTCCTACCCCCAAGCCCCTACCACAGGGGGCACAGGAGAGCCTGGAACGCGGGCGGGGGCGCGGGCACGCCCCGCCCACCACCTACCTGCAGCTGGAACCAGCGCTGAGAGACGCTGAAGCCCTGCTCGGCGGCCGGGAGGTGGGAGATCTTCACTTCGGCGACCTCTTCGTTAGGGTTGTCCAGGACCAGAGGCAGCGTCCGCGAGGCTCCCAAGCGCACATCTCCGAAGCAGAGGAAAGGCGACCTGCAGAAGTGGCTGAGAGACAGGACCGGCGGGGAAGCTGCCGCATCCTCTGCCCCGGGGCCCCGGGGCCCGGCCGGCGGCCTCCGCTCGGTGGGGCTCACCTCCCAGCTTCGCCCCACACGCCGGGTCGCCATGGCAGCTTCGAGACGCCGCCCGGAGATTCTGGCTCAACTCCCACAAGGTTGCCGGCGAGCGGGGACCCCGGCCGCGGCCCCGGGGAGGCGGCTGTGGAAGTCGGACAGCGAATTCACCCCCCTTCCGTTCCCAGTCGCCGACACGCCAGGAAAAAAGAAACAAACGCCACAGATTCGCAGACTCCAAAGGGGAGCAAAACAAGTGTGGCCCGAACCTCGGTTTAAACTTCTCGCCTCCACCAATGGGCGCGCCGGGGCGCCGCCGCTTCCTCAGAAGACCAATCAGCGCGCAGCAGCCTCCGGCCAATGAGACGACAGCGCCTTATTTAAACGACTCCGTGGGCCGCCGCTCGCTGCGTGAAGGGGGCGAAAAGCTTGGGGGAATCTTGGCGACACCCGGAAACCCGCGGTTTAGACTCGCAATTAGCTTTTTTATGTGTAAACAGGTTGGCTTAAAGGGGAGAGAGTAACAGCATTGCCACAGTAAATGTAGCAGTCACTGCGGGTGCCCGAGACAACCCTAGGAAAAACCGTTAGGTAGGCAAAACTAATACAATATACCCCACCCAGAAAGCTATTAATTCGCTCTCCTTTTGCGGTTTCCTGTGGAGAGTTGGGAGAAAAAAATGAAGAAAATTAAATTCCTAGTTGTGTGAACGTGCTTATTTCAGTGACTGACCCTACAAGGGCTCAGTAATTTTACATGTGGGTTCTTACCTTGGGATTCTGGGAGAAAAGGTAGATGGAGAAAACCGAGATTCCCATGAATTCGTAAGGAATGGTTTTGACAGCCAGTGCCCTCGACAACTTCTTGGTTTTTAACTGTAGGTGTCTAATAATAACGATTATGCCTTGCATATTACTATATTCCAGGGATTGTTTAAAGTCCTTTACACATTGACCTCAACTTTCACTTCAACTCTGTAAAATAACTACTATTATTTGCATTTTACAGATGAACAATACAGGGCATACCAGACAGCAAGCTGCAAAGCCAGGATAGGTACCCAGGCAGTTTGTAGTCTTGCTCTTACTATACCATACTGCCTCTAAAGCTAGTAAGAACTAAAAATACAATGAATGGATGTGTGTATGGGTACAACTATATGGAAAGCAAAGTCTGAGTAGAAGAATGAGAAAGGGGAGATATTAAATTATAATCACGGACACCCAACATAACCTGAAGTTGAATCTCTTAACAATTTTTAAACAAAACTGTTTATTTAGGTTTTGTTTGTTTTCTGGGGCAGGGGAAGCCTTTAGGATTGATGCGCAATAAGAACACTACTGATTTTTTAAAGCAAAAAATGTTAATATGAATTACTATGACTTTTAGGTACATTTAATTTATTTCATATTGTTAATGTTATTCATCAAATTAACATTGCAAATATAAACCCTCTTAAAGCTTAAGTCACTGAAATAGTTTAGTTCAACTCTTTTAACATGGTGATAGCACATTTTGCTTGTTTTCCCTTCATAGTTTTTCATTAAGAAATGATATTTACACAATTTTTTTTTTTTTTAAAGCACAATGAACTGTGCTGGATATATTTTATTTGTACCTCCACTTCCACTCCCTGCTATTTTCCAGACTGTTCTTTGCTGTGGGATTCTGATCTGTATTCTGTGTATGTTACATTAATAGTTTTACTCTGTGGCTTCTGTTCTGCTTCAAAGAGGGAGGTCACTGAGGGAGAAGAGGGAGGTGAGGGTACTTACTTCCTCCCCTCTACCACCTTGGGCTGACTACATCTCAACATTAAAAGCAACACATAGCTGAACAGGTGCCCTCTCCACATGGGTCTTTCCCCTCAACCTTTTGGATCTGGGGGAGGGAATAACATAGTTGTTAATAGTTCCAGGGTATTGCATTATTGCTTGTTTCCCTACATCCCAGTCACATCTTTGCAAATGCAGTTGACCTTAGAAAAACATGAACTGCACTGGCCCACCTACATGGCTTTTTACAGTACTGTAAATGTTTTTCTTTCTTATGATTTCCTTAATAATTTTATTTTCTCTAGCTTACTATATTGTTAGGAATATAGTACATAGCACATATAGCATGCAAAATGAGTTAAGACTTTGGGTCAATAATAAGCTATTAGTAGTTAACTTATTGATGAGTCAAAAGTTATCCACAGATTTTCAACTACACCAGGGGTTAGTTTCCCCAACACCCACATTATTCAAGAGTCAACTGTATTTTGCAGCCTCTCTTTCAATCTACACCTTGGGAAAATTGGTATTTCCTTTTGACCATTTCGTAAAGGAAGGAAAAGCCTGGTTTATGGATGGAACTGTATGGAAAGCCGGATTTTACATTTGCTTATGGTCTTTGCATTCAATTTTTAAGGAGACATGCTGAGCATGTTCTGCATTCCCATGCAGTTAAAAGGTGTTCAATAAAACCTAATACTTTATTAAGACCAAAGAATTTTCTATTTATTTTAAATATCAAAATAACACAAAGAACTAGTTCAATATACAATACACTTCCTAGTCTTCACAGAGAACTGAATTTTTCTATAAAGACATTTGTACTTATGAAACATGAGACGGCTAAAATATCTATGTAACTCACAAGATACTTCACACACAGTTGACAAAATAATGAATTTTGATATTTTAGATTTTTCTTTGTAATTGCTTTTAAGTGTCCTTTAATGATTAAAAACAAAACTTATGATTTGAGACTGAAGTCTAAGTTCAAAAGCATTTTCCACTTCAATGTACATCATAAATCCCCTAAATTATAACACTTAACTACACAAGATGGAGCAGCGAAATGCCCACCTCTGTACTCATTCTTTTTGGCAGCCACACTCAATCTATTGTAATACAGTTTTATCTATAGGGATAAGAAAAGTCCAATTGTTGGAATAAAAATTTTGTAATTACATCACAGTACACTGTCCAACTTTAACACAAGCAGGAATACCAAGCAAAGAGGCAAAATAACAATGAGAAGTATACATGCTCTTCATTCAAGAAATGTTTTAGAACCTCCAACAATAATGCAAGCACTGAAATTACTTTTTTACTTAAGATTTAAAAAAAGATACATCCATCTTTGTATAACCTCTATTCTCTGAATATAATTCTTATTTTCTCTTTGTATAAATGGCTGCAGAGGCTAAATTTAAATTGTCTTGGGATTCTTCAATAGTCATAGATTTAAGATCAATACATAGCAAGTTGAATGAAACATGAAGAGTAAACAAAACATAGTCACTCTCTCTACCAAGACCTTCTTTCTCTCATCTTCCACACAAGCTAATCCTATTACTTCTATCTTATTAATGCTACTTCCAAAGAGAAGGGCAGAAAGCATGCTAATATTCTAGGATAAAAGTATCTTTAAGTTGAAATAACATTAGAGGAAACAAGGGGGTAAGTCCCCCAAAAGAACACTACAGAGTTTACCGAGAGAGGAATGTGAAAAAGAAAGGGGGACGATCTAAAGAATTGCCTATAGTTCCTAGAAATTATTTAGAGAATATTCTCACATTATCCATTATTTACCCTAATCACAAGTAACATTTATCATAATACTATTTAAAGTCTTAGAAATGCTACTTGTTCCTTATTAAAGAATACATTTTTAGTCACTTCAAATTTGGCACTGAATCTTAGAATAATCCAAATAGGACTTTAAAGTCCTGATTTTTCCTGAGTTCATCAACTCAAATTGCATGTTGGTTGGGATGTTGCTGCTCCTAATGAGAAACTCATCTCAAGCCATCACCTCTAGTTCAGTTTTAGGCAAACTGAAATGAGAAGCCATTCAATGTAGAGCTGTGTAGTTATGGGAACTGATATTTTTAAAAAGGAATAGGAGGGTGAGTGGGAGGAGAAGACAGAGAGGCAGACACACTACTCATTTTATTTTATTTGTCAGATTCCTCTAATAAGCATCTAGAGACAGGCCCTGGAGTGGCTTTACAGTAACTATAAAGGCCACAAAAGAGATTTAAAAAAAAAAAATGTTCACACTAGTACTTAGTGCCATTTTCCTAAATAATTATAAAGTAATCTTTAAAAAGTGCTGCCTGACCAGCAGGTAGCACAAACATAAAACCCATAACAACAACAACAACAAAATCAAAATCATTTATTAACCAGTACAATCTAGCCAGCAGAATCAATTTGAAGCAACTACAACACAGTGAAAAGGCACAAAGCATTCAATTCAGAAAAGAGTGGGTATAAAAAGGACACTGTCAAAGAGCTAATGCTCTAAATCTGACTTTTCATCAATGATATGTTAAAATGATCTGGTAGGAAGATAACTCAAACTTACAAACATACCAGTTTAATTATGTTTTTGTTTGCAATTAAAGAGTGAAAAGCAATGAATGATATTTAATTACTTATTAGCCCTTAACAGTTTATAGTCACTCTGCAAAGATGTCTTGACACTTTTAAAGTTGACAGGATATTATTAGTGTACCTATTTCATGACCTACAATCACTTAAAAGGAAGTCACTTAATAAAGCACCAGTTTAAAACCCTATTTATTCTACTCCTTTTCTCCAGCAATAAATGACTAAATTACTTAAAAGTATGCAAAGATAATTACCTTTACAGTTGTTGGTTAAATCTTGCTGGCATGAAGAACAAATGCTAATCTTAAATGGTACTACAGGCTGCAAAAAATAGGTGGGGTTTTTTATAAAAATAACTTTGACTTGTCTTAAAAAAAAATTCTAAGGCAAAATTATTTTAATAGTGTAGTGTAAAAAATAAGCTTATTATTTAGCATTTAATAGTGTCCACTTAAAGATAACATTCAATTAATTAAACTGAGGAAAACTGAGTATTCTTACTTGTAACTGGTTTGTCAGTATGACTATTCCCAGAGTATTTTCTTCTGTTTTTATTTTTATACATATAAACACAAACACTTAATCTTCGTATTCAAACTAATGATTTTTTTTTTAAAATCCATAATCCTAGGACTTCAACTGTGCTTCTTTGGACAAATATTTATTCAAACAACAAAGAATTTTAATTCTCTTAAACTATTTTAATACCTACTAAAAATCTTTGGTGCATTTAAGTAAAAACTGATTAGGTTAACAAATTTCTACACTTGATAAATTATTCAGTTTACATATTAAGTGCTAACTGCTATCAGCTAAAAAATTAATTTAAAACAATAAATTATGTTCATAAAATAAAAATTCTGAATGAGGCTAAGCTTAGTTGCAAGATTCAAAACTTTAAGTATAGTTACAAAATTAATGGATTTTAGAGTTAATGGAACATTTGTCCAAATACTCCAAATTAAATATTATAAAAGGTTAACTGAAAAGAGTAGGCCTCATTACATATTTTTTGTGCCAACTTCAACAACTTATATACATTCAGTTTGCCCAAATCCATGAGGTTTTCACAATTTTAAAATTTCCTATATTCTAATTTTGGAAATTAGAGGCAGCAGATTTGTGTGTTTGTCCACCTGCTGAGTAATTTCTTCATAAGAATTATACTATCTAATTCCCAGACTGTTTACGATCACATGAGAAAATGTAGTGCTTGGCACACAGTAAGCATTTATTAATGCTAGCTTTCTTTCCCCATTAGTAGCTCTGACATTAATGATGTGAGCTTAACTGAGTCCTTTATCTTAACCTCAGATTCTTCATCTCTAAAATGGGAATATAACATGTCCTTTCTCTTTTAGAGCTGGTTATGAGGTTAAACGAGATAACTGAAAGCATTTTATGAAAGACTAAACCAGTATTCAAGTTTATCTACAACAATAACTAAATATCATTCTATTTCACTTTATATAAGAAATGTGTTCCAGAGAAGTTTTATACTGTAAACCAATTCCTACAATCAAATTACATATTTAAAGCATTAGGAAATTATTATTAAAAGAATCCTAAAGTAAATACCTTCAAAAAGCAAAGTGTTCTTTTCAATGTGAAAATGCAACACCCTCTTTCTTTCTTGCTACCAAGCATATAATATACCATACACAGACCCAGACATACCATCTGCCTTTTTGTAAGTCCAAACTTTTCTACGATGGTTATGTAAGGCAGGGTGTACTTTTAGGTATTATTTCATCTCATTACAGTAAGTTTTTTAATTAAAAGTCTTGCTGGTCTTTATGATAAAAATCATAAAGATCTGCATTTTTAAAAGTCAATTTGAAAGACTAACAGACTAATAGTACCTCATATAGTCAAGTTCAATCATGTAAGTACCTCAGATATAACATTTCCACACAAAAGTAAGAACCTTTTAAAAAGAAGAATACATTAATTTTATCTACTGGTCCTAGATTAATTACAACCAAACCTTGATAACTGAGGCGAAACTCAGGTTGGTTTTGTTACTTATATGAGCTACTTTGGTTAACTGCCTCAATCTCAACATTTTTTTTTCTTTTATTTCCACTAGTATGGTGAATGCTCCTGTAAAGTACCTTCATTTCTTAAGTGCTTCAGCAAACAAGTTTCCCCATTATTAAGTGGTTAAATTTTATTCATTAAAACTTCATTATTTTATTTGTGATTTTTTTCACAAGGGCTGGGCCAGACTTTACAGTTTACACAAAAAAAAGTGCTTAAAGCAATTAGGAGTGTAAACAAAACTGAACTAGAAAACTCTTAAAATTGCTCTTTTCCAGTAGTTTACATACAAATGACATGCTAATAATAAATCAACCCTGCCTATTCTAATCCTTCAAGCAGCTCTACTAGGAAACATTATCCTAGTTTAAGTTTAAATTGACTTGAAAATATGGAAAGTGCACATCTTTAAAGGTATTTTATAATTTTAACTTTTTTCCTCGATTAATTTTTATCAGTGTGGTTTTTGCTCTAACTGCTATTTCTTTTCACCAAGTCCTCAACTTTTATCTCCTACAAAAACAAAAAATCAAGGATAATTACAGATATTGGGCTTATGTGAAAAGCAAAATAAAAATCTACATTACATGTAAATCTGTATACAAGTAGTGGTTCCCTTTAATTAAAGTAAACATTAAGTTTAGTTAGACATGAATTTTATACTTTGGCACCTTCCCTTATGATTATATATGAAATATCTAGGTTCTATTTCCCACAATTTTATTAGCCAAAGTAAATGAGACCAAAAGTAGCTTGTTAATTAAATTTCATTGATTAGTTATAATTGCCCCTCCTTTAGTGAGATGAAGATACATGCTATGATGTATTGCTGATGTTTCTTAAATGATAAAATTTAAAACATGAACTTACCTTTAAAGCTATCTAGTTAAAACTGTCATAATTTGCCTTTAATACATTTTCAACTTGTATAATTTAATGCCTATACATTAAAAATATGCATTTCTTATTCATAATAATTGAAGCACAGGCAAAAACCAATTATTTGGATAATTATTTCATTTCTAGGTTTCATTTAACAAACTGTTCTTACATTAAGTTAGCTTCCTTGCTTTGAGTTTGTGAAAAGACCAAAGGATTAATTATAACCTGAAATTAGGGCCACATTAAAAAATAAAAAACAAAACAAACCACGGAAATAGCCAAGAGTTCCCTATAAATTTAAATTCCTAATTTCAGCTTTTTAAAATGTGGAAGAAATAATAATGAATCTTAATAAGGAAGAGTCGCAATTATCAGTGTACTCTTATATTCTTTCTTAAAGGCTACATGGTCAGTCCTTAATCTTGTTTAGAAGATGGTCAAGGAGAAAAACAGACTGAAACTAAAGAATGAAAATTTCCATGGATAATTAAGAAAAAACCCAAAAACAAAACCACAAAGTCAACAGCTAATAATTTTGAAAAGTTTGAGAAACCATTAAAAATTAGCACTAAGTTATCTTTAAAAATCATAAAAATGTTCATTTCAAATATTATACCTCAAAATGTGTCCCAATATTCTGTTCAGTAAACAGAGATATATATATTTTTCTTGATTTGAAATGGTTCTGAGGACTGGAGAAACTAGAGAAAATGAAAAATAGCAGCCTTACTAATTTAAAAGCCATCAGTCTAGGCTACCATTAGCACAAAACCATCAAAAGTCTGTGGAATGTTTAGATTTACTCATGAATGATGCTCGTTATTAGAAATACTTTGTACAGCAGTAGCATTATCAAGGCCTAGCAATGTTCCAAGATAAGACTGTTCTCTAGGATCTAGCATTTGTTCAGGTCGTACTGGATGAACTATATTTGCAGGTTGAGGAGTGAGAGTATACTTTTCCAGAAAAGCTAAATCAGCTGCTCGGGGATAATCAGTCGCTTGTGGCTGTGGCGATAGGATCTCATGAGAAGACGGTGGGAGTGTGGTAGTATGACGCACCAGATCGCTCTGAGTGTCAGGCATCTGAACTGGAACCAGTGTTACTGGAACACACACTTCAGCAGACACATTCTGTAACATAGTCTTGGCTTCTGACTGATAAACTTTGGGCTGGTCCATATATTGTTTTGTTTCTGTTTGAAAGATTTTATCATCAGATGAGTATTCTACTGGCAAAGATACAAGTTTTTCCTCAGAAGTATTGAGAGGATCGTCAGGAGATTTTATGCCATGAACATGGTCAATGTGGTATTTCAGCTTGTCTTTCCGCTTAAATGTTGCATTACAGTGCTGACAGTTGAAAGGCCGGGCATCAGAATGAATAACCAAGTGTTTTGTTAAAGTTTTCTTAATTCTGAAAGATTGATTGCAAATTTGACACTTGTATGGTTTTTCACCTGTATGAACAAAAATGAAATTAAGTGTAAAATGCACTCGCTTGGTAAGACAATGATTTAAAGTAATAAATTATCTGCATGAATACTCATAAGAACTTAATAAAAGCAGTGATATTATATGTTATCACAATAAAGAAAAGAGGTTCAAACACTAAAAAGATCCAGGCTTGAATTCTATCTGTACCACTTACCAGCCAAACCTGGAGCAAGATAGTTTCTTTCTTTTTTTAAAAAAGATTTTATTTCTTTAACAGACAGAGATCACAAGTAGGCAGAGAGGCAGGCAGAAAGAGAGGAAGGGAAGCAGCCTCCCTGCTGAGCAGAGAGCCTGATGTAGGGATCCGTCCCAGGACCCTGGGATCATGACCTGAGCCAAAGGCAGAGGTTTTAACCCACTGAGCCACCCAGGCGCCCCGCAAAATAGTTTCTAAGCATTGTTTCTTTGCCAGTAATATGGAATAATGATTGTACCTACCTCAGAATTGGTAAATGGAATGAATAAGAAAATGAGTAATGCTTAGATCTGTACCTGGCATAAGTACTTAATGGACTCAGATTATTAATATTGCTTTCTTTTATTTCTACTACAACCCCTAAAAAAGTTCTAAAACCAAAACATCTGATTTTCTCCCACACAAGAAGGGTAGAAAGTAAAACAGCAACTCCAATTAACCAGGTTCTTAGAATCATACTAAGAAGTAGTGATTTTTATGTCTTGCCTAGTCTCCTTCTGGAGAGTTGATCAGGGTAAAGATCAAGGAAGCTGGACTGGTTTTCACTTCTCCCTGAGTCAGGTTTCCATGTTGTAGTTTTACGTCTGTTTGTTTTTTTAATATGAAACATTATAAATTCTAGTGGTAGGCAGAATAACAGCCACTCGAAGACATACACGTTCTAGGGAGCTATAAATATGCAATTTCCATTGGCAATAGGGACTGTGCAGATCTGATTAAGAGTAAAGATCTTGAAACGGGGAGATTAACTGGATTATCCAGGTGGGCCCAGTTTAAACATACAAGTCTTCAAAAGTGGCCAGCGATGAAGAATGGGTCAGAGAGATGCACTAAGAAGAATTCAACCCCTGCATTGCTGGCTTTGAACAGGGAAAAAGGGGCCAGAAACCAAGAAATGTGGTGGCCTTCAGAAGCTAGGAAAAACTCTCAGCTTACAGTACATAGTAAAACTAGAACCTGGGTCTTGGTCCTACAGCTCAAAGAATCAATTCTACCAACAAAACAATTGAGAAGGAACCCAATTCTTCCCTAGAGCTGCCACAAAGAAATGCAGCCCTACCCAAATACAGATTTTAGCCTGTGTCAGATTTCTCACCAAAAGTCTGTAAGATCATACATATTGTATTGTTTAAGCCACTAAGGTTGTAGTAGTTTGTTACAGCAGCAAGACATACAACTGTACAACAGACATAAAGGCACGTATTTTTAAAGCTAAAAGAAAAGATTTTATATTGTTAGATGGGTTTATTGATAGCACTATTTTCTTTATCCTTCCATTAAAACAAGGCCAATTCTAAGGAAATTAAGAGAACTGCATCTTCAAGTTGAGCCACTAATATCGAACAATTGTTTACTTGTTAAATATTATTGCTTAATTGTTACTTTGTAGACCATTAGAACTTTCAAATCCCAGTGAAGAAAATTTATATAGACTGGGATGCTGGTTTCTGACACTATTAGATTCCTACTCATTTCTGGACTGATATCATTACTGATGTCACTAAAGAAGAAATAAGACCTGAAGTAACACATTATATAAAGGGTTAAAATTCCTGAAGAGATACTATTTGCAACTGTGTATAGAAAACACTGTATCCAACATATTATCTCGCCTGCAATACCCAGAATCAGGGACAATATGAAAAAGGTCATAAAAGAGTGTTCTGAAAAACAAAATTATACTTCCAAAATGCAAGAAGAACTACAAAGCTCTTTCTGTAATTCCTGGCATCAAAACCAGTCACACCAGGAGCTTTTATGACTTTTTTAAAAACAAAAACCCTAGCACAGCATTATTACCACCACCACCAAGCACAGGATTTATTTTTTAAAGATAAAAGTATTGGTTTTAAGTGTTCTCCTTTGGCACAGCATTAGCCATGATAGTTTAAGCACATTCCTTAAAAAGCTTTCATAAAGGACTTAATAAAGTCATAGTCAATCAGTTCCAGTGTCCCAAAAATACTTTTAAGAAACTGGGACCCAAACAGGCATATTGAGAAGTTCTTTGAGAAGTTTTTATGATCATTTTAAATAAATATCATTTTCCAACAGAAAAATCAATTTAGGTTTGTAAAAAGATAAAGATCCACAAAGGAAATGTTGAAGTATCATATTTAAAAATATATTTAAAAATATATCATATTTAAAAAGCAAATCTAGAGTGCTTAAAGAAACATAGTGAAAAGGGTCAATTATGAATTTAATGAAAAGAGGAATACATATCAAAGAAACATACTTTCTACAGCAAGTCCTTCTGTAGCAAAATTACCTATCTGACAATATTTAATTCAAGTTGGACGCATCTCAAGATCATAAATCAGAGACCTAAGAAAACAAAAGAAAGGTCTCTTACAAGATATATAGAAAGAAGTCTATTTTTTAAGAGTAGAAGTAGATAAAACAACACTCAAAGAAATCTAATCTGTTTCTCAACTAAAACCACAGAAACTTATGAGTTTTTAGAATTAAAAACTGTTGGGGCACCTGGGTAACTCAGTCGGTTAAGCATTCTTGATTTCAGCTTAGGTCATCATCTCAGTCATGAGATCAAGCCCCACATCAGGCTCCGTGCTCAGCACAGAGCTGCTTGAGATGCTCTCTTTCTCTCACCCTTTGCCCCTCCCCCACTCATGCTGTCTCTAAATAAAAAAAATAAAATCTTTAGAACTAAAAACAGTCTTCCAGTGGATCTGTTATATTTAGATATTAAAAATTAGTATATGAGGGACACCTGAGTGGCCCAGTCGCTTAAGCCTCTGCCTTCGGCTCAGGTCATGATCCCAGGGTCCTGGGATAGAGCCCTGCACTGGGCTCTCCGCTCAGCAGGGAGCCTGCTTCCCCCTCTCTCCCTGCCTACCTCTCTGCCTACTTGTGATCTCTCCCTATCAAATAAATAAATTAAAAAAATTAGTATATGAAAATATAACTTAGAACTTCCATTCAGACTTAATGGAGTAATTCATGTCACACTAAGTCTCTTGCTGCTGAAGGGGAAAAGACACAAGATTTTTAAAAACTCAATCTACTCTTTAAGGGACTGAAGTACAAACAAGGCAGGCAGGACGTGAGAAGCCAAGATTCTGGAGACACAAGAAGATATGGAGGTGTCTTCTTTCCTCAGTGCACTTTCAGATTTAATGTATGGGGAAACAGAGGGCAAGTGGCAGCTGGAAGGTAAAAGCTGGAGTTTGGAACTAGCAAGAATTTAAGGAGTCAAGAGCCTGGAAAAAAGAACAAAGAAATGAACAAAATACCTGTATTTTCCAACTCCCAAGATGACCATTTGCTGGATGAGATAGCTAAAAACCAGAGGCTGGGATACTGAATGTTTGAACAGATACAGCAGCAATCCCAAGGGTACTAGGGAGACAAAGATTAGAGTTTAAGTCTCATCAAAGTGGAGAGACTCTTGGTATAAACACCATACTTCAGTTGAGACCCCAGAATGATGATGAACTAGAAGAAAAGTAGAGTAGAAACAGACCAGAAGAGATCAATGCCATCTCAGTCTATCAGCTTGTGAGAAAATTAAATATATCTGGGAAAAAAATACAACTTCAAGAGCTTCTGTAATTTTTCATTCACAAAATCTAAAGTTCAATTCAAAGCTGTCAGGCCTACCAAGAACAGAATCAAATGACCAAATGCCAAAAGAGGGAGGGAAAAAAAAGATAACAGATACACCTAAAGGTGAAGAAAAACTACATTAAGACTAGAATATTAAAATGAATATGAGTAACATGTTCAAGAATTGGAATCTATGGGAAAAAAGGAAATTCTGGAACAGGTAAAAAAAAAAAAACTGAGCAATTCGGTAGATGGATGTGGTAGCAAATTAGACACCACAGAAGAATAATTAGTATATTGAAAAATGGATCAATAGGAATTATCCATATGGAAGCACACAGAAAAATAGGATAGAAAATACAGAAATATGCCTGGGTGACTCAGTTGGTTAAGCATCTGATTCTTGATTTCAACTCAAGTCATGATCTCAGGATTGTGAGATCAAGCCCTGTGCTGGGCTCAGGGCTGGGCGTGGAGCCTGCCTGAGATTTTCTCTTTCCATCTCCCTCTGCCCCTCCCAACCAGCACATACGTTCTTTCTCTCTCTGTAAACAAAACAAAACAAAACAAAAAAACAGAAAAAGCATGAGAGATAGCTATAACATACATAAATTGGAATCCCGGAAAAAGGAGAGAGTACAGAGGAAAGGCAATATTTGAAAGAAAAAATGGCTGAGAATCTTACTTAACAATAGAAAGACATCTCAAGTCAAAGATGCAGTAAGTTCTACAAACCTCACAAAATTAAAAAAAAACAAAAAACAAAAAAACCACAAAAAACCCTAAAGCCAAAAAGTACATCTGAGCACACTATAATTAAACTACTAAAAATCAAAGCTAGAAAAATCTTAAAGAGCAACCGATTAAAAATAGACATTTCCTTTAAATGAGCAACAATAACAACAGTATACTTTTCAACAAAAACAAAACAAGTTTAATGAGGAAAAAAAATGACATATTTACAATGTTGAAAGAAAATTAAATTCTAATGTAAATTCTATATTCAGGAAAAATATTCTCCATAAAAAAAACCAACAAAAACAACATTTTCAGATAATCAAAACCTAAGAGAAGTTGGTGCCTATCCTGCAGATATTCACCAAAGGAGTTCTTCATGCAAAAGGAAAAAATCCCTGGGACGCCTGGGTGGCTCAGTTGGTTAAGCAGCTGCCTTCAGCTCAGGTCATGATCCCAGCATCCTGGGATCGAGTCCCACATCGGGCTTCTTGCTTGGCAGGAAGCCTGCTTCTCCCTCTGCCTCTGCCTGCCACTCTGTCTGCCTGTGCTCACTCTCGCTCCTCTCTCTCTGACAAGTAAATAAATAAATAATTAAAAATAAATAAATAAATAAATAAGGAAAAAATCCCGGGTGGAAGAATGCAAATGCAGGAAATAATAAACAGTAAAGGGCAAATATATGGTTAAAAATAAATAATATGTGTTATTTAAAACAAACCAAAAAATACTGTCTTTGTGTTTTAAAGTATATGTAGAATTAAAATACATTCTGCATAAAAGGTCAGGATAAAGGTATTGTAAGGTCTTTGCATTGTCTAGGAACTGGTAAAGAACTAACAAGATAGACTCTTTAGGGTTCTACCTAACAAAATAGCAATCTTTAGGGTGACTACTAAAGAACAATGCAAGAACATTCAACTGACAAGCTAATTGAAGGGAAAATGTGTAATAAAAATTTTTCATGATTATAGGGAAGTAAGGACGAGAGAGAGAAAGCATCAAGGAACATGTGAGACCAATAGCATGATGACAGATTTAAACCCAAATAAATATCATGTAAAATTTTAATGACTAAACACATCCCAATTAAAAGAGATTATAATGGATAATAAAACGAGGCTCCAAAGAGACACATCTTAAATAGAGGCCCACAGAAAAACTGAAAGTAAAGACAGAAAAAATATATCACTGATATCAGTAACATAAAAATA
This sequence comes from Mustela erminea, assembly GCF_009829155.1. NCBI lineage: Eukaryota > Metazoa > Chordata > Mammalia > Carnivora > Mustelidae > Mustela > Mustela erminea. The sequence continues at coordinate 38,351,718 of NC_045630.1, forward strand.
CTTAGAAAACGTCCCAAATATTTAGGAATTAAGCAATGTAATTAAAAATAAACCATTAATAAGAGAATAAATCAGAATAGACATTAGAAAATACTGTAACTGAACTATGAAGAAAACAGGAACCATAAAACAAAGGGTGGAATCTCACTAAAGCAGTGTTTAGACGGCAATTTATAACTTTAAAATACATACAAGAAAAAATAAAAAGAAATGCTAAAATTCAGTAAGTAAGGCATGGATTTAAAAAGCTAGGGAAAAACAGAAATTAAACCCAAACAAAATTAAAAGAAGAAAAAGCAGAAATGAAATTAAAAAATGCATAAAGAAGGGAAAAATAACAAATTCCTACAGTTACCGAAAAGATACATAATATGATAACTTTAATTTTGAACAGATTTCATGGAGTCCTTTAAAAATAAAAAATCTGACAGCTCTATATTAAATAATATTTCACTGAAGTCTTTCTCTAAAGAAAATAAGTTCAGAGGGATTTATCAGTGAATTCCTCCAAATATTAATAAGGAAATAATGCAGGGCGCCTGGGTGGCTCAGTGGTTTGGGCCTCTGCTTTCAGCTCAGGTCATGGTCCCAGGGTCCTGGGATGGAGCCCTGCATCAGTCTTTCTGGTTGGCAGGGAGCCTGCTTCCTCCTCTCTCTCTGTCTGCCTCTCTGCCTACTTGTGCTCTCTGTCAAATAAATAAATATTTTTTTTAAAAAATAAGGAAATAATGGGGCGCCTGGGTGGCTCAGTGGGTTAAGCCGCTGCCTTCGGCTCAGGTCATGATCTCGGGGTCCTGGGATCGAGTCCCGCATCGGGATCTCTGCTCGGCAGGGAGCCTGCTTCCCTCTCTCTCTCTCTCTGCCTGCCTCTCCATCTACTTGTGATTTCTCTCTGTCAAATAAATAAATAAAATCTTTAAAAAAAAAAAAAAAAATAAGGAAATAATGCCAACTTTACATAAACTCCTCCATTTCTTTTAAAAAGATGTATTACTTCCCAAATAATTTTTGAGGCCAGCAGAGTCATAGTAACAAAACCTGTCAGGGGCATTACAAGAGGGGGAAAAAAGGAGAATGTCTAATCAACATAGGCCAAAAAAAGACCAATCAGGAATGCAAGATCTCATATTAAAAAATCAATGTCATTTATCTTATTAATAAGGGAAAAAGATATGATCACCTCAATAAATGCAGGAAAAAAATCTGATAAAATTCAACACCTATTCATAACACTCTAAATAAATGAGGAATGGATGGTAATTTATCTGATAAACAGTATATAGAAAACATCATACTTTTTAAAGATTTTATTTATTTGAGAGAAGAAAGAGAGCATGAGCAGGGGAGAAGGGCAGAGGGATAAGCAGACTCTCTGCTGAGCGGAGAGCTATGGAAGGGCTTAATCCCAGGACCCAGGATTATGACCTGAGCCAAAGGCAGGAGCTTAACTGACTGAGCCACCCAAGAGCCCCAGAACACATCTTACTTAATTATGAAATACTGAAAGCTTTTCCCTGGAGATTCAGAGTAAGACAAGGATGTCCACTACTCAGTATTTCTAATCATATACCACTAGTGATGTCAACCAAAGTAGTAAGGCCAAGAGGGAGAGAAAAGGATTTAGAAAGGGATAAATTAAATTTTCACTATTCACAGATGGCCAGTTTGTATGCCTAAAAAAATCCAAAAAAGAGATAAACTATGAAAATAACTTACAGCAAAGTCATTGGATAGAAAGTCAATATACAAACTCAACTGCATTTTTATACATCAGAAACAAATACAAATAAAAACACAGTTTTCAATTTTGTATAAAAACATCAAATATCTAGGCATATATCTAATGAAAATGTGCGAGATATCTGCACTAAAAAGTTTTAACTTCTTTTTTAAGTAGGCTCCATGTCCAAGGGCCTGAGACCATGACCCTGAGACCAAGAGTCATATGCTCCACCAAATGAACCAGGTACTCCCCAAAACCATAACATCTTTGAAAAACATTTAAAAGAACTTAAGTTAATGTACAGACTGTTCATGGATTGGATGATTCAATATTATAAAGATAATCAATTAAGGAAAAATTGACTATATAATTGAAAATGGAATATAATATTAATATAATATTATATTATATAATTAGTATATATTAAATATATTATATAATATATAACAATACATTGTAAAATATATATTAGAAAATATATAATTATATATTTTATATATAATTTATTTATATAATTATATAATTGTTATATAATTATTATATATTATAGGATTTATATTATAGTATAATTATAATGTAATATTATAATATATATTGAATATAATATTCAAGGACATTCTAATAAAATTCCAGCAGGTGTTCGTGTTTGGAAATTAGTAAGATATTTCAAAATTTGTCTAAAAACATAAAGGAACAAGAATAATAAAGACACCAAAAAAAAGTTGGATAATTTATAGTACCAGATATCAAGTCATAGTAATTTACATATATAGCAGTGGTGCAAGGATATACAAATAATACAAAAGAACTGAGCAAAGCCCAAAAAGAAACCACACATATATCATCACTTAATTTAAAACAAATATGCCAATGAAATGCTGTAAGGAAGGGATGGTCTTTCCGATAAATGGTGCTCGGGTAACTAGAGAGCTACATGCAAAAAGAAAGAAGTAAAAAAAGAAATTTGATCTTTACGTAATAATGAACACAAAAGTAAATTACAGAAGGTTCATAATCTAAATATGTAAGTTAAAACAGATCTTCGAGAAGGTAACAAAAAAATATATTAACAACCTTGGAATAGGCAGAAATTTCTCAAAGAGGATACAGTAAAAAACTAACTAGAAAAAAACCCCTGATACATGACTTCTAAAAAATTCTAAAACTTCATTCACTGAAAGATGCCATTACTAGAGTGAAGAGGGAAGCCACAGAGTAGAATGAATCTGCAATTTATATATCGAACAATGGACTCATCCAGAATACAGACATAACTCCTGAAGATGAATTAGAAAAAGACAAACAATCCAGTTTAAGAAAATCAACAGAAGAATGAATCAGGTATTCCAAGAAAGAGGATATTCAAATGAGTATATATGGGAAGGTGCTCAGTATCATTACTTTCACAGAGATGCAAATTAAAGCCACTTTGAGACAATGCTACATATCCATCAGAATAGCGCAGAAAAAAGGCAGTATCAAGTGCTGGTGAAAATAAGGAGCAACTGGAATTCTCATAAACCATATACTCACTGGTAAAAACACAAACTGGCATAATTACCTTAGAAAACTGTTCAGTCATGTCTACTAAAGTAGAACATATATGCATATCTTATCAGCCAACAAACCTGGCCAGGCATATACACAAAAGAAATTAATGTGTATGTATAATGAAAAATCATGAACAAGAATTTCAGAGCAGCTTTATTCATAATACATCCAGGTAATTACAAACCAAGTGTCCATCAAAGTACAATGGATAAATAAACATTTTATCAATAAAATGGATAAAATTATTATGAAAATTAAAGGAAATAAACCATTTCCATAGATGAATATCACAGACATCATACTGAGTGAAGTAAACAAGACAAAAAAAAAAAGTACATACTGTATGATTCCATTTATATCAAGTTCAAACAGGCAAAACTAATTAGTGGTGATAGAAGTCATAATAATGATTATTTTTCAAGGAGGTTATTAACTGGGAGGGACCAAAGAGGATACTTCTGCAATTCTGGTACTAGTAATATATTAATACTTTATATTAATCTAAGTGGTGTTTACGTAGATGTATTCACTTATAAAAATTCATTGAGGGGCACCTGGCTGGCTCAGTGGGTTAAAGCCTCTGCCTTCAGCTCAGGTCATGATCTCAGGGTCCTGGGATTGAGCCCCCACATCGGGCTCTTTGCTCAGCGGGGAGCCTGCTTCCCTTCCTCTCTCTGGCTGCCTCTCTGCCTACTTTGATCTCTGTCTGTCAAATAAATAAATAAAATAAAAATTCATTGAACTGTTCATTAAGATTTGGGTACTTTACATATAGTTTAAATAATTCTACCAAGTCTAAATTCAGGCCCTAAATTTATCAGCTTTAATGCCTGTTTTAAATGAATGCACTACATTTCAACAAGATTACTGCTGAGAACAGATCTAATCACTATTCTGAGAATTACAACAAGCAAAACGCGTAACAGATGAGAGTAAGTCATCTGAATTCCAACTTATTTCCCTAATTGTGCGGTTTGAAAACATCAGATAGATTAGATGTCAGTCATAGGTAAATATGATAAATTCATTCATTCAACAAATACTATTAAGCACCTACTATTTGCAAGTCCTGGGTTAGGCACTGATCATATCTTCTCATCTGAACCATTAAGTACACTGACCTGGCCAAAACTGAAACCAATCCATTAGTTACAGCTCACCTAGAGAAAGAATACATTAACAGAAAAGAAAAGGTCTATATGGGATCTAGTTAAGAGGATTCCAAAAAAACCTGAATCTGTTTCTTGAAAAAAGCAGTACAGATAATGCGCTAAGGGTATCCTGGCGAGGCAAAAGGAATCTGGAGAGCAAAATTATTCTGGTCACAAGAGAGGTACTAAGTTTAGCTTTACAAAACTAAAGATGATTCAGTATCCTTCACCATTTCCTTGATAAACTATTCCATAAAATTACTACTTAATTTTACTCTATAACTGTATTTAGCAATTTTTCTAGTTAATAAATTTAGCAACTCTGCTTCCTTGATTCGAGAAAAAGGATACCTTGGCTAGTACACTATTCATTCTCTAGAAAGTGAATAATAATAAGCTGACATTCTCGTGAATCTATTTCCAGTGGTAATTATGAAGACTCCTAAGAGTATTTATAGCTCTCAGTGTACAGATATAAAAGTGAGTTAAATCTCAGGAATGGACTTGGGAATATGGCAACCTGTTTTTGGAAGGGTCACACTGTCTGGGTAGCCTGATGATTAAATTAACATTAGGAGTTGGCAAACTATGGCCCGAAAGCTGAATACAGCCTCTTGCCTGTTTCTGTAAATGAAGTTTTATTCGAATACAGCCATGTTTATTTGATTACACATTATCCAAAGTTGCTTTCATGCTACAGAAGCACAGTTGAGTGATAGAGACTGTCTGGGCCACAAAGTCTTAAACATTTTTTAAATTAAAAAAAAAAAATTTTTTTTTTTAAAGATTTTATTTGACAGACAGAGATCACAAGTAGGCAGAAAGGCAGGCAGAGAGTGCGGGGGCGGGGGGTGCAGTGGGGTGGGGGAAGCAGGCTCCCTGCTGAGCAGAGAGCCCTATGCGGGGCTCATCCCAGGACGCTGAGATCATGACCCAAGCCGAAGGCAGAGGCTGTAACCCACTGAGCCACCCAGGTGCCCCACAGTCTTAAACATTTATTATTTAGCTCTTTACCAAAAAAGTTCACTGACCTCTGCTTTAGGTGATTTCTCCCTCTCGTTTCTTAACTGCCATAAACTTTATCTTATTCCGTGACTGAGTTCACTTCTGCAGTTTTCAATGGGCAGAGTGACTTGTCCCTAATTCCAATTGAGACATTCAGAGATGGAAATTCCACATTGTCACTGGTCACTGACTAATTACTAGAAGTCAATGTTTTCAAAAACTTAATATAATCATGAAGCCCTTATTAAGTTTCTCCTCTTAAATAATTCCTGCAGTTCTACAATTCTTTTTTTTTTTTTTAAAGATTTATTTATTTATTTGACAGATAGAGGTCACAAGTAGCCAGAGAGGCAGGCAGAGAGAGAAGGGGAAGCAGGCTCCCTGCTGAGCAGAGAGCGCAGATGCAGGGCTCAATCCCAGGACCCTGGGATCATGACCTAGAGCCGAAGGCAGAGGCTTTAACCCACTAAGCACCCTGGTGCCCCAGTTTTACAATTCTTAAATCATTAATGGTCTTGAATTAACTTCCTGTAAGTTCATCTCTTTCAAACCATAAGCTTATTAAGCTTATTATTCATAAATAATATGGAAGATAGCATTAATATGGTTTCCTCATTTTATATTCCTATTTATGTACCCCCAATTATGACTTTTTCCTTGGGGGGGGTGTATTTTATTTTTAATAGCAGCACTGTACAAGTAATAAATGAAATTGCCCAAATCCAGTTATTTTCCACTCTGGTATTTATGAAATCAATTATTTTTCTCTTCTAGAACAATGGCTTGAGAAAGTCCAAATAAATATAGAACAAAACAGCCATAAATGCACAAATAATTTTTTTTTTTTTTTTTAAAGAAAGGTTAGGTTTAAGAAGGGAGTTGAGGGAAATTGGAAGGGGAGATGAACCGTGAGAGACTATAGATTCTGAAAAACAATCTGAGGGTTTTGAAGGGGCGGGAGGGTGACAGGAGGGGGGAGCCTGGTAGTGGGTATTATGGAGGGCACATATGGCATGGAGCACTGGGTCTGGTGCATAAACAATGAATTCTGTTACGCTGAAAAGAAATAAAAATAATAAAAAAAAATGAAGAGAAAAAAAAGAATTCTTAATTTCTATGGGAAGTCAAACAAGGACTATGACAACATCTAAGAAAGAATCCAACACAGTGTGTATTTCAAAATATGGCAGCATTACCAAGGGGGAACAAAGAAGGGTTTAGAAAATGGTATCTTCTGGAAAGCAGCTGAAACAAATCATTCTATTATAAACTACCTAAAATCACAACTCACTATGTGAAAAGGAAAGTATACAAGAGTAACCTGGTAAGGGAAATAAAAATCAAAACCACACTGAGATACCACCTCACTCTAGTCAGAATGGCTAAAATGAACAAGTGAGGAAACGACAGATGTTGGAAAGAATGTGAAGAAAGGGGAACCCTCCTACACTATTGGTGGGAATGCAAGCTGGTGCAACCACTCTGGAAAACAGCATGGAGGTTCCTTAGAAAATTGAAAACAAAACTACCCTATGACCTAGCAATCAAACTACTGGGTATTTACCCTAAAGATACAAATGTAGTGATTCGAAGGGGCGCATGCACTCGAATGTTTACAGCAGCAATGTCCACAACAGCCAAACTATGGGAAGAACCTAGATGTCCATCAGCAGATGAATGGATAAAGAAGATGTTGTATATATACACAATGGAATACTATGCAACCATCAAAAGAAATGAAATCTTGCCATTTGCAACGACGTGGATGGAACTAGAGGGTATTATGCTGAGCGTAGTAAGTTCATCAGTGAAAGACGATCATCATATGATCTCAATGATAATGAGGAATTGGGAAGCAGAGTTGGGGCTTGTGGGGTAGGGAAGGAAAAAATGAAACAAAATGGGATCAGGAGGGAGACAAACCATAAGAGACTCCTAATCTCACAAAACAGACTGAGGATTGCTGGAGGAAGGGGAGGTGGAGAGGGTGGCTGGGTTATGGACATTGAGGAGGGTATGTGCTATGGTGAGTGCTGTGAAATGTATAAGCCTGATGATTCACAGACCTGTACCCCAGAGGCAAATAATACATTATATGTTAATAAGAATAATTTTTTAAAAAAAGAGTAACCTGGTAAGAATCAAATCCTATCTGACTTATTCATTCAAAAGAGGAAAAAAAAAGGAATGTCTTCAGAGAGTTACACAGATACAGCACAAACATAAATATCCAGAAAAGGGGAGTATTAGAGCTAAAAGGTGAGTAAATTCCCCATGGAGAAAAATTTGCCCGAATTTTACAAAATAATATTCAAAAATATTGAAGCTTATAGAGAACTGAAGGGCAGAATATTACTCATCCATGACTTCAATTTTAATAAAGTAAGTAAAAATCATATGGGGAAAAGACAAAAAATTTAACCAAGAACAACCAAGTTTAAAAGTCCGTATTTTACTCCTGAATAATTACACAAAAGTATAAATAAAATACCCATTAACTTTTACCTGAATGCGTCCGAAAATGCATTTCCAGACTTGATTTGCCTTTAAAAATTTTCTTACAAACATCGCATTGATGAAAGGTTGCTTTATATCTAAGAAACATAAAAAGGGTAGAGTTTTCAATATAACTTTAATAATATAATGAAAATAGGTTATAACACTTAAAAAGTTTACAGGTAATTCTCACATTAATACAGCACAGAACTCCAAAGGAATGTAGAAATACTTTTAAAGTACCAAACTTACTTCTGGCTCTTCCTCCTCCAGTTACATTCAATAAGCAAATCTATAAAAAGAGGCCTTAGACTTTAAACCACTTAATTTTAAGATTTAAATCACTAAACTCCTGTATTATTATTATTTGCTATTAAAAATATCAAAGGAAAAATTATAGGGACAGAAACAAAACAATTATGGGTTCAAGGAAGAAAAAAGGAGTTGAACAAAGAGGTCTGGCGGAAATTTAGGGGTGATGGACTACACTGTATCTTGACTGTGGTCACGGTTATATGACTACATGCATCTGTCAAAACATGCACAAAACTAGGAATTTCTCTGAATGTAGAGTATACCTTAGTCAAATTTAAAAAATAGATGCTGGGGCTGAATGAAGAGAAACTGCAGCAACTCAAAATGTGCCTCCATCAAAAAGGTGACACTGCTCCAATTGGTTCTCTTAATAACACAAATAATAAATATTACAAACTTGAAGCTAAATTTTATACTTAAATTTTAAAAGAACACAATATCAGACCTTTATTTTTATCACAGATTAATAGACATAAGAAGCTACAAGGTACTCAAATCTACCTTATCAAGCAGTAAAGTGCAGTACCTAAGAATATGTGTGTGTGATTTAAACAATCCTGGACTCCAATTTCATTGTGAGGATTAAGACATTGTAAAATGATTAGCATTTTAGTGGTGGTTATTAGGAAACCTATCATTTCACCTTGGAAGTAATTCATATCTGATGAGCATATGCCAAACTAACTCAAACACAGGTTACTATAATGTTCTGTAAGACAGTTTGCTTTTAACCTATCTACTGAGTCTTACTGGAATGTTTAACGCATATCGTTACCAATATTCAACAGCAACAGTACGCCTAAGGTTTCAAATGCCACTCGTACTTTTCAAGCCATTCAACTCAACATTTACAAAGCGGCTACAAAAACTCCATGCAAGGTCCTGTCTTCCAGAAACTTACTTCTACTTGATGAAACATTTAAAAAGATAATCTAGATTTAGTGACTTGGGAGTGTCACTGATGAACTTAGCAAAAGACCTGTAACTAGTATACTTGTTTTGTCTTATTCTGTTCATATCCACAGTAAGTACAAATGGAGATACAAACAGGGGCACACATAGAGAGACACAGGGGTCTTTTCTGCCCTGCATAGGACATTTAGTAATGCCTGAAGACATTTTTGGTTTTCACAACTGGGGCTAGGTAGGTGCTACTGCCATCTGGTGGACAGAAGTCAGGAATACCAATAAATAAACCTAAAGTGTACTGGCCAGCTCCCCAACAAAGAATTAGCCGGCCCAAAATGTCTAAATTGCTGTCACTAAGAAATCTTGGTCTATATTATGAACAGAGTGACTTTTTAAACACACATAAGCTCAAACACTTTAAGTGCCTCACAGTGAACATAGAATAAAGATAAAATCTACAAAGACCTCAATGGGTCAGGCCCTATGCATGTATCTGGGACTCTTCTTTCTCTTATGGATGTTAGAGTATGGGTTTTCAAGATAGGAGTAATAAAAAGTTCCAAATGAAGTTGAGATGCCCACTGTGAAAAGGACTTAAAAATGGGTGGCTCAGCTGGTGAAGTTTCTGCCTTCGGCTCAAGTCATGATTTCTGGGTCCTAGGATTGAGTCCTGCACTGAGCTCCCTGCTCAAGGGGTGCCTGCTTCTCCCTCTCCCTGTGCCCTCCCTTAACCTGTGCTCTCCCCCTCTTTCTCAAATAAATAAAATTATTTTTTAAAAATGTCTATTGAGTTAGAAATAAGGAACTTATGCTGACAACAATTTAAGAGGTATTAGTAAAATCAGAGATCACATCACAACAGCTTGTTACACTGAATGGAAAGTGGAGAAGTAGATATGGATACTGAAATAGAGACACCATTTTTAAATGTTTAAAAGGAAAGAAGAAATGTAGAAAATAATGGGTAAAAGGAGGGGTGCTAACCTTCATCACTCCACATTCTCTTCCTGGAAAATGGGCTTTAATGTATTCATGTATAAATCTTTATCCACAGGTCAGACTTCACTCCTGAGATTCAGACTTAGATTTACCTATCACATTTTATGTTTGAGTTTCTATTAAGCATCTCAAAGTCAATACACACCAAACAATTCATCATCTCCCTCTGTAAACTTAGTCCATCTTCCGTATTCTCTGTCTCAGTGGCTCATTTATCAAACATCCATTTGAAAAGAGGAACTCCTTGAGAACAGGAATTATCCATGACTACTCTCATTCTCTCAAAAAATTAAGTATTTTTTCAAATAAACACCTTCTACTATTTATTACTAATGCTACTCCTTAGCTAGGCGCCCACTATCTTTTTCCAAAATTCTAACAACTTTCTAAGTGGTTGATTTATTTCCCTCAATTTATCCACTACAAACCCAGCCTCCCTACACCAATAAGAGTGATCTACCCCAAAAGAAATCCAACTGTGTCACCCTCTTGTTTAAAATCTCCAATGGCTTTGTATCACACAGGAATAAGTATTGGTTCCATAAAATGATATGCAAGGCTTCACATTCTAGATCCACCATTAGCCAGCCCTTGTAGAAAGTGGAACCTACAGGTTCTGGTTCCAAAATTACCTACGCCAGTAGATAGACCCACAGGCTCCTGCACCAGTGAGGGAATTCCAAAATTCTTTCATAAGGTTTCCAAGATCAAAGTTATTTTCAAAATAAGACTGTAACATTATTTGCCTTTCTCGTTGTGTTGGCATTTACACTAAAGACATATACAAAAAAACATGGCAGGTAAAGGTGCTGGTATCTGAGCTCTAAACAAGGCAGTGGAACCAAAATGTACTAATGATCATTGTGCTCCTCACTGTCAGGCACTCACAAAAAGAAAAGAAAAATGTGGTAAAAGAGTTAAATTACTAATTTTACTTTCAGACTGTGGCCTTTGTACTGTTCTCAGTCATTAAGGCACAAGGACACAGGGGCCCTTCTGCACACTGAAGTACATGTGTCTGAGGGATGAGCTGAAGGAACCACTTTCTTTATGAAATACCATTTTGCTTGAAAGAATAAAAGACAAGCCATGGTTACAGACTTGAGTATTTGGCAGATACTTTCTTGAAAATTAAAAGAAGTAAACCTGTTACTTCAGTATTGTCATCAGTGATAAAGTTTGAGCTTTCGAGCTAGTATAAAGATTTTGGAGAACTTGTGGCTGCCCTTGTCACATTGACAGCTTCCCAATACACCTTTCTGAGAGACTGGAGGCAATGTGATTTGTTGATCTGCTACTGGGAAATGTGCTAACATTTAGACAACTGGCATAACTTACTGAACACATATTTTCCAAATGACAAATGCATATTACAACTTATGCACAGGTTAAAAAATTCATTCAAGTAAAAGACCAAGAGACTGTAACAGAGTATGCAATTTCATTAATCTTGTTTCAGATTGCACCTTGAAACTACCTTGAAGAAACTAGCACTTAAACAGTTTTGGTGTAGTAGCAAAGACTGTTAGCCACAATTATCTAAGACTGCTATACATCTAACTATGTATAGAGAGAGGCTGGATTTTCTTCATTTACTTCAAATAAAATAATGCATGGCAGTAAATACGGTAATCCAACTGTCTTCTATAAAGCCAGTAGACAGATTTACATATGGGCATATTACTATATGGCAATATTATTATTTTTAAGTGAATTAATAAATAAGTACTTAATTTTTTCTCAACTGAATTTCTAATACATTTACATAACTTAAATAATGTAATTTTTATATTGTAATTTATATAATAAGAGCTCCTGAGATACTGAACAGTTTTTAAAAGTATAAAGGAGTTGAGAAAAAGTTATAGAATCTCAGAAGCAAGTGAGTCTGCAGTTCAGTCTATTTTCCATCCATTCATACAATATGTAAAATTTCTTATTTCCTTCTTTAAAAAAAAAATATTTATTTTTTTTATTTGAGAGAGTGCACCCAATCCACAGGAGAAACAGAGGAAGAGGAACAAGCAGACTGCACTGAGCAAGGGACCTGACGCTGGGCTTGATCCCATGACCCCGAGATCACAACTTGAGCCAAAATCAAGAGCTGGATGCTTAATTGACTGAGCCACCCAGGTGCCCCCTTATTTCCTTTTCGATACAGCATCATATGTATCTTTCTATTCTAGCACTTAATAAGATTCCTATTATCTCATGAATACAAGAATTCAAGACTATAATGAATACACTGACTCATTGAACCACTGAATAAAATCAGTGAAAGAAAATATAAACCAGTATATGGAAATATAAAAAACAGATAAAAATCAGCACTTCCTACTCTTCTTCAATATAGTCTATCACACACTACATTTAAATATATTATGTATATTTCGTTGATCATGCTCAGTATATTAACCTAAGCTTCTTGGCACCCTGGACCATGTCTATTACTTAGCATTTGTTCCAACATTTAGTCCAAGAACATGGATTCTCTGAACATTTTACACTCAACAACTCATCTCAGTTAAACTTTGACTAAACCTTATTAAAAATTTTGTGTTGAAAATAAAAAGAGAGACCAAAAAAACAGACTTTTAGAGAATAAACTGGTAGTTATTAGAGAGAGATGGGCAGGGGGAATAGGTGAAACAGGCTGGGGATTTAGAAGTACATTTATCATGATGATCACTGAATAATGTATAGAATTGTTGAATTACTATATTGTATATCTGAAACTAATATAATTGTATGCTAAGTATATTGGAATTACAAAAAAAGTTGGTGTTTAGGACAGCACATGCCTCCTTCAAATAAAATACCACTTTAAATGCTCAGTGTGCTTAAAAAGAAATTAAATTCTGACTAGAAAGTGTCTTCATAATTGCTCTTATTAAGTATAATATATAGGCAGCACACTTATATTTTTAGGTAAGAGCCACAGCAACCAAAGATAAATGACGAGATCAGGCGCGTTCAGGGTGGTATGGCCATAGACAACCAAAGATAAATGAAATGCCCAAAGAATTTCTAGATTTTATATTAATCATTAACTTCAACATCTACCACCTTTAGCCTAAGTCAAATGAAAACAAGTAAAACAAAAATGTTTCATTCAGTTCCTTTAGGTCTGCAGAGAAGGAACAGAAGCCAGAAAAATAGAGCTAGTTAACTTACCCCAGCTAAACAAAAAAAACTATGAGGCAAGTTATAACTTTCCTCTAACTTACACTTATCCAATGTAGTAATCAAATTGCTTTTTCACTTACTTTTGCCACACCTTCTCTCCCAGGTGTACACTTTTGTAATGAACAGTGAGATGATCCCTACGACCAAAACATTTTCCACATTCTTCACACTGATGAGCCTTCTCACCTTAAAGACCCAAATATTTTGATTATAATATGCACTTCACTTTTACCTCCAGAAATATTATCAAACAGTAAGATAACATAGTGGGAAATACAACAGAAAAGTAAAGCCACCCTTTATTCTGGGCTATTTGCTTTATATTCTTAATCAAATATCTTTCTTCAGTGAATCTATGCTTATTTTCATGGATGTGAGCCCTTTTCCCTCACTTGGAAAAGAAACCACTTGGATTTTTGCTGTAGATTTCAAATCTTACGTTTCAACATAACACAGCAAAATAAATGAAATTACTTCAAACCTCAGTAACTTTCTGGGAGTAGAGTAGGTCTAGATGTCAAACACTTCAAATGAAAATATAATGAATCAAGAAGAGGCTGTTTTACTGTTGATAAAAAGGACCTGAACATTTTCAGATCTTTGCTGTATTTTTTTTTTAAGGATTTCATTTATTTATTTGAGAGAGACAGTGAGCAAGAGAGCACAAGCAGGATGGAGGAGTAGGAGGAGAGAGAGAAGCAGACTCCCCATTGAACAGGGAGACTGACAAGGGGCTCGATCCCAGGATCCTGGGATCACGACCTGAGCTGAACGTAGATGCTTAACCAACTGAGCCACTCTGGCACCCCTCTTTGTACTTCATTTTTAAAGTATTTTTTTATCTGTGGGGATTTCACACATTTATTTGTAATGAGCCAAAATATAAATATGATGTAAAATTCCAGATGAGTCCCACTTCTCATCTCTATTCTTATATTCAGTTACAAAGGCTTGCCTTTAAAAACTTAATCCAGTATGCAATTAAAGCATGTGATCTCTAGAATTAGGAATTTAGAATTCTCCTCCTGAAAATGAAAATGTGTAATTTCAGTGAAAATGTCACCAGACTGTTAGCATCTCTTAAAAGTATTGATAACAACTGCACGCTGCAACCTCACTGAGATCATGTAAGAAAATAATTAAAATAATAAATAATAAATAAAAATAATTTTCATACTTTATATTTAGATTATATTCATAATAATAATAATCACCTGTTCTACTGTGCTCATAGATGGCTCCTTCCCATTATTGTGCTCATATAGTTGACTTTCTAAGCACTTCCTGAACGTCAATCCAGAGGAAAATATTGAAAGAAAGCCCCAGAATATAAAAATTATAAATATGGTATAAAGATCTGAAACTGATCAGGATTATTAAGGTACTCTTTTCCAAAAACAGGGTTTTAAAAATTCCTATTACATAAACTTTAAAACCCAACTATAATCATTTCTCTTCAAATACGTTTTGCTAACCAATTATTGCAGACATCCACATAATATATAAAATGCAAATTTTGAGAATTTGATTAAAATAAACATCAAAATATAGTCTATAGTCATAACAGGTAACCAAATGATTAAAATTACAGTGAACAAAAACATGGCACAAAATTATGTTCCTTTCAGATATTTAAAAAAAAGTTTTCAGAATCAGCATTATCAATGATAAATTATCAAAATTATAGCCAACATAAGCATGATGTAGTATGTTCTCTAGTAGGTTCTTTTTCAAGGATTTTGTAAACATCATTACAAAGTACCTGAATGTATTTTTTTGTGCTTTGTAAGATGGTCATGACGAATGAACGTTTTCCCACATTCATCACATTCATATCTTTTATCATCATGATGTACTCGTAAGTGAAGTCTATAAAGAAAAAAAAGTTGAAGACCATAAAAACTGGTGACACCAAAGGAAAAATCTTGATTAACTCTAACTAAGGGAAACTGGGTTGTTTACTCACCCACCTTCATACATTATTTGCTCCACTTCTATGACTTTCATCTTTCCCCACTCTCTTACTACCTAACTCTGGGGTTTCTACTCATCTCTTTCAAAAAATGAAACACCTTAACATCTGCACATACACTATGTCTCCAAGACCTTCCTTCCTGACCTAGATCCTCAATCTACTTCACTGAACATACTAAATGTCTAGGGTCACTATCTGACTGGTGGAGTTTCAGAGACAGCAGAAGTAGGAATGAGCCGGGAGGAATCAGAATCAGACAAATGGGTAAGTGACTTACACTCATGATATAGCAAATAATTAAGAATTAACCCTTCTCTGTACAACTGATACCACTTACAAATCAACACATGAGAATTTAGTAAATTTTATAAGTAATCAACTTTCTGAAAATTACATTTTGTTACTTTTTTCACACTAATCACTTTGGTTGTAGTTCATTTTATAGTCATTTTATAGTGTAGTTCATTTTATAGTCACCCAAAGATAGATTATAAAAGGTTTAAATTATTAAAATTCAATTAACTTGAATTATTTTTAGCACCATAATCCTCCACCTATAAATATCCCAGTGAAATGAATAACTTTCCCATTCAAGTTGCCAAAACAGATATTGATTCCACAACAAAAGATGTAGTTCACCTACATCTAACTACATGTAAAATTAAAAATTTTTTTAAAAAGAGGTAAATAATAAGTGAAAGTGCAAACATTAAAGCCTTAAGATTAAAAGCCCCAAGAGCATTATTAAACCTGTAAAATGTACACGTTTCACAGAAGGTAGTTAATTATTTATTCAGGAAAAAGCCAACTTTTCATAGACTGGAAATGTGGTCTGGTATTCAGCTATTAAAAACAGTTAGACAGGTTACAACTAATACACAGAAGATTTTTCAACATTTAGAGTCTTAGAGTTTTCAATTTTGCCATATTTCATACTGAAATATTTTCAGATGATCAAGAGTAATGAAATATACTAAGGTTAGAATATCAGAGTTTTAATGAGCTTTGATTCAAAGAAAAGTAATGCAATAAACATTTAAATGACAGTTACTTGGACAGTAAAGCATTTAGCAAACTTGGTGATGAAATATTTAATATTTTGCACTATAGAATAAAAGACTATTAAAAGTTGTAATGTTGGGGAAAGTCTGTAAGTAAAGTTTTTTTGCATAACTTTATTTATTGTAAGTGCTAAGAAATGTTTTAATTCAACAAACAACTAATGCAATGATAAAATGGAATTACAATAATTTATCTTACCTAATATAGGGGGAAAATGGCTTGACTTACCTGTATGAACTTCCATGACGGAAACTTTGCCCACAGATACTACACAGATGAGGTTTTTCTCCACTGTGGATTCTCAAATGTTCTTTCAAAGTAGTCCTGTGTTAAAAAAAATATACATTTATCTAAAGACATCTATTGTCAATATTTATATTAAGGAGGTTTCAGGGATGTCTGGGTGGCTCCGTCACTTAAGCATCGGACTCCTGATTTCAGCTCAGGTCATGATCTCAGGGTTGTGAGACCAAGCCCTGCATAGGGCTCCATGCTGAGTGTGGAGCTTCCTTAAGATTCTCTCTCTCTCCCTCTTTCTCTGCCCCTACCCCTGCTTTCATTCTCTCTCAGGCACGATTTTCAGAAAGCTTACTAGAAAGATATTCAAGCTAACAGATCTTATGTCAATTTTCCCTTTCTCCTATAGTATTTTCGCTTTTTATTGGGTTAGTCTCACCAGTGCATAATCATGCCTGTTTTGTCTCTTTCCTTTAAAAACACATACACATACACAAAATTAACTTTGGCTTCCTTTGCCACCAACTTAAGCAGCTATCAAGAAGTACAACAAAAGGGTCGCCTAGGTGGCTCAGTAGGTTAAGCCTCTGTTTTCGGCTCAGGTCGTGCGTGATCCCAGGGTCCTGGGATCGAGCCCCACATTGGACTCTCTGTTCTGCAGGGAGCCTGATTCCCTCTCTGCCTACTTGTGATCTCTCTGTCAAATAAATGAATAAAATCGTTAAAAAAAAAGTACAATAAAAAATCCTCAACTGTACTACTGCGTTAGGTAAAGCTGATGTGAATTTTAGCAGAGAGAATTTAATAATATATAAACAATCCAGTTTATCAGTACCATTCCTTTCAAATATGTGCTCAGTAATCTGTGAAAAGAATGTTTTAGGGCAAAGAAAGCTTTACAAGTCCTTGTAACTTCCAGATGCCAATGTGAAAAAGGACAACCATATAAAGAATACAATTACTGTCATTCCTAAATTCTCCAGCCCTACTAACCTGGGATGGACTTGTTAAAATAAAAAACAGAGATTAGCCTTGAAAATTGCCGGGGAAACAAGTCCCACAAACAAAGCCTAACGCAGCTTATTTTGCAAGGGTAACTTGTGCTGGGTCATTTGTTTATGCCTCTGAAAACCATAGGCAAAACCTAAACCCTTTCCCAAGGCTGATGTGAGGTAACCATTAACCCATTCCCTATCACTTAAGAAAATCCTGATGTCACAACCAACCACTGTAAAGAATAATCAGTCACTGCTTTCTCACTGTATAAGCTGCATAAAACAACATACCTGAGTCTCATTCTGTGTTTTGGTTGGAGTGTTCCTGGTTTGCAAACTCTCTTTTTATAGATGCACAATAAGGTTTTACTAATTACTACTTTGGTGATGCACTGGTTTTACTTCTGTTACTTCTGAACAGGGTATTGTCCAACCACTGCTGCTCCAAACACACAGCTAGCATTTCCTATAGTTCTAACACTCAGAAATTTCCTTCATATGTAAAGTTCTGAGTAAGGACAGCGAAGTTATTTTGGGAGGAAAGACAGTAAAAGGCAATGTGTCTGACTTTAGCAGGCTTTTTACTGTTTCTATTACTTGCATTTATTTTAATCCCACATCTAGTGAGTATTAAGGCTGAACCTGAAATGAAGGCAGATCTATGCCAGTAGATGGTGCTCTTCTACAAGGCCCATCAACACTTGACAGGAGCATCTGCAGGTATATTCTGCTTTGTAGAAATTATCCCTAGAACTATTCCAGACTCCTACCTATTAGGTAATTAAAAGTGAAAAGATAGAGTGTTTTAATTTTTGGTTTGCTTTTTGTTTTATAGAAAGACTTTTAAGAAAAAAGAATGTATAATGCATAAAATGAACTATATCCATCTGTAAGTTTTCATGTAAATATAGCATACTGATTTTCCTATTTTACCATCATATCAATTTGGTATTTTAAGATCGTGGCACTTCTAATGTTTTAAAATTATGGAACTCTCATTTAATGAAGGCTATAAAATGTATACATATTTTTAAAAGACATCTATTATTACACTTCAATGCAGGATGAGGCCTAGAACATTGTTATACCTTAGAATGCCTCTACATATTCCTCCTTGATTTCTCAGAGATAACTATTTATGTTAACCATTCCCTTTCTTCTTTGTTTTACTACCTAGCAGTATATATATACTACGTATTTTTGAAAAACAGTAGCAAGCACAAATCTAACAATATTGCTACTATTAGGTAAAGAGCCTACAGAAATAGTATGAACAGTGTCTCTGTATCAAAGTCTGGCTGTAGCTTGCCTGAGCATTGGCAAAAGCCCTTTCCAACATGTCAGCAGGTAAGGTCAAAAAATGAATACTGGAAAAGAGGGTACATCACAATTAGAGCATCTGACTATCTAGAGTGGATCAGGTACTAGAAGTCCGACAGAAATACAGCCAACGTAAATAGGCTGCTGTATATATTTTGCTTCTAAGCTTACTATGAACTACGTCTAATTTTCAGAGACAGGTTGAAAAAGAACATTTCTGTGAAATGAAACAAGTATGGTTAAATCAAGAAGCAAGGAATAAATACAATAGTAGGAACCTCATTAGCATGCACATACTATACAGTAGCAGAGTACAGGTGACAATTTGAATCAGGGAGAAGGAAATGGGGAACTGCTATTCATTGGATACTTTCAGTTGCACAAGATGGGTAAATTCTAGAGGCCTGCTATACAACATTAGGCCATAACACAATAATAATACTCTATTAGTAACTTAATACTATATTATAACTTAGTAACAATACTGTATTGTACACTTAAACATTTGTTAAGAGGGTAGACCTCATGTCAAATGTTCTTACCACAGAAAATAAAAAATAAATTTTGGGATCAGACCTACTCTCGCATTTTGTCCCCTATTTAAAAGAGGCACATGCCAGCAGGGATCTTAGCAATGACAGCTTCAGTCTGTCCCATGGCATTACTACTACTAGTGTGGGCTGACTTCCCATTGTTACACATGTTGCCCATCTGACAACTTGGAAACTTCATGCACCATCCTCCTATGAATTCCCTTTGCCTCTTTTCAGGATTAGAATTTCTATCTCCTGAAGCCCTGGTCTTCCTCTTCATCGGTTTATGTTCTCATTCTGGTGAATGAGAATTCAGCTGCTTCACGAGAAGGAATACATCAAAGGCCACTTTCTGATGTCACAAAAGATGTCTTAATAATCCTCAGACCTTATTGTCAGTTTGACTAAGAACAGAATTCTAGCTGGAAATAAGCTTCTTTAAGAATCTTCAAAGTCGGGGGGGGTGCCTCAGTGGCTCATGGGTTAAAGCCCCTGCCTTCAGCTCAGGTCAGGATCTCAGGGTCCTGGGATCGAGCCCCACATTGCATCAGGCTCTCTGCTCAGCAGGGAGCCTGTTCCCTAACCCCCACCCTCTCTCCCCCTGCTTCTCTGCCTACTTATGATCTCTGTCAAATTAATAAATAAAATCTTAAAAAAAAAAAAAAGAATCTTCAAAGTTGGGGCGCCTGGGTGGTTCAGTGGGTTAAAGCCTCAGCCTTTGGCTCAGGCCATGATGATCCCAGGATCCTGGGATCAGGCCCCACATCCGGCTCTCTGCTCAGTGGGGAGTCTGCTTCCCCCTCTCTCTCTGCCTGCTTCTCTGCCTACCTGTGATCTCTCTCTACCAAATAAATAAATAAAATATTAAAAAAAAGAAAATCTTCAAAGTAACACTGTATCATCTTATTTCTAGTGTTGCTGTTCAGAGAAATGTCTAAGTAATTCTAATTCGTAACTCAGTATATGTAACTTTTTTCCCCTGAACAATTAGAAGCATATAGAAGCTTCACTTTGTCCCCAGTGTTCTGAAATACCACAGTGATGTATCTGGGAGTAGGTTTATTTTCATCTGATGTCCTAAGCATTTGATGGATAATTTTAGTCTGGCAACACATGTCCTTCAGTTTTGGGAAATTATCTTGAATTATTCAGTGACGATTTTTCCCTTGCTATTTTCATTGTTTGCTCTTTCTTTCTGGACCTCTTGACTATTCTCTAATCCTTATTTTACAATTGTTTAACTTTTTGTTCTTTATCTTTTGGGAGATTCCCTCAACTTTGTTCTTTAATTCTTTGTTCTTCAATCCATTAAGGTCTTCACTTTGTCTATTATGCCTTGAATGTCAGAGAGCTCTGATCTGTTACAGCATCCTGTTCTTGTCGAATGGATTCTAGATCCATAATATGAATATTTTTCTCATGAAGCGCCCAGTTGTTTACTTATTTTCTTGCAAGTTTTCTTCTTTCTGAATAATCTGTTTCCTTCAAGGTTTTTTTTTTTTTTCTTCTTCTTCCTGACTATGTTAGAACCTAGCTTCCATGTTAAATGTTTTCCTTCTGTGTTTAACTCTTCTATCTGTCTGTGACTATGTGTGATAGACTAAAATGCAGACGGCACAATAAAAGAGCATTCAGGAGTGGGCCTTGATGACTAGGCTTCACAGTAGGTGACCAGAGTGTACTATTTGTTAGGGAATATATTTGCCCTTTGGTTTTTCAGATTGTCAGGGAATTGTTCTCTAATCTACTGCCTGGGGGTTAAAATCTAAAATCCAAAATCTCAGCAGGGATAAGGCCTGGGACTCACTGCTTTCAGCATTCATAATACATTCATCATGTAACAACACTGTATCTTTTAAGTTGGGATAGGGGTAGGTGCTCAGCAGCAATGACCTGTATGGGTGGCAGAAGAAAATCCAAATAATCTAACTTCTAAGAAGTTTTTACTCTAGTGTTCCCTGTTCTGCCTCTCCTTTGCCCTAGTTCCAGATGTACCTGATACTGCCCACTCCTATACCTTTAGTGGATTCTATGATGTAAACCATGTTCTTGATTTCTCCAATGCCACCTTAGGATTTATTTTCTTAGATCTGCTAAGTCAGTTTCCACTGATCAATCTGCTTTCTAGCTTCCAATCTGTGTTACTCTTGTCACACTTCTGTTCTGTTCTCCCTGTCTTTGTAGCTTACTGTCTTTTAAGTGAGTCTACCAGTCAATAACCTTTAACGTAGTTTTAGTGGGGTTTCAGAAAGAGACAAAGTGATATCTATGTGAAATGTATCATCTAGGGGCACCTAGGTGGCTCAGTTGGTTAAGCCTCTGCCTTTGACTCAGGTCATGATCTCAGGGTCCTGGAATCGAGCCCTGCATTAGGCTCTCTGCTCAGCAGGGAACCTGCTTCCCTCTGTCTCTGCCTGTCTCTCTGCCTAACAGTGATCTTGCTCTGTCAAATAAATTAATAAAATCTTAAAAAAAAAGAAAAAATTTACCATCTAAACCTGCATATCCTTTCATACTAACTTCTATAGCATTTTATGTTATTTCTTCTTGTGTCCTTAAATTCCAAATTAAAGTATAATTTAAGTATATTTGGCCTTACCCTAATCCTTATAAACTATATTCATTAATTATTTCTATATAACGGGTACCAGGATTTTTCTGGGTGTATAGATAATTCCTCACCTTTCTCGTACTGATTTTCCACAGATAAAGCAAGTCCATTTTCTCTTTCCACCGTGGGTACATTCTATATGGCGTTTCAAATTTCCAGTGTCATTAAACTGGCGACCACATATATCACATGGAAAAGGACCTAAAAAGGAAAGAAAAGTGTATATTTAAAATTTAAAGAATAGATACTAAATTAAATTAAATAGGTATATTATGAATGTTTATCTACCACTGTAAATGCATGTATTATAACACAATGCAGTTATTCACTTAACAGTTTTTTCTTCTCTTTAGATTGTTTATTCCTAAAAGTCAAGTTACAATCATACCTGTATGCCTAGAGCTGAGTTTAGGGTATGGCATCTAATATAATAAATGCTGTATAATCTAATGAGTCAATAACCTGAAATGGCCAATTCCTAGTTTGAAATCAGACTGGAACAAAGTAAAAAAGGTTACATATCAGATTTCTGGGAAAAGAAGGTACTGAGAAACTTTGGAAGAATAAACAAAGGACTTTAGAGAGTTCATAAACTGGAAATGAACTGCTGTTCCTCAAAAACACAAATTTTTAATGATGTTGCCTAGACTGAAAATATTGTAATCTACTGTGAACTTTAATGAGAAATTAATCGTAACTGAAAAACGGGAAGAAAATGGCATTTGGAGACTGAAATTCAGAAGCATGTCTATAAGCAGAATTGTTCAGTAGCCGCAGTAGTTTTGGGGGAGTTTCAACATATTTTTGAGAGATGACCTCAAAATATATTAAGTATCTTTAACATATTCTCATTTAAAATCTCTAATATTTCATCTTCCATGAGGTCTGAGCCCTTTATTCATTTATTAACTAATTCAACAAGTATTTATTGATTCTTAATTCATATCTAGCACTGGCTTAAGTAAAGTAGTGAGTGCTACGGAAAATCCCTCTACCTCCTCTTACAACCCTCTCCCACCCCAGAAAAAATTCCAAGAAGGTGGAAAAAAAGAGATTCTGTATTTGCACAGTTAAAAGATAAATAGATGAAGCAAATAAAAGTGAGATGAGTATATTATGGCAAGTGTATGTTAGGCAAACAGTGAAATAATTGTATGTATTCCTGAAGGCTCCAGCTGGGTAAAGAAAGGAGCATTCTCTTTCATGTTCAGTTATCTACCAGTCCATCAAAGGAAATACCGATGTTCTTTCCCCTATATTAAATACCCAGTTTTGCATGCAGTTAAACCTCCTTGAACTTGTATTTATGAAGCTATGCTCAGAAATTACTATCAGTTTTCACGTCCTCTAAATAGGATAAAATTAGAAGATTTGACTTTAAAGCCAACTATGATTTTTATACTTATACACAGAGATATAGTAAATATTCTTCTACCCTAACTGTTCAGACTGTATTTCTTAGAAATTTCTCCCTCTGATTTACAGAAAATATAATCCGAATGTATGTCCTTGAATAACCTAAAGCAGTAATACACACAGCAGTAATTACATTGTCTGTAATACACAGTAATATACACGACCATCAGCATCAGCATCACCTGCAAACGTGTTAGAAATGCAGATTTCTTGGCCCCCCCTCAGACTTGAACCACTTGAACTCACCTAATATACAGTGATTCAAGTAAACAGAAGCATAGAGGTGTGATGTATGTATACATAAAATGTATATACTACATATTATATATATATATGTACAAATAGTATACATATATAAAACATATGCACATAGTTCTAGTTCAACCACCTTTTCAGGAATGCCTTCTTCAGTAATTCTAACTGCTATCAGTTCAAGGATCTGCTTGTATAATTTTACTGATAGGAAAATAACTATTGTGCAAGATAAGTCACTTCAATTTATAAGTTCCAATACTTTATAAAATTTCTAAATTGAAACTAAATTTATACCTTAGGATAATCACTTGACAGTCTTATAATGTCTATGTATTTACTAAATGATACATTTAACAAATGTTGAAATAGAAAATCAGGAACAGAAAAAGGAAGTGGAAGCAACTATGTTAACCATAAAAATTACTATGTTTTGCATGTTTCTATAACAAGAGACTAAGATTACCTATGGTTTTCATCTCAAAAAGGAAGAAGCCCCCAATTCCCCAAAAGAAATTCTTTTTCCTAGAACTAATGTATAAAGAAATTTCTCACCTGGAACATGCGATCATAAATATGTCTCTAAGTACAGTTCTAGTTAGTATAAAAACTGCTTCATATGATAGCTTCTTAGAAATGCTAAGATGAAATACTCTGATAGAACAACTTACTAAAGGCCAATCAAAAAGTACTAAGAAAATACTCTTCCCGCATACATGTCTCATATAATAAAATTGCAAAGACTAAAGGTTCCTTATAGCACAATTGTTCTACCTTTCCCAGACAAATTATTGCAAGGCTCTTTCAAATAAGTTTAAGACCCTATGTCACCGTAATTACCCACCTCTTGAGAATGTACTTCTCAATATCCCTCTTGAATGTGGTATTCAGAAATGAATGCAATATTCCAGATGAAATTAAAATCAGTGAGATAATTACCTCCCTGATTTTGAACAACAGATTTTTATTAATATAGTTTAAAACTATAGTGGTTTTTGTCAGCAATTTTCTTGGTTCAGATTGTGCTTAAAAACCTTCTGCTTTTAAGCCCATCTATAGAGGAGTTCGACTTCTGTACCATTTTATAGTTCTGCAATCCTCAATGACTAAAAGTCAGATAATTCCCATGTTTATGACTTTGTATTTACTCTTAATTAATTTTAACTTAATTTATTTTAACCTTTTCTATAGCCCAAGATTTTTTTTACATTTTTATTTCCTGCCATATCAACTACCCCTGCCAGCTGTCATCCACAAATTTTTCATAAGCACAAAGTATATATTTTTATCTAAGTTGTCAATAAAAAACATTGACTAGGACAGGCAAAAAGCTGCTTTCTGCTTGGAAGGCAGCTATGCTTACCACTATACCACCAAATGCTGCAAAGCAAACAGCCTCTACTTTGGACTAGAGTAATTCCTTATCAGTATTAACTGTCATAAATGTACCTAACTGTACTACCATCTAGCACACACTACCATCTAGCACACAGGTTTCCACCGTGGCCATAGCATTAGACAGAGGTTTCATCAAACACAATACGGAATTCCGCATATACTAGGTTCATTTCATTTCCTGAGAAATGAGTTTTTTCCAAAACAAAAATGCCTTATTCAAGCACTCACAGACCTATCCAACAATCAACTGTGAATAAAAATAGTTTATGACCACAGGAACATCTGCCACCAAAACAGAACTTAAACATAAACTTAAACATATTTAGTTGTCAGTTAGCAGGAACAGCAACAAGACCAGTGTTCCTCCCAATTTATCTGACTTCCTTCTCCTACGTGGTTCAATAGCAGCAGGCTCCTCGAGCATTATGTGATAATCAATAATTACTATGACTGGGGTGCCTGGGTGGCTTAGTCTGTTGATCTTGATCTTGACTCTTGATTTCAGCTCAGGTCATGATCTCAGGTTTATGAAACTGAGCTGCATGTCAGGCATGCAGAGTCTGCTTGAGATTGTCTCCTTCACCCTCTGCCTCTCCCTCCCGCAAAATTAATAAAATCTTAAAATTAAAAAAATAATTGCCAGACTGTTCTTAGGAAAAGTAATTTGCATATTACCCAGATGGAACTTTTCTTGATGCTTTAACCTTGCGAATCGTGATTTGAAATGTTCTTCACAATAGGTACACTTAAAAGGCTTATCTTGAGAATGTAGAATCATATGTTCCTCCAAGTGTGGTCTTCGAGTAAAAGATTTCTTACAAATCTAAAATAAAATGTACACAAAATGTAAGGGAACATGGATTAAAAATTAAAATACCACGCTCATGATGTAAAATAAACATATAAATTCAAGTATTAAAGAGAAATTGCTTCCAACAGAAAAGTTGCCAAATGTATAATCAAATTCTCATTGTACAGAAAAAAATGCCTTGGAGGAATTATAGTATGGGGTTATTTTAAATTTGTACTAAAGGTAGCTGAATTTCAACTCCATACATTTCTAACAGGCTAATTTCTAGGATTACACAGTAATCTCAGTATCTTAATTCTAGTCAGTGTTTCTAAAATCCATTAAATTTATATTTTAAATCACTTATATGTCATGAATAAAATGCTTTATTTTATTGTTGCCATATATTTAATTAGCAATAGGAATAAGAAACCACAGAAAAATAATTTTAGAATTTATCTCTTAAAGTAGTCAAAAGTAAGAGATACAGCTTTTTAAAGAAATCTGGCAGACATGAGATTTAAAAAGGGGGAGGTCAATGCAGGTTCATCATTGTAACAGATATACTGATGGGAGAATGCTGATAATGGGGGCAGCTATGCATTTGTGGAGGCAGGGGGCATATGGAAAATCATTATACTTTCCTAAAAAAATATGCTATAAAACTCTTAAATGTTCTAAAAAAATAAAGTCTTAATTTTTTTTTTTATTAAAAGGGGGAGAGGAGAACGGGCTGCTAGGATGACAATGACAGCCACAATAATACAGTAATAGAGCATGTACTATACACCAGGCTCCATGCTAAAAAATTCATGGTTTATTTTACTTAATTCTCACAATAATCCTATGAGGTAGATATAATTATTATCATCATTTTACAGCTGAGGATGATGAAGCTTAGCAAGGAGAAGAAAGCAACTTATGTAGATCCAAATAGTTAATAATCAACTTTAATCCCTAGAAGCTGAAATCAGAGAAATGGTGGTAATTTTGCTGTATACATAAACTGAAGCCTGAAAATAAGGAAGACAAGTGAGAGCTTGTGACTCCCTCAAAACAATATTTACCTATATACCTATATATTTACCTATATTCAAACAATAGTACCTATAAAAAGTACTTTAGGGGGTGTGGTAGGCTATGTAAAAATTCTTTGCTACTACTGAAAAAACAGAAACTAATCCCCATCTCCTTAAATCTGACCTGGCTATAGTGACTTGTCTGAACAACAGAATGGGCTGAAAGTGATGCTGTCTAATTTTTGAAGCTAGGCCATTAAAAAATCTGATAGTTTTGGGGTGCTTCGGTGCCTCAACTGGTTAAGCATCTGACTCTCGATTTCGGCTCAGGTTATCGTGTCATGGGATTGAGCCCCACATCAGGCTCCATGCTTGGTGGGAAGTCTGCTTGAGATTCTCTCCCTCCCCCCTCTGCTCCTTCCCCGCTACTGGTATGTGTTCTCACTCTAAAAATAAATAAATCTTTTTTTTTTTAAAGTCTGATAGTTTTTACTTATGCTTCTTGGAGCTTAGCTACCATGATAGAAAGAAGATTAAGTAGCCTCTTGAGCAGACTACTTGTAGAGAAGAATCAAGGTCCCTAGCCAACTGTCCCTGCCGAGCTCCTGGTTGTCAGCCAATGCCAAGTTCCAGCCATGTGAGTGAGCCACTTGGAAGTGGCTCCACACCAAACCAGATCACCTGTATCAGCCGAAAACAACTGAGTGATTTCAGCTGACACCAGTTACTCAGCAAAGCTTGTGCTCCAAATTTAGATTACTGACCCATAAAATGGTGGGATATAATAAAACAGTTGTTAAAGACCACCAAGTTTTGAGATAGATAACCAGAAGCGGGGGGTGGGGGCGGGGGAGGGATTCTAACATAAATTTTAACTCCTACTTATACACTAATGTCAGTTTATATATATATATATATATATAGTTATATATATATATAAATTAAGATTTCCATCAGGTCCACCATCTAAAAACTAACCTCTATGGTGCTTAATTTACAAAAATTAGGATAACCTTGTATAAAAAAAAATGATTCTAAAAGTGAGATATATTAGGTTTTGTATTACTCTAAAATCTAATTACCTTCCCCAAAGGTAACAATACATTTACTTTGGTTTTCTACTACAAATGAAAAGCTCTTACATCACATTTCCAACTTTCACTCTTGGTCTTCTTAATGGAAATAAATTCTTGAGCATTTTCAGGATGAAATCTACAAAAAAAAAAAAAAGACTATTAGGAAAAGAATGTATTAGTTAAGTCCATATTCCTTACGATCTGTCAACAGTGATTATAAGAATCAGGTGCTGATTTCTTTCATAAAGAGACAGGCACATGTAAATACCTTAAGCATACAGGTATTGTTAACACTCAAAAATGTATATGTCTTCTCACAAAACAAACTGAGGGTTGCTGGGGGGAGGGGGGTTGGGAGAAGGGGGGTGGGGTTATGGACATTGGAGAGGGTATGTGCTTTGGTGAGTGCTGTGAAGTGTGTAAACCTGGCAATTCACAGACCTGTACCCCTGGGGATAAAAATATATGTTTATAAAAAATAAAAAATTTAAAAAAATGTATATGTCTAAATTTATGCAGAAATAGTCAAAGAAAATCAAACATTCAGGAACCTAGCTATTCACAGATAATCACTTGATTTTTTTTGGCCCACATTTCAAAAAACTTCCTTTCTTAAAATTAAATATGCAATACTGTACTAAACATGCTTTCTTTCACAAATTTTTACACACTAAAGACAAAGTTGAGCACGAGGAATAAGGTTCCTAGGATTCTAAAACCATGTACTCTGAAAATATACTTGTCAAAACCCAAAATAAAAAAGGATAACCAAAATGCTGCCTTAAACTTCTGTAATTCTCATTTCAACATAAAAAATTCTCCATCTCAATGGCATTTAAAAAAAAACAAACATTTGCTGTTCTTAATAAATTCTTGATGAAATAGATTTGCAATCAAAATTGTTTGCAAAATATTAAGCAAAGAAAGAACTGGAGACAAGCACTCCTTAGATGTTTTTAGCTTACTCCATATTTAAATTGGAAGGCACAATAAAGTATATTATGGAAGCAAGATAATACTTGCCTCTTAACATGCTTGGCTAAAGTCTTCTTGCTTGCATGAAGTTTATTACAGTAAGGGCACTTGTGCTCCTTCTTATGAAATTCTGTTTCATTACTGTGCTTCTTTCTGTGAACAGTTAGGTTAGACTTTGTTGAATAGCGCTGGTGACAAATATCACACTCAAAGGGCTTCTCACCTGTGTGAACACGTGTGTGGCTCTCATATTTCCCTATAAAAAGAGATAAAATTAAATTCAGTACACTTAGTACACAGTGACTGAAATTTGACAGTGGGATAAAATCTCATGATTAATAACACATTTAATACACACACCCACCTACACACAAAAGTAGAAAAAGTTTATCTAAATATGTATCTCTGATAAACATCAAGACTTAATATTTTGATCTCACTGCTTTCCTTGAAAACTTGGGGCATTAAAAAAATCCAGTTATTCATATTTACACATTTTAAAAATCAAGACTTTGGGTAAATTTGCTTAAAATTCTGTTGGCAAATTCTCCGAATGTAAATAAAACTTTAAAATATATGTATTTTTTAATTTAAAATTAACCTTCACTAAAAGTTCTATGCATCACTTAAGACTTACTATTTTTATACTTCACTTTTACTATGTATATGCATGAACTGAAAGAAATTTTCAGATTTGACAGTCCTTCCAAAAATACCTTAAAAAGGCAAAATAATATACTTATGTATATTATATGTATGTTTTATCTATCTTCCTACAGAAAGTAATCTGGAAATGGTACCACATATCTAGAATACTCAACAAAACCTATACTTCACTACAGCATATTCATATAAAATCTCTCCAACTTGTAAGATATTAGGAAACAAGTAAATCACCTGTACTTGGTGCATGCTTAACATTACACTGCTAAATCCAACATATACGGGCAGCATCAAAGAAAGCAGGAAAAGGAAATGATGAACTGGTATAATGCATAGACACCCACAGTTATATTAATGTGATATTTGTATTATAATCTGAATACATATCTAAATCCTATACAAATGTTACAGGTTTCTCCAGCAAGGGGGGAAAAAAATAAAGAAATTTTAACATGGGCTTTCCAGGGAAAAAAGTCACAATAAAAAATTAAGTAAAAATTGACTTAATTTTTATTTATTTTCTTATTTAGACTACAATTTTTTCAGATCATTATTTAGAATGGAAATAGGTAAGGGCACAGACCCTGGGTCCATGTACCTAGATATAAATGCTAGCACTTATAAATGCTAATAATGGGCTGTGGGATCCTGGACAAATAACCTTTCTATGGCCTAAAAACTTTCTCAAGTGAAAATATGAAATGAAAATATGTACTTCATAGGACTGTTATAGGAATAAATGAATCAATACACATTAAAGCACTTCTAAAAAAAAACAACCAAAAACACTTCTAACAGTGTCTGACACATTATAAACTATCACTTAATGTTTGCTATTATTACATTGGAATCAAAGCCGTGAATGTGCACATCTAGCAGTTTAAAGTAGAAATTTCAATGAAGGATACTTCTGAGCGAAAAGCAAGAAAAATAAGAAAAAAATATTAGCACTAAAGAACAGTAGTTTTCAATTAAAAGCTTAGCTATGCTCTGAAAAATAAATGTTTAAGTTTTTCTTCAGGCCAAAGCTAATGTAAAAAGTGTAGCAGGATTTCATACACTTAGAAAAAATTCTATATATAGCATGGAAATTAGAAAAAAAAAATATTCCAGACCACTGAAGAAAAAAGATAATCACAATTATTTTTCTACTTAGTAAAATAAATGATTCACCAATCTATTACATATATCTATGTATGATCAAATTTAATAAACACATAGTATATTACCTAAAAATTAATTCCACTACACTTACATAAAGAATAGGCAAGAAAGGGAAACAAAATATTTTCCTCAAGGGAGGGGGGAAGGCTGACAATTACAGGCAAAGAAAAACAGAAGTATGATGAAAAATCCATTAGGTATTTATGTATAGACCACAGAGATGATGGTTGATGCATTATTTACATACATATAGTCAGAAAACTCAATGTTTGGTCACTTGTTAAATTAGCTGTGTGATCTTAATTAAGCTAACAATTTAACCTCTCTGAATTTAGTAATACTGCATGGGGTTGTAAGAAGTACATGAGTTATTATACATACACTGCTTAAGACACTCCAGCACGTAGTAAGCGCTAAGAAATATTAGTCATTTAGTACTATTATTTTGTGGTTACTAGTCACAGTGCAGACATGTAGGTATACTTCAAATATAAACTTGGATAAAACTGATTAATGAATATACATTGTAATAGATCAAAGTGGAGTTTCAACTCTCTGAGAAGGCTGTAAGAACTTCACTTTTCGGGGCCCCTGGGTGGCTCAGTGGGTTAAGCCTCTGCCTTCCGCTCAGGTCATGATCTCAGGGTCCTGAGATGGAGTCCCGCATTGGGCTCTCTGCTCAGCGGGGAGCCTGTATTCACATTAATTTTGTGCAGTTTTTTGCTTCAATTTATGTATGAGCACATGTGTAAATATGTATGTTATATAATAAAATATGCATCTCTGACCTTGAACTATCCAAAACACTGATTTATATTACTTTTTGCAGGGTTTAACCAGACCATTATTGTTATAATAATCTTTCTCAAGTGAAAATATTTTCTTTGGGAAAATATTTCTTTGGGAGTTGACTTTATTCATTTTCTATTATCATAATATGGCATGTATATGTTAGATTCCTTAACCTTTATTACAAATCAATTAAATATAAAGTATAGAATTTAAACATTATTAATATGTATTAAAATCCCAATTTTAATTTCAAAAAGATTGAGGTCTTTGCATACAATTAAAAAGTTTTCCTTGATTGTGAAAGTCTTCACATTTCATTTTTATTAAATTTCAAATTATGCAAGTGACACCTATTTGTGGTTAAAATAAGTATAAACAAATCAAGAGTGTGTGTGTGTGTGTATATATATATATATAGTGTGTGTGTGTGTGATTTTAAGTGATTAACTTGGACTATTATTTTTTAGACTAGGCCCACTCTTAACTGGGCATTAACTGTGCACGTTTAGTTAAAAGAAAACCAACCATCTAATGCTTAAATCTCATTTTTATACCCAAGTGAACAAAAGAGCAACCTAATAAAATCTTATAGTATAAGAAAAGTAAGAAAAATATTTCACCAAATTTTGTAATTTTTATAAAAATGTCTTTGCTGAAAAGATTCTCATTAGTAACATTTTCCCTTTAATTAAATAAATTCTTTCTTGGTTGCAAATACAAATTAAGATACAAGTAGTTGAATAGTAAAACCATCAAAATGACAGTTAAATTAAAAATCAAAAGCAGTTTTAACTATTCAACTTCTATTCTCCTACAGACAAGTAGACTTAAGATTCAACCAAGAAAAACAATTTTAATCAGAAGAGACAAAATTTTTTTAAAATTCAATAAATTCAGCAGAGTCCAAAGAGATCAATGAAAATAACATAAAACTGAATGACTGATTATGACATTAAGAATCTCTAAGGTGAAAAAACTCTTTTAAGTTATTAATTCAGTTTTATGCACATAAGCATTGCAAGGCCAGTTATCTATATGGATTTGGTTTTCTTAACAACAGAAGAGACACAACTTCTGTGGAAACACTGAACCTGTAAGAGTCAGGTAGATCTCCTGGGGCCAGTGGGGAAGAATTGTAATCTCTAAAGAAATTTCATGTTTAAAAAAATTGGTAGCAGAATGGGAGGTACTCAGCATAAATACAGTCAACATCTAAATCTGTTTCTTCTATTTTTTATGGGGTGCAGGGGGATTCAACAGTAAGTCAAAACGTGCATTTCAAATAAACTTTCAATAAAAAATAGTATTCCTTCAGAGAATAATACATTATATCCAACCATTCTTGATCACCAAAAGAAAATGCATAATACTAACAAATTTCATCCACAGAATTTTTCTGAAATGAATCCCAATATGAATTGCATCCCAAAATAAAGACATTTTCACATGAAAACACTTGACCTTGTACTTAAGAATTTATTATCCGCCCCCCACTGTGGGTTATGCAAAATTACCATTGTCAGATTTCATGAGCAGTTTTTACAAAGAGAAACATTGTCAAATTAGCTCGTTATTTATTTGCTATTGCTAAATCTTCTATTATTCCTTGAATTTATTCATATGGCATACTCTAAAGAATACTTAACTAAAATACTTAACCTTAAAGAACTGTGTCACTGTTATATAACTCTTCTCTATGAAGAACAAAGTGGAATCTCTGTCAGGTTGGTCTAGAGAGTCACATTTTTTAAAAAAGCTATAAAGCATGTTCTACCTCTAGAAGAGATTATAAATTTAATCCAAGGAAAGATTTTAGTTCCCAGTAGGAACAATAAAAAAGATAAATTATCCAAATTTTCTCTCTTACCCCATCTGTCATCTTTCCCCTATTTTTGCCATTTCACCCACTAGGTTTTTTCACCCACTTTAACCTTAAGGGGAAAGGTCAAAGGACTTTTTTTGCATGAGAATACACAGAGAGGAAGACAGCTGGTAGCCTTAGGAAAAATATAACTAGATGTGGAGTCCCACTCCAAGCAACTATTAAAAACATCAGAAAGGATAAAAGATCCAAAGTAATGGAATCAAATTAGTCAACTACAAATTGTGGAGCTAATGGTTCCAGCAGGTCTCATAGCTTATTCATTAATTCTCATAACCTACTCCAAGATACCAAAGTTAGAAGCTCATAAAGAAGCCCAACTGGCTTCTTAAAAGTCCAAGTTAAGTCAGACACCAACCTTTCAATTTTGTTCACTTGAACAGGAGCTTACTGAATGAAAACTTAATATGTGAAATGACCTAGAGCATCAAGAAAGGACAGTAACCAGAAGACACATAATTTTCAGGCTTAAAATCTAATGAGAAATAAATAACCAAAAATCTAGGTAGGCATGTTTAAATCATATGATAGGAATATGGATGCTATAAGGCTTACTGGAAAATGGTCCTTGAACTGTGTTTTGTTTTTAAAGAATAAACAGACTTCTGATGGAGATGAGAAAGGAGGACATTTAAGAAACACGGATCCTCTCCTTCCACATTTACATTCCATCCATCACCCAGTCCACTTAGTCTATATTCAGTGCAACTCTCTGATCTACCCTAGTCCCACAGCCCATTCTCAGTGCTACTCATCTAACTAGTCCAAGCCTACAATATCCTCCTGGTCCTTTCTAATTTCATTCTCTGTGCTGAAGCCAGCATGACCTTCCTAAAACTTCAATAGGCTGCCATTTCCTTTGTCCAAGTTTTTCTACCACTCACTGGATAGAATCTGAACATTCTATACAGCATAAAAAAACATGCAAAATTTGACCTCTGCTTAGGTGCCAATCTTCATCTATCATTTTCATTTTACCTCCTTATGCATCTTGAAATCACCCCTCAGCAATTTCCAGATTACAACATACCTTGATGATGTCTTTGCACATGTTGGTCCTTTTGCCATATAAATTCTTCCCTATTCTTTATTTCTAAGCTCTAATGCTACCTGCTCTATGAAATCTTTACTGATTCCTTCAGTCCTTTGTACTTTTTCTGGTAAGATTACCTTCACTGAAATATGATTGTGTTTTTGCATGTACTCATTAAACTTGAACATTCTTGAGAACACAGAAAATGTAACTTCCCATCTATTTATTGATATTAGAGCGACTCAATAACTATATTCAATTAATTAACAATAAGAGCAGCTAATATTCCTTGAACACCTAAATTTCACACAGTATTTTGAGTGATTCACAAGACGACCCCATTTAATTCTCATAACAACCTCCATGAGATGGTACTATTAGCATTACATTAGCATCATCCCACTCTACCTATGAGGAAAACAAAAATACAGACAGGTTAAGTAACCTGCCCCAAACCTGGATTACAAAATGCAGATGGTCTGAAATCACTATAGCTCATGGTTTTTTTTTACCCAGTATGATATAATCTCACTTTCAATCTTCCCCTCTCTCTCTCTCAGTCCTGGGTTTTGAAAAGCAAACAGCCCTGTGTGAGACTTAAGCAAAAGAGATGGGTGGATACAAGAGGGGTATAACGTCCAATGCATTCAGAAAGGTAGGCTGCAGGTAAGTCTACAATGTGACCTATTGATTCTCACAATCTTGGTTAAAGACACTGCAAAACACCTTCCTCTTAGTGTATCAGGAACTTAATCTTGCGCAGTGTTTTCCTAAATTGTGTGCAAAGAGCTGTGGTGGTTTTTTGGACATTAAAGAAGTACCACAGAAGGGTCTTATGATAAAATTATTTGAGTAAATGCCAAGTTTCTTTACTAGAGAATTTGACAGTTATTATAGACTATGGATTATAGTATATAATTTTTCCAGTCTTACTTGAAAAAGAAATCCTCTCTCTTAAAGTATCTCACAGCCCTAGTGTTCAACAGGACAGTTCAGAAATCTTAAGTGTTGGGCCTACAATGCCATTTGTGCGTTGACCCGTTCATTCATCTCAAGACAAATTAGGCCAAGTTAAGGCAGAACAGAGGAGGCATGTACTAGGAATATAAAGTCAAAGAAGCAGAACCTATTGAAAAGATAATGTGCTCTCAGGTGTCTGAATCCAAAAATATTCTCTTCTCACAGTACTAGTTTCAGCTCTATGAGAGAAAGTATTTATCCAGTCTGAGTTTAGCAAGTTCCTTGTATTCCTCTGCTCTTCCAATTGAATTACTCATAAAGTTATTTGACTCATGTTTGAGTCTCAAACACAGTAAAAACAGTGATAAGTAATTATTAAATTGGACTGTCAAAAATTCTAATTTGGAGATTCCAAGGCACAATTAAAAGCAAAAAGCGGTTATCACTTATGCTGTAGTGTGTACTGTCCTATATTTTGAGAGCAAATGATTACCAGTATCTTATTAAATCAATTTCTACCTAAACCAATTAACATAAGTAACTCAACACTGCAAAATACATGGGGATATATTAAACTGCATAATAATGTTACAAGGTCAAACTGCGCTTAAATGTTCCTTTTAACATTGTACGTGGTGGAATATATTTCATAATTTCATAACTTTGATTTATATAGAAACAGCTTAATTGCTGCAATTTAAAATTCACATTAGAACTCCTCATGTAAAACACCTCTAAAAATTATTTTACTAGCAAATATTAGACCTCTTGAAATTATATGTTCACTGACATATTTTTAACTTAAGGTTACAGACCACATTGCCTGCATATACTTTTCTAATAAAAGAAAAGTCTATTTATTAATTATAATAACCAATGACTACTACTAGTCAACACATTTCCTAAAGTCTCTACCTACAGAATAAATTATATCCAATTCAGTTTTATTCTTAACTACAAGGCTAAACTGTGAAACATTCCAATTCTGTATAGTACTGGATTCTATAGAAGAGACTGTGTTTTTCTAATTCAAACACAGCCAGGTTCAAGGGAATTAGTACACAAATCATTAAATTGAGTAATATAATCGAATTCAATTTTCTATCACTCAAAAATAGCACTTATCTATGAAATTAAATCAACATATAAATCAAAACATTACATTCATAATTATTAAGTCTGGAGTTTTTTCATACCAAATACCTGAACTAATGATCTGTCACCTTTTAATGGGACATGGGGTAGAGAAAATAAAAGCTAATAAAAAATAAATTCCTGAATCGAAACAATTTAAAAAAAACAGGATATAATATGTATTGACTACCAAATACCTACCCTAGTTAAGCATTCCTTTCAAAAGTTACCTCAAAGTTTAGTTTTTCATTATTACCTTTAAAATATCAGGAAAAGTTATTAGAGACAGAAAACAAGCTTTCTTTTCTTACCTATGCGGTCAAATGTTTTATCACATTTAGGACATTGCAATATCTTTTTGTTACTGTTCTGAATGACTACAGGAGTTAACCCCTCATGAATATTTCCTACAGAATCACCAGCTTCAGGTTCTTCTTCTGCATCATTATGATCTTTTTCACTTTGTTCTTCAATGTCAGAGTATTCATCTGACATTTCCTCCTCTAGTTCATCTTCTTCAGCATTATATTCACTTCCAGGGTCCTCGGAATCATTTCTGTCTGACTTTTCCTTATCAAAATTTTCTTGATTCAAATTGTCTGACCCATCACCACTTTCTTGTTCATCATCACTGGTGTCATCAAACTTAACAGGACACTTGCGATTCCTTTTCGATCTTCTTGTGGAAAAACTTCTCTCCAGCATTTTTAACCCATGTTTTTTCCCTAATAAAAGGGATCTATGAGTTTTAGCTAAATGATTCTCTAAAGACTTTTTATAACAAAAATGTCTACTACAGAATTTACACTGATGATTATTTGATAGTCTTCCAGCTAATTCACTTAGTGTTTCTTCTGGTGATGACTTTTCAGCCAGCTCAGACTGAAAAGTGGCAACATTTTCATTATTTAGCAACTTAACTGCATCTATAATGTCCAGAAATTTTGCTGCCTCTAAAACAAGGGGTATTTCATATTTGTACACAAAAAATTCTGATGTGTAAAGAAATTCAAGCAAATGCTGAAAAACTGAGTGTGTTACGTGATCCAGGGTGACAACATCAGTGCTTGGATTTTTGCTCAAACAGGCATGGAAATAACTACTGCCAACAGCAACAACAACTTTATGGGCACTGAATTCTTTTCCTTCTACTATGATAAGTAAGTCACAGAAAGATGGTTGCTTCTGCCTGTCATCATTTAAATACTTCAGCAAATTCTTGTTATACTGCAAAGAACTCAAAAGTTTTCTCTGATCTGGAGAGGGAGGAAGTTCCTGGTAACAGTGAAGAGCTTCAGGAGTTGGTCTCTCTGTGGAATGAGTATAGGTTACTTCGTCACACTCCACTGCAACATTGCCTTCTGAAGAATCTTTGCGATAGCCTAGATGGATCTTCTCGTCAAGATTTGAAGTAACCTTTCTCCTTTTCTTCATTGCAGTACAACAATTTCAGAACAAGAAACTTCATAAGTGTCTTAAAGGATTTATTTTAAAAAAAAAAAAAACAAAAAACTAGATTGTCTTGGTTAACAGCTTCTGGAGGGGCGTGCCCGAGGATTTCATGGTCTGCAAAAGAGTAACAACCACGTTAAAAAAAAAAAAAAAAAAAAAAAAAAAAAAAAACTCCATGGCAAAGCAATCCTAAATTATTCGCGGCATTCGTCTGCTAACCCTTTCTAAATCAGAACTAAATTAGGATAAAGTCACACGTTCTACTCATTCGTGGCTCAGATTTTAGGGTGGAGAACAAGGAGGGCTGGGTTATAAAAGACAGCCAACAAAAGAATAATTTTAAAGGAAGCCGGTGCACACCTTTCAGGCCTGATTCACGAACGGGGTGGGGAAAAGGGGGGCAAAAAAGGAAAGGACCCCCTCCAAGATCGCTGAGGGTGCAGGTTGAGGCGCGCTACATTCATGTTTAGGGGCGCTGGGTTGGTGACAATAAGGCCGTCGCGGCCGCGAAATCCACGTCTCTCCATTAACATGCCTTTTCCCAGGGCGGGCAAGGCACACCTCCTCAGGGACCGAGAGCGTCCCACGGCCAAAACCACCCCGCAGGAGACGGCCCCAGGAGGGGCGCTGAGCAGGAGGAGTAGGGTCAACCACAGGGACGACGAAAGGAAACAGAAGAGCCTTCCCGGGCCCTGCCCAAGCGAAGACTGCACTCGCCGACGCGAACCCGCTACCCTTCCCACCCCAGTTTCCCTGGGCAAACGCCCCACAGATCCATTACCGGGAACCCAGGGCTCCCCCGCTGGCTCCCAGCCGCTGAGCTCCACTCTCGGCGCGCTCGCTCCAGCGCCTACCCACTTCCGGGTTCAGCCCCCCACCTCACCCTCCCTCCCTCTGCTCCTTCCCCTCCCAGAGCCTCGCCGCCTCCACAGCCACGGAACACGTCAACCGCGCGCAGGCTCCAAGCCTCCCGGAGAGACCGGCGCGCGGCCCTGCGCGGACCACTGCGCATGTGTGCGCACCCGGCTTTGCGCATGCTCTGTAAGCTCTCCTTGCTCCCTAGGGGATCCTAGCTACGCCCCAAATCCGTTACTCCGGGTTTTCGCGGTGGTTTGGTGGCCTACTGTGATTGAACTAGACGAACCTTTGCAGGAAATCTCTCCGGGGAATGGCGGGGGATGGGGTGGGGAGACCTATGAGTTTAGTAGAACCTGGCAGAGGCACGAAAGCACGAATGGATTTCATCCTCGCTGATACATTTAATAGCATGTGATCGATCACGCACCAAGGAACCTAAGCCCGTCTTAGCAAACACACTGCGTGTAAAGAACAGATGTCGATGTCCTTTCGTTTATTTGTTTCTACTTTAAATGGCTAACGTGGCTGCTCCTAAAATTATTTTTTAACTTCTTAATGTACACAGAAGACATTGGAAAATGTACGTGTTAGGACAGCAAGGGCAGCCAAAACAAAAAGAAAAATCTACAAGAACAACTTTTGAAGCCGGTACCTAAGATTTTGCATTTCTACAGAGTCCCAAGAGATGCTGATAATTGCTGATCTAAGCACCACATTTTTAGTAGCAAGGTCCTGGATCAGGTGACTTTACAGATGCAAGACAAATAAGAGACTGGGGCCAAATAGAATAGGTAACCAAACTGGTTACCCACTCCAGCCATCACCTCTCTCCCCGACAGGTATAGCTGGGAATCTGGAAGGGCCACCACTCTCAGAAGAACTTGTGGGGGTGGAAAATTTCTCCTACGAAAACGGAAACTTGAGGAAACTTGACTGACTTAAATTTTCTTTGACTTGAAAATAGTTAAAACTTATAATGAAAATTCCTAGCAAAAGCACTCATACGAATTCCAGACACGGATGCCTATCACCTGGGTGACTCATTCCCACGAAAACCAGCCGTCTAAAATGAGAGTAAGTGAGTAAATAAAAAAATAAGAGAGTAAAAGAACATAAAAACAATGTCCATAGGTTTCGGATATACAAAGCCTGAAGATATTGTATTTTTTAAAAACAGAAAACAAAATAAGTGTATTTAAAATATTTTTAAAAATAAAAAAAGTGAAAGGAAAATGAACAAAAAATTTATTTAAAATAACCAAGCAGATTAAGAAAATAACTTAGATATGAAAGCTATCATTATACTAGTACTTAGAACATAGAAATGTGTAATTATGAATTCTTATATTAAAACAGAAGAAAGGTTAAAACAAAGTAGAAAATGAATATAGCCAAAGAAATGAAAAAAGAAAACCTTACTGAAATGTAAGAAAGAGAGACAACAGAACAAAAATCTATTAGAATACTTGAAAAGTTGAGACATTTCTGTGAAGATATGGTTATTAAAGAAAAAAGAAAATACAAATATAAACCCAAGAGTTTATTTTCTTTAATAGTTTTGTAAATCGTGTGGAATGCACATACTGTCACTGTTAACAAAGTGACATTTAGATGAGTTCTTTAGAATATACCTTAAAAATTCCAAACATTCCATTATTAATAATATCTATATATGTAAAAGAGTTTAGCTGTTCCAGTGTACTTTGCTAGTCTTTAACCTGTTATTCCCTGCATGCTTAACTGAATGAGCTGTAAATCTATTTGATGGATCGCCAAATTCTAGAAATGTAAAGAGAATATAACTGAATGCAATAGTAATTAAAATGATGGATGTAATCCTCTAACAAAATATCAACCTGTACTTTAAAAATGGACAGAACTGAAATGAGAAAGGCAAATCTAGATTAATATACTAACTTAGAGTAACTAATTAGATCAGAAGATAAAAATTACTAAGAGCTATACCATTTTTTAAAAAATTATTAACAAAATTGACCTAAATGACCCACATGAAATAGGGCATCTAACAGTTACAGTATACATATGGAGCACTTATATAAACCAATCAGGTAAAAAAAAAAATCAGGTATTAAGCCATGAAGGAATTATCAACATATTTCAAAGAAAAGCAAGAAAAAGAATAAGTCAGGAATTAATGAAAAAGAAAGGAAGCATTCTCTTACAGATCAGCAAAGCCAAATGTTAGTTCTTTCAGGAAAAAAATCTATAAACGGACCGTGTGTGTGTGTGTGTGCGTGTGTGTGTGTACACACATATACCTATATCAGGAAGGAGGAGGACAGGGACCCCAGTCAGCTGGGCACTGGACTCTTGATTTCAGCTCAGGTCATGATCTCAAGTTCTTGGGATCAAGCCTTGCATCAGCCTCCCCGCACAGCTAGGATTCTGTTTGTCTCCCTCTCCCTATGCCCCTCCCCCAGAAAAAGAAAGGAGGAAGACATTACACATCCTATAATTATTAAAAGTGAATAAGCATGTTATTCCAATAAATACAATAATATAAAATGGACAAATTATTCAGAATCTAAAACTTAACTTTATATAATTGATATATATTTACCAGAAAGAATAGTCAACACCAAAAGAAGGAACAAACAACATGAGGTATAAAAAAGGCATTATTACAGATTCTAGTCACATTAAAAACATAACAAGAAGGTATTATAAACAAATTACAACAACAAATTTCAAAATTTATATAAAATAGACAAATTCCTAGAAAAACAAGTTATCAAAATTGAATCAAATAAAAGTTTAACTGTCTTATTTTTTTGTAAATTCATTATAAAAAGTCCTCCAGGTAATAAATTCTGTCACTTAAGGAAGAAATATTACCAATTTTATACAACTCTTCTAAAAAATGCATTTAAAAAGAGGAAGGGAGCAATATATATCTTACATTACAAGGCCAGCATAATCATAATACCAAAATCTGAGAAGGACATTGCAGGAAGTAAAAATTACAAGTGAAACTCACTCAAAATTTAGGTGCAAAAGTCTTAAAATCAAATCCAAGTGTTTTATATGTGTGTTGTGTGTATATGTATGGGGAGTGGGAGTGGGAGGGAGAAAGGGTTACAATGCAACTAAATAGGATTTAGGGGGCACCTGGGTGGCTTAGTGGGTTGAGCCTCTGCCTTCAGCTCAGGTCATGATCTCAGGGTCCTGGGATCAAGCCCCACATTGGGCTCTCTGCTCATCGGGGAGCCTGCTTCCCCCTCTCTCTCTGCCTGCCTCTCTGCCTGCTTGTGATCTCTGTCAAGTAAAATAAATAAAATCTTTTTAAAAAATTGGATTTAATACAGGAATGCACAAATTATTTAAATTTGGAAATGAACTAATATAATTCTTATAAACTGAATAAAAGAAAAACCAACTCAACAGATGCAGAAAAATATTTAATAAATTAAACATGTAGTCCTGACTTAAAAAAAATCTCAAACTAGAAATAAAAATATCTTCTCAGTACGATAAATGGAAAGTCAGCAAATACCATACTTGACCAAAAGAAAAAAGTCAAGATTTCCACAGAGATTGAGAATGCACGAAGAATGCCTTTTGTCTTCACTTTAATTTGACATTAAAAGAAAATATTTTATTTATTTATTTGACAGAGACACAGTGACAGAGGGAACATAAGCAGAGGGAGTGGGAGATGGAGAAACAGGCCTCCAGCTTAGCAGGGAGCCCTATGCGGGGCTCAATCTCAGGACCATAGAATCGTGACCTGAGCTGAAGGCAGATGCTTAATGACTGAGCCACCCTGGTGCCCCTAATTTGACATGTTAATGGAGATTTTACCCAGAAGAAATAACCATGGAAAAGAAATAAAAGATATGAGGCTTGGAATGGAAAAATAAAATTATTATTTACTGAAGACAAGATTAGACATTTAGGGAAAAAACTGTGGATATGTTATTAATTAATACAAAAAATTATACAAAAAAAGTTAATATGAAAATAAAATAGTTATTATACTATATGAATATGAGATGAGTATAGAGATTATACTATATGAGATGATCGTATCTGTCAATGTAGTCAATTGGTCAAATACCCCTCTAGATGTTGTGCAGGTATTTTTTAGACATTACTTATGTTCACTTCAGTAGACTTAAAGTAAATATCCTCCATAATGTGGATGAGCCTGTTAAAGAGATATTATTACTGACACTTGTTAAAGAACAGTAATGCAGACTTTATTTAGGAGATCTACCTCCATGGGGCTTTGTGGTGGGAAACAGATATTGGCCTTAATTTCACATACAAAGAATAGCAGGAATTTATAGGCAAAGGGAGATGGCATGTCAGTGGATGGAAAATTATTAGGAGGAAACCTCAAGGTTAAGTGGGGGGATTTTGGCTAAAGAGACCTGATCTTGCTGAATGCAAGCCATCATGTTCAGTCATCACTTGGGATGTGATGGAGGATGAGAAAGATAGTGGACAGTAAAAGTGAGGGATTTGGGCTAAGCTGAGTTAGTGGGTTCTTGCTAATATTGAACAATGAGGAAATCAACTCAGAAGCTCAAAAGTCAGGTCCTGTTGAGGGACAGCTTAGAGGAGCCTCATTAAAGTTTGGTCAAAGGAAGAATCTTTGTTAGACCTCATCTAATCAGTTGAAGGCTTTGTGAGCAAAGACTGAGCTTTCCCAAAGGAAGCAATTTTCCCTGAGATTTCAACGTAGAAACTCTGCTCAAGTTTCCAGCCTACTGCCCTGAGGTATTTGGACTCACGTGGAACATCAACTCTTACCTGACCTTCTAGTCCACAGGCTTGCCCTATGGGTTTCAAACTTAACAAAACCCACAATCAAACATGAATCCAATTTGCTTTTAAATTTAAATTCAATTAATTAACATATATCACTGGTTTGAGAGGTAGAGGTCAGTGATTCATCAGTGTTATATAATACCCAGTACTCATTTTATCACACGCCCTTTTAATGTCCATCATTAATTATTGTCCCACCTCCCTCCACATTGTTCCTATGATTAAGAGTCTCTTATGGTTTATCTCCCTTTCTGGTTTCATTTTGTTTTGTTTTTCCCTCTCTTCCCCTATAATCCTCTGTTTTGAAGATAGAGGCCATATTCATAGATTGGAAGAGTCAATATTGTGAAGATGTCAATTGTCCACAAATTCTTAAAACATTTCAATTTCTTAAAACATTTATCTTATTGCTTCTATTTCTCTGGAGAACCCTGACCAATATACCAGCAGTGAATAATAAAGAAATAAAAAATTTAAAAATAATGCCTTTTAAATTTCCTCAAATATATAACACCAGCTGCCATTTCTCCAAGGTGTCAGAAGTTCAGAGGAAGTAGATGTTGGGAAAAGAGCCCATGAGGAAAGAGCGAAAGTTGAAAACCACAAAAGAAATGAAACCTACACCCTCCAGAATCTCTTCCCTGTGTTTTCCTTTTGCTCATCTGTCATGGTCTTAAATCAATATCCTTTAACAGACTGTTTCACAAGTTTATGTGAGAACGTGAAAATGTTTTTATTCATTTATTTATTGAATATTCATTGAACTAACGTGTACCACGAATGTAACATTTTAAGTAAACTTAATGATAAAAAGATGTTTTTCAACAGCATTAAAAATATAAAATACCTGGGAATTAATCTAGTGAGTTATGTTCAAGACCATTATACACAATTCTCTACAACACGGCTGACAAATTTTTTTCTGTATAGGGCCATGTATTAAATATCTTAGGCTTATAAGATACAGATAATCTCTATCCCATTTTATTCCTTATTTTCTTGACAACTCTTTAAAATGTAAAATTTAATCTTATCTCATGGAACATACAGAAACAAGCTATGAGCTGAATTTGACCTATTGGCCATTGTTTTCTGAGCCTCTCCCCTAAAACATACCTCAGAAAAATTAAAGAAAACCTAATAATTGAAGATAGAG
Source organism: Mustela erminea (assembly GCF_009829155.1). NCBI lineage: Eukaryota > Metazoa > Chordata > Mammalia > Carnivora > Mustelidae > Mustela > Mustela erminea. The sequence continues at coordinate 38,396,600 of NC_045630.1, forward strand.
GCCATATTCATAGATTGGAAGAATCAATATTGTGAAGATGTCAATTGTCCACAAATTTGTGTGTAGATTAAAGACATCATTAAATTGGATTTCATCAATACTAAATTTTTTTCCCCCCAAAGACAAGGAAATAAAAAGGCAATTCACAGATTAGAAGATATTAAAAAACATACCTGATTAAGGACTTATATCCAAAATTTAAAAAAAAAGAACATTTGCAACTAATGAGAAGGGGAAATACACATAAAATGAGCAAATGAACAAAATCTTTGAACAAATACTTCATGAAAGAAGATAAGCACATGAAAGATTATTTTTATCTTTACACTGCATCTTAGAGAGGATGCTAATTAAAATCACAGTGAGATACCACTATATATTCATTAGAATAACTAACCTTGTAAAGACTGATGGTACCAAGTGTTGGTGATGATGTGGATCAACCAGAAATCTCATACACTTCTCATTGGAATGTAAAATTTAAAGAAAATAAAAACATTTTCTTTGGAAATAGTTGAGCAATGTTAAACCTACACAAACCACACAAGCTGGCTATTCCATCTTTATCTGAGAAAAACAAAAGCATTCTATCTATAAAGTCTTATATATAAAAGTTCACAGCAACTCTAGTTGTAACAGTGAAAAAATGGGAATTATCCAACAATGCATTAAAAAAAATTCACCCCAATCAAGAGGGATTTAGTTCCAAAATGCAAGGGTGGGTTCAATATTGGCAAATCAATCAATGAGATACATCACGTCAAAAATGTAAAAGATAAATCCCATGTGATCATTTTAATAGATGCAGAAAAAGCAAAGGACACAGTATAATGTCCATTCATGATTAAAAACTCTCAACAAAGTAAGTTTAGAGGGCACGTATCTTAACATAATCAACACTATATAAGAAAAACCCACAGTTAACATTGTCCTCAATGGTGAAAAACTGAGAGTTTTCCCCCAAAGATCATAAACAAGACAAGGATATCCAGTTTCACCACATTTCTTCAACATAGTACTGTAAGTCCTGGCCATAGCAATCAGGCAAGAAAAAGAACTAAAGGCATCCAAATGGTAAGGAAGAAGTAAACTCTTCACTATTTGCAGTTGACATGATACTACACAGAAAACCCTAAAGTTTCCACCAGAGAACTACTAGCATTGATAAATGAATTCAGTAAGGTCACAGGATACAAAATCAATACACAGAAATCTGTTACATGTCTATACATAAATAATGAGGTAGAATGAGAAATTAAGAAAATAATCAAATAATCTTGGGTGCCTGGGTGGCTCATTGGGTTAAGCCGCTGTCTTCAGCTCAGGTCATGATCTCAGGGTCCTGGGATTGAGTCCCACATCGGGCTCTCTGCTCAGCAGGGAGCCTGCTTCCTCCCCTCTCTCTCTCTCTGCCTGCCTCTCTGCCTACTTGTGATCTCTCTCTGTCAAATAAATAAATAAAATCTTTAAAAAAAAAAAAGAAAAGAATCTCAATTATAATCATATCAAAAATAATGAAATATGTAGGAATAAAGTTAACCAAAGAGGTAAAAGATTTGTACTCTGAAAACAATAAAACATTGATGAAAGAAAATGAAGAAAACACAAAGAAAAAGAAAGCCACTCCATGCTCATCAATTGAAAGAACAAATATTGTTAGTATGTCCATTCTAACCAAAACAATCGACAGACTTATGCAATCTCTATCAAAATACCAATAACAAGGGGCATCTGCGTGGCTCAGATAGTCAAGCGTCTGCCTTCCCCTCAGGTCATGATCTCCAGGTCCTGGGATTGAGTCCCATGTCAGGCTCCCAGCTCAGTGGGGAGTCTGCTTTTCCCTCTGCCTCTGCCTCTCCCCTTGCTTGTGCTCTGTCTCTCTCTCTCTCTCTCAAATGAATAAATAAAATCTTTTAAAAAACACACAAACAGCAATTTCCACAGAATCAAAAGAAATAATCCTAAAATTTGTGTGGTACCCCAAAGACCTAAAATAGCCAAAGTAATCTTGAGAAAGAACAAAACAAGAGGTGTCACAATCCTAGATATCAAGACATACTACAAAGTTGTAGTAATCAAAACAGTCTGATACTGGCACAAAAATAGACAAATATATCAATAAAACAGAAAAGAGCTCCCAGAAATAAACCCACACTTATATGGTCAATAATTCTTTGACAAAGGACGCAAGAATATACAATGGGAAAAAGACAATCTCTTCAAACAAATGGTGCTGGAAAAACTGGATAGCTACACACAAAAGGATGAAACTGGACCTCTTTATTATATCATACACAAAATTAAACTCAAAATGGATTAAAGACCCAAAACTGAGACCTGAAACCATAAAACTCCTACTAGAGAGCACAGGCAGTAAGGTCTCTGACACTGGCCAAAGAAACATTTTTCTAGATATGTCTCCTGAGCAAGGAAACAGAAGCAAAAGTAAACTATTGAGACTACATCAAAATAAAAAGTTTCTGTACAACAAAAGAAACAATACAAAACTAAAAGAGAATCTACTGAATGGGAGAAGATATTTGCAAGTAACATATATGATAAAGAGTTAGTATGCAAAATATGTAAAGAAGTTATATAATGGAACACCAAAAAAAAAAAAGACAACAAATAAATAATCCAATTAAAAAGTGGGCTGAAGGCATGACTAAACATTTCTTCAAAGACATCCAGAAGGTCAGTAGACACATGAAAAAATGTTCAACATCAGTCATCCTCAAGGAAATACAAATCAAAACCACAATGAAATATCACTTCACACCTGTCTGTCAGAATGGCTAATTTCAAAAACACAAGAAAAAGCAACTGTTAGTGAGGATGTGGGAAAAAAAGAACCCTCATGCACTGTTGGTAGGATTCAAATTGGTCCAGCCACTGTGGAACACAGTATGGAGGTTCCTCAAAAAATTAAAAATAGAACTACCATATGATCCAGTAAATTCTACTACAGGGTGTTTATCAAGAAAATCAAAACATTAATTCAAAAATGTATATGCACCCCTATATTTATTGCAGCATTATTTACAATTGCCAAATTATGAAAACAGCTCAACTGTCCACTGATGAATGGATAAAATAGTAGTATGTAAATACAATGGAACCTCACTCAGTCATAAAAAAGAAGGAGATCTTGCTATCTGCAACAACATGAATGGATCTAGAGAGTATAATGCTAAGTGAAGTCAGTCAGTCAGAAAAAGACAAATGTAGTATGATTTCACTTATGTGGAATTTAAGAAACAAAAAAAATGTACAAAGAAAAAAGAGACAGATGCTTAACTACAAAGAATAAACTGATGGTTACCAGAAGGGAGGTGAGTGAAAGGACGGGTGAATTACATGAAGGGGATTAACAGTACACTTACCATGATGAGCACTGAGAAATATATATAATTATTGAATCACTGTATTGTACACCTGAAACTAATATAACACTGTATGTCAACTACAGTGGAATCAAAATTTAACAAAAACTGGAATTAACCCAAATGTCCAACAGTAGGTGACTTCATAAACAAGTTGTATATTCAAAATATAGAATACTATTACTTTACAATAAAAAAGAACAAACTTATGATAAAGTTAACATAGATGAGTCTGAAAATAACTACACTGAATAAAAGACAAAATGAATACAGTCTGTAGAATTCCATTTTTCAAAATTCTAGGAACTGTAAATTATAAAGACAGAAAGCCAATCACTTTGTTGCTTGGTTACAGCAAATGGGGTCAGTTTGTGCTAGATTAAAATAGGACAAAAAGAAAAATTTTGTTCATTATTTTGATTGTAGTGATGGTTTCACTAGTATTATAACAGACCAAAATATACTTTACACACATGCAGAGTATTGCATGATAATTAATCATAAATAAAGTTATTAAAAAAACAAGTAATGTCAGACACATTAATAGAGATATACAAGTAAGCAATAGAAAAACAGAAAACCCACAGGTTCAGATTCACAGATGAATTTAGTATATAAAAAAGTAAAATTTCAAGTCTATGAAAAAAGATAGACTGTCAAGTAAATGAGAATAGATAAAGAGGTGGGCATCAAAAATAAAAGTTGTATATATATTTTGATCAGCAGATCGAAATAAATTCCAAATAGATCAAAATTCTCAAGGTGAAAACTGAAACCGTGAAAGTACTATGACAAAACACAAACTGCAAAATGGGAAGGGTCACTCTAAACATGAATCAGAATTCAGAAGCAATTAAGGGATAAAATTATTAAATTAGCCACATAAACTTAAAATTTGCAGGGAGTTGTTCTAGTATTAGTAATGATATATTAAGTAGTAATGATATATTAATGATATATTAAGTTCTCCTGCTGTGAACTGCTAGGTCAAAATGCTGGGGGTTTTCTTTCTTTTTTTAAATTATGTTTAGTTAACTGTTGCATAGTACAGCATTAGTTTTTAATGTAGTGTTCAGTGATTCATTACTTACATGAAACACTCAGGGCTCATCACAACATGTGACCTCCTTAATACCCATCACCTTGTTACCCCCTCCTCTCTTCCCCCTCTCCTCTGAAATCCTCAGTTTGTTTCCCGGCATCCATAGTCTCTCATGGTTTGTCTCCCTCTCCAGTTTCTCCCCCTTCAGATTTCCCTCTCTTCTCCTTTGGTACTCGTGCTATTGCTTATGTTCCACATATGAATGAAACCATATGATAGTTGTCTTTCTCTGCTTGACTTACTTCACTTAGCATAATCCCCTCCAGTTCAATCCAGTTGCATTCATGTTGATGCAAACAGTGGGTATCTATCCTTTCTGATGGCTGAGTAATATTCAATTGTATATATGGACCACATCTTCTTTATCCATTCATCTGTTGAAGGGCATCTCAGCTCCTTCCGCAGTTTGGCTCAAAATGCTGTTTTAACCAAAGTTTCTGTTTTGAATGCATGTGATAGCTACTGAAGTTGTGTTTAGGGAACTGTGATGTCAGGATCAGCAAGAAAAAGAAGCCTAGAGATGATCCTGTCACATGAGGGAGCTTCTCCCTCAAAGCAGTCACTTATTGAAAAACAAAAGCTGATAAGATGAGAGAAGTTTGACTCATGAAGCAACTAGATAAAAACTGAAATTTAAGGATCACAAAAAAATGAAGGACCTTAATAAACATTTCTTGTTTTCAGGTGGGACCCTAAAAAGCCTGACCTGTGAGTAAAAAATGTACCTGAAATAGTCAAAATCACAAGACTAAAGTCCTTAGTATTTTTGTTCCTTATTTGAGAAAGGCAATCTGGAATTGTTTCTTCTCTCAGCTTAGGTGTTGATCAGAAGCAAAACTAAATCCTATTTCAATTAAAATGACATCTTCTACACTCTTAACTTGTTAATTTTTAATATACAATATCCAGCATCAAATCAAACACATAGACAGAAAAGGGTATTTCCAAGAAAGGAAGGGACAAAATGAACAAGTAGACAAAACAGTTCCACAGGAGATCAAGAAAATGAACTTACTGGACCAAGACAACAACAAAAAAGACACTGTGAGCAATATGTTCAAGAAATTGACAGACAATATTGAAGATTCCAACTAAGAAATGGAAATTAAATAGAAATTCTAGAATAGGAAAAGACAAATGATAAATTTAAAAACAATTAATGAATTTAACTTGAGATTAAAAAGAGCTAAAGAGAAACCACTGAGCTAAAGATAAATCAGAAGAAATCTCCAAAATAAAACATAGAGACCAAGAATGGATAATACAGAAAAGAGAACATAAAAGTGAAACATGAATAGAGCTAACATAAATCTTAATAGAACCACAGAATGAGAGGAAAATGAGAATGAAGAGGAGTCAATATTTTAAAAGATAGTGGGTGAGAAATTCCCACTAATGAAAAAGATCAAGTGAGACATTCAAGAAACACTAGGAACTCGTGCAGGATAAGTAAAAAAAAAAAAAAGAAAAGAAAATTGGACATGTCATATTGAAAGTGCTGAAAATCAGATAAGGCAAAAGAGAAATCTCAAAAGAATCCAGAACAACTATAAAAAAGGATTGACATTATCAGAGCAAAATTAGACCAAAAGCTGACTTCTCAATGGCAAACTTAGAATCCAAAAGACATCTTCACATCTTATTGATGCTAAAATAAAATAATTGGCAAGCTAGAATTATATACCTCGTGAATAAACCCTTCACGTAAGAAGGGAAATAAAAACTGGAGTAAACCAATCTTGAGAGAATTCATTAGCTATAGACTCATAGTTACAGAAATATCAAATGGAGACTTTAAGGCAAAGAAAAAAATTATCATAGAGGAACTAAAGTAATAAAAAAAAAGAATAAAGAACAACATGAGTACATGTAAATAAATATTGACTCTGAAAACAGTAATAATAATAATTTGGGATTAACAAAATAATAACATAAAAGGCAAGATATACTGAATGGAATTAAGAGATTCTCAAATCCTGTGTTGTCCAGCATATGGTAAAAAGTTCTAATTCATATATAACTTAAATAACTCGAAGATGTTTGTTATGATCTCTGGGTAACTACTAAAATCAATATTAAAAGCTAATAGAGGAGGGAAATTGAACATTGAAAAAAGAATCCAGAAGAAGGAAAGAGAGAAAAATAAACAAAGCAGGTGAAAAAATAGAGAAATATAGTAAGATGGTAGATTTAAAACCAAATATGATAACTATTTAAATGTAAATTGACCAAATTATTCATTTAAAAAGACAATAATTGGGGCACCTGGGTCGCTCAGTGGGTTAAGCTTCTGCCTTCGGCTCAGGTCATGATCTCAGGATCCTGGGATTGAGCCCTGTATCGGGCTCTCTGCTCAGCGGGGAGCCTGCTTCTCCCTCTCTCTCTCTGCCTGCCTCTCTGCCTACTTGTGATCCCTTGTCTGTCAAATAAATAAATAAAATCTTAAAAAAACAAAGACAATAATTGACAGACTGGATTAATAAACACCAACTCTTGCTACATGATGATTACTATAGACAAACATATATAAATTTAAAGAAAAGTTAAAAGTAAATATTTGGAAAATGATGCACTATATAAGTACTAACCAAAATAGACTGATGTAACTATTTTAATATCAGACAAAGTAAATTTTAACAGAAGATGAGTTACTTGTGGTAGGACATTTCATAATAATACAATTTGTAATCTATGAAGAAGATATAGCAATTTCAAATATGTATGCCCATATGAAATTATCTATATATTTCATATATTTATACATTTCTATTTATCTATCCATATGTGTATATATATATAATTACTATTTTACATCCTGATATAAAAATATAAGAATACTATAATATTTTGTACATTAATTATTATATATAACATCATTATATACTTATTAATGGCAAAATGTAACTTAAAAACCCCACATATTTGTAAATGCATTAATACATGGATAGCCCATAAGGAAATAGCTCATAGATAAAAGAAAATAATCACAATGAAAATTAGGAAATATTTTGAACTGAATAATAATTTTAAAATATGTGTCAATCACCTCTTGGCCTTTTGGCTAAGATCAAGTATAGTATCTGCTCTTATCAGTTTAAAATACGCATCAAGGGGCACTTGGCTGGCTCAGTGGGTTAAGCCTCTGCCTTCGACTCAGGTCATGATCTCAGGGTTCTGGGATCAAGCCCTACATGGGGCTCTCTGCTCACCGGGGAGCCTGCTTCCTCCTCTCTCTGCCTGCTTCTCTGCCTACCTGTGATCTCTCTCCCTCTCTGTCAAATGAATAAATAAAATCTTAAAAAAAAAAATCAAAACAAGTGAGATACAGCTAAAATCATATTTAGAGGACAATTTTAACTTTCTTTTGCAATATTAAATTTAAATGCATATACTAGAGATGAAAAAAACCTGAAAATATTGATATACATTTCAAGAAATTACCAAAAAAAAAATTTCAAAGAGATTACAAGGCTGGAAATAACAAAGAACTGATATCAATAAAATGGAAAGCAACCATTTAACAGACAAGCTCAATGAAAAAAAAAATTCTTCTGGTAAAAAACCAAAACCACATATAATTGACAAACCCATTAGAAGAATTACTTTCCTGTGTGCCACTTATTAAGCTGTTGTTTATTGATTCAAGTCAGTGGACTTGAAGACTCTGCATTGTGATGTTGGGCCAGAACTCGGCTTTGCAGGCTGGGTCCCTTTAGTCTCCATCAGTAGAGAATAATAGTGAAGATTTAGAGGAAACAAGAAAAACATAGTTGGAAAGTGACATTCAAGCCCTCCTTCTTGTAAAAGAACCAAAAAGAAAAGACACTATCAAGAAAGTTAAAAGAGGACCCCAGAATAGGAGAAAATATTTGTATATTTAAGGATCTGGTATAAAGAATATATTTTGTAAAACTTATAAATCAAAAACAAAGTACAGTAATGCAGCTTTAAAAATGAGCATTGGATTTGAATAGACACTTCTGTAAAGAAGGTAAAGGCCAAGAAACATATGAAAAGATGATCAACATCATAGCCTTTATGGAAATGTAAATCAAAATTACAATTAGGTACTTACCACTTCATACCCACTAGATGCCCTTAATTAAAAAGACTGATAACAACAGGCATTGGCAAGGATGTGAAGTTGGAACACTCATACATTGCTGATGGAAACATACAATGGGGCACCCACTTTGGAAAACATTCTCAAATGTCAGTTCCTCAAAATGTTTAACATAAAGTTACCATATGACTCAGCAGTCCCACTCATAGGAGAACTGAAAACTCATGTTCACACAAAAAGTTGTGCATGAATATTCATAGCTACATTATTTATAGTGGCCCCAAAGTGGTAAAAGTCCAATGTCTATTAGGTCAAAAATGGATAAACACAATGTGGTATAGTTTTACATTAAATATTATTCTGTTGTAAAAAGGAATAAAGTATTGATACATCCTATAAGATGGATGAACTTTGAAAAATTATGCTACGTGACAGAAGTGATTCTATTTACATGATTCTATGATTCTATTTATATGAAATATACAGGGCAGTTCACAAAGACAAAGATTAGTAGTTGTTAAAGGCTAGGAAGGGGGCAATGGAGAATAACTGTTAATGGGTACAGGTTTCTTTTTGGGATGATGAAACTTCTAAAACTAGATTGTGGGGGCGCCTGGGTGGCTCAGTGGGTTAAGCCGCTGCCTTCGGCTCAAGTCATGATCTCAGGGTCCTGGGATCGAGCCCCACGTCGGGCTCTCTGCTCAGCAGGAAGCCTGCTTCCCTCTCTCTCTCTCTCTGACCTGCCTCTCTGCCTACTTGTGATCTCTCTCTGTCAAATAAATAAATAAAATATTTTTTAAAAAATAAATAAATAAAACTAGATTGTGGTAATAGTTGTACATCTTTGTAAATATCCTGAGATTTATTGAATGTACACTGTAAAATGATAAACCAGATGGCATACAAATTATACCTCAATAAAAATGGTATATTTGTTTTTGTAATTGAAATAGTATGTAATCATTTTTATGCGTTAAAAAAGAGTACTTTTTGTTTGTATGGTATGGTCACATGTTTAGAAAAGAATTATACTGAGTGAAGACTGGAAGACATTGCACCAAAATATGAATAGAAATCTTCTCTGAGTGGTGGGGTGATGTAAGATTGACCTTCCCCCCCTCCCTTCCTTCCTTCCTCTCTCTCTTAAGATTTATTTATTTATTTATTTGAGAGAAAGAGAGAAAGAGAGGGCGGAGGAGCAGAAGGAGAGGGAGAGAATTTCAAGCAACTCCCCATGGATCTTGGAGCCTGACCATGGGCTTGGCTCCATGACCCTGAGATCATGACCTGTGCCCATATCAAAGCTGGAAACTTAACTGACTGAGCCACCCAGGTGTCTCAGATTTTCTTTTCTTTAATTAAAAAAAAACAAAAACAAAAAGCCGTTTCAACTCTTCTATGGAAAACGTGTTATTATAATTTTTTAAAAAATACCATAAAGAATAAATGTCAGATAATGTCATAGTACTTGTGGTCTCATACAGACTCCAGACTCCAAAGTCAGAGCTTTGTCACATATGTTTGGGCAAGGAATAAGAAAGGTTTTGGGGTTCCCCCCCCATCCTATCATGAAAACATCATGACTCTAAAAACTTCACGTAGTCTTAGGGAGTTCTCTGCTAAATAAAGGGGAAAATTTTGCTTCCAATTGAGGTATAATTGATAAATTGTAAGATTTAAAGTGTACAACATAGGGGTACCTGGGTGGCTCAGTTGGTTAAGCATCTGCCTTTCGGCTCAGCTCATGACCCCAGGGTCCTGGATCGAGCCCCACACTGGGCCTCCTGGTCAGTGGGTGTCTGCTTCTCCTTCTCCCTCTACCCCTCCCTAGTCTCTCTCTCAAATAAATAAGTGAAATCTTTAAAAATAAAGAAAGTGTACAACATGATGATTTGATATACATGTACATTGGGGAAGGATTCCAACCATCAAGTTAATGGACACATCCATTACCTCATATATTTCCTTTTTTCTGTGAGGATATTTAAGTCCTACCCTTTTAGCGAATTTCAATTATTCAATACAGTGTTACCAACTTAGTCACCATGCTATACATCCGATTCTCAAACCTTATTCATCTAATAACTGAAAATCTGTACCCTTTACTAATCTCTCCCTATTTCCCCTAACTTTTGAGCTCCTGCCAACCAAGCTTCTACTCTCTGTTTCTATAACTTCAAGGGTTTTCGTTTTTTTATTTCTTTGTTTTAGATATCACATGTAGGTGATAGCATTCAATATTTCTTTTTCTGGGTTATTTCATTTAGCATAATGTCCTCCATGTTGTTGCAAAGGGCAGGACTTCCTATTTTTTAGGGTGAATTATATTCATATATAATATAATATTATATTATATTATATTTTATATATATATATAATATTCTTTATCCATTATTTTGTCTACATGCCTCAAGTTGTTTTCAAACCTTGGCTATTGTGAATAATGCTATAATAAACGTGGGAGAGCATATGTTTCTTCAAGACAACAGTTGTATTTCCTTTGGCTATATTCCCAGAATTGAGGCTGCTTGATTATATGGTAGTTCTTTTGTGAATTTCTTAAGGAACCTCCATACTGCAGTGGATATACCTATTTACATTTTCACCACCACTTTGGAAGTGTTTCTTTTCTCCACATTCTTAGCAGCTTTTATCTCTTGTCTTTTTGATAATAAACATCCTAACAGATATGGGCAGTATCTCATGATTTTGATTTTCATTTCTCTGAGGGTTAGTGATGTTGAGCACCTTTTCTTGTACTCACTGGCCATTTGTATGTCTTCTTTGTAAGAATGTCTATTTAGGCCCTTTGTCCATTTTTAAATTGTTTTTTTTTTTTTTTTTTTTTTTTTTTTTTTGCTAGGGAGTTGTATTAGTTCCTTGGATATTTTGGATATTGACCCCTTATTGGTTATGTGGTTTGTGAATACTTCTCCCTCTGAAGGTTGCCTTCTCATTTTGCTGAATGTTTCATTTGCTGTACAGAAGCTTTTCAGTTTGATATAGTCCCACCTGTTAATTTTGGTTTTCATTGTCTCATGCAAAAAATCATTAATATGACTAATGTCAAAAAGATTACCTTCTATATTTTCTTCTAGAAATTTTATGGCTTCAGGTCTTACCCTTCAAGTCTTTAATCCATTTTGAATTGATTTTTTTGTGTATTGTGTAAAAAGCAGCGTCCATTTTCATTCTTTTCATGTGGTTTTCCCAAAACCATTATCAAAGGGACAATTCCTTCCCCATTGTATATTCTTGGCTCTTCTGTTAAAACAAACAAACAAAAAAAAACAAAACAAAAAAACCCCTGACTATATACACATGGATTTATTTCTGTGTTCCTTTTTCTGCTCCATTTATTCATGTGGCTCTTTTTATGCCAATGCTACACTGTTTTGATAGGTATAGCTTTGTAACATAGCTTGAAATCAGTAAGTGTGATGCCTCCAGCTCTGTTTCTTCTCAAGATTGCTTTGGCTACTTGTGGCTCCATACAAATTTTAGGACTTTAGAAAAAAATTCCTGTGGAAAATGCTGTTGGAATACTGATAGGATGCACTGAATCTGTAGACTGCTTTGCACAGTATGAACATTTCAACAGTATTAATTTTTCAGCCACAAACACAGAATACCTTTCCATTTGTGTACTCTACTTTTTTTCATCAAAATCTTACAATGCACCATGCACAGATCTTTCATCTCCTTGGCTAAATTTATGTTTAAGTTTTTTATTCTTTTGATGCTATTGTAAATCAAAGTGTTTTTATGATTTCTTCATTAAAAAAAAAAAAGCTTTACTTATTTATTTGAGAGAGAGAAAGAGCATGAGTTGTGGGGAGGGGCAGAGGGAGCAGGAGAACCAGACTGCGGGCTGAGCAGGGAACCCAACACGGGGTCAATCCCAGGACCCTGAGATCATGTCCTGAGTCAAAGGCAGATGCCTAACCCACTGAGCTTCCCAGGAACTGCTATAATTTCTTCTTTTGTACCTACAATTACTGAATTAGTTTATCAGTTCTAATAATAGCTTTTTGGTGGAAGCTCTAAGATTTTCTCTATATAGTATCATATCATCTGCAAATAAAGACAATTTTGCTTCTTTCTTTCTGATTTGGATGCATTTAGTTCTTTTACTTGCCTCATTACACTGGCCGAATCTTCCAATACAAAAAGTGGCAAAAGTGGAACATCTTTACTTTATTCCTAGTCTGAAAGGAAAATCTTCAGCTTTCTACATTAACTATGTTATCTGTGGGCTTGAAATGTTAGACGTGGGGTTGCCTTTTTCTGTTGAGGTACATTCGCTATATAGCCAGTTTGTTGAGAGGTTTTCAGGAACAGATATCAAATTTTGTCAAGTGCTTTTCTTCATTTATTAGGTAATCATATGATTTTAACCTTTTGTTAATGTGGTGTATCACATTTACTGATTTGCAGAAGTTCAATGACCTTTGAATTCCTGGAATACATCCCACTTGATCATGATGTATGACCTTCTCTCAAGGTATTGTTGAATTTGGTTTTTCAATATGTTGTTGAGAATTTTTACATTTGTGTTCATCAGGGAAACATTAAACTTAAATTATATAGTAGACCAGATGAAATTAACAGACATATAAAGAATATTCAATCCAACAGCAGCAGAATACACTTTCTTCTCAAGTGCACATGCAACATTCTCCAGGACGGATCCCATATTAACTCACAAATCAAGACTCAATAAGTCTAAGAAGACTGAAGTCACGCCAAGCATCTTTTCCAACCCAACTAGTATGAAATTAGAAATCAATTACAAGAAAAAAACTTGAAGGGGCACCTGAGTGGTTCAGTCGGTTAAGCGTGTGCCTTTGGCTCAGGTTGTGATCTCAGGGTCCTGGGACTGAGCCCCATATCAGGCTCTCTGCGCAGCAGGGAGCCTGCCTCTCCCTCTCACTCTCTCTGTGCTCTCTCCCTCTCAAATAAAGAAATAAAATCTTTAAAAATAAATGATTAAGATTTTATTTCTTTATTTGACAGACAGAGAGAGAGATTGAGAGAGGGAACACAAGCAGGGGGTGGTGGGAGAGGAAGAAGCAGGTTTCCCCTGAGCAGGGAGCCTGATGTGGGGCTCCATCCCAGGACCCTGTGATCATGACCTGAGCTGAAGGCAGACGCTTAACGACTGAGCCACCCAGGTGCCCCAATAAATAAAATCTTATTTTAAAAAACCAACCTTTTTTTAAAGAAAAAAATTGAAAATAAACCCACAAACACATGAAGGCTAAGCAATATTGCTAAATGACCAGTAAGTCAACAAAGAAATCAAAGGGGAAATAAAAAAAATCTTAAAGACAAATGAAAATGAGAATGCTATGTTCCAAAATCTATGGGATGTAGCAAAACCAGTGCTAAGAGGGGAATTTATAGCAATCTAGACCTACTTGAGAAAACAAAACTCAAACAAACAATGTAAACTTACCCCTAAGGGAGCTAGAAAAGAACAACAAAATCCAAAGTTAGTAGAAAAAAGGAGATATGAAAGATCAGAGCAGAAACAATGAAATGGAGACTTACAACACACACACTCAGACAACTAAGATCAATGGAACTAAGAGCTAGTTCTTTGAAAAGAAAAACAAAATTGAGAAACCTTTAGCAAGACTTATCAAGAAAAAAGGAAAGCATGCCCAAACAAAATCAGAAATGAAAGAAAAGAAGTTACAACAATACCACAGATATACAAAGATATTATAATTATATGTCAACAAATGGAACAGCCTAGAAAAAATAGATAATTCCTAGAAACATACAATCTTCCAAAATGGAGAAAGAAAAAGAAAATCTGAACAGGGGGGCACTGGGTGGCTCAATCAGTTAACTGGCTGCCTTGGCTCAGGTCATGGTCCCAGGGTCCTGGGATGGAGCCCCGCATTGGGCTTCCTCCTCAGCTGAGACCCTGCTTGTCCCTCATCCTCTGCCTGATGATGACCTTGCTTGTGTGTGCATGCTCTCCCTCTCTCTGTGTGTCAACTAAATTAATAAAATCTTTAAAAGAGAGAAAATCTGAACAGACTGATTACTATTAATGAAATTCAGCCAAAAATCAAAATATTACCCACAAACAAAATTTCAGGACCAAATGGCTTCATAGGTGAATTATACTAAATATCTAAATAGGAGTAGTCCTTACACTTCTTAAACTATTACAAAAAAAATGAAGTGGAAGGAATATTTGGGAAAGAAAGATGAAAAGCAACAATGACTAGGAAGAAACAAAGAAAATCTCCAGAAACAATGACAAAACAAGTAATAACATGGCACTAAATTCATATTATCAATAATTACTCTGAATCCAAATGGACTAAATGCTCCAATAAAAAGACATAGGGCATCAGAATGGATAAAAAAAAATAAGACCCATCTATATGCTTTCCATAGGAGGCTCATTTTAGATCTAAAGACACCTGCAGATTGAAAGTGAGAGAATGGAGAAGGATTTGTCATGCAAACAGATGTCAAAAGAAAACTGGGCCAGCCATACTTCTATCAGACACACTGGATTTTAAACCAAAGACTGTAACAAGAGCTGAAGAAGGGCATTATATATAATAAAGGGGTATATCCTGCAAGAAGATCTAACATTTGTAAATATGTCCCCAAGTTGGGGGCACCCAAATATATAAAACAATTAATAACAAACATAAAGGAACTCATTGATAATAGCACAATAATAATAGAGGACTTTAACACCCTACTCACAGCAATGGTCAGATCATCTAAGTAGAAAATCAGCAAGGAAACAATGGCTTTGAATGACACCCTGAACCAAATGAGACTTAAAAGATCTATTCAGAACATTTCATCCTAAAGCAAAATCCACATTCTTTTCGAGTGCTCATTTTCCAGAATAGATCATGTACTGGGTCATAAAACAGGCCCCAACAAATACAAGAAGATTGAGATCATACCATGCATATTTTCCAACCACACACTTTGAAACTTGAAGTCAACCACAAGAAAAAATTTGGACAGACCACAAATAAGTGGCGGTTAAAAACATCCTACTAAAGAATGAATGAGTTAACCAGGAAATTAAAGAAAGAATAAAAAATACACGAAAGCAAATGAAAATGAAAACACGATAGTCTGAAATATTTGGAAAGAAGCAAAAGTCATTATAAGAGGGAAATACATAGCAATACAGGCCTATCTCAAAAAGCAAGAAAAGTCTCAAATATGCAACCTAACCTTACACCAAAAGGAGCTAGAAAAAGAACAAGAAATGACGCCTAAAGCCAGCAGAAGAAGGGAAATAATAAAGAATAGAGCAGAAATGAATGATGTAGAGGCAAACAAACAAAAAAACACTAGAACAGATCAGCGAAACTAGGAGCTGGGTTTTTTTTTTTTTTAAAGAATTAATAAAATTTGTAAATCCATAGCCAGACTTATTCAAAAGAAAATAGACCCAAATAAATAAAATCATGAATGAAAGAGTAGAGATTACAACCACCACCAAAGAAGTACAAACAATTAGGATACTGTGAAAAATTGTATGTCAACAAATTAGGCAATCTGGGAGAATGGATAAATTCCTAGGAACATATAAACTAGCAGAACTTAAGCAGGAAGGAAAAAAACCAAAAAACCTTAAGCAAACTGATAACCTAGCAAAGAAAATGAATCAGTAACCAGTCCAGGGCTGGATGGTTTCCCAGGGGAATTCTACCAAACATTTAAAGAAGAGTTAATACCTATTCATCTAAAACTATTCCAAAAAAATAGAAATGGAAGGAAAACTTCCAAACTCCTTCTATGAGGTTAGCATTACCTTGATTCTAAAACCAGATGAAGATCCCACTAAAGAAGAGAATTACAAGCCAATATTCCTAATGACCATGGATGCAAAAATTCTCAGCAAAATATTGACAAATCTAATCCAACAGTACATTCAGCACAACCAAGTGGGATTTATTCCTGGGTTGCAAGGGTTGCAAGGGTGGTTCCATATTAAAAAATTAATCAACATGGTGTACCATATCATTAAAAGAAGAGATAAGAACCATATGATCCTCTCAATAGATGCAGAAAAAGCATTTGACAAAGTGCAGCATCCATTCTTGGTAAAAACCTTCAACAAAGAAGGTTAGAGAGAACATACCTCAACATCATAAGGGCCATATGTGAAAGAACCACCACTAACCTAATTCTCAATGGGGAAGGACTGAGAGCTTTTACTCTGCAATCAGAAACAAGACAGGAAAGTCCACACTCACCATGGTTGTTTAACATAGTCCTGGAGTGCTGTGAATTGTGTAAGACTGATGAATCACAGACCTGCACCCTTGAAACAAATAATATATAATATGTTAATAAAAAATGATAAAAACACAGTACTGGAACTCCTAGCCTCAGCAATCAGACAACACAAAGAAATAAAAGGCATTGAAGCTGGCAAAGAAGAAGTCACCTTCAGTCTTCAGAGATGACATGATACTCTATGTAGAAAACCTGAAAGACTCCACTAAAAGCTTTCTAGAACTGATACATAAATTCAGTAAAGTTGCAGGAATCTGTTGCATTTCTATACACCAATAATGAAGCAGCAGAAAGAGAAATCAAGGAATCACTTCCATTTACAATTGTACCCAAACCTATTAAGGTAACTTGAAATAAACTTAACCAAAGAGGTAAAAGATCCATACTTGGAAAAACTATAGAACACTTATGAAAGAAATTGAAGATGACCCAAGGACATGGAAAAACATTCCTTCCTAATAGACTAAAAGAACAAATATTTTAAAAATGTCTATACCACCCAAAGTAATCTACACATTTAATGAAATCCCTATAAAAATAATACCAGTATTTTTCACACAGCTAGAACAAACAATCCTAAAATTGAGGTGAAACCACAAAGACCCGGACTGACCAAAGCAGTCTTGAAGAAGAAAAGCAAAGCAGGAGGCATCACAATTCTGGAATTCAAGCTATATTACAAAGTTGTAGTCAAAGACATTATGGTACTGGCATAAAAACAGACACATAGAACAATGGAACAGAACAGAAGACCCAGAAATGGTCATCCAATCCTTGACAAAGCAGGGAAGAATATCCTGTGGAAAAAAGATAGTCTCTTCAACAAATAACGTTGGGAAAAACTGGACAGCCACATACAGAAGAAGGAAATTGGACCACTTTCTTACACCATACACAAAATAAATTCAAAATGGATGAAAGACCTAATGTGAGACAGGAACCATCAAAATCCTAGCGGAGAACACAGGCAGCAACCTCTTTAACCTTGGCTGTAGCAACTTCTTACTAGACACATCTCCTGAGACAAGGGAAAGGAAAGCAAAAATGAACAGGTGGGACTTTAACAAGATGAAGAGCTTCTGCACAGTGAAGGAAACAATCAACAAAACTAAAAGGAAACATAGGGAAGGGGAGAAGATATCGGCAAATGGCCTATCTGATAAAGGGTTCATCTCCAAAATTCATTTAGAATTCAACCTAGTGTTTTTAAAATCTGACTCATATTTTAATTTGATGCTGGATCTCTAGTACAGTATTTAATAATTGCCAAATGCTTACCAGGTACCAGATTCTGTGATCACCACTTTAAATGTATCAATTCTTTTGGTCTTCACAAAATCCTATGATGTGGGTAATCCACCATTTACAAGCTGCTTTGTTTCATTTCATTTCTGTACCTCAGTTCCTCATCTGTAGAACAGGGATGGTAGTAACAGGACCTAACAGAACAATGCCTGAGACACTAAGAATAGTGACTGGTGCAAGGTAGATGCTCCATAAACCTGAACCATCATTATCATTACTGTTTTTTATACTCTTGCTACTGTCATGATTGTTTTACTGCCATTTCACAGATGAAACCAGGAGAAGTTAAGAATGTTCCCCAAAGGGGCGCCTGGGTGGCTCAGTGGGTTAAAGCCTCTGCCTTCGGCTCAGGCCATGATCACAGGGTCCTGGGATCGAGCCCCACATCGGGCTCTCTGCTCTGTGGGGAGCCTGCTCCCTCCTCTCTCTCTCTCTGCCTGCCTCTCTGCCTACTTGTGATCTCTGTCTGTCAAATAAATAAATAAAATCTTAAAAAAAAAAAAAAAAGAATGTTCCCCAAAGTCGTGTTGCATGGCTCGTATGTAAAGGAATACAATTACAAATGAAATCTCCTCACACCACTCTAACCTCTGCTAAAATATTCAAACACCATCCCTTTGGTTTTAAGATACACACCAAAATTCTGAACAAAAGCCAAACCCCACATGTGCCTAAATCTCATGCTAGGATTCCCTCTGTCTGTGCTCCAGTCACAAGGGCCTTGGTTGATTGCTTGCAAATCAACTTACATGTTCTTCCTCTCGCTGGGTTTGTGCACTGCTATCCATCTTTGGCACTTGCTGTCTTACAAATATTCACCCTTTCATGAGACCTCAATGCAGCTTTCGCTAATTTCTCTGACTAGGCTAGTAACCTAGTGAATACGCTCTCATAAAACCACACACCTCTCCTTTGTAGCATTTAACACGGCTACAATTTTAAGCTTACATGTGTGTTTTTGATTCACACATGACCTGAGACCGTCTTCTTTCTTTGTTCTCTACTGTGGGCCTAACCTACTGTCTAACGTGGTGGAGTTGAAAGAGGAAAAAAAAAGATAAGAAAAGAAAAAAGAAAAACATGGATTGGAATGGGTAAAGAAAAGAAAAGAGATAAAAGGAAATAGTAATAGTTTAAAGAATAAAATCAGTATAATAACAGTTTAGGAAGTGGAAGTTCCTCTATTTTTAAAACTGATGAACAAAAAGTAAGATCTAAGTATGATAAAGTAGAAATATTTATACTTACATAAAACAGTGAAGTAAATAAAGGACTTAGAAGAAGCAGAAATAAGATCTGGGACAAGTAACATCAAAACATTGAGTTAGGATAAGGAAGGTGTCCAAGAGGAGTGAGAACAAACCTCACCTGACAGGTTAATGTCCAGGCTGCTTCCAAACAGGGGCTTCAAATATAAGACAAGGTCAAAGGAAAAGAAGGAAGAAGGAGAGGGATCAGAATTAGTCCATGGGCTGTAAGAGTTTTAGGCAACAGATTGAAATACTGTGTTTGCTTTCTTTTCAGAGAAAGGTTTAGGTTGACTTGTGAAGGACACCAAATGTTTGTTTGGCAGAGTGGTAACACAGAGAGAAAATGTTATTTCTTAGCAGCATTCTCTGCAAGAAAGAGACCTGTAAATCTCTAAAGAGCATGTTGAGGTTAAAAGGCAGCCACAGTTGGATTATCAGGCTTTTGTTTTGCCTGGAGTATGTAAGGTGTGTAAAATGAAGGCTAGAGAAGAATTAGGGAAAGAGAAGAGATTTTCAGAGGTCATGCTGCAGCAGAGAGAGGAAAGCCAAGGAGGGAGGAAACTTTTTTTTAACACTGAAGTATAGTTGAGACAACAATGTCACATTAGTTTCAGGTGTACACATAGCGATTGGATAAGTTTATAGTTATGTTAGGCTCATAAGTGATGCTACTATCTATCACCGTATGATATTCTTAAAATACCATTGACTATATTCCCTTTTGTCCCCATGACTTAATCATTCCAGTGACTGGAAGCCTGGATCCCCCACTCCTCTTCTCCCATTTGCCCATCACTCCCACGTCCCATCCAAGAGGGAAAGGATTTCAAGGAGAGATGACAGTTAAGAAAAGGACCTCAGATTTAGGTGATACCTGCGGCTGATTTTGATCGTGTGCCCCCAGTGCATAAGCAACAGAGGAAGATAGTGTAAGGGATCAATGGCCATAGAACTGACATAGGATATAGTGATATGAGTTCACTTCTGGAGTCAAACTGATCTGGGTTCAAAACATAACTCTTAGTTCCCGTTAGTGTCACCTTTTATGCTTCTCAGACTAGAGTGAAAAACAGAGATGAGATCAGTCTTTTGGTCCTTTGTAAAAACTACTAATTTTACTAATAGTAATTTCTATTTTCTACATTGAAAAAATATATATATACACATTTTGAAGTAGGAAACATTTGCCTGATGATATGGTGTATCTGAAATAATTTTGTTTTAAATACACAGTCAAGGATACTCTTCCAGAAAATATTTAATTTAGGGTCCAATCTTATCTTTTCTTTTTCTTTTTTTTTTTAATTTTTTAAAAAAAGATTTTATTTAATTTGACAGTCAGAGATCACAAGTAGGCAAAGAGGGAAGCAGAGAGAGAGGGGGAAGCAGGCTCCCTGCTGAGCAGAGAGCCCAATGTGGGACTCAATCCCAGGACCCTGGGATCATGACCTGAGCCGAAGGCAGAGGCTTTAACCCACTGAGCCATCCAGGCGCCCCCTACTTTTACTTTTCTTTTTAAAATTTTTCTTTTCAAGTTTTTCTACTTTCCCAACATTTAATGTACAATTTACATAACAGACTCTGAAACTCAGAGCAACTTCCCGGAGACCCAGAGGAAATGAATAGTGGTTGATACACATTACTGTAGGTCATAAAACACAATTGCATTAAAAATTTTTAGGTACAAACACATTTGAATAAACAAACCCACAATGCAGAAACACACTAAGTTTTAATGGATAAAGATTTTTTTTCCACTGGAGGGTGCAATTTGTCAGTGTATCAAGATTTCCACAGTTCCTTAAATGAGTGTACTTTATAAATAATATAAGAGAGCTGATTGTTGCCAAGATGCTAATGTAGAATGGTGAGTAGATTTTGGGAACTTTAAATAAGTGAAATTTCACTAATAGGAATCTGAGCTTTATTCTACAATATACTTATGATATAATGGAATCAAGTGATTTATAAGCTGAGTATATTTTATTCTTTTATTCTCTTTTCTGGATACTATGTATGACTCTTCTTGTTTTGTTTTGTTTTGTTTTGTTTAGATTATTTATTTATTTATTTGACAGACAGAGATCACAAGTAGACAGAGAGGCAGGCGGGGGGCGGGGGAACAGGTGCCCCACTGAGCAGAGAACCTGATGCAGGGCTCCTGGGATCATGACCTGAGCCCAAGGCAGAGGCTTTAACCCACTGAGCCACCCAGACACCCCTCTCTTGTTTATTAATACTGCAAAAGTGTATGTTAATAATTCATAATAAAGAAAAATACAATCTTACCTATATATTATGATGTTTTGCAGTTGTTTTCCCCAGCAGTCTATATATTCATTAAAATTCTCTACAAAATATAAGTCACTTTCCCATTATTAGATTTCACATGCAGTAATTACATGGAGTCTAACATTAAATGTAAATTTAATAAACATACTACTAATACATGCATTTAATTGATAATATTTTTGCTTTTATTATATACCTCACATAGTATGAAGGCTATTAGATAATGTGTGCTTTAGATATAATACTAATAGAACATGAATTATAGTAACAGCCAATATTCATTCAACACCAGCTTGGTGTCAGATAGAGTTCTAAATTAATTGACTTTCCATTTTTGACTTATTTAATTCTCACAACATTTTCAACAAATAGGCACCATTTCCCCCACTCCACAGATGAGGAATCTAAGGTCAAGTGACTTGCCCAAGTTGACTCAGGTAGTACCAGAACTCAACATAGGTAGTCTGAATCTATGGCCCAGACTTAATCATTGCTTAATAATTATGTGAAATTCACTGGTACTAATCATGGCTACTTAGATGGTAAGGTCTTGGATTTTTATTTTGGACACTTACAGATAGGTACTTTCCATGGTGGGGTTAATATCTCAAAAACATCAATCAAATGTGCCTTTTTAACTTGGCCCAAACTGTTAGAACTCCTGTTAATTATGATTTAGATAAATGATTTTGTGGCCAGACTCTTAATTGCCTACCTTGGCAACTCATCTTCCCTGTCAGTGACAGAAGAGCAGTATTGGGTTGGCACATGTCATTCTGGGTAGGAGACTGCATTGCCCAATCTCATGCAGTCTCAGCGATGCACGGCTGCACAAGGAAGTGGGTCATAAAGTGTTACGTAAGTGTTGTGTAGGATTTCTGGGGAATCTCCTTGAAAAACAAGGTCGATGCCTTATAATACTTACTCCTTATTCTTTCCACTGCCTGTAGTGCTGGCATGAAGAACAGCTGGAGCTTAAGCAGCCACTTTGAGCCTTGGGACGAGATAAATGACAGAATGACAGAGCAAGAGGGAAGGACTTCTGTCTCCCTTAAGCCTCTATTTTGAATTTTTCTATTATAGGCAACTGTAGTTAATGATATTAACAGTTAACAGATTTTGATAGCATTAGGAGCCCATTTATCTTTTTTTGGAGATTTTATTTATTTATTTGACAGAGAGATCACAAGTAGACAGAGCAGCAGGCAGAGAGAGAGAGAGAGGAGGAAGCAAGGCTCCCTGCTGAGCAGAGAACCAGATGCGGGACTCAATCCCAGGACCCTGAGATCATGACCTGAGCCAAAAGCAAAGGCTTAACCCATTGAGCCACCCAGGAATCCCTAGGAGCCCATTTTTCTTTTAATCTTATCAACACCAGACCCCTGACTTACTCAATAGATGTGACCCTACCATGAGGTCATCAATTATTTTTTCAGACTCCATTAATTTTTAATATTTTTAAAGCTAGTAACATTGGTTATTTTTTTACACCATGATTTTCTTAAAGATCATTTCTACCTGTAGTTCAAAATCAATTGTACAAATTGTTCTACTCGGGTTAACAATTTGTGACCCACTTTTAAGTTGTCAATTATTTAAAATATTTTAATTCTTGCCAGGTTATCTTCCCCTTTTTGTAACCAGGAAGAATATTATGGTGTACTTTTCTTGCAGTCAAATAAATTAAGAGGTATTTTTATGAGATTAGTATCATGGCTTTGCAATAAAGAATAAGTATGACACAGTTATTTTCTACAAAGGAACTCATAAACTTTTTATTTTCTTGCATATCCTCTTTGCTCAAACACAAGCCTAGCTTCTGCTGTCCTCTCTTTAAACTTGCTGCCAGCCTCTTATTTAAGGGAAAAGAATAATGAGGGTTGTCTCAAAGCCCTTTCCTTGTGGTTTAATCGAAGTTTTGGGGGAAAACCCCATAAACTTCATTCTAGATTAGATGACCAAAAGTCTATGGGAATTATGAAGATCACACAGGTTTAAAGATTGCTATATGTAACAATAACAGTAGCAACATAGTATGCTTGTTAATAATACCATCTTACTTATGTTGTACTTATGTATTTGGCACAGTACTAAGTGATTTGTATGTTATGTCATCTGACCTTCACAATACTCTGAGAGGTAGCCGAGGGAACTGAATCATAATAATACTAAATCTCTTGCTCTAGATCACTCAGCTAAAGTGGAAATAACAGGACTTGAACCCAAGTTTACTGAACTTGCAATATTATTATAAAGTATTAATACATTTGAGGGTGCATGGATGGTTCAGTTGGTTAAGCATGTGACTCTTGATTTCAGCTCAGATCATGATCTCGGGGTCATGAGTTACAGCCCTACATCAGGCTCCACACTCAGCATGGTGGAGCCTGCTTTAGATTATTTCTACCCCACCCTCTCTCTTCACCCCTCCCCCAGCTCACATTCTCTCTCTCATAAATAAATAAATTAATAAATAAAATCTCTTTTTAAAGAACTTATAATACATTCAGAGAATTGTTATAATTATTGCATTAAAATACAATTGAATACAATTGGAAATCAAAATACAATTGGAAAATCAAAAATACAATTGGAAAATATATACAAAAATACAATTGGAAATATATACAAAATCAAAATACAATCAAAATACAATTGGAAAAACATATAAAACTATTAAAGATAGTTTTTGATCTATGCTTTTCAGATCCTCTTTCTTAGTATTGAAAGGTAAATTTATGCACATTGCCCTCTGAATATTTATTGCATTAATGATTTAACATTTTAATTTTTTTTTTACTAAATTAAGTAACTTCCAAAGGAAACAGTCATAGCATTCATTCAAATTCTTCATTTTTTAAAATTTTTCTGTGACTTTACCATATGTAGGTATTAGAATAAATGTGTTGGTTTTTTTTTTTTTTTTGATAAATGTTTTAACTCAGGTTTAGATTCAGTCTTGGGAAAGAATACCCAGGTATCAAATTATTCAGTTTCATAATGTGCTGATTATGTCTAGTTCTCTTTATTTATAGTTGGCCCAGAAGGTAAATAAAGTTATCCACCTCCATGTCTACCAAGAATATCCAAAAGGAAATGATATGTAGCACTGGAAAGATACTTTAAAATAAATTAAATATTCCCTGTATTTTGTAGAGGAAATAGGGTTCAGATTCATCAAAAAACTTAGCCAAGATAATTTACTCATGCAAAAGTTAACTGTAAAATATGAAGAGTATGTACTTCAGTGTGAGGAGATATAGGTCAAATCTTGGTTCTGCAATTCATTAATCAAGGAAACGTGGCTATGTTGCTGAATCTCTGGGAGAGATCAAGTTTTCAACTAGTGGAATTAGCTAATGATAATATCTTCTATAAAATTATCATGAAGACCAAATGATAAGATACAAATGGTAGTGTTTTGCAAACCAAGTGTTATGTAAATGTTGACTATTATTAATTGGGTTTTGCTTTCTATTATAGAGAAGAGATACTATAAAATGTATACATCATCAGCAATTTAGAACTGGTTTCCATAATAAAGCAAATACCCAATAGCTTCTTTTAAAAAATGTTACAGAGTTGTCAACATTAGATTTCTGGGGAAGATGGCAGAGTAGGAATATCTTAAGCTCACTTCATTCCATGCATACAACTAGATAACACCCACATCAGTGTAAATAACCCAGAAAATGGCTGGAAGACTAGCAGAACAGCTAGTCTGTTCTGTTCTGTCTAGCTGTTCAGAACACAGCTAAATATAGAGAAGAGGCTACATTGAAGAGGGTAGGAAAGGTGGAGATACAATCTGGAACTAAATGGACTCATGGGACTGTCTGAGGGAAGGACACTTCAGAACGCAGAAAGGAAAGGACCATACCCTGCAACAGGCCCTCCAGGCACAGGGGACCCACAAAAAGAAGATGAATCCCCAAAACATCTGACTTTGAGAAAACCAGAAGGGAATAATTTCATGAATTCTTACAATCAGTGGGGGTTAACGTCTGGAACTTTAAAAATCAGTAGGCTTGGCTCTGGGAGTGCTGGAAGAGCAAGATGAAACTGAGATCATGTCCTTAAAGACACAGCACAACAAACAGTCCCATGGAGATACACCATAGAAGCAGTAGTTTGAAAAACATTGGGGTACTCAGGAGATTTGTTTACTAATCCTAGAGCATGTGCTGCAGGGGCAGGTATGATTGGCAGACTTCTTCAGGAACAAAGGAGCTGGTGGTTGCTATTTCCCTTCCTCATCCCCTAGCCTAGACACACAGATACCTGCAGAAACCAGCATCATGCCAATATTCTCTACCTAGCTTGCTAACAATGTACCCTACTTTTGCCCTATGTTCTCCTGTGTACATGTTCCTCCAGCAAGGCCTTATCAAGTTCTTCTCCAAGAGCATACTCATGCAAACCTTGCTAACACCTCTCCCCCACACTCCTCTGGGCATACCCCTACTCCAATGGCTAGTGTTGGCAGGAGTTTTGGGCAGCTGCATGTCCCTCCTATAGTGGACCTGTGCTGACCTTGCTGGTACTACATGTCCACCATACTCTCCTGCAGACTTGATTCCTCAAGCCCTGAATATGGAATTTCTAAAGTAGCTACAGGTCCCATCCCACAAAGACTTGCTCAAATCTTGCTAACATCATGCCTCCTGCCACCATGTTCTCCTGTAGACATGTCCCTTCCAGCACATCCTTGCACAGAGCCCATTCAAAGAGGTGCCAGAAGCCTGGCAGTGTGCACGCAGCCCCAACAGGGGCCAGTACCACTCCAAAGTGACTCCTGCTCTGGGGACAGGGGAATAGAACAACATACACACTGCCACCCCAGCAATGGGATGGGGGCAAACATCTGGTCTGACTATAGACCCTGCCCACCAACAAAAGGTTTTCAGGGGATAAAATAGAGAAAGTATATTACAGTTCAGTGCTACTACATCTCTGGAAAATGCCTGGTCTGACTCAACTCTAGTCCAATGTGGTCCCAAGCTAGTCCACTAACAACACAGGGACCAAACCCTGTTCACAATAGGCAAAGAGAGTCATTGTAGATGACAGGAATGAAGCCAAAAGTGGCTCAGCTACAACAGTTAGGTGCACACCACACACATGGAGGCGCCCGTGAAGGGTCAGGTTCTGGTGAACAGGGCACATTGCACTGCAGGGCCCTAGAGGACCTCTTTTTCATAAGACTTCTACTTTCAAGAGCAGGAGATGTAGTTGAATTTTGTAACATACAGAAACAAATACAGAGAATTAGATAAAATGTGGAGACAGAGAAATATGTCTCAGATGAAAGAACAGGACAGAGTCACAGCAAGAGAGATAAACAAACTAAAATAAATAATATGCTTCATAGAGAATTTAAATCAATGGTCATAAATATACCCAATGGACTTGAGAAAAGAGTGGAGGAATTTGGTGACATTCTTAAAAAGGAGATAGAAAACATAAAAAAGAACCAATCATAGATGAAGAACTCAATAACTGAAATTCAAAAATGCACTAGATGGAATAAAAAGTAAGCTAGAGGAACCAGAAGAACAAACCAGCAAACTGAAGGGCACAGTAATGGAATGCAATCAAGGTGAATATGAGAGAGAAAAAATAATAAAAAATGAAAATAGACATAGGAAACTTACTGATATTATCAAGTGTAATGTCACTCATATTATAGGGATCCCAGGAGGAGAAGACAGAAAAGGAGGCAGGAAATTTATTAGAAAAAATAATAGCTGAAAACTTCCTAAATCTGGGGAACGAAACAGAAATCCAGATCCAGGAGGCAGCAAGAACTCTGAACAAAATCAACCCAGGGAGGTCTACACCAAGACAAATAGTAACTAAAATGGCAAAACTTGTGATAAAGCATCAAGAAAAAAGAGAAGAGTTACATACAAGGGGGAAAAAAAACCATACGATTATCAGCTGATGCTTCAGCAAAAACTTTGCAGGCCAGAAGGGAGTTGCAAAATATATTCAAAGTACTGAAAGAAAAAAATCTGCAGCCAAGAATACTCCATCCAGCAAGGCTATTATTCAGAATAGAAGGAGAGATAAGCAGATTCTCAGGCAAACATAAGTTAAAGGAATTCATGACCACTAAATAAGCCTTATAAGAAATGTTAAAGGGGACCCTTTGAGTGAAAGGAAAGACCATATTTAAGGACTAAAATAGGAAGCACCAAAAAAAGCAGTAAAAATAAGGATATCTATCAAAATTTGTCAAGGGATTCACAAAATAAAATGATGTAAGGCATGACAACATTTAAAGTATGATACCTAAAGCAGAGGTGAGGGGGTAAGGAGTAAAGAAGGGGTTCAAACTCAAGTGACCTCAACAATATAGACTGTTATATGCATAGCATGTTAAATACAAATCTAATGGTAGCCACAAGTCAAAACCCATTAATAAATGGCAAAAAAATGAACAGCAAGAAATCTGGTATATCACTAAAAAAAAGCCAGAAAACCATGGAAGTAGAGAGCAAAAGAAGAAATGAACAGAAAAGAATTAAAAAACAAAAACAGAACAAAAAAAATCCAAAACCATAACACAAGTAACAAAATGGAAATAAGAACATAATTATAAATGAATGTAAATGGACTAAATCCTCCAATCAAGACAACAGGTGATGGAATGGATAAAAAAGCAAGACAACTGACATACTGTCTACAAGAGACTCATTTTAGACCTAAGACAAATGCAGATTAAAAGTGAATAGGGAAAAAAACTAAGGGATTGAAAGCATTTATCATGCAAGTGGAAGCAAAAAGAAAGCAAAGGTAATTTAATACTCATGTTGAACAAAATAGCCTTTAAAACAAAGACTGTAGCAAGAGACAAAAAGGACACTATATAACCATGAAGGGAACAATACAACAAGAAGAAATAACAATTGTAAATATTATGCACCCAACATGGGAACACCTAAATATATAAAGTAGCTAAAACAAACATAAAAGAAGTCATTGATAGTAATGCAATAATAAGTGGGGACTTTAACACCCCACTTACATCAATGGAACGATCATTCAAAAAGAAAATTATATGAATGACATATATGAATCAAACACTGAACCAGACGGATCGTATCATATGTGATACACATATCAAGAATGTGTATTCTGCTGTTTTGGGTAAAATGTTCTATAAATGTAACTTAGATAACACCAGTTTATTATGTTTTTGTGTTCTCCTATTTCTTTGCTGACTTTCCATATTTTTGCATTAATTTTTAATAAAGGGGTGTTGAAGCCTCTAACTATAAATATAGACATGTCTACTTGTCTTTTCAGTTTTATCAGCTTTTGCTTTACTTATTTTGCAGCTCTGATTTTTGGTATATACACATTTAAGATTGTACTTTTATTTCTGGTATGTATAATTGTTTCTCTCTGGGAATTTTCTTTTCTTTGAAGTCAAATTAAAAGAATATTAATATGGCCACTTCTGCTTCAAGTAATATTTGCATTATGTATTCTCTTACATTTTTTGCTTTCAATCTGCCTGTATTGTTATTAAGAGAGAACTTATAATTAGCCCATGACTTTAGGCTCACTTTGTGAATCTCAGTCTTTTAATTGGTGAATTTTGTCTATTTATATTTAATAAAATTATTGATACATTAGGGTGAAAGTCTGCCATTATAGTTTTTGTTTTCTCTTATTTCTCTACTTTTTTTTCTCTCTTGGTGTGGGTTGTAATTCCATTTTGATTTTACCATAGTGCTTTTTGTTTATTTAGGTGATCGTATTTTTAGTTCTAAAATTTTCTTTTGGATCTTCTTTATGTTTTCTACTTCTTTACTGAGACCTTTTCTTTCCTGAAGGTTTATGTTCTTTCTTTTGCTTCAAGGATGTTTGCAATTGCTCAATGAAGCATTTTTGTTATGGGTGCTCTAACAATTTGTTGGTATTCAGTGATGTTGGCATTCAGTGATTAGTATTATTATTTTGTTCATTCAATTTGAGATATTTCTGGTTCTTGCTATGAGAGGTTTTTTTTTTTTTTTTTTAATGGAAACCCAGATATTTGCGTATTAAGTTAAGAGATTCTGGGTCTTATTTAAACCTTCTGTGTTAGTTGGCTTCCTCTGACATTACTGCATGGGAATGAGACAGGTGTATTATAATTACTGTCAGGTCGGTAGAAATCTAGGTAACTCACTCAGTCTCTGTTGACATCCAAGAGTTGTGTAACTTTTTGGCTGAGAAAGGAAGAAATGTCTCACTGCTCTGATGGGCCTTCACTAACATGATAGCAGTGGGAGTGATCTCATTAATTCTGGGCAGTGGCAAACGTTCTAATTTTTCTATAAGGCTCCTATGATACCATCCCAGTGAGGAGGGATGCTTCATAACTGAATGTGGTTAGAAATACAGGCTCCCCTCAGAATCTCCACTAGCAATATGGGGAAGGGCCTGTTACTACTGAGTGGGTATAAATACTAGTCCCCTGCTTAGTCTTCAACAATACCTCAGCAGGAGAGTTGGGGTGACTTGTTAAAGCCTGATGGCATGAAAGTCTGGGCTCCCCACTTGACCTCTGCTGGAATCAGTAGAAGTAGGACCACAGGTTTTTTCTATGTTATTTGGCTAGACTTGAGTGGCTGTTTAAAAGTTTTCTGTCTTGGGGCACTTGGGTGGCTTAGTGGGTTAAAGCCTCTGCCTTTGGCTCAGGTCATGATCCCAGGGTCTTGGGATTGAGCCCCGCATTGGGCTCTCTGCTCAGTGGGAAGCCTGCTTTCTCCTCTCTCTCTGCCTGCTGTTCTGCCTAGTTATGATCTATCTGTCAAATAAATAAATAAAAATTTAAAAAAGAAGTTTTCTGTCTTGCTAGGTTGTCCCTTTCCTGGTCTTTTGGCGAAGAGGACAGGTTTTGTTTTTTTTTGGAGTTCTATTTGTCTGCACCCATTGGCATTTCTGAGCTGCTGGTTTTTTGAGTTCCAAGTCTGGGATGTTGATGGCAAACAAAACAACGGAACAACAAAACAAAACAAAACAAAAACCCAAGGAACTAAATGCTTTTCATTTCTTGAGCCCTGAGTACACCAGCCAGTCTGCTTTCTTCTCTCTCTCTCTCAGAGTCTCTTTATGTTTGCTTTATATGTACTGCCCAGCGTCCTAAGTTGTAATTAGCAGAAGGAATAGGGAAAGTAGGTGACTCCATTTTCCCAGAACAGGTCCCAGGAATATTTTTGTATTTTTAAGAGATTTAAAAAAAAAACAATATAAGAATAAAATTTCATGATACATGAGAATTATATGAAATTTAAAATTTAGTGTCTATAAATAAAGTTTTAATTATCTCTAGTTGCTTTTGTGGTATACTGACTCAGTCTGAGTAGCTGCGTCAGAGACCGTACAGTTTACAAACCAGAAAATATTTACTATCCAATCCTTTATAGAAATTTTCTTACCCTTGGGTCACCTAATGGAATGAATTACTAGCATTTTATTAACAGAACTGAGTAGAGTACCTCCTCAAACAAAAATAATAGAAAGGGATGTATAAGTTCAGACAGACTCTACTCAGTTTTATACTCTGGTGAATACAGGTTTAGTTGAAATGTTGGTCAGGAAAGATGATGCTATCATAGAAGTTTCCTCCACTCCTACTACCTAGTATCCATATTTTTTTTAACAACAATCCTTATCTCATCAATTCTAAGAAGTACTTTTTCTCACATTTGAACATCTCTGATGTGACTTACAATCAGTATCTTGTCATAGTTTAATTGGTATTTTTTTCTTTCTTAATCATGCATAAATTAATGATGTACCTTAGAACTGATGATGTCTTAGATTTATTGAAATATTCAAATGATATGGAACAATTACAAATAAATTCTTGTGCAGTTAAGAAAACATACCTTTTTGAGTTTAAGCCAAATCTACTCAGGTTACACTGAATCGGTTTTCCTTACACATTGACCTCAAAGTTACTTTTTAAATTGTTCTTGGTGCAAAATATTTTCATCTATAATTTTTTTCCAATTAGATGTTTTTCTAGCAAAGTCTGGTACAAATATTCTCATATATTTTTTCTACTGTCAAAATATTCTCCAAGAAGTTTGAACATCTCCAAAAAACATTTTTTTGTTACGATTGTACATGTTTCTGTGTATTTGTAATTCTGTTTTAATGTTGTAATTGTATAACCAAGGTGGTCACTGTCATAATGTTGACCAATTCTTATCCTAAGAGTCATAAATAGTCCAAAACTAATTTGGCAAGGCATGATGTAAGGGGGAAAAAAAAAAACACCCAATGGTACTATTTCCCACTTATCTAACCTTTCAAGGGCACTTAGCAGTTAGAAGAACATTATAAGTACAGACAGATTTCATGATTAGAAGGTTCATTAGTAAGAAGGTACAGAATACTAATCACAAGACTTTCATTTGCACTGACAAGGTCTGACCTAGCTAGCATTCATCAGTGACAGTGGAATTGCTCCCTGGTGGTATCAACCACAGGCAAGGCAGGGAAAACATGGTCTTCATGGAGGAATTCATCAAAAGTAAGCAGAGCTGTATCACACACCATTGCTTTCAGGAACTCTCTAGAGAGTAGCCAGCATCTTATCTGAGTCAGTTTGTTTGGTCTAGAAAATGCAAAGTGCTCAGAGGAAGTTTGCATGTTAAAGAAAAACAGTTTGAACTTTGGAACTCTGGACAAGCAACCATCACATGAATCTGAATCTTAAATAATCTAATCGACCACGAGTAGGTGATTTAGTTAATATTAAATCCATAAGCATAGAAGTATACTGAGTTTAACCCTGTAGTAATTATTATAAATGATATAAGCTCTTATAAATATTCCCATTTTTAAAGTACTGTGACACAAAAAAGATTACTACATTAATATCAATCAAAACTGCATATTTCAAGCCTGAAAGTATATTTTCATATTTTAATTATAAATGCATATTTAATGGCTCTTTCCCCAAATACCGTGATTTTCAACAAAATATGTCCCTATCATGCAAAAGCATTTTATGAATAATGATTAAGTTCTCACAGCTGTGCTTGGTGCTGTGAAGGACAAAACTGAGCACTGTTAGTATTTCCATCTATAAAGGGCTTACTCCTAACTTGTTATAAAATTAGCAAATGAAATAATTTGAAAATGATATAAAACAAAATATAGCTGAGTGGGAAGTACCCAGGCTCTGAATCTTTTTAATTACCTAACTCCATTGGGAGTTCCCTCATCTATAAAATAAGACAATATTACCTAACATACAGGGTTAGAGTAAGGGTTAGGTAAATGGTGATTACTGTAAACAATTCCAAATAAAACAGTAAGTATTTCAAAGGTAGGCATACTTCATTTTATTGTACTTTGGTCTATTGTGCTTTATAGACACTGCATTTTTTTTTTTTAATAAACTGAAGCTTCGTGCCATCCGTATGCTGAACAAGCCTATCAGCATCATTTTTCAGCATCAGCATCATTCATGTTTCTGTATCACAGTCTGTTAATTCTTGCAAATATTTCAAACTTTTTCATTATTATTATATGTTATAGTGATGTGTGGTTAGTGATCTTTGATGTTACAATTGTTTTGGGGTGCCACAAATCACGCCCCATATAAAATGATGAACTTAATAAATGTGTGTGTCCTAACTGCTTCACTGGCCATTACCCAATTTCTCTCCCACTCCTCAGGCCTCCCAATTTCCTGAGATGTGACAATACTGAACTTAGGCCAGTTAATAATGCTACAATGGCCTCTAAGTATTCGAGTGAAAAGGAGAGTCTCACATCTCTCACTTGAAATAAAAAACTAGGAATAATAAAGCTTAGTAAGGAAGCCATGTCAAAGGCTGAGGTAGGCTGAATGCTAGATCTTTCGCAGAAAACAGTTAACTAAGTTGTAAATGCAAAGGAAAAGTTTTTGAAGGAAATTAAAAGTGCTGCTTCAGCAATGTCCGCAACAGTCAAACTATGGAAAGCGCCAAGATGCCCTTCAACAGACAAGTGGATAAAGAAGATATAGTCCATAATGGAATATTACTCAGCCATCAGAAAGGATGAAAACCCAACTTTTGCATC
The DNA here is from genome assembly GCF_009829155.1 of Mustela erminea. Classification (NCBI taxonomy): domain Eukaryota; kingdom Metazoa; phylum Chordata; class Mammalia; order Carnivora; family Mustelidae; genus Mustela; species Mustela erminea. The sequence continues at coordinate 38,430,371 of NC_045630.1, forward strand.
AACTTGGATGGGACTACAGGAGATTATGCTGAGTGAAATAAGTCAAGCAGAGAGTCAACTATAATATGGTTTCACTTACTTGTGGAACATAAGGAATAACATGGAGGACATTAGGAGAAGGAAAGGAAAAGTGAAGAGGGGAGGGAATCAGAGGGGCAGATGAGCGATGAGAGACTGTGGACTCTGAGAAACAAACTGAGGGTTTTAGAGAGGAAGCAGATGGGGAGGATGGGTGAGCCTGGTGATGGGTATTTAAGGAGGGCACATACTGCATGGAGCACGGGGTATTATACGTACACAATGGATCTTGGAACACTACATCAAAAATAAATGATGTATTGCATGGTGATTAACCTTACACAATAAAAATTAAAATAAATAAATTAAACCAAAAAATTAAGAGAAATAAAAGTGCTGCTTCAGTGAACACACAAGCAACAGAAAGCAAAACAGCCTTAATGCTGATGTCGAGAACGTTTTAGTGGTCTAGGTGGAGCATCAAACCAGCTACACATTCTCATCAGCCAAAGCTTCATTCAGAATAAGCCCCTACCTTTACTTCAATTCTGTGATGGCTAAGAGAGGTCAAGAAGCTGCGGATGAACAGTTTGAAGCTAGCAGATGTTGGGTCATGAGGTTTAAGGAAAGGAGCCATCTCCATAATGTAAAGGTGCCAGGTGAGGCAGCAGGTGCTCATGGAGAAGCTGCAGCAAGTGAGCTAAGAGACTTAATGAAGGTGGCTACCCTAAGCAACAGATTTTTAATGTAGAAGGGAACAGTCTTATATTGGAGGAAGACACCATGTAGGACTTTCATGGGTGGAGAGGAGAAATTAATGCCTGGCTTCAAAACTTCAAAGGATAAGCTGACTCTCTAGTTAGGGGTAATGCACCTAATGACTTTCTCTAAAAGCCAGTGCTCATTTACCATTCTGAAAATCCTGGGCCCTTAACAAGGATGCCTAATCTACTCTGTGCTCCATAAATGGAGGGGGGAGCCTTAATGATAGGATGTCTGTTTACAACATGGTTTACTGAGTATCTTTTCTTTTTTTTATTATGTTCAGTTAGCCAACATTTAAGTTTACTGAGTATTTCAAGCTCACTGTTGAGACTGACTGCTCAAAAAAAAAAATCCTTTTTGAAGATTACAGCTCATTGACAATGTACCTGGTCACCCAAATCTGTGCTGGAGATGTATAACGAAATTAATTTTGTTTCAATGCATGCTAACACAAATCCACTCTGCAGCACACAGATTAAGGAGTAATATTGACTTTTAAGTCTTATTATTAAAGAAATTCATTTCACAAGGCTATAGCTCTTACAGACAGTGATGCTTCTAATGGGTCTGGGCAAAGTAGTAAAGTGAAAATTTTCTGGAAAGGATTAACTATTCTAGATGCTGTTAAGAACATCTGTGATTCATGGGAAGAGGTCCAAATGACAACTTGACAAGAGTTTGGGAAAGGTTGATCCTGACCCTCATGGATGACTTTGGGGGGTTCAGGACTTCAGTGGAGGAAGTAACCACAGATGTATGTGGTGGTGGAAACAGCAAGAGAACTGGAACTAGAAGTGGAGTCCAAATATGTGACTGAACTGGGACATCCTTATGATAAAACTTAAACAAATGAAGAGTTACTTTTTATAGATGAATGAAGAAAGCCGTTTCTTGAGAAGGAAACTACTCCTGCTGAAGATGCTATGAAGATTGTTGAAATGACAAAAAATATATATATATATGTATTTTGAAGATTTCATCTATCCACTTTTCAAAGAGAGAGAGATAGAACACAGGCAGAGGGAGAAGCAGATTCCCCAATGAGCAGGGAGCCCAAAGCGAGACTCGATCCCAGGACCCCAGGATAATTGCCCCAGCCCAAGGTAGATGCCCAACCGACTGAGCCATCCAGGCGCCCTGACAAAAAATATTTTAAATATCACATAAACATAGTTGATAAAGCAGCAGCAGGGTTTGAGAGAATTGACTCCAATTTGGAAGAAGTTCTTCTGTGGGGAGCACCTGGGTGGCTCAAGGGGTTAAAGCCTCTACCTTCAGCTCAGGTCATGATCCTAGGGTCCTGGGATCGAGCCCCACATCAGGCTCTCTGCTCCACAGAGAGCCTGCTTCCTCCTCTCTCTCCCTGCCTGCCTCTCTGCCTACTTGTGGTCTCTGTCAAATAAATAAATAAAATCTTGGGTGCCTGGGTGGCTCAGTGGTTAAGCCGCTGCCTTCAGCTCAGGTCATGACCTCAGGGTCCTGGGATCGAGTCCCACATCGGGCTCTCTGCTCAGCAGGGAGCCTGCTTCCTCCTCTCTCTCTCTCTGCCTGCCTCTCTGCCTACTTGTGATTTCTCTCTGTCAAATAAATAAATAAAATATTTAAAATAAATAAATAAATAAATAAATAAAATCTTAAAAAAAAAAAAAGAAGTTCTTCTGTAAGTAAAAGGCCATCAAACAACATGGCATACTACAGAGAAATCACTCATAATGAGAAATCACATCAACTGATGTGGCAAACTTTATTATTGTCTTATTTTAAGAAATCGCCCCATGCACCCCAGTCTTCAGCACTACTGCCCTGATCCATCAGCAGCCATCAACATTGAGGGAAGACCCTCCACCAGCAAAAAGATTATGCTCACTGAAAGATGATGATTAGCATTTTTTAGCAATAAAGCATTTAAAAATAAAAGTATGTACATTGTTTTTTAAAGACATGTTTCTATTGTGCACTTGATAGGCTATGGCACTGTAAACATAAATTTAATGTACACTAAGAAACCAAGAAATTCTCTTGATTCACTTTATTGTGATATTCATTTTATGGCAATGGTTGCCAAGATTTCTCAGATTTGTCAGAATAAGTCATGAAACTTCTTAATTTATAAAGAAGTAATATAATTATAAACTCAAAAATAGGAAGTATAAAAAGGTATGTTATGAATAATATACCACTCACTCCTGTCTCTCAGCCATCCAGGTGGGGGTCTTTCCAAAGTGAAAGTTAGTAAAAGCAGTTGGTATATTTTGATCCTAGGCCAAGAAGCTATGAGATTCTTTCCCTGGGTATATACTGTTTTGAATTTCGGTGGCCCTGGGTGTATTTACAGCTAAGATGTCAAGTTGTAATCAATATCTACCAGTACCTTGCATTTCCATCTCTCTAGAGGAACAAATATCTATCTCTGGTTTCTTTCTCATCTTGGTACAGTTCTAGTGTGCTGGGTTTCACAGCCTTTGAGGCAAGGGTTTTCAGGCAGTTTCTGTGCTCGTAACCACCACAGAAAAAAAGGAAACCCCAAAAGGAAAATAGAAGAAAATTAGGAATCTGGAAGAGCAGCCAGGAAATTTGACCATAATATTACTAATGTTTTATGATTCCATATTATGTGCCATATTAATATATTAAAGTTCACATAATTAATATTTTTATAATCATAAGTGAGTACTATTATTATCATTTAAACGTAAGGATACATAGATTTTGTAACTTACTCTAGGTTATACAAAAAGACAGAGCTAGTGTTAAAAGCAGAGTGGTTTGGCCCCAAGCTCATGCTTTTAAAACTAAGCAAAATTACCACTTGTGCACCAGTATACTGGTGTTTCTAATTGATCTGGGCAAAGTAGTAAAATGAAAATTTTCTGGATGCTATTAAGAACATCTGTGATTCATGGGAAGGTCAACATTAACAGGAGTTTGGGAAAAGTTGATTCTGACCCTCATGGATGACTTTGGGGGGTTCAGGACTTCAGTGGAGGAAGTAACCACAGACGCGGTGGGAGGCTGGAGCTCCACATGTCAGCATCATTGCCTACACCAGAGATTGAATGTAGAGCAGTCAGTTAGCTCTGGATCTTACTACATAGTGGGGGTAGGGGCAAAGAGAGCAAGCGAGAGAGAGAGAGACACTAAGACTGTACTGAAGGATGGCTGGAGGAGCCAGGAATAGAACTTTTTCAGGGGAAAAGGAAAAATTGGGGCAAAATGCAAAATGGATTTGCTGGCATTGACTGTTCAGGAGTGCATCTGTCTCATCCCTCATCTGTCTGTCTATCCATCTATCTACCTATGTATCTATCAATCATCTATTTCCCTATTAAAATGCATGGTCAATGAGGGTAAGGACTGTGTCTACCTCTTTGACTACTGTATACTTGATGCCTAATCCAGGACTTTGCACACAGGAACTATTTCTTGACTGAACCAATCAATGTTGTTCCCTTTGTCACTGAAGTAATTTCAACTTTGATTGTGCTTATAGTTTAATGAAGATTGATATTAATAAAACAATAATACAAACAAATGTAAATGTACTTCTATCACTCATAGTACAAAGGGAAAGAATATTTTTCCTGGTACTTAAAGAATAAATATAAAAAGGGGGCTTTGATCTATGTCAGTATTATGGGTTGAATTGTGTTTCCCCAAATCCGTATGGTGAAGTCCTAACCTCCAAAACCTCAGAAATTGACCATATTTGGGAATAAGATTATTGCAGATGTAGTTAGTTAAAATGAGGGCATACTGGAATAGCATAGGACCTTAATCCAATACGGTTACAAAAAGGGGACATTTGGAAAAAGGCACAGAGGGAGAAAGCAATGTAAAGATGAAGGTAGACATGGGGGTGATGCTGCAGAAGCCAAAGAACATCAAAACTTACCATCAAACCACTAGAAGTTAGAAGAGAGGTATGGAATAAATTTCTCCCTCGTGACCCTCAGAAGGAACCAACACTGCCAACACGTTGATCCTGTTCTTGTAGCCTCCAGAACAGTGAGACAGTACATTACTCTTGTTTAAGTCACTCAGTTATGGTACTTTGTTATGGCAGCGCCCACAAAACAAATATAGTAGGCCATGAAAGCCTTCCTGAGGAAATAACACTTGGTAATGACACTGAGCACTGAAGGATAATATATCGGAGCATTTACAGGCAGAGAGAACAGCATGTGTAAAGGCCCTGTAGTAGGAAGAAGACTATGTGAATCATCCTTCACCATATATATTACCATTATTTTTCTCACTTATTCATTTGTTTTTCAATTGGTTCAAATATAAAATGTTTCTTTAAAATGTTTGTTTGGCATTAGTGGTAGAAAGTTTTCCCCATACTAAAATGATGTAGTTGTACCTATATTCTGTCATGCATTATTTATTGTTTTATCTTGTTCATGTACATCTTTCTCCCATTAGAAATTTCTCTTGATGCATAGTTTTAAGCAGGGAAAAATACTCTGAAAACTATTTTCAATTCTCCTGTGACATTTGCTTATGCTGTCCCCTTTATTCAGTCAATTTCTCTCATTGCTTAGTTCTTGTTTAATAAAGTAAATGTCTTCTTTAATTTCAAAGATGGTACAAAGCTCCTTTTCTTCTCTTTATTCATTTTTGAATATGTAGACTAGTATTTTCCAAAAAATTCCATGATTAAATTCTTTTCAGATTCCCTTACTATCCACCTACACTCTGTTAATGGCCCCTTTCAGATTTTACTTTGAAGCATTGCTTGATATAAATTGTGCCAGTTCAGCAATGTAATACATATTATATGTAGCACATATAATAATGTAATATATATAATAATATGTATAATGTTGATATTAAAATGCTATCCCCCAAATATAATGATAGCCACCATTTACTGAACAACAAAACATAGACTTCATGCTGCTTTGCATATTTTATTTTATTTGAAGCTATAAATAGAGAGCAGTAGTTAAAAGCAAGAATGCATAGAGACTGATTTCCAGTCACGGCTCTGCCGTCACAAGCTGTGGACTCTTATGCAATTTATGTAACTTCTCTGAACTTTGATTTCTTCATCTACAAAATGGTATCATGAGGATTAAAAGGAATGCTTAAAGTAGTCTCCCATAATCAATGGTTCCCCTTTCCCTGCGATCAGCCACAGTCTGGAAGAAAATGACCCGCTTTCTGACAAACCATCATAAGGGCAATAGTAGCCCAACAGGATGATGCCGTGCTTATGTCATTGCCTTCACTTCATCTCACCATGAAGGCGTTTGACCATCTCACATCATCACGTCATTGAGTACAGGACAATAAGATATTTTAAAAGAGAGACAACATTTGCATAACTTTTATTACAGTGTACTGTTAAAATAATTCTACTTATTATCATTGCTGTTAATCTCTTTTTTTTTTTTTTTTTTTTTTTTTTAAAGATTTTATTTATTTATTTGACAGAGTGAAATCACAAGTAGATGGAGAGGCAGGCAGAGAGAGGGAGAGAGGGAAGCAGGCTCTCTGCTAAGCAGAGAGCCCGATGCGGGACTCGATCCCAGGACTCTGAGATCATGACCTGAGCCGAAGGCAGCGGCTTAACCCACTGAGCCACCCAGGCGCCCCATTGCTGTTAATCTCTTACTATGCCTTATTTATAAATTAAACTTTAGTACAGGTATGAATGTATAGACAAGAACATAGTATATACTGAGTTAACTACTCTGTGGTTTCAGGCATCCACTACGATGTCTTGGAATGCATCTCCAGCAGATGTGGGGGGACCACTGTGTACAAAGTGCTTAGAGAAATGTTAAGCACATAACAAGCACTGTGAACTGTCTGTTTTTCTTTATGCAGAATGATGGTGGTGGTGATTTCATTTTTACAGGATAAGGTACTGGTTTAAACGGGTTCAGAGATGTTAAGGTCGTAAAATATCATGTAATTGCCTAGTATACGGTTGATACTCATTAAATACACATTTGATGAGTGAAGTTATAGGGACAGAGTTATATTATGAAGATAAAGCTGACATCAAAGCTTGTGCTTTTAATCACTATTTCACGAAATATCTCTTCTACTTACTTACCACCAATTACTATCACTTTGTCCCAAAGCAGTAGCATGGTGACTCTCTCTGGCTTCCTTCGGTCTCATTTTCAAAAAATTCTGTCAAAAATGCCTCAAAATTTGTCCCAGAGAGCTGGCTTCCTCCCGGAATTTTCAGTGCAATATGGTATTCTCCAATATTTTAATGTTGTTTTCTACAAATCATTCCAGCTGGTGGTGTGGTATTAGAAAGAAAGAGGAGAATTAAATTATTTGCTTATTACCAGTCTACTCAATATTCTAATGTACTAATATTTTTTTTTTATTGAGGAGTTTTATCAGTTACCAGAACCTGAACTGGATCAATATTTAGAGCAATTAATATTTCTAGGTGATGCTGATACTTTACAAATGGTGGTAGAATCTTTCTGAATGTAACTCATATTGGACCTAGGCATCCAGCTGGTTTATATCCTAGATTGCCAGTTTTTAAACTTTTCAGATGAAGGGCTAAATAATAAATATTTCAGACCTTGTGGACTACATGGTCTCAGTCACAGATATTTGACTCTGTCATTGTAGTGCAAATATGCAGACTATATGAATGCATATCAATACGGCTGTGCTCTAATAAAATTTTAGTTATGGACACAGATATTTGAATTTCATATATATTTGGCATTTTAAACATCATGAAACATTATTCTCTTCAAACTTCTTCAACTATTTAAAAATGTAGAAATCCCTTCTTGGCTTGCAGGTTACAGAAAAATAGGCAGCTGTTAAGAGCTGGTCTGCAAACCATAGTTTGTATTCACCCTCCTCCTGCCCTGGATGACCACAATACCTATGATCCAGAAGATCGAATTATCTTTCTTAAGTTTAAACTGCTAATCTAATTTTATCATTTCCTATCTTATGATATTTCATTGATTCTCCAAACTACTTGGCATGACCTTCCTGATCACAAAATCTGTGAGTTTACTTCTTTTAGACTATCTTTCAGTATTTTCTCTTAGCATCCCTTGGTCAAGCCCGTCCCAGTTACTTGCCAGTTCCACAAATATGTTAATATATTCTACTCTCTCCTGGAGCTGGAATACCTTTATCTCACTTTGCTACTTGGCATATTTTTACTTCTTCTTTAAAAGTCTATTTAAAATAGCACTTCCAAGGGCACCTGGGTGGCTCAGTGGGTTAAAGCCTCTGACTTTGGCTCAGGTCATGATCACAGTGTCCTGGGATGGAGCCCCGCATCGGGCTCTCTGCTTACTGGGGAGCCTGCTTCTCCCTCTCTCTCTGCCTGCTTCTCTGCCTACTTGTGATCTCTGTCTGTCAAATAAATAAATAAAATCTTAAAAAAAAATAAAATAGCACCTTCAAAAAAAAATAAATTTAAAAATGTCATCCCTTCCATGAAGTTGTTTCTAAATATTCAGAAAAATTAATTAGTTTTGCATTCATGCTTTCATAGCACTTTGAACATACTTTAAAACATTTATCTCACGATGTTATAATGCATTGTGTCCATGATTATCTACAACAATTTCGGCATGAGCTCTTAAGGTAAGAGACTTTATTCTTACTTTTTCAAAATGTGGTACATATTTGTGATTTGATGAATGACTTCGGATGCTACCACAAAAGAATTAGATTTGAATGTCCACATCTGCTATAGCTCACACAAACCTTGTTTTATAATGAACAGAAAGATACATCGTGCATTTTGGAAGGAAAGGAGTATAGGGGTTTGTCATTTTGCAAAACAAAGACTCACTTGGCGAATTAAAAATCACTCTAAAATTTGTTTTGAATTTTTTTCCTAGTGGGTTTGAATTTTTAGGGCTATACTTTCAGTTGCTAAAGCGATCAAGGTTTTAAAGAAATAATGGGCTCTTTGTGCCGATAGGTTCTACTACCACTTATAGGGAGGCCCGGTGAGATCAAAATTCTAAATCTGAGGTTTGGGAGTTTTGTTTTTTTTTTTCCCAGTAATAAGTACTTGGGCACAGAAATATTCTCGGAGCTCATCCCAAATGTCCTAGGGCTGCTAATGATGAAAAAGCTTCAGGCGGCTATTGATCCAAACTCCGAGCCTCCCTTCTACTCTCTTCAGCTCCCAATTCATACGTTCCCTCTTCTTCTTCACACAGAAGCTGGATAAATTTATTTATAGATATAAGCATCATTCCAGGGAAGAAAGCCACAACACACGCATTGGATAAAAAGCTTCCTGGAGATTCTACAGGCTCGAACACTTTGTGATTATTCGCCTCGAATGGCAACTCAGGCCCCTCAAAGACCAGAGGCAGCACATGAATCCCTCCGTATCCCTTTGCCCTCCTTCATGCACACAACAGTCATGGAATCATTATTCTTATCAAGATGTAAGAAAAAATTACTATAGGGTGCTGAAGTTTTCAGTCCACTAAGGATTTTAAAAATTAATATTTGTATCATTAATAACCACTCCTCAGAATCATTTTTTTTAAAGATTTTATTTATTTATTTGACAGACAGAGATCACAAGTAGGCAGAGAGGCAGGCAGAGAGAGAGGGAGAAGGAAGCAGGCTCCCCGCTGAGCAGAGAACCCGATGCTGGGCTCAATCCCAGGACCGTGGGATCATGATCTTAGCCAAAGGCAGAGCTTTAACCCACTGAGCCACCCAGGCGTCCCGTGTTCTTTTCTTAATAATGTCACAGTGATCTATCATGTGAACAGATTTTTTTTTTTTTCATATTGTCTCTCCTACCTGAATCCCAGGCTCTGTTGCTATTTCCACTTCTCTGTAGTGGTGAGGACTGAATGAAGGAAAAGAGCAAAAAAAGCCTCCGCTGTTTGAATTTCTGAGTAGATTTCTGACATAGATTAACTAGAACCAGCACTGCCACCTGAACTCAGTAAATCAGTTTTTAAAAATGGTGTCTTTGTAGATCTTTAAATGAAATACAATAATTTCTAAAGGCAATTATAGGGTTCGAAAATACTAAGTTCATATATGCCAACAAATTAATCAAATAATTGCTTTATCCTATTATGTGACTTTCTAAATTTATAACATTTGTGCTCTCCCTGTAATTTTAAAAAGTATCTCAATGAAACGTCTGCAGAACTCAGTAACACAAATAAGGACATTTAAAAAAATAGCCAGTACATTTGCAGTTGAGACTTCTCTTCAATGGGGACTAATTTTTTTTTTTCTATGTCATAGTGTACAATGACTTATTCATTGGATTTTTATTGTTGTTTAAATTTAAAAGCCTCTTAAGGATACTCAAGCTTGTCATGGATTCTTAATTTTTTTCTCTTTAGGCTCATAATAGGCATTTGTTCCTTTTGGCTGCCTGCATCCACTTCCTCTTCCTTTGATAGCAACATTCTCGATTCCTTTGCAGGACTTAATCACTTTGCCAGTTGCTGTAGTTCGGCAGCACTATGTGCAAATCAACATGTGCTGTCTTACCTTAGGGATGCTACTCTTTTCCTATCTCTCTGGCCTTTGACAGATGGGAAAATGAAACTCATTTGAGTGATATTAACCCTGATAAAATTATGTGATTTTTATTGTCTTGATTCTGCATTACCACGATTCCATTCTAGTCACACCTGCTCTCCTGAGTTCATCTCTATTCTATGAGGCATTAAGTACTCTGCCAATAAATTCTTTGTTTCTTAAGGTAATCTGTTACTTATAATCTAAGAACTCTTTCTTAGATATGAATGTAGCCAAGGAAAATATTTACTGAGTCAATACTTTTCAGTGGTTCACATCCTGGCTAACAATGAGCAAAAAGGCGGGGTGCCTGGGTGGTTCAGTGGGTTAAGGCCTCTGCCTTCGGCTCGGGTCGTGATCCCAGGGTTCTGGGATCGAACCCCGCATCGGTCTCTCTGTTTAGTGGGAAGCCTTCTTCCTCCTCTCTTTCTCTCTCTGCCTGCCTCTCTGCCTACTTGTGATCTCTGTCTATCAAGTAAATAAAATCTTAAAAAAAAAAATTGCAAGGAGCAGCCCACAATTGAATGTATCTTAATTGCTGTCACATATGCCTGTTTTGGAGAAACAGACTCTCTTTCCTTTCTGTCAGTTGTTTTATTCCAGGTTGCTCAGCTATAGTCACAAGAGAACTTCAAACTCTAGACTAAGCCTTACAGAGCTGCTGATATTTTTGTCAAAGTAGTAGACACTGGGAACTGGAATTAGTCTGGTTGCCTTTAAAATATTCTCTCACATGATTACAAAGCTTGTTCTTTCAGTTTAATTCCTATTATACTTTTTCAGCACATTTGAATTTCTGCCTGAGCTTGCTGATTTGTTTTTTTCCCATTCTGGGTGTGAGACCCTGTTTGGAATACAACGCACGAGCCTGGAGTCCTGAGTACCCTAAGTAGATTATGTCAGTGTTCTCTCCGCTGTGATCGAGCCCAAGACCTTAGAGCATGACCACTGGCTGAACTTCTGTTCGAAACAGACCAACTTGAAACCTCCTCTCTGGGTATGATTCTTTATCTAGTGCTGCTGCTGTACCATGCAATCTACACACCAGCTCGTGGAAACATATGCTTTGCTATGCATTTATTTGCATCCTATCCATTCCCTATAGATGTGCATGTGTGTATGCTTTCTGTAGCAAAATCTATTTTTATATATGACAGTAAATTCTGTATTTTTGTATTCTTTCAATTTTTCACTTTGCCTAGAACTGAGATAAAAAGGAATTCCTACTTCTTTGGCTTTACTGTCTTCATTAAATATCCCTGTTTGCAAGGCCAGAAGGCCTCCTTCTCCTGAGCTCTTACGTTCTACCAATAACTAAGTCCTGCCAGGGCTTCTTGAATTGTGAGGGCGTCCAGTTTAGACCCTTGTATCTCAGCCAAGAAAAATGTGCTGACCTCATACTTTGACTCTCTGCCTTCAATTGTTCCCCTTCAAAGCCGTCCTTCTCTAATTTTTTTTTTTTAAGATTTTATTTATTTATTTGACAGACAGAGATCACAAGTAGGCAGAGAGGCAGGCAGAGAGAGAGAGAGAGAAAGAGGGAAGCAGGCTTCCTGCGGAGCAGAGAGCCCGATGCGGGGCTCGATCCCAGGACCCTAAGATCATGACCTGAGCCGAAGGCAGCGGCTTAACCCACTGAGCCACCCAGGCGCCCCCGTCCTTCTCTAATTTATATACTCTATTACTCCCGACTTAAAAAAAAACTCTTAGATTTTGGGAGTCACTGACGTAGATTAGTTGTACCAGAATCACCTAGGAAGTATTTAAAATGCGAATTCCTGGTCCTACCCCAGAGAACCTAATACTGGGTAGACAGTTGGAGACAGATGCTCTGAGGGATGGTGTCCAGCCTGCTTACCTTCGCTTTTTAAGACTTGACTACAGTATTTCTAGCTCAGCTTCATTCCCTCTCATTCTCCCACATTCATTCTACACTCAAGTGAAGTGTACATCTCCACACTCATTATAATGTTTCATAAGTCAATGTCTTACATTCTATCTTCTTGGTCTAGGACACCCCCTCCCCTTCCACTTCCTTATTCAGATCATTCATTCAGATTCATAATTTAAGATTATCTTAGAGGCCACTTTCTTTCCTAAGGAAACTTAGGAGCATTTTCTCTACACCTACTGCTTTCTTGCATAATTCTTTTATTTGGTATGTAACACATTATCCTTGAGGCAGATTTACAATGGCTTAAAGGACCTCCGAAGAACCAGTCCCTTCTTGCCTTTCGGACAACTTCAACCAGTCTTCTCCTTACTCTACACTCCAGGGTCTGCTAAAATGGTTCAAATTAAACCTGCTTACGGTCTCACCTGCTCCTTCTTGCAGAAATCACAATCAAACCTTTGCCCACATTTTTCTCCCAATCCTTCTGTCTCTTGACTGACCGTGGTGCTTCCTTGTCTGTCCCTGCATAGCCTGCCATTTCCTCTGGTCTTGGACATGGTGAATAACAAACTACCTTTTCAGTGGCAATCATGTACTGATCCACTGGCCTTACTCTACGCGAATAACAATAAAGATTACATTTCAAATGAGTGTGTTTTTAACATGCTACATGTTTATGTGTCTTTGTTTGGATTTCCTACAGTGATGCAAGGCTTATGTGCTAATGTTTTATTTTAGGTTTAATCCTAGAGCAGAAGGAGTGAGGAAAGAGGTAAATGAGAAAGAGAAAAGGATGGGAGGAAATATAAAATGGTCCTTTCCTTAATTGTCCCTTGCTTCATCAGTCACACACAAAAAAGCATTATTTTATTCTGTCTCTACTTGGTTCAAACTTGGTAATTAGTATTTTTCTACAAAATTATGCACTGAATCTAGATTTCCATATTTATTTACATAGAATTACAAAAAGCAATCTCTTAAAATTTAACAACATTCCTCTTTAATCATTATATCTCTCTGATCATTTATTATGATATTTTTTATTTGTGCTTTTTGATATTCTCCTTGATTTTTATATATATGTATATTTCATATTTGCAGGACATTAGGCTCTATAAAATCAGAGACTCAGGATCCACCCTCATGATTATTAGATGAAAGCCAACTGATCTGGAGGCACAGAGAGTGGGTAATACAGCTTGACTCTGTAGAAGTCAGTGACAGGAGACATAAGAGTAAGTTGTGCCTGGTTGAGGGTGGGAGAGGTGGGGGTAGATTAGTAATAGGCGAGTCAGCTTCGGAAGACTATGGTTAATCACCAAGGAGACATGAACATTGAACCAAAGCCTGAAATTATTCTTCTCCATTCTTGTGAGCATATGTGATTGTTTATGTGAAGGAAGTGGCCAGTAGTTCTCCTGGTTATTGTAGTAGACCTTTCTCTGACAACTTCCTATGGGCCTGTCCCATGTATCTGTAACTCCTTGTTGTTAAAAGACCAGGTTCCTTAGAAGGTTTCCCCCAAATAGAGGGCAGAACCCTTGACTCCCTGTGGGGCTATGATACTGTAAAAGAGAAAGCCCTAGCACTGGTACTAGGTATTCTCAGTGCATCTTTAATAGAATGTCTTGTTTCCCTCTATATAGTTTCTCTTATACTTGTAAGTATACATACCTATTCCTACAGACTATAGATAACGTTCATATCAAATTATGCTAATTGTATTTAGCTGAAGATGAAATTGAACCAGCAATTAAAATCCATTTATGAAACCTAGCTTTCTCTTCTGTTTTTATAGTTTACAATATTTCCAACTCTAAACGAAGCTCAAAAACAAATGAAAAACTCTTTAAGTCAACAGCACAGGAAAATGACATTATAAACATCGTTAATATATAATCAAAACAATAAGATGAATGGAAAAGAATTAAAGTTAAAAGACTTCTCTGGATTAAAAAGTAGTTCTTCCACTTTGAATACACAGATTTTTAAACTCAATATGAAATTTATTTTTGGATAGTGTCTACAAATAACCTTTATTGAGAAAAATAATTGACATCTGGGAAGAAGATTATGGAGATCTTCAACAACCTAATTATAACAGAAATCAGTTGCATAAACAAGAATGGATAAAGGAAATGTTAGACTGTGGGAACCCAAAATAGAATCATAACCACACAGTTAAAATGAAGTGCATACAAAAAAAATCTCTTGTAGGTATTTTATCAAACCTCAACTTAAAGATTATCATTAAGCACTATTTATCCTTTTACAATTTATGACATTAAAATTATTCAGAGAATTAGACATTACACCTAAAACTGTCCTAGGCAATTTGGTGTATTCAACCATCTGGAAGAAATATTGACCATTTAAATTTATGTTAGTTGAAATAACATTCAACCTTATTTTGAAATGACAAGATCTTACCAGATCCAGGAAAAGGGAGTTCATATGAAGCAGAAACATATGTGCCAGGAACTATCTACTAATCCCAAAATTTAAGAATTGTTATATTTTGTTAAGGATTTAAAAATAAAATCTAGATGCGAAAGGGCTCCAGTAGTATAAAGCTACCTAAAAAGAGATTCTATGTCTTTTGAGGAAATTTGTAATATATAATTTTTTACATTCTCTAAGCAAGAGAAAACTACTTTTCTCAACTTTCCCTATTCTTCTACTTCCTAGGGCACAGAATACAGCATTAAAAAGATCTGGGAGGCACATTAGAAGTATTTGAGGAGAAAGCTCTACTTAGTGCCCCCCTCAACGGTCATTAAGCTTCTTAAATACTTTCATGTCAAGGTAAACTTTATTAACCCACAGCTTCCATAGGCTAACCCCAAATCTACTTTCTTGTAATTTCCACCAGTTGTTTCTAAGATAACCTAGATCAAGTCTGATCAGCAATCTCTTCTGTATTTACACACTTCAATATCTCACTGCCTGAATTCAATCAACCTCAGTCCCATATCATCAGTTCCTCTATCAGATTAAGACCATCTATCCAATAGGACCTTATTCCTTTTCTGTCTGTTAATCACTTTCTTCATTACACAGCTCAGTACCCAGTGTCTCACGCAACCACTTATGAGTCCCTCCATCACTCACTTACCCCCATTCTGAAAACTCCTAACTCTGGAGGAATCCCCTGGTTTCCCAGCCATGCTTCCACACCAAACTGCTTCTGCTGTTGCAAGATCATGCCAGTGTGTTTCTTAGCAGGATTACGAAAGAATGAGACTGCAATTCAGTGGGACCCTTCCCTTCCTGCTGTTACTATACCTGGTAGGTGACATGTTCTGTGATTCTTCAATTCTTACTACTGAAGTACTTAATATTTTCTTCTGTTTGAGGCTTACTCTCACTGGAATCTCATTTTCCCCACCTCCTCAGGAACCTTGCTCTCATAAGTGTCCCTTATCTTCTCCACATCTTTGGCTTTATGGTTCCTTCTCTATTTCTCACGTATTTCAGTGTTAAAAAGAAAAACTTCTGCCATACATCTCTTGTTAACATTGCTAGAAATATTGCTGAGTGAGAAATGCAAGCTACGTGATAACACACATAGTATGATATCATTATTTTAAAAACATAAGAAAAGTGATTTTTATCTCTATTAACTATCATCTGGATATCTATCAAACTATATTCTAAAATGGTATAAAGCAAACTTCACAAACAATAAGGATGGTAGAAAACTATAAGAAAAGACCCAAGAGGGGGATGAATCCAGTCCAGCCTGAAAAAAATCTGCACCAGGTTTGAAAAATCACCCCACCCTCCCATGTAAGATGCTTGGAAGCACAACAGCTTTTTGAGTCTAAGTCCCTGTGTTTTCCAGTGAAGTAGATGTAAGAGGGGTAGAGGCAGGGATGGCATCTGGACACTCTGGGGCACCCGCTCCTTTCTGAGTCAGGCAGGGGTCACGAGCAGACTTGGACCAGAACCACCAGCAACACATCAGAGCATGTCTTCTGAGTAAGACCATGGCGCTTATGAAAATTAACTACTTTCTCATCTTCTACCTCAGTTTCTCCCTGGTCATCTACATAAAAAGTAAGCTTTTTCCATTTATTGAACTTGGGCACCTTTCCTGACTTAAATATTTCTAGCAAATAGTTGATAATGTTGCATGTTCTACAGAATACAACACTTAAAAAAGAAGTACAAAGAATTTGATATAAGCAAGTGTCTTGTGTTAAATAAATCAGTAGTACCAGTCAGTGTGAATAATATTCTGATTTTATGATTTCCAGTAACTAGACACAGAAAATGTTCTTTTTTAACCCTTACAGTTGTGGTGAGCAGGGGCTTGAAATGGCCACAGAGAAAAGAAGGTATTTTATTGTGTTTACATTTTTACAAAATAGATTTGGCACTTGATAATTGATATCCTTTGAAAGGAAGTTCATCATAAGCTGTATTGCATTTTATCCCCAATACTATGTATTTATCTTCACTTTCAAAGAACTTCATTTTGCCACCTTTGCTCTCATAATCAAGGGGATAGTCTCAATTTTTCCCCAAAGGATAATGGTTCAAAACACCAGAGAGAAATGGGCTTCTTTTCTTTTGTGTTTGCTTCTGTTTTATAAATGAAGATACTGGATTCCATGAACTTCTCCAAACAAAAACAGAAGTAATGTTTCAAGGGTATCTTGTCAGATGTATCACAGTGTGGAAAATCAAAGGAGACTGAATGGCCTCAGCTGTGTGTTTATGAAGGACAGTAGCTACTGAATACATTAAAAATGAAGACAGAGTGTGTGCTTGTCAAAGGGACTGTGTGATTTGTGTCTGTTGAATCTGAGTATCAATAAGGCAAAGCATAGGGCAGCTGCCACTGAACAAGAGGACTTGGCATTAATGCACAGTGTTGTATAATCTGGGTCACCTTCTGTAGCCTGTGATTGTTACTTGTCCAGTTTACATCTGACAATGTACCAGAGGCTGGGCAGAGATAGGAGTAGACTCTATGGGTAGGTAGTTCAAGGCAATTACAGAAAATCCAGGTCAAACTTTAAATAAATGAACAGTAAAATCTACCTGATTGCAATGAACACACATGGGATTTGGGGGGTTGGTGCTATATTTGTTAAAAAGAATTGTTATTCAGTCATTCATCCTCCTTGAAACTTAAAGTGGGCCCCCTGCAATAGAATGTGAGGAAGCCAAGTGTCAGTGTTGAGATGTACAGGTGGGAGAAGAAAGGGAACAAAAGAAGTAAGACACATAAAAGGAAAGGTGAACGGAGTTTACAATACATTTCATAGCAAAGAGCTTTGTAATGTCAATGCAGTATGTATTAAAATTCCTAGCACTTGCTGCAGTTAGCTTTTTTTTTTTTTAAGATTTTATTTACTTATGAGAGAGAGAGAGATCGAGAGAGCGCACCATCAGGGGAGTGGCAAGCAGAGGAAGAGGGAGAAAAAGGCTCCCCTCTGAGCAAGGGGTCTGATGCTGAATTTGATTCCAGGACCTTAGGATCATGACCTAAGTTGAAAGTAGACACTTAACAGACTGAGCCACCCAGGCATCCCAGCTGCAGTTAACTTTCAAGGAGATAATATGTAACCTCTGAAGTATGCATCTCTTTTTTTTAAGGGCCTTATAATTATGAACATATAATTACATACAAATGAATTCTGAGTGGGTGATTTTACTGCTGTCTCTAAGTACTTTGTAATTATTTGATTTATTCTCTAGCACACTATTTCTACAGTTTAAAAAACAAATCTGAAGCTGCAATTTGTTTAATTTTTAAGCAGGCCAACTTTTTTGTGTTAATATATTTGCTGGCAGGATATGATGATATTGCCTTCCATGTTAAAATACTTACTTTAGCTTTTTTTTTTTTTTTTGGAACTTGGCTTTAAAACTTTTACAACCTGGAATTAGCCTTCTTTCCTACCTTATCTCTTAGTACTCTTGCAAATGTTTTAGTCAAACAAAATAATAGCTAACTGTGTGTGTAAGTGCTGAATGTGTTAACATTTTACATATGCTATATTCCATTTAATTCTTAAAACAAGTCTATGAATAGATAATGTTATAATCATAGGCATTTTATAGAATGAGACCAAGACTCAGATCACTGTATCAGTGTTATCTCAGCCTTTGGTGCACATCAGAGAGAGGGAATGGTAATTGGAGATGCGGTTTCTCGAGTACAGTTGCAGATACTTAGTATATCTCGTAGGTCCTAGGAGCCTACCATTGATCCAGCTCTTGATTTCAAAAGCAGGTGATCACAAGTTCTGCAATACCCAATAAATCTTCCTTGAGACCTTTACTGAGAACATGATGATGCTAGGAATCATTAAAATAGTAAAATATAAACATATCTCTCTCTTCAAAGTGATGATTTAGGAGAGAAGCTAGGCAATGTAAGTCTTGCAAGCCTTATTCCCATTTAATATACTTAACCTACTTATCAAGTAGAATTTGTTATTAATTCCATTTTGCAGCTGAAGAACTAGTGTCTCGTACAAGTTTATTTACTTGGCCAAGGCCATACTGCTAGTGAATGGCGGAACTGGGACTAGAATCCAGTGGTCACCTCGGCATTCTGAGCTCTTAGCTTCCCTGTAGTGATTCCCTGGAAATGAAACAGTGGAAGACCCTCAACACGCGGCTCACAGTAAAATAAACATATGAGTTGAATGAATCAGTAATTCTTCCTCTTGAAATATATACCCTTAAATTTGTGAGAAAATAATCACTTTGACTACTATATATATATATATATATACACATATATGTATGTATATATATATATACATACATATATGCAGTATGTATTAAAATTCCTAGCACTTGCTGCAGTTAGCTTTTTTTTAAGATTTTATATATATACACATATATATACACATATATATGTGTATATATATGTATATAAAAATGTATATATATATATATATATAAAAAATGAAAGTGGTGCCTTGCTCTCCTATCAGGGCTGTGACATTTATACCATTTGTCCAATGTCCTACACTCTTTATTTCCTTCTGGATGAACACATGGGACAGGATGAATATGAGAGCAGGGTTCATGAAGTGACATTTACTTCAGCTTCCTGAGCTTGTAGATATTCCCTTTCCATGAAGTTGCAATGAATTTGCTATTAATCTCCCCGTTGTTTTCTTCTACATTCCACAATTTGAAAATTGGTTCTCATGTACTTTAATAATTCAGGAATTATTTTAATTTGAATTATTTTAATTTTAATAATTTTAATAATTCAGGAAGGTCAATAATTTTTTGCTTTTGATGTATTAAGAAATAATTTTATTGGAGAAAGAGTTTCCTATAGCCCATTACTGGGGGCTGCTTAAATAATGAGAACACCCTGTAATAACTCTCTATGCAACCTTGACATATGAATCTGTTGTGAAGGGGTTTAAAAAAACTATCACAATAAAGCAACCATGAATCAGAAAAGTCATTTATGGCTTATTTCACTAGTCTTTCATACATTTTGAGGTAAATTGAATATTTTTCTATGTAAATGCCCTATTTAGACTAATTTAAAAGTAATTATTTTAATCCATCTTCAAAGCACATAGTATGTAAATAATACATGGTTTGATGGAACTGTTATTAAAATTATATAAATAACTTCAGTGACTTTGGGGTACTATCCAGTCTTCTAGAACTTTCAGCAATTATTAAGTGACTGAATCTGAATAGAGTTATTTTAAAAAATACTTTCTTTTTAATCTTTCTCAAGTACAAAGAACAAATAGAATCTATGAAGATACACGGTCTGATTTTTCCAGTCTTAATGCCATTATCAAGAAAGACTTGAATTTGCTCAAGGAGTCACAGAAGGTTATGCTACATGTGTGGAGACATTTAAAAGTTTGGTGTTCACTGTGCTAGTTAATATCATTGCAACAAACAGCATGTTGTAAATTGCCTACATAATTATTAGAGAAAAAGATATATTTGCTTCTTCATAATTATCTCATTGGCTTATAATAAAATAGCTTCTACTTCATGAAGGTCACTCACTATTCCCTAAATACTGTAACAGAATTAATTTTAGCTTCTACTTTTTGATACTTATCTAAAGTAAATCAGATTTTTCTGAAGAATTGCATTTTTTTCTTTTTTCTTTTTCTTTCCTTTTTTTTTTTTTTTTTTTTTAAGAAAGGAGGGGAGAGGCTGAAGGAGAGGGAGACTCTTAAGCAGGCTCCATGCCCAGGGTGCAGCCCCACGCACAGCTCCATCTCACGACCCTGAGATCATGGTGGCTGAGCCGAAATCAAGAGTCAGATGCTTAACTGACTGAGCTACCCAGGTACTCTGTTCTTTTTTCATTTTTTGGTGATTTTCAAAAATTACCATTAATGGTATTAAAATACCATATTTTGAAATTCAAGTGGACAAGAAAAATCAGTCTTTAGTTATCTTTTAAATGTTACAGCTAATTTCAAATAAATAAATAAAATCTTTTAAAAAAAGAAAAAAAAGGCGGTGCCTGGGTGGCTCAGTCATTAAAGTGGCTGCCTTTCCCTCAGGTCATGATCCTAGTGTGCTGGGATGGAGCCCCCCAATATGCTCCCTGCTTCGTGGGAAGACTGCTTCTCCGTCTGCCATTCCCCCTGCTTGTGCTCTCTGCTTTCTCATTCTGTCAAATAAATAAATAAAATCTTTAAAAAAATGTTACTGCCTGTTTATTGGGAAATCTGAGATGTCCAATTTTTTTCATTGAGAAAATGAAAATAAACGTGTAACTCTTTCCCATTCACACCATCTCTGTTCATTCCAGGTTCAGCTTTGTGATCTATACTTACATTGAACTTTGTATTTGTCTTCTATGGCATCAAAATTTGGAATTATTACTTTTATGTTGATTCATTTTTTTTTATTAACTTATAATGTATTATTTGTTTCAGGGGTACAGGTTTGTAAATCACCAGGCTTACACATTTCACAGCACTCACCATAGCACATACCCTCCCCAATGTCCATAACCCAACCACCCTATCCCTATTCCCCCATCCCCAGGCACACTTTTTCTTCCCCTACTCCCCACAACCCCCTGCCCTGCCTCTCAAATTGATTCATTTCTTTTTTTTACCTATTACACTATAATCATGTAGATTATACTACATGACTCTATGAACCATGGGTGTTTTGCTAACTTATGTATCCTGAACCAGTGGGAGGGAACCATGTAACAGGGTAGTCATTCATGAAACAGTTACTAAATAGATACATTAATGAAGGAATTTTTGTAACATAAAGAATTGAATGTAAGAATTGAACAGCTTCCCTTTTCATGACATTTCTGCATGATTTTTAAAATTCTTACATTGTTTAACTTTTTTTTATAATAGACTTTATTATTTTAGAATAATTTTAAGTTCACAGAAATATTGAGAGGATGGTACAGAGCAGTCCCTATATCCCACACCCAATATCCCTTATTCTTAAGGTTTTACATCTGTGTCATTGATTTGTAGCAATTAATGAACCAATACTGATACATCATTAACTAAAGTCCATGGCTTATTCAGATTTCCCCAGATTTTATAGAATATCTTTTTTCTATCCAGTATCCCATTCAGGATACCACATTGCATTTAGTTGTCCTGTATCCTTAGGACAGGACAACTAAATGTTGGCAGTGGCAGTTCCTTAGGCCTTTGTTTTTGATGACCTTGACAATTTTAGGGAGTACTGATTAGGTATTTTACAGGATCTTCCAGTATTCGAATTTATTTGATGTTCTTCTCATGGTAAGACTAGAGATCACAGTCGTTGAAAGGAAGACCACAGAGGTAAGGTTTCATTCCCATTACATAATATCAAGGATACATATGATCAACATGATTTGACTATTGATGTTGACCTCAGTCACCTGGGAGGTGGTATTGTCTGTACTCCTTTCTTGGAAAGGAAGTCACTATGCTCAGCCTACACCTAATGAGTGGGGGAGTTATGTCTCCACTTTTGGAGGGAGGAATATCTACATAAATTGTTTGGGATTCTTCTGCATGAGAGATTTGTGTCTTCTTGTCCATTTATTAATTTATTCAAGTATTTATTGATATCAACATGGACGCATGGTTATTTATTTTATACTCTGGGCTATAATCTAATATTACTCTATTTTGTTACTCAAATTATTCTAGCTTTGGCCACTCAGAGTTCTTTCAGTTGGCTCCTTGTTCTCTTTTAACTTACCGCCCCCACCCGCCCGTCAATGTGAGGTGCTTTTTTTTTTTTTTTTTTTTTTACTTTGAAAACTACCTTACTTTCTGGGTCTACAAGATGTTCTAGACTTATCTTGTGTATTTCTTGTCCCAGCCCTAGCCTAGGCCCTCATTCCAACAGGCTCTGGTTCCCTTGTACTATGTAAGGGCCTATTTAGCCAGAGAGATTCCATCTGGTTAAACAGTGATTTTGTTGTTTATGCAGTGAAACTTAAAATGACCCTGCCTCCCCCCACCCAAGGGACTTACTTAAAAGCAAGTCTGGGAAACCAGTCCCAGGTAACAAAGCCCAAATACAGGGGTGGTTCAGGACAGGAGAGACATCTAATCAGTGGGGCGTGCTTCCTGTCTCCCTAGCTACCTAGGAGTGTGGGCCCCGCCTTTTGGGTGCCAATTCTGACCAAGATGATAGGCTAGTTCAAATACCTACTATGGGGTGAATTGTAATTCAATTGGCCACCCGTGTGTGACCTAGCATGACTATGCAGCTTTCTCTGTGTGTTACAATCTCATTGGCCACCTATGTGTGGCCAGGCTCAACCACATGGCCTTTGCTCTATAAAAGTCTGTAAGGCGGGGAGGGGTCACCCTGTCTGTAAGAGGCAGCCCTGACCGGTTGGTTTGATTCTGCATGCTTGGTGCGGAAATAAAGCTTGACTTGACCTTTGCTTTGTATCAGTCTTGCTCCTTTGATTACAGACCCAACATACTAGAAAACAGCAAACCAAACCAAGATCTAAATGTAAGGTATGCTTGTTGCCACTGGGGTGTCATTTGTTTTAGGCCACCTCAGTTGACAGAGCATAGAAATAAATGTGTGTATGTTAATGTGTGTGTGTGTGTGTGTGTGTGTGTGTGTGTGTGTGTGTACAATATGTTCATTGGCACATATTGAGCTAGATATGCATTAATACGAATACCTCTAACTTTATTATCACATGGATTAGATAGTTCTAGCTTCCTCCCAGTGCTTCTCTGTAAATTCCCACTCCAATAGTGAGAAACTTGGTTCCTACCATCTGTCATCCATTTACTTATTGAAATTCAGTAAATATAGTTTAAGAAGTATATAAAATACACAGCAGCATCAAATTATTTATCCATAATCCTGTAGAAATAACTTTATGTGTTTGAGTAGAGCACTTATGTGTGTTTCCTTTCATCTTTAATCTAAACACTCTGCCTGTTTCTAATGCTACTTAAGCCAGTGCTTTTTTCCTCATTCCCTTCTGTGTGATTGTTACATACATTTATAATACAGTTAGATTGTTGTGTCACAGTCAACATCCCTTCCTGGAATACTCTGACTTTCAAAATGATTTTTGAAATTTGCATACAGTAAGGTTCTCCCATTGTGCCCTAAAGTTCTGTAGGTTTTGACAACATGATACATTACAATATTATACAGAATTTACTACATTAAAAGTTCCCTGTGCTTTACTTTTTTTGACCCTCCTTTCCTGCCTCAACCCCCAGGGAACCACTGCTCATTTTATGGCCTGTAGAGTTTTGTCTTTCACAGGATGCCATATAATTGGAATTGTAAAATAAGGCTAGCTTCTTTCAAGTTGCAGTACTTTAAGGTCCTTCATGTCTTTTGTGACTTGACCCATTCACTGAATAATACTCTACTGTATGTACGAGTTTGTTCATTCCTTTACCTATCAAAAGTTATCTTGGTTTCTTCTGGCTTTTGGCTGTGGTATCAGTTTCCTTAGGCAGCTATGGCAAAGTATCATAAACTGGGTGGCTTAAACAACAGACCTTTATTCCCTTTATTCTCCCATAGTTCTGGAGTCTAGAAGTCTGAAATCAAGGCGTCAGGAGGGCCATCCTCCCTCTAAGACTCTTGTATAAAATACCTGCCTCTCCTTAGTGTCTGGTGGTGGTCTCCAGTCTGTGGCATTCCTTGGTTTTCATCTGCATCACTTCAATCTCTAATCGTTTGGTGTTCTCCCATTGTCTATCTTGTCTTCTTATAAAAACATCAGACATTTAAAAAAAAAAAAAGGGACATCAGTCATTGGGTGAGGACCAATCCTACTAACCTCGCCTTAACTTGATGCCATCTACAAAGACCTTGTTTACAGATCTAGGTACTAGGAGTTAGGATTTCAACTTGTCTTTTTAAAAATTAATTAACTAATTAATTAATTTAACAGACAGAGATCACAAGTAGTTAGAGAGGCAGGCAGAGAGAGAGAGGAGGAAGCAGGCTCCCCACGGAGCAGAGAGCCTGATGTGGGGCTTGATCCCAAGACCCTGGGATCATGACCTGAGCCAAAGGCAGAGGCTTAACCAAATGAGCCACTCAGGCGCCCCTTCAACTTATCTTCTTGTGAGGGGGGTGCCTGGGAGGCTCAGTGGGTTAAGGATCTGCCTTCAGGGCAAGTCATGATCCCAAAGTTCTGGGACTGAGTCCCACAATGGGCTCTCCGCTCAGCAGTCTCTTCTCCCTCCGCCCCTCCCCCCTGCTCACATCACGCACACACATGCTCTCTCTCTCAAATGGGTAAATAAAATCTTTTTTAAAAAAAATATAGCTTCTTGGGGCACCTGAGTGGCTCAGTGTGTGAAAGCCTCTGCCTTCGACTCAGGTCAAGATCCCAGGGTCCTGGGATTGAGTCCCGCATTGGGCTCTCTGCTCAGTGGGGAACCTGCTTCCTCCTCTCTCTCTCCCTGCAGCTCTGCCTACTTGTGATAGCTGTCAAATAAATAAATAAAGATCTTAAAAATATATATATATCTTCTTGGGAGACAATTCAGCCTATAGTATCTACTCCGAATAAAACTCTGATATATGATGAAACTGCTTGATTAATACTGCTTTTGTTAGTAAGTTAACTTCATGTGGAAACTGAATTATAAAAGGATTTTAAAACATGGTAACTGGCCAATACAGTATGCTCTATTTTGCTCCTATTTTTCATCTTTCTATCCCCACCTTTTACACATTCAACCTTCAGAAATTTTCTCCCTCATAGATTTGCCCTATGATTGTCTGATTAATATTGAGAGTTGGCACTAGAACTGGCTATAAATGTGTTTCCATATTTACTTGGGACAAATAGCTTAGCTCTTTACTTAAATAAATGTTCATTACTTGAAGCTGCCTTCAGAAACTGTATTTGTTACTTGGGGCACCAAACGATTACTAGGTCTTTCATTATCAATTAAAACACTGATTATAAATTACTGTGGTGCATTATTTGTTATATTTATTAATATGCCGTTATCTGTTCTCCTCTTACGTTTTTGCCATACAAGTGAAATTAGAGAAGGAAAGTAACTCGGTCATCTAGCACTATTTCCTGTTTGTTGATATTGTTAATACTTTTTAATCAATCTTCTAGAGTTTCTTTTCACAATTTAATAAAAAGCAGTGATTTTTTCCAAAGTTTTACAGCAGTATGTTATGTAGGTTGTCCTATATTCCCTAGCTTTTCCTTTGTAGAGAACAAAGATCTATTAAATGTAAAATTCAAGCCAATAATAACAGTAAGGGACACAGAATAAGAGAAAACATTGTGGTAGGAATGGGTAGGAATATTTAGAGCTGAATGGTTTCAGTTTCTT
Source organism: Mustela erminea (assembly GCF_009829155.1). Classification (NCBI taxonomy): domain Eukaryota; kingdom Metazoa; phylum Chordata; class Mammalia; order Carnivora; family Mustelidae; genus Mustela; species Mustela erminea. The sequence goes on from NC_045630.1 coordinate 38,456,372, forward strand.
GGTTCTAGAGGAAAATCAAGGTAAGATTAGTTGTCCCTAGCCTCGAGGGACAACTAAAAATGCTAAATAAATAAATGCTAAAAGTTTTCTAGTCAATCACTTCATTTATTCCAAGATTTCTACTCTGTCCTTATGGCTGATACTGTTCTAGGCTTTGAGGACACAGCAGTCAACAAAGAGACCATAATCCTTGCTATTGTTAAGTTTATATTTTAATGGGGTGAGAAAAAGAAAAACCAAGTAAATAAGCACAATATGTAATTGTGAGGGGGCAACAGTGCTTTGGAGAAAGGCAAAAGATGAGAGAAAGAGAGCAGATGAGATATGAGGGTATCTGGGTGAATAGTACTTTGGCAAAGAAAATAGCAAGTATAAATGTCCTGAGGCAGGCATGTGCCTATAGTGTTTGAGCTATTGCAAGGTGTTCAACGTAGCTGGAGTAAATTAAACAAAATAGAGCGAAGTAGTAGGAGAGGTATCAGTTACATGTGTCTATTCTTACAGTGATCTTACATAGTAGCTATTATGAAGCCGATTAAGACACCTAAGGCCAAGACAGTTCACGTAAAATATTTACTACACAGTTACGAGGTGATAAAATTAACATTTAAACTCAGGTCTGTCAGGTTCTAAGCCTCAGACTAGCTCATAAAAACCAAAAGGTAAACATTCAGGAATTTTGCATGTCTGTTATTAAACCACTCTAGTTTGCAATGGTAGAAGTAACTACATCACAGAAATTTTGGCAAACACAACAAATCAGGAGGTTTTTAAAAAATTACTATTCCTAGGGGCGCCTGGGTGGCTCAGTGGGTTAAAGCCTCTGCCTTTGGCTCAGGTCATGATCTCGGGGTCCTGGGATCGAGCCCCGCATCAGGCTCTCTGCTCAGCCAGGGAGCCTGCTTCCTCCTCTCTCTCTGCCTGCCTCTCTGCCTACTTGTGATCTTTGTCTGTCAAATAAATAAAAATAAAATCTTAAAAAAAATTACTATTCCTAGATAATTATCTATTTCACCTTTAAAACTTTTCCAAATTAAAATGTTTACAGTTTCAACTGCTATCGTCCTCTTGTGACTAATTTCCAGAGAGACAGGAATTGCTCATCTGTAACCCAGATTACTCTCACTGTAATCTTTTTGGTTCTTTACCTCATTGTCCTGATAAATCCTAATGAATAGTTCTTTTCTCTAAATTCAAAATTCTTTGACCCTTTAAAATAAGCCTGCTTTAGGCAAATTAGTGAGAGCAGGCGGCTAACGAGGTTGCGTTTACGGTTCAATCTCAGGACAGTTCAGTCTGCTTCACGCAGAGACCAAGTCTGTTCAACAAGCAATGGTCTGTCCAGTCAGTGTCAGATTTGTAGCTTTGAGCACAAGGAAAGAGAATGAAAACTCTTAGAAAATGGAGTATCATTACTGGAAAAATCAACTGCAAGTTAGCAGCAATAGGTAGATGAATTATTGTGATTTCTTACCTTTCTATAATTTTAGCTATTTTTCCTTTGAAATGTAGATAAAGAGCAATTATTTATATTTTTAAATATGTAGAGCTGGGACATTCAGATTCAGGTCCTAGTCCATCATTAGTTAGTTACCTGTCCATAAATGCATCACTTCAGCTCACAGGTCTCTAATTTTCCTCATTAGTCAGATGAGGGTGTATCCATTACCAAGTTTCCTTTGAGATCTACATTTCATGACTCCTTGATTATTTTAAATAATTGAGTCACAGAGTTTCATAAGTAAAGGGTATTTCTAGTAATCTCACCCTGGATGAACTACCTTTCACTAGGGTATGTTGCAGCAACAAACAAACTCAACATTTGAATGGTTTAAAACAAAGGTCTATATTGTGTTTCCACAGTACACTTTGACTGCAACTCTACTTCATGTGTCTTTTTCATTTGGGGACCTAAGTGGAAGGCATGGTCCCTTTCCAGAAAATGGTATTTTTTATGGCAGAAGGAAAAAAGCAATGGTAGAGCCATGTAAAGGCTCTTAAATCTTTAGCTCATATATGACTTACATCGCTTTGGCTCACATTTCATTGTCCAAAGCAGGCCAGGTAGCTAAGCCTGATGTCACTGGACAAGGGATATACTGAGGCAGAAAATATTTGAAACAAATAATATAGCTTGCTCCATTTTTTCTGTCGTTTCCAACTTCTAAGAAGATATTTCTAAACAAGTTTTTTTAAGTAACCATGAATATTTAAAATGAACGAATAATAAAGTGAATAATAAAAATTTAAAAGACACTGACAAACATTTCAACAAATATTAAGCAGTTAATATGAATAAGGTATTGACTATAAAAAAAGACCATTATTCTCCAGGCATATCAGTACTTTATATGGAGCAGACAGATAATGGTCACACATTATCTAAGAGAATATCACACTCTGAGATATTGCCAGAGGTCTGTGCACTGATGCAGGCATTCTTTCCAGATGTAGCGATAGAAAATTTAGTCCAAAAAGGTCCAACTCATCTTGTGATATGAAGAAATGTTTTCTGTAAGGAAATATAACCAAACTTGCTTTGAAATCATTGGCCCTAATAAAATTATACTTCAATGTTAATTTCAGATCAAAGTTAGGAAACAGCATATCTAGTTTGTAGGTTATAAATTCTTACTTCTCTTCATCTTCTTTTTTTTTTTTTTTTTTTTTAAATGGGAGAGAGCTTGAGCAGCGGTGGGGAGGGGCCGAGGGAGGGGGAGAAGCAGGTTTCCCCACTGAGCAGGGAGCCCCAGGACACCTGGCTTAATCATGACCTGAGTTGAATTCAGCTCAGTTCTGACACTATTTATCTGGGGTCAGTGCAAATCCCACAGGTTAAGGGCTCTGTCCCACCAGACCAGCCACTCCCACCTTCCCCACTTCCAATTACAAGTCCAGGTTGCCGCTCATGTTTCTGACAGACTAACTGTAAATCAGAGGCTCCCACAACCATTTTCTCAGGCCTGGTAAATTACTAGAGGGGTTTACAGAACTCAGAAAAAGTCAGTTTACTTACCCGATTATGGACGTATTGTAAAAGGATATAGCTCTGGAAGAGTAAGATGGAAGAGATGCATAGGGCAAAGGATGGCAAGTGGAAAAGGGCATAGAGTTTTTGTGCCCTCTCCAGACATCTCCACATGTTCATCAACCCTGAAGCTCTCCAAACTCCCTCAGTTTTTTTTTTAATTATTACATAGTCACGATTGATTAAATCATTGACCACTGGCGATTAACTCAACCTCCAGTTCTTTCCCCCTCCCTAGAGACCAGGTGATGGGGCTGAAACTTCCAACCACCTAATTACAGGGTCGGTTCCCCTGGCAACCAGCCCCCACCCTGTGGCTATCTAGGGGCTTTCCAAAAATCAGCTAATTAACAAATAGTGGCGTGCCTAGAGGGCTCACTATGATTAACAAGACACTCTTTTCACCTTTATCTCTCTGGAACTGTTTCAGGCACTAAGGACAAAAGACTGAATATCATAAAAATGATGCTTCAAAAAAAAAAAAAAATGATGCTTCAATGGCTCTTAGGAAATTACAAGAGTTTTAGGAGCTGTGTGCCAGGAACTAGGGATGAAGAGTTGTATCACAGTTATATCACAACCTCTACCAGAGGTTGGTTAAAAGAAAGAAAGAAAGAAAGAAAGAGAGAGAGAGAGAGAAAAAGAAAAGAAAGAAAGAAAGAGAAAAGCTTTACATTTTAGGTATCAGTGGCTAAAAATTACATCAAACGCACTATTGTAAGAAGCTATTGTTAAGAGATAAATTGAAGCAAATTACACATTTTAAGTTTATTTGAGCAAAAAAAAAAAAAAAAAAATCTCTGAATCAGGCAGTGCCAAATGGGACAGGGTTAGGAGCATTTCCCTGACAAAGAGCTAAGGGAAGGACTGTTAGAGAGAGCTGGAGGAAGCAAAATGAGGAAATTATTTTGCCAATGCTTAAGCTGTTGCTTTTATTTAGGAAAGCCTGGTTGGCTGTTTGTGATTGGTTGTCCTTAGGTTTTGATTTCTTAACCTTGAGGCATTACAGGTATAGGTCTTGGTTTGTTTACAAGACTTGGGAATGCATTAGGGCCATCTCAGTGTAGTGGCCTCCATGTTTAATTAATACTTTCTGGACTAAAAGCCTTAAGTCTCTTCAATCTGCCTCTTATATTATTGACGTATCTCTACATTTTCTCCTAAGCTAATCATGAGATAATTAAAGAACTATTTTCTCTATTTATAAACTTAAGTAATTATAGAAATAAATAGAAATGTTGTTCTCCTAGCTAACCTCATTATATCTAATTTATTTTGCCTCCTGGATTCCTTTATGCAACTCTCTATGGAGAACTGAAAACAGGGTATGCATGTGCATTTAATTTTCTGCTCAGCAGCAGCAGCTAGCTGACTAACTGTTGGAACTGCTTGAGGTTCTGAACTAAGCCCTAGAACTAAGGGAAAATGTACATAAACTTGCTGCTTTGTCTAGACTTGGAAGAGCGAGAAAAGAGGCAGATGTGTCCATGTCAAGGTACTTGCTGGGTCCATGGTCAAAGGAGCAAGACTGATACAAAGCGAAGGTCAAGCAAAGTTTTATTTCCGCACCAAGCATTTGGAATCAAACTGACCATTACAGAGAGGGCGACCCCTCCCAGCCTCACAGACTTTTATAGAGCAAAGGCCATGTGGTTGAACCTGGCCACACACAGGTGGCCAATGAGATTGCAACACACAGAGAAAGCTGCATAGTCATGCTAGGTCACACACGGGTGGCCAATTGAATTACAATTCACCCCATAGTAGCTGTTTGAACTAGCCTATCACCTTGCTCAGAATTGGTGCCCAAACGGTGGGGCCCACACTCCTTGGTAGCTAGGGAGAGAGTATGCATGCCCCACTGATTAGAAGTCTCCACCTGTCCTGACCCGCCCTTGTATTTGGGCTTTGTTACCTGGGACTGGTTTCCCGGACATGCTTTTAAGTAAGTTCCCTGGGGGGGAGGGGAGGGCAGGGTCATTTTAAGTTTTACTGCATAAACAACAAAATAGCTAGATGGAATCGCTCTGGCTAAATAGGCCCTTACAGCGCTCAGTGTCAAAAAAGCAGAAGCAACCCAGTAAGCCCTACCTTTTTATCCTCACATTCCTTGTGTTTGGATCTAAATAAATCTCGAGGATCCTATTTATTTTTAAATTAAGGGAGTCAATGATTCATACTTTCCTGGGATGTCAGATACAACTAAACTTTGTTATCTGTCTTGTCCATGTCAACTACTGAGTAGTTGACATAGTTTATCTTATTTAATACAAAGCTTGTGATAAAGATAATTATTCTCATTTTTCCTAGAAATCTAAGGCTTAGGAGAGGAAAAGTAAAGTCACTCACTAAATAGTTCATTCAAATATCTAAAAAAAATTTTTTGTTTAATGTACCTTTCAATATAACCATATCACACATTAAGAATTTGGAAATATTGATTCCAGAGGTCACGAGACCTCTTAAACATTGTATAATTAAAACTTTTGGTGTCCCAGAATTATATAGCCCTTATATAGATACAGTAAGACAACTCTGCCTCCAAACTTTTGGCTTTATTAAATTAAATTTTTAATAAAATATCTATTTTAAAACAATGTAAATATAACTGGCAATCATAAATCAGAAAACATAATCTAGGGAGGGAGATGCAAGGGGAATAGCATCAATGAAGCCTATAAGTAGGTTCTACTTATGAGTAATGAGCTACTGCTTAAGTCATTAGAAAGAAAGGTATTAAATAAAAATTATTTATCACGTAATCATTAATGTGGAATGTTGGGATCTGGGAGCGAACAATCAAGAAAGAATTCTGAGCCATTTTTAGTGAGAAAAAGGTGCTTTTATTACAGTACAAGGACAGGACCTGTGGACAGAAAGAGCTGCACTGGGAATGTAAGGAAGGGCTGATTATATGCTTTCAAGTTGGGAGGGGGTTGGAGATAGTGTGAGTCTCTAAGGAATTTGGGAGCAAGGTTTCCAGGACCTCAAGGGGCTAGCTTTGATAGGATAAAGTCATTTATACTGTCTAGTAAAACTTTAGTCACGAGACCCTTCAGATGTGTATTGGTGTGTCAAATGCTTGGAGGATGATTTCTGACATGTATCTTGGGGGGCAGAGATAAACAAAGTTTCCAAAAGGATTTTTAGATGTTAAAGTACACTTACAGGATCCTGGAGGTGGGACTCATGTCAAGTTAAGGTTGCCTTTTGCCCTTTGCAAAGTATTAACATTGTAGCAGTTGAGTTCCTGGAGGAAGGTCACTCTCCCTGTCTCAAGTACTTATCAATGGGTTGTAAGTTGTAAGAAAATTTAATTTTTTTCTACATTTCTCTTGCCTTTGTTCTCCACCTCATTCGTCACCAGTGCATATGCTACAAATATAATTCCAAGTGTCGACATACTGTATATCCTCAAAGGGAAAAAATGTGAGAATGATGATGGAATTTCAAAGAATCATGAACTTGGGGAATAAACTGGCTTTAAAAAATTCTAAATATCATACTGACCATGTTTTCTACCAGGCACATTTCTCTAAGGCATTTTAATGTACTCTAATAGGTGATTACTTTTTTACTTTAATATTGGAACTGCTTAGAGTATAGATTGTCATAAAGATAGATCTTACTAATTTGTAGGGTGAATTATAGTCCCTACCATCAATATAACCATTTATTTTTTAAATGAAGGGTAGTTTCATATTCTTTTTTTTGCAAATATTTCACTGAATTTTCCTACTTAACTCTACTTGTTTCTGCTATTTTATGGCATACCTTTTTTTTTTTTTTTACGGCATATCTTAACCATGATTTGTAAACAGTCAGTGAGATTTTGTGCATGCTCATGTTTTTACACAATTTAATGTGTAAAATAAACACATGGGAGGTGATTTAAGTGGTGGATTTTTATGAGTTCCAAGTCCAAATGTTATAATTCAGTTATTCCTAGGTGGAACCCATGAATCAGTTGGTTTTTGTTTTGGTTTGTTTTGTTTTTTTAAACAAGCCTCACATGACTCTGATGCACATTATTTACAGATTAGACTTTAAGAGACACTAATCCATAGTTTAACAAAATAGGAGCTGGGCGATTATCGATTCTCAAAGTGTGGCAAAGGCTGGTGTGAAGGAAGAAGTGGGTAGAGTAGGGGAGTAACAGGTAAGAAAAAGGCAAGAAGCAACCAAGGGCGTGGTACGTTTGGGACCTATTAACAGAAAAATGCATCAGTGGGGAAGTTATGTGAGAGATAAGGGGGTGTGGGTGGGGTTCATATAGGAACAGGCTTTAAGTGCTATAAGGAAGCATTGCCCTCTTGTCAGAGTTGCTCAAGTGTTTTCATATCAAGGCCCATTGAGAAAGGGTAATATATGCTTACCAATCTAACCACACTGTCAGGACTGCTGACAACCAAGGATGACCACCGGGGACCTCCCACAGCTCTGGCACTCCTGTAACCTACTCTTTGCACACATATTTGGGAGAGCCACTAAGAAGATGGGAAGACACTGAAGGGCTTTTTTTTTTTTTTTTTAAGATTTTGTTTATTTATTTGACAGAGAGAGATCACAAGTAGGCAGAGAGTTAGGCAGAGGGGGAGAGAGAGAGAGAGAGAGGAAGGAAGCAGGCTCCTTGCTGAGCAGAGAGCCAGATATATAGGGCTTGATCCCAGGACCCTGGGATCATGACCCCAGCCTGACTTCAGCCGAAGACAGAAGCTTTAACCCACTGAGCCAACCAGGCGCCCCGAACACTGAAGTACTTTATTTATTTATTTTTTAAAAGATTTTATTTATTTATTGAACAGAGATCACAAGTAGGCAGAGAGGAGGCAGAGAGAGAGAGGAGGAAGCAGGCTCACTGCCGAGCAGAGAGCTGGATTCAGGGCTTGATCCCAGGACCCTGGGATCATGACCTGAACCAAAGGCAGAGGCTTTAACCCACTGAGCAACACAGGTGCCCCCACTGAACACCTTTAAACAGGAGTACTGAATCTCTGCTTTGGCCACAATGAGGATGTACTAAAGAGGGGAAAGGCTGCAGGTTGCGAGGCTTAGCTTACAATGATGGGGACCTGAGACAGTGTGATCATAGCAAAGAGGAGGAAAGAGGGGGGACTTAGAATATTTAGGGGGAAACCAGCTAAGCATTTGATGAGAAATGAGTGAGAGGGAAAGGGGGTATAGTGAATGATGACTTCAGGCTTCTAAATCTTAAATGGTATGACAGCATCTCAAATAGTAAATGCAAGGAAGAATCGAGGCTAAATACCTAAAAATGAAATTTTTATTTTGAAATATAATGGGGACATTCAGGTGAAAATGTCCATTAGGCAGTTGGAGATGCCCTTCCAAAGCTCAAGAGAGAAAACCAATTAGGAGATGAATATTTGAGTCCACACTTGCTAATAGCTGTCATTGAACCCATACTCTGGACTATTTACATGATAGGAACAGAAAAAGTCTAGAAAGAAAGTCTACAAAAACTTTTTATACTTTGGATCAAAGCCTTAAACATGACTGTTCATACCTAATGACCCAGTAACTCTTCTAGGAAAATAATAATTAAAAATGAGGGCAAAGATTAATGTGTCAAGGTAGTTGTAACATTTGTATATACTGAGAAATTAGAAACAGCCCTAATGAAATGGTATGACATGGTATGACCATCAAACATACTCATACTCTGAAACAAATTGTGTTTCTTTATGATCTAGTATCTAGAGTTACTTTCTTTTTTTAAATAATTTTTTAATTTTTTTATAAACATATAATGTATTCTTAGCCCCAAGAATACATATAATGTATTCTTAGCCCCAGGGATATAGCCCCTGTGAATCGCCAGGTTTACACACTTCACATCACTCACCATAGCACATACCCTCCCCAATGTCCATAACCCCACCACCCTTAGAGTTACTTTCAAAGATAGAAACACAATCCAGTAGCCAAAATTAAATTAAAGCAATTTAAATGTTTTGTGGTGTCTCTTAAACACATGGAAATACAGAATATAATGCACAGGGAAAAAAACTTCAAAGAAATGCTCTTTCTCAGGGCAGCTGAGAAAGTCATTAAGTGTCTGCCTTTGGCTCAGGTCATGATCCTGGTGTCCTGGGATTGAGCACCACATCGGGTTCCATGGTCAAGAGGGAGCTCTGCTTCTCCCTCTCCCACTCCCCCTGCCTGTGTTCCCTCTCTCGCTGTGTCTCTCTCTGTCAAATAAATAAATAAAGTCTTTAAAAATAAAATACCCTTTCTCCATTTTTATGTTCTCAACATCTCTGCCCACTTTTCCAGATCCCATCTCTCAGCCTTCCCAAAGATCTTTCCTCTTGAAGGCCTCATCGGTTCCCTTCTTTTTTTGGCTTTGAAACAAATCTCAACCCTTTCTTATCTAAGTCCCCTATCTCTGATTCTCAAATCTGTTTATCTCCTTCCCCATTATATCAATTTTGCATCAGAAAAATCCAGGGATAAAGCTGGCAAGGGTAAAATGATTTATAGAGGTTGGAAGAGGGGTAGGGAAGATGAACAAATAAAACCAAATTTACTCTAGAGGGCAAGGAAAGGGGGAAAGAATGTCAACACTTATGTGAAAGTTAACTTTTGTCTCCCCCAAAATAAAAGTGAAAAAAAAAAACATGCATAATGTCATATTGTGTGTCATATATAACATATATGTGATATAAAAAAAAAGGCAGGCAAAAAATCTTGAATAATCACAAATAGGATATTATTTATACTACATTTAAAAAATAATATAGATATTCTAACAATAAATTTTAAGTCACAGAGCTCCTGCTAAGAGGAGTTATTTATAGACAAAAATATTAAGTTAATATTTCCTATTTTTAAGATGCTGAAAATATATGCTTATAAGAGAGAAATCAGTTTTGAAAATATCTAAAAATGAGAAATTGTTTTTCAATCACAAGCTGTATGACCTTGACTTGCTTTACTTTAAACTCTGTTTTCTCTGTTTTTTTCTCATCTGCAAAAAGGAAATGGTGTTAATTTTTCTTATTTATTTATTTATTTTATTAGTCATTGTCTTCAGTTAGCCAACATATAGAGTAGCATAAGTTTTTGTTGCAGTGAGAGTTCAACGATTCATTAGTTGGGTATAACTTGTAACTGCATTGGAGTTTGTAAGGATTAAATAAAATCATGTATGTGACACCTGCTTTACCGGGAATTGTGGTCTTAGCCTCAAACTGAGAAACTCAAGATTCACAGCAGGCTTTTTTAAGCATTAAGGTTGGCTATCTTTAAGAAAGTTTACAGGACAAGCATCGTGGTGCACACAACAACACAGCAATGGTCTTGTGATCCCTAGGTACAGCTTTGAATGTCCCAATCATTCTCCACACTGGGTGTGTGTAAGTCACAAGGAACAAAGTTGACTGGATACAACCTCAGCTCAGGGAAGCCATTGGCTCTGAAGTCTCTTCAGCTTTTATGTTGAGCCATATACATGCAACTCTCTAGTCTAATCTTAGGTTTATGCGAATAGCCCCCACGCTGCAGGGCGGCTCCATTTCATTCATTCCCAATCACTCATTAAACAGACTTGACAATGAGTTTCAAGTGCTTGGTCAAGTACACAGGACTTTCGTTTATCTTGTACCCAACATAGGTAATTTATAAACCATTCCTGAGTTGCTGCTGCAAGACTAAAGGTCAAACCTTCAGGCATGTCTGACTCTACGGAAAAGGCCAAAGAAACAGCTGTTAACCCTTCTTTTCCAGTATGTAAAATGCTGAGACAGTAAGCAAATAAAAACCTTCAGTCATTGCATTGATCTTTTAAAAGCTGATATATCAAGTGTTCATTATAATACTATAATTGTTTTAGAACGAGAACAAGGAAATCTGCTGCTTGGTTGGAATCTTTCCCTCTTTGGTAGTTTTTTGAAATGATCATTGTTAAAATCAGGGATTCTCCAAGCCTGTCCGAATCCTTTCACTTTTAATAAAAATTTACATTTATTCTGTCCCTTCAAATCGTATTCTGTTGCAGAAGACTTTAAAAATTCAGGGTCGGAGATTGGGGGATGAGAACAAGCTGTGATCTGGAGGGCTGGTTGCTGAAACAGGATGGGGATGAAAGTTACTGAAGCGTAAGGTCATCATTAAACTGTGAAGGATTGTTCTTATCCACACGCAAGTCCCTCCGGAGTAGGAAGTTACTAGATGGTACTTGGGATAATTGTTTGGAGGGAGTGAAAAGGTGAAGCTCCACCTGCCCCAAAGACATGGCTTCTAAGAAGATCATGCAAGAGAATGATAGCTTAACCACCTTTAATAATAAATGGCCATGGAGGTGGGGGTCAGAGAGTAAAAAAAGAGACCACGGAGAAAATGGAGGATGAGGGACGAAATTGGTCAACTTGGCAGAAGATTGATAGGTCCAGAGGAAAATAGCCAGTGAAACATTCCTCTCTTAGGCATGTACTAAGGACTAGGGACAAAAATGTCAAAGTCTCAATTCTAACTCATATGTATTATGGCATTTTAAAGCCTCTCTGTGTCTCCAAAACTTCCGTGAAATTTTATGACTTTTATAGCCTTGGGGAGTGGAATGGTGAATAATGGTGAAATTGAGCTATAAACAGGTGTAGTGTGATTCAGTCTTGCCTCTCTGCCAAGGCCAGTGTGATGGGAACAAGAGTTTTTTGAAAGATCGAAGTCTGGAAGCTTGAGGTGGTGACTGACAGCAAAGTGAGGAGTAGCCCACGCGGTAAAACATCTGTGCACAGGAGAAGCAGGGATGCATGACTCAGGGGACAAAGCTTCCCCCGTTTCACCATGGGAAGGTCATGTTAGGGGAAAGACACATGATGATTCAATGAGGAGAATCATCTAGATAGAACTGAAACTTTCCCAATAAATTATAATTTTTAATAATGACAAATATAATTTTGCTTACTCTGAATTAGAGGAGAATATATATATATATATGTATATACATATGTGTGTGTGTGTGCATAAAATATGTTTTCTTGGGTCTCAGTGTACTTCTAGGACTTCTCAGCCAGCACTGGAAAGTCATAGTGTTTGTTAGAATTAATCTTCAGTGTTATCATAGGTTATTAGTGCCTAAAGACCACTGCATACCTTGGATGACCTCTTAATGCACCATCTAGCTTTATAAAGAAATCACTGACACATTTCTCATTTTTTGCATTATAACTTGATAAATATTTTGTTTATATCTGTAATTTAAAGCAAAGCCATATGGTTGCCAAAAATAATTAATATTTGATTTGATTATTTAAGCATGTGAATCATCTTCTCAGGTTCAAGGGTAAAAGGAAAACTACTTTGAATTCTACTGGTTTTCTTCATAGAGTATTGGACATTTATGAATAAAAGTTCACAAGTATCAGAAAATTCTCAAAGTAAATTTAGGATGATAAATTAGTTTATAGTGTAATATTTGTATGCTTCTGGAATTCTATACATTTACACTGTATTGGATTGTATTCACATTCATAGGTCACAAGACAAGTACAATGAGTTTCTGGAATATAGTCTGAATAAGTAGAAGTTAATTAAGAATACACTTATCATGATGAGCACTGAGTAATGAGGTACAGAATTACTGAATCACTATATTATATACCTGAAACTAATATAACACTGTATGTTAAATATTCTGGAATTGAAATAAGAAAACCAATAGAAAAAAAGAAATAAAATATTATATTATGCATTATGATATATTTTAGAATCAGAAAGGCAGAACTTGATAATAAAGAGGCTGAATTTGATTAACCCCAGTTTGGGAAGGTATCACATAAGTGGTTCCAACTGCTGGAACTACAGAATATTTTCATCCTACTAAAACTAGCCTAACATATCCAAATAGTCTGATGCACTACCTGAAATCTTCTCCCCAGAATTTCGTGCTTTTTTTAGTTATGACTCCACAGAAGTTTCTTTTATTAGAAGGCAATTCTATATTAATCCATCAATTCATCAAATAGATTTACTTTCAGTTTATTAACTTAGAGACCTGAAGCAAGAAGACCTAAATAGACCAGCTGTGGAAGAGTTTGGAAAAGTTTTAAGCATGTGAAACTGCTTATAGTGGCCTGTATAATGGGGATCCTGATTAAGCCCAAGGCAGAATGGGTATGCTGACTTCTTACTGTGCAGAACAGAGGTACTAAAGAAAGATGTTGGAGGCGGTAAGAAGGCAACATTCAAATCATGCTCATTTTATCTATGACCTGCCTGATAAAAAGGAATCGCTCTACTCATGAAGGAGAAAGAAGTACAACTAATCAAATGATCTACCTAAATTGCCTTCCTTCTCAGCTATACAGCCTTAAGTAAAAATGAACCAGAATCCATTGCATTTAAAGGTCATAGTCCGAAGGGCACTTCTGCTTCTGAGCAAATGGAGTAACAGGGACCAGAATTACCTTCCTGTCTGAAGCAATAATAAATTTGACAAAATATATGAAACAATGGTTTTCAAGTCATGGGCTATTAGGTAATGGACAGCCCTCCCCAAGAACTGGGAAACAAAGAAAGTGAGCCCTACCATTGCTTGAGCTTTCTATGTTGACAGAGTTTCCCGGCAACAGCATAGGAAAGGGGCACCTGGGCTGAGCCCTGGAAATCACTGAATTGAAGGGATGTTAAATGTTTGAGGACACTGAGACAGAAAGAATTCACAGTACAGGATACTAGAGAAGATTTCTGCACAGAGAAAGAATACCAGAGATCTCCAGAAGCTTCGCCTTGAGTATTCAGCTGAGTTCTGATCAGCTCATACATGGGATGAAACTACCCAAGACCTGGGAAAGGATATGACTTGAAATGATTACAGGTTACAGTGGCCAGCAGTTACAGATGCTGATAGCAGCACTTGTCCTCACTGGCCAGACCAGATAACCTTATGATTTATATAGGGCATTGGATAAAGTAAATAGGGTCTTGCTCAGTATTGCGAATAATTAGCTCTAGACTCAGCCTGCTCTTGCTTCACAAATTTTAAAAGTAAATAGGAAAAAGATCAAACTATTTCCAAAAACTGAATCCCAAAACACACCTCAAGAATACTTATAGGAGTATAAAAATAACCAGGATGTAACAATGTGAAAATCACAGTCAAATAAAAAAGGCAAAGAAACAGGAAAATAAGGCCCAAATGAGGATAAAAATCAGTCAACCAAAACCAATCACAAACTGACACAAAAGTTAGGATTATCAAATAAAGACATTAAAACAGGTATTACAACTGTGTTACAGATGTTTTAAAAAGTTAAGTAGAAAATGGTAGATATATAAAAAAGATTCAGATCAAACTTAGATGAAAATGACAATATGTGAGATGAAAAGTACACTGGATGGGATTAACGACAAATTAGACATTGAAAGAAAGATTAGAGAAATGAAGACACAGCCATAGAGACTATTCATAATTAAACACCAGAAAAATGAGGATTAAAACCAAAACAAAGTAAGACAAATAAGCAAAAAACAAAACAAAACAAAACCCACCATAAAACAGAGCAAGTGAACTGTGGAACAACTTCAAGAGGTCTAATATAGGTGTAATTGGAATCCTTGAACAAGGGGTTAAGGGGAAAAACTGTTCAAAGAAATGATGGGCAAACTTCTCCAGGGGCCAAATCACAAATCAGACAGATCAAAAGAAAAAACAAAACATAACAAAACCCTCAAAGAACTCAATACCACCTTCCCCAACAAAAGCAAAAACCCCCAAAACACATCCAAAGCATAAAGAAAACTACACAAAAATAATCATAATCAAATTGCTCCAAATAAATGGCACAGAGACAATAGTAAAGGCAGCCAGAGGGGAAAAAAGACATATGACCATACAGAGGAACAAAGACAAGAATGAGAGCATTTCCCCTCAGGTAAGTATAGAACTGGTGAGCCATCTCCTGGTAGACTGATTATACCACTTTTAATATGAAGGAGAAGTGATTCATTCCAACTGAAATGGACAATTATTCTACATTTGGATTCATTTCTCCTACCCACCAGAGTCATCAAAGCAACACAATCCACAGACTCCTAAATGCTATAGTCACATCATGCTATTCCACACAAAATAATTTCTGTCTTTTCCTATTGCTATCCTGTCTTATACTGGGAATATTGCTGACATTTAATATTATAGTTTAGTTCATGGGTTATAAAATGTCAGCATAAAATTTTGACTCAGTGTGGAAAGAAATGTAGTAGGCATCTCCTAAGATGGCCCACAATGATCTCCCCCACCCCACCCATGATGTTCATGCCCTTGTGGAACTCCTCCTCCATGAGCTGTTTCAAGGAACAAGTAATAAGAAAGTGATAGAATGTCTCTTTCAATATTAGATTGTAAAATAACTCTTGTACCTGTGGTGCTTAATCATGTTCTCTTGTTTGTTTGTTCTGAGGGAAGCTAGTTGTCCTACTGTGATCATTCCTACAGAGGGGATCACATGGCAAAGGACTGCCTAAGGCGAACAGCCAGTGAGGAACTCAGACCTTCAGTCCAAAGATGTAGGGAACTGAACTCTGCCAAAAACTACACTGGTGACTTTGGAAGCAGATTGTCCCCTGCTAAGCCTCAGATGAGACTGCTGTGCAGCCGAGCCAACAGGATGACCGTGACCACATGAAGGACCTTGAGCTGGAGGTTTCCAGCTAAGCTGTGCCTAGATTTCTGACACACAGAGACTACACATTAATAGATCTTTGATGTTTTAGGCCATTAAGTTTTGCAAGTGATCTCAGCAATAGAGAACTACTACACTCAGAGCTCCTAGAACTGGAGAAGGATGTGTCAAAAATGCAGAAATAGGAAAATTAAAACCATCAAAATCAACAGCATTTAGTAAGAGTTCATGGCACATCCAAGAACAGTTCATGGACTGGGAGCTTTTAAATTCAAAGACTGATAGGAATCTCACAGGTGTGACATTACAAGAAGGCTTATCAAGTGAAAATGAGGAGGTTGTTTAACCTTTACAATGACTGATTATTATAGTGGGGGTTTCCAGATTGCTGGGCGTTCATTAAAAATGTTAAGCTTTTTCTCGTATGTTTTCTGGTATGATTATCAAAGACATTTACAAGAAATATCCTGAGTTTCATTTGTTTTGCAGAATGAGTTAAGTTTCACTTCTGTGGTTCTCTTGCTCAGGGAATTTCCAAGTCTGGTCTCCATTCTGTATTTAACATCTATGAATGATGAGCATATGAGTGGAAAGGGTTCTAGTGTTTTCTTTTTAAAGAGGAAGGGCTTTATTATATTAGGTGGGAGTCTACTCTTTTATTTTTGAAGTGTACATATGGAGCAATGGTGCATGGTGATGACCAGTAGGTTTGCACAGAATTACATGATTTTTGCTACATAGCAATTTTTTTAAAACCCGTTTTTGCATTTAGGCAATGTCCCACTTTGTTTTATCTTCTCAAGATAAAAGTCAGACTCCCTGATAATTAGAGCACAAGCATGAAATGTAGACTCCATCAATCAGATAGACATCCACGAAACTTGGATTTGGAAGGAGGCAGATGAAGTGGCAGATCTGCCCAGTGGTACTGATACAATACTACCCTGGCAAGCAGGATGATAGAACTGTTTGGCAAGATGGTGAAATTCTGGCATCTGGTACTGATGGTTCCTGAGGCCAAGCTGCTGTAGCAATGGAGTTTTCTTGTGCTAGGACTGCCATTTTTTTTGGCTGCTCACTCAGAGCCAGGATGTCTGACTTTCAAGTGAGGCTCTGGACTATCCAATATTCTTTTATAAAATTCTTTTCTGTTTAAAATACTTGGAGAGGATTCTGTGGTTGGCAACTAAAATCTTTTTTTCCCATAGATTATAACCTATTGAATGGCCCATTATTTTCCCAGCACTTTGTCATTGTATTTCTAGGTATGTGTATATGGCTCTAAATGAAGGGTCTTCATGGTTCCACTCTTCTTTTATCTACCCCTATACCAATACCACATGATATTAATTATTAGAAATTTTTAAAATGTTTTACCTAGCAATTTTTAAGATTAGTGACCTAAAAATCTTTTACATGGTTGGCAAGGAATATGGAAAACTATGTTTGTAATTTCCTTGACTTTTGGTCTTTTTAAGCTTTGTTTTACATGCATACAGTATGTTGATGATTATTGTATCTTTCCAGTATAATTATTATAATTATACTTATAATTATTATAAGTATAATAATGCTGGGCATTTATTAAAAATGTTAAGCTTTTTCTCGTATGTTTTCTGGTATGATTATCAAAGACATTTACAAGAAATATCCTGAGTTTCATTTCTTTTGCAGAATGAGTTAAATTAAGTATTATTATAATTATATAATTATTCCTTATAATTATTCCTTTTTATTCCTAGTATTTTTTATGAAGTCTGTTTGGTATTAATTTAGGTATACCCATTTTATTTTGGTTTACAATTTTTTTGGAGTGATCTTTTTATTCCTCCATTTCAGCCTTTCTGTATCCTCACATTTTAGGGTAATTTCTTGAATATGACCCATATCTAAACTTTGATTTTATATCTCATTTGAAAATTTTAATCACTTAAGTGGTGACTTTTTTTAGTTCATTTATATGTATCATGATTATTAATAAATGTGAATTTGTTTATATCATCTTATTTTGTGTTCTCTGTTTACCATGCTTTTTCATACTCTGATTTCCTTCTTCCTCCTTTTATGTCTGTTTTGGGGTTGATGCAATTTTCTTTATTCCTTCCCCACCTCCACCTTCTGATTTGACAATATTATTTTGCTTCTCTTCTTTTAATGTAATTCTTATAAATTTAACAGACACAATCTTATTTTTAAAAGTCTAAACATAGGGGTGCCTGGGTGGCTCAATCAGTTCATTGACTGACTTTTGATTTCAGCTCAGGTCATGATCTCAGGGTTGTGAAGTTGGACTGTATCAGGCTCTACACTCAGTGGAGAGTCTGCTTCTCTCTCCCCCTCTCTTTCTGCCCCTCTCCCCACCCATGCACACTCTCTCTCAAATAAATAAATCTTTTTAAAAAAAGTTTGAAGATAAAAAATATCCCTGCACTCCTGTTGAATGAATGTCTTATTGCTTCACTTGTGACCCATGCCGTTCATTTATTTGTGTTACTATATTATTTTTCTTGCCTCTCCTTGTTTTATACTCATAAGTTTATGTATTAATGATTTCTTTCCATGTAAGCTTTTAACATATTATCTTTTCCATCCAATTTCGGTTTTTCTCTTAAGTATATGCTTTTGTCTTCCATAGTGCTGTCAATAAGTGGGAAATGTATTCCTGAAAAATCATTATTTTCTCCTTAACTCTTGAATGGTATCGTATCTTTGAAGGTATTAAGTCTTTGTCTTCAGGCCAATATTGTTTCTGTGGAGAATTGTGATCCCACCCTAATTTTGGTTCTTTTGGTGTCTCTCTTTTCTCTCTGGTTTACTACAATCTCTTCATCTTCTGTATACTGTGATGTGCCTTGGTTGGGAATTTATTTATTTTTATTATTTTTATTTTATTTCGTTTATCATGTTGAAGACTTTTTGAGTTTTTCTTTTTTCCTGAAGCTTCAGAACTTTCATGGGTTTTGAGGAATCTGAGCCTTTTATCACCTGAGTACTATTGCTTTCCCATTTTCTGTTCTGTGTACCCCTTTGAGATGATTATGGAACTTGCTCTTCTCTTCTTATTTCTGTTAATCTTGCTAACATATTTTCTCTTTTTCTCTTCATCTGTTTAACTTATTGAGTTTAAAATGGCTACACATATAGTTATTTTTATCCAGTTATATAAAAGTTGCATTTGTCAGTCTATTATCTGAAGGATTGGGGTTTGGTCTCCAGTTTATTGCTTCTGTAACTCATTGCTTTTGTTTTCTTTTATGACTCGTGATATTTTTATTGATTTTTTTTTGAGAGGTTTTTTTGAAATTTTTATTTTATTTATTCCATGAGAACATTTTGTGATCAGAACTATGGGAGATTCCCTTTGAATACCTTTTTATTTGCTTTTGCTGAGAAGGCAAGTGCTCTATTGATTAAGGAGTTTTTATGTTCCCTTTCGTGTGTGTGTGTGTGTGTGTGTGTGTGTGTGTGTGTGCAGGGGAGGGGGACCTCAGGTCATATGCACACTATAAATGGGACAGATGCAGTCTTTTGGTTTTGATTCCTTGGAGATCTGACGTGCAAAGGCTAGGAAGTCATTAGCTTCATGGTTGCTCCCCCATACCCTTGATAGTGGGAAGATTATTTGTTAGGCCTTATTTTCACTGAACGTGTTATTTCCAAGTCCCCCAGCTCCT
This sequence comes from Mustela erminea, assembly GCF_009829155.1. Taxonomy (NCBI): domain Eukaryota; kingdom Metazoa; phylum Chordata; class Mammalia; order Carnivora; family Mustelidae; genus Mustela; species Mustela erminea. The sequence continues at coordinate 38,475,721 of NC_045630.1, forward strand.
CTGCATGGACATAAAAAAAAAACAAGCTCCTGCTATACAAGATCCATACTCCACTCTTCATTTCTCCCCCATTGATAAACACCCACACAACGCTGATGTACATAATTATCCTGCTGATTTGCGACTCCTTCTTTGTATCACCTGGTGAGCTCTCTTTCCTTCCCTTACACATTTGTTTTATTTGATTTGGTATTCCTGAGTATTTGTAATGGTGGAATTTTAGGTTTATATGCATTTCAATCTTGCTAAAAAAATGTTAATTATCCATTCTTGAAGTAAAGATATCTGTTGAAATGGCAGGCCCCTGAGTCTTGCTTTTCTATCACTGTGGGCTAACAATCATAAGAGACTTTGAGGTAGTTTTTTGTAACTTTTCATTACATGCGGGAATTTAATATTAGTAAGGTAATATTATTATATTGCTATTAATTATTCTAATTAATATAAATAAATTATTTTTCCAATATTATCTGATTTTACGGTTTTTTAAAAAGTTAATGTTCTTGATTATTGCGATTATCCCACACTCAAAATTACCTCAAATTACATGGCAAAATCCCACTTGATTGACTTTTATATCAGTTCAATCATTAAAAATATATAACATTGTCAGATATTGTTCATGCTATTATATTTCTATAGTAAAAATCACAATTAGCCAGAGATTTCATAACTATTTCAAGAGGCCTCATCTATTGGTCTTATTGGCCTCATTTATTGGGAATTTAGTGCTAAGTTCCCAGACAGCTGGTCTTTATCCATTTAAATTTTAAATTACACATACATTATTTAGATATTATATTTAATAACTCATATATAATACATGTATGCATACATAACAGTGTAAGTTTCATTATGTACCACTCTTTCTTTCCAATCTATATTCTCCTGGGAGGTGTGTGTTAGATGAAGACTTCAGATTATTTTACTTGAGTATTTGGGTGGGGAGCAATTTTTTCATAATTGGTTTGAGTGATATCCTCTTAATTCTTATAAAACTACAAACATTTTTCAACCTACTGGCAAGGTATAGGAGTCTTGATTTTAATCTTTTTCAGCGGTCTGTAGATGCTCTTCTCTTGCCCTCTAGCTTCTAGACTGTATTTCACTGATAATGGAATGGCTCCATCCCAAGCCTTCATATCTGTGGCACTGCAACATTTCCTACCTGCTCTGTATTTCATGAGCTTTAATTTAGTCACCCTCCCCTCTTCCACCCACATGATTAAGATTTGTTAATGGAGGTATTTGTCGGACAGAACAAGATTGTGAATTAGATTTTCTTTTAAGTGTGACACATGGCTGAGGAACTAATCTCATTTCTGTCTGAGACCCAGTGTACCTAGGATGACCCTAATAATGGACTGTGTATTCATAAAGACAAAAGCCAGGCATTCCGTAAAGTGTGGCATCACATAGCTGGAAGGGAGCTTCTTTTGTTTCTGCCTGCCCGCTTGAAGAAAGACGACAGCTGAAGTCTTTTGAGATTTTTGGTTTCCTCTTCAGACAAGACAAAATATATTCCTTCATGAATGCATTTCATGGGAATAATGGGGCTCTAAGATTATAAACACCAGACTGGGAGATTTGAGTTCTAGAGCTGACTAAACTGTAAAATACAACTTGCTTGATCTTTTGGGATTGCTCTTCCACATGCAAAATAGGGGTGTAAGTAATGTCCAAAACTGTAGCAAAAGAAAACATTTTTTCATAGAAGAACAAAGTCTTTAGAGCCAGACTTCGGGGGCTGATTCCTGCCTCTACCACTTATCAGATGTTTGGCTGGAGAAAACTATCTTTCATCATTTTTCATTTCAGGTTTTTTTCATCTGTAAAATGGGAATAAGAATTATACTTACACAAAACAGTTTTTTTGTTTTGTTTTGTTTTTTTTTTATGGAATGCTTCACGAATTTGTGTTGTCATCCTTGTGCAGGGGCCATGCTAATATTCTCTGTATCGTTCCAACTTTAGTAAATATGCTGCCGAAGCAAGCACCACAAAAGAGTTTTTATAAAGCTTAACTGACGTCATAAGAGTCAATGACTTAAGACAGTGCTCCCGACCCCACTTAGCTGACATCAGAACCCCAGGCTTTCAGGAACCAGTTTCTCCTGGTAACCCAGTCTCTCTCCATTGATTGATCTATATTCATTGTTCTTGATTCCCAACAGGTGAGTTTGGTTCCATTAACTTGGTCTCCCCAGCATCTGGATTTTCTCATTTTAATATGTAATTTCCCTGTGATTGGATGGCTGAATCCTGTAGCGTGATTCCCTACTGTGAGGACTTGGGCCATCTGAAACCTCTCCAGTTTCTTACCATGATCTCAACTATGTTCTTTATTTGCTCCTTGGCCAGCACTCCTGCTAATCAAACTGTGCTTTTTCTCTTTTAATGATTTTCTTAATCATTATCATCTGATCCTGTGTCCCTTACTAGACTAAGAGAATACTGGTTGTGCTACTACAAAGGGATGAGAGACCTTTGGGAGCTAGAGTCTATAAGATTTGATGATTAATTGAGTGTGTTGGTAAAAGAGAGGAAAAAGTCAAAAATTGAGTGTGTTGGTAAAAGAGAGGAAAAAGTCAAAAAATGACAACAGACCAGACATGGCTTGGTCTGTTGTGTGGCCAGTGCTGCCCTCCACTTCCTAGGTGAGATTTGGAATATGGTAGGAGGAGAAGTGTTGGGTGGGAAGTGGAAGGATAAGTGATGGTCAGGAATGTTCCCATGTGTGTAAATTGAATTAGAATGGAGGTGCTGAATAGGATGTTAGATCCACAAGCCTCAAGCTGAAGAAGGAGAGGTGCCCTGGAGATTCGAATTTGGGAGACATCAACCTATACTTAACAAGTGAAGACAGGATAATGGAGGACTGCGTAGGCAGAGAGTGTATGGGGGGAGGGGAAGAGGGCCCTCCAGAAATATTCATTTTAAGCAATAGATTGAGAATACTCAAGGGAAGGAATTTTGAAGAAGAAGAGACCAGAGAATTCAAATGCCAGGAACTTAAGTGAGAAAATGATTCCAAGTGCACTACCCATGACCCTGGCTTTGGTGGGTTCATGGAGGGCTGAGGACAGAAGTCAGATGGCAGTTGACTGGGTACTGAGTAAAAGCTGAGTAAGAATCACGGGTGGGCATAGACAACTATTTTAAGAGGTTGGCTGTGAAGAGGGAAAGAAATACCATAATAGCTACAGGGAAATGAAGGATAGATAAAGATTTTATTTACATATTTTACTTCTTTGTAGAATATAAAACTAATTTTCCGGAAAACAGTTTGACATTAGTTTATAAATCTGACCATGGTATCATCTACAACCTAGTAATTCCATTCCTAGGAATATATGCCAAAGGAAAAATCTTCAATGTGTATGTGCAATGGGAAATGTGTATAAAAATATTCATAGAGGGAAACGCTGTTGGGACCCCTCTCGCTCTTGAGAGCTTTTTCTGTATCTTCACTTAATAAACTCTTATCACACACACAAAAATGTCTACACAATGTTAATCCTAACAACAAAAAATCTTGAAAAAAGATGTGTTACCAGACCAGGAATACATAAACTATATTTATATAGTGATTAGAGAATACTGAAATAAGTGAACTACGGTTACATGCCACTGCATGTAAGAATCTCAGAAATCTGATATTGAATAAAGAATCTCAGAAATCTGATACTGAATAAAAGAAGCATGACTCCCAGACTATGATACGATATAGTTATGAAGTTCAAAATTAACCAAATCTAAGTAAAATAAGGCCTAAAAAGGGCCTACAGTACACAAGATGAGGGCAAAAGTGGCCATTGTTGAGTTAAATGTCGAGAGAGTCAAGTCTGAGTCTGCTAATCTGTCTCAGACTGACTAATTGACAGAATAAAAAAATCCAGGGGAAGCCGGACAGAGAAGTGAACGCATCAGGCCATAGTAAGAAAGTCCAAGATAAGATCTCATGGCAGAAAGTGGAGGATACGAACCTGGGGCATGAGAGCCTCTTTAGGTCAGCTTGAACTGAAATCTGTCAGTGTTAGAAAGAGCATCAACTTAAAATCAGCAGAACTGAACAGGTTACTGCAGTTAAATGCCCCTCTAAGCAACAGAAGCGAAGTGGGAAGATATGTCAGATTCTTAGCAGTTAAAGATATATTCTCAAGGCATACCTTCAATCACACGCATTTTCTAAATTTCTCATCTTTAACGAGGCTGCACTAAGTACAAGCATTTTGTATGTTATTAACTTGGTCTCCAGCATCCTACTTGCTCATTAGCCATTATTTGCTAAAATGAGTCCCAAATCCAAACAGCTAGGCCCATTATGCCTAATGAAGAGAAAACCTCCTCCGTTTTTTTTCTGTTTATTTTTACTCTGAAGCAAAAGAATTATAACTTCTAACATTAAATAGAATATAAAATTAACAAATAAGAGTGGCGTCTTATATTTTTATATAGCTCTGGATATTGTTTAAAAGTATCTATTATCTAGCTTTATTCCATCAACCCCTCTATTAAGTGGCAATTCAGGCATTAATCATCCCAAGTTTAAACATGAAGAAATTCAGACATTGGGAAAATAAGTGACTTGTCCCGGGGAGGCTAATGATAGGACCCAAACTAAAATTTAGATCTTTTGATTCATGTTCTCCATGGATAAAATCTAAATAAGTCACGTTAGAGCTCCCATTTCTATTTACTTTCATCTAATAGGTAACTATTTTTATCGTAGCACTGAAAAAGAGTATCACATATTTGGGAAAAACACTGAGAATATTTAAAAATAGACACTGTGTTCCAGAAAAACAATAAAGCAGTACTCGAGAGATCTTTCAACAAATCTTCAGCATGCCTTTGAAAAATAGAATATGTGTTGTTATTTGGTCATGGTATTGTTGGATCAGGAAATACTAGGAACTACCGTTCCTACTATCTGAAGTACCAACTAAGACAATCCTATGCCCAAATTCTCAAAGCCCAGCTCTCAAAGATGGAATACAGTATATTTCTTTTTTTTTTTAAATATTTTATTTATTTATTTGATAGGCAGAGATCACAAGTAGGCAGAGAGGCAGGCAGAGAGAGAAGAGAGGAGGAAACAGGCTCCCTGCTGAGCCGAGAGCCCGATGTGGGGCTTGATTCCAGGACCCTGGGATCATGACCTGAGCCAAAGGCAGAGGCTTTAACCCACTGAGCCACCCAGGTGCCCCAGGAATACAGTATATTTCTTAATGATTTTATCTAATTTTTAAAATTCAAGTTTAGTTTGGTATTTGCTTTTCTAATGGCCACATTAAAAAAATATATTGATATGAATTTCAAATGACATTAAATGTTTAACCACATTTGGGAGAGACTGATTTGGGACAGTAGGATGTAGTGAAAAAGAACAATGGGTTTAGTCAATAAAGGCAAACATAAATCTTGGCTGGGCCATATTCTTCCTTAACTTCTATAATTCTCATATTCATCATTTATAAGTGAGGGGAGTTCATCTAGGTGTCCTCTGCGGTGGATATTGTGGCTTGACACGGCCATCCTCTTTCCATGTGTCTTTCCGTATTACCGAAGCTGGAAAGCTAAAATCTATATTTCTCAGTTTCCATGCAGGTAGGGTTCAATCAATAAATTAGATGCCACCAGTTAAAAGCACTTGGAAGGCAGACGTGAAGTAGAAGGCCATCCTCCTTCTCTTGGCTGTGCCTATAAGCTCACACAGCCGTGAAGACTTCAGGATTTTGGCAACAGCATTCCACTCTTCATTCTCCAGCTACCTAGATGTTGAGACAGCTGTGGCAAAGAGTGACAACCTGCCACATCTAGTGTTTCTTCACCTGCTCTGCGGCTGTCCAAAGACGATGACAGTGGTGACAGGGACAAGCAGGCAGCCCCTGTCCCTCGATCATAGTTAGGGCCCTGTGTTTTAAACTCAATAATTCTAGTGGTGGGCTCAAAGGTCATTCTGGATTTTTCTGGAAGACATTCCTAGAAGCCCAGCTGCAGCCCATTCTAGAGCCCTTCCCATGATGTTTGTACCTAATTCTCTATATTAAACTTACTGGTACTAAAAATATTTAGAGTAGTTTTTGTGCCTTTTACTGAATCCTGACACAGAATCCAGATTTTCTTTGTGCTCTAATGTTCTTTGATTCTATTTTCTTCATTTTCCTCATGTTTTTAATACACAGTCTGTAATTTTCTTAAATCATTTCAGTTTCTCTCTGTGTAGAGTTTCTCTGTAATGTAAATTTAATACTATCCAATAACTGTCCTAGTTGGTTTTGAGTATATGGGAGTCAAGTGTATTCACCTGTTTGGTAATGAACCAATAGCCTTTAAGTTTTTATTTATTTATTTGACAGAGAGAGATCACATCTCAGCAGAGAGGTAGGCAGAGAGAGAGGAAGGGAAGCAGATTCCCTGCTGAGCAGAGAGCCTGATGCGGGGCTCGATCCCAGGACCCTGGGATCATGAACTGAGCCGAAGGCAGAGGCTTTAACCCACTGAGTCACCCGGGTGCCCCAACAAATAGCCGTTAAAGTAAAGGAGAGAGGTAACTATTGGATGTAATTAAAAATAAGAAGTATACATGTAAGTTTGAAAAAAATCTTTTGTGTAATACTACAGTGAATTAAAATGTCTGAAGCAGATTTAAAAATATGTAATTCAGTGTTTTTTTGTAAAAAACTTTTGTGGTTAGAATAATGACAAGAATTTTGTATATATAATATATATTTAAAATATTTATTAAAATCTGTGTGTGTGTGTGTGTGTGTGTGTGTGTGTGTGTGTGTGTCTGTATGCCCAGAAAGACTGAGAAGAGAAATAATAATTACATGGATGTCTGCTAATAATCTGAAAGTTTTCCCCAGGGTCCTTTTACAAGTTTTGCCTTGGTTTAGCTGTTGTATACAGCACCAGAAGAATTATGTGACTTTATAATCAGCTTCTTAATGTCTTTGATAATCAGTTTTAACTGAACCTGAAAACTTTTCATCTTCTTGAACTTAAAAACTTGCAAATACTGTCAATCCTTCTGAATATGTTCCCCAACATGCAAGGTTTATATTTTAAAGAATATGATATAGAAAGATATTCTATATAATGCAGATGATGAATTGTTCATTTTAGAAACTGATCCTTGGGATCTAATTAAGAAAACAAAACAAAACAAAACAAAACAAAACAAGAACTGAGCAAGTCTTTGGCTCAATTCTGGGAATATTTTTGAAACTGAATCATAGGGAGTGAAACCAAAGTTGCTTAGGGGCAGTCTCAGTGTCAATAGTGTCTGAAAATGAAGAGCATCTGGGAAGGTGAGCAGAGGACTAGGTCAGACGCAGGAAGACAACTGAGCTGGGGGCACGTGCAAGGTCATGTTTTAGATGAGGCATTTGGCTGGAATGCTGTAAAACAGGGAGCTTCAAATTGGGGTAAATTTCTAAATGTAGGACAATTGGTAGGTCCTGGGTTGCCTGAAGGAAATTACATGGTGGAGGAAGGGTAAGTTGTGAAAAAATTCCAACCAAGAATCAGGAGAAACCAAAGAGCATATCTGAAGTGTCAGGAAAGAGAATCAGGTTGATAAAGGAGATAGATTTCCTATCTGAGATTCATGGTTTTTCTAAAGCCTAGGGAAGAACTTATCCCACAGTGGACAGTCCAGCTGACCAGGAAGTTGAAAGTACTGTGCCGAGAGACTGAAAAAATGTCTACAGGCAAAGGGGCTGGCATATCTAGCAAGTGAGATTTTTGGTACGGTGTTACGAGGGGTTATTCAGGCTGTGGGAAGAGAAATCTCTGCCGAGAGCAGGGCTTGGGCAAAGATGTCTCAAGAGACAGGGTCAAAGAAGAAAAAATTAGTCCAATGCTGAAAATTCACTTGCACGAAAGGGCATAAACTCGAAAGTCAAGTAGGAGGAGGTCCTGCTCTGCGTTTCGCCATCATCCACAGTCATTTTCACTGCTAACCAAAGCGCACAGATGCTCATTTCTAGAGCAGAGCAAATGGAATTACACCATTACAACCCAATAGAATGCTCTGTGTTCTAGCCACGTCATCTTGTCACTTATGCTTCTTTGCATCACATTAATAAAAAGAACGTTGATTTTTAGAGCCTGATAATTTTTTTTTTTTTTAAGATTTTATTTATTTATTTGACAGAGAGAAATCACAAGTAGACAGAGAGGCAGGCAGAGAGAGAGGGAAGCAGGCTCCCTGCTGAGCAAAGAGCCCGATGTGGGACTCGATCCCAGGACCCTGAGATCATGACCTGAGCCGAAGGCAGCGGCTTAACCCACTGAGCCACCCAGGCGCCCTAGAGCCTGATAATTTTAACCCTACAAGTATGAAACATAAAAATGAAGGACTTCTTACCTTTATTTTATCTGGTTCAAGTTTCTTTTGAATCCACATAGTAGCTGGAAGCCAGGAAAATAATAGCTAGCATGTATTAAGCATATTTTATTTGCCTTGGATGTCATATACACTACTTAATGCAGTAGTCTTCACGGAACTCAGTAAGTGCTCCTAGAGCTGATGAGTAGTGAGGGATTTAGACCCATCGTCAGAATTGTGGGTTCAAGTTTTGGACCTATCTCTAAGTGGCAGAAAGTTTGAGCAAATTACTTCCCTAGTCATCAGTCATCACAGTTATCAATGAGAATTATGAAAGCTGTTTTATAAAATTGACAGGATAAAGGGGTTTTATATGTGCGTATGTGTTTTTGATATGTTTATATTAACACAATACAGTGCTAAACAGCATGCAAGTCCCTGGGGATACAAAGAAAAATAAGCTGGGGTTTCTGTCATTGAGGTCTTGAGTCTGAAGGAGACAAATACACCTAAATAACCTTAGAGAAAATAACGGAAACTATGAGGGCAGAGAGAAGAAGCTTGCATGAGGTAGTAGATAGCATCCCCACCGAGACCGCGGTTGGTGCTCACTAAGTGCTGATTTTGTTGTTGTTGTTGTTTAAATTGTTTTAAAATTTAAAAACAATGGGGTTGCCTGGGTGGCTCAGTCAGTTAAGTGTCTGACTCTTGGTTTCGGCTCAGGTCATGATCTCACCGGTGTGGGATCAGGCCCCACGTCGGGCTCTGTGCACAGTGAGGAGTCTGCTTCAGATTCTCTCTCCCTCATTCTCTCACTGTCTCTCAAGTAAATAAATAAAATTAAAAAAATTAAAACCATGAACAGAAATGTCCAAAAATGATCACTGATGGGTAGCTGATTTACGCTAATGGCTGATGGGTTACTCATTAATCTAACAGTGCTGGAAGCTTTATGGTGCAGTGGGCAAGAGCCTCCAGTTTTATGTCAGGCTCCTGCCCAGCCCACCTTAACTGCATGACCTGGGGAATATTTCTTATCCTCTCTACCCAGTGCTTCCATTTACCAGCTACATAATCTTGAGCAAGTTACTTAAACTCTCCATTCTGCTATTTCTTATCTATAAAATGGGGGTAACAACAGGTTCTACATCATAAGATTTTTGTGAGGTTTAAATGAGCTAATCTATAAATAAACTGCTTAGAAAAATACTGGCAAACAGTTCGGAGTCAAAGTTATCTACAATTGCTAACATTATTTTCAGTAGGATGACGGTGATGATACTTTGGCATATTTGTTTGTAAAACAGGGAGAACAGTAAGACTTACCTCTCATTTGTGTTATAAAGCTGAAATTTTAAAATGCCTGTCGGTCACACATCTGCCTTTGGGCTCAGGTCATATCCTGGGGTTCTGGGATCGAGCCCTGCGCTGCTCCTTCCCCTGCTTGTCCTTTCTCCTGCTCTCTTCCACTCTCTGTCAAATAAATGGATAAAATCTTTAACAATAATGCCTGATATGATAGGTCCTCAGTAAACGTGAGCTATCATGATAGTGATTATTAAGAAAAATATCTCCTGGGGTGCCTGGGTGGCTCAGTGGGTTAAAGCCTCTGCCTTCAGCTCAGATCATGATCCCAGGGTCCTGGGATCGAGCCCCACATCAGGCTCTCTGCTCAGCAGGGAGCCTGCTTCCCTTCCTCTCTCTCTGCCTGCCTCTCTGCCTCTCTGCCTACTTGTGATCTCTGTCTGTCAAATAAATAAATAAAATCTTAAAAAAAAAAAAAGAAAAGAAAAATAACTCCTTACCTATGTTTAGCATTTCATGTTACAGTAACTGCTTTCATATAAATATATAAATCTAAAAATGTACAAATATATTTATGTAAATATGGATGTTAAAATGTACAGATGTATATTCGGTGACAAGGAGATAAACAGGATAGATCGTTCTGTTCCATTATTCACATTTCGTTGTTCATTTGTTAGAATAGTTTGTACTTCTATGAAGCTTTTTGAATGTCATAGTGTGCCTTTGCTGAAACAGACATAAAAGTGATAGCTGGTATCTGCACTGACCTGAGTATTTCTAGGTAAAGGTATTCTGCATTCTGTCCTCCTTCTGCTTCTTCTACTGCTCCCACTCCTTCAAAAGAATAACTCCACAATCCTTATATTTAAAGAATTTTACTTCTTGACTGTAATGGTTCAAAGTGAGGACTACAGGGAGCTCTTGAAGCTGAGCATGCTATTTACAAGCATATTGCATCGGCGTAGGATCCTGAATGTAGCTTTCGACACTCTTCTAGCCCAATGTACACGTGTGGGTCTACCATCATGTTTAAAAAAAGAAACTGAAAAAAAATATACACTTGTACATTGGTTGAGAAAACAAAAATGGTTAAATTAGTGCTCTTTTTACGTTTTCATCTGGCCTGAGAAACATGTGTGCAAGGGTATGGTGTTTATATGGTTTTTGAATGATATAATTCCCTGTTCACAGAGGTGATCCAACAGTGTGGGGTTATAAGAAGTCACTGCTTTATTAAAAGCAAAATAATTAAGTTTTCTAAGTCAAACTTCAAGTAAGACCCTAATTTTGAGAATCTCCTTTTCTTCTCAAGGAATGAGAGGAGCCCAACTGGTTTGGCAATTTTCAGAGTAGGAAAATACAAGGCAAAAATTGAGAATCTGGGAGCCAAGGAGAATATATTCTCTTCCTATTGTTTTCCCCATCACAAAATCTTTGTAGAGTGTTGTGTGCTCTTTAAATGCTTTTCCCTTTATGAAGTTGGAGAGTGGGGGTTGTCTCCTGTCTAGAAGTTGTCAGACTCCCGCCATCTGCAAACTGCTGTTTCTGCTGCTTCTTAGATAGACTTCAGGCAACAGGGAAAGGGAAATCCCAAGATGGTGGTGAAAGGAAGCTCCAGGGTAACAGCTGCATAATTAGTTTGTTGAGTAGACAGTTTACAAGGGGAATGGATTCATAAATTTTCAAAATGTGTTTTTACTATATATATTGAGAGATGCTTTAGAGTTCTACCAGAAAACTTCTAGATTGATGAATTAACAGATATATAGAAAACCCGTGAATGAAAAAAAAACTTTATATAAACATATTTTCGCTGTGGTTCACTGAGAAACACATTTTCATAATTTTGCTAACTATATAGTGATTTTTTTAAAAAGATTTTATTTATTTATTTGACAGAGAGAAATCACAAGTAGATGGAAAGGCAGGCAGAGAGAGAGAGGGAAGCAGGCTCCCTGCTGAGCAGAGAGCCCGATGCGGGACTCGATCCCAGGACCCTGAGATCATGACCTGAGCCGAAGGCAGCGGCTTAACCCACTGAGCCACCCAGGCGCCCCTATATAGTGATTTTTAAACAAAAATAATAGTATAAATATTTAGGGTGATGTGCAGTGGTAGAAAATGCTATGTGCTTTTATTTGCATGATTAATATTCCTTTGGCATTTGCATGTTCTATTTGCATGTTAATATTCCCTTGGCCAAAGCAAGCGACATAGCCAGACACGTCATCTGTAGAGTAGGAAAATATATTTTACCCATGGAAGGAGGAGAAAAATGAGTATTTTGCTAAATAATAATCTATCCAGCACAGAAATAAATTTCAGATGAATTAGAGATCCAAACCTGAAATATAAAATATTTTTTCTTTTTAATTTTTAAATTTTGCTATAATTTTAGACTTCTATAGTAGTTGTAAGAATAGCAAAAACTATAAAATATGAAAAACTATAAAATATAAAACTATAAAATATAAAAAAATAAACTTTTAGCAAATATGTTTTATAATCTTAGAAAGAAAACGATTTTCTTAAGCAAAACAAAAAACCCTGAATTCACAAAAGGAAAATACTATCAGAATATTAGTCAAGATACTTTTGCCTGCAAGTTTCCAAAATGCACCTCAAATCTGGAAATTATGAATTGGCTGTTGGCGATAAGACCTTGGGCAAGTTACTTAATTAAGTAACTTAAACTTTGTTTTTTCATCTGCAAAGGTGAATGCTCAGAGGTCAAATGTCTGGACCAGGTGCAGAGATAAGGGTTCAAATGCAGACCTGGCTTAACTCCCTAGACTACATCCTTCCAATGCAGCCCAGCATTTGATTATTGGCTGTTCAATTTAGCAAACATCTCTGAAATAACTCACATGATATCCAGCGTACTGCCTTGGCTAATCTCAGGTAAGAAATGAATTTGTCTTTTCCTTTAAAAGAATTACAAAACAGGGGCACCTGGGTGGCTCAGTGGGTGCCACCTTTGCTCAGCTGCCTTTGGCTCAGGTCATGATCTCAGGCTCCTGGGCTCTCTCTCAGCGGGGAGCCTGCTTCTCCCTTTGTCTACTTGTGATCTCTGTCTGTCAGGAAAAAAAAAAAAAAAAGAGCAAAAAAACAATTACAAAACAAATATCCTTAAAGTAGTTTTTGGTTCTCCTTAACTAAGGCGCCTTAGCTGTATTACCTAGAATGTATGGTTAGCTGTAAGTGAGCTGTCAATCTCTGTTCAAACACTTTAACCGGATTATCAAAGTATCTTTAATCTCTCATGCCAGTTTCAGTAATAGATCACACTATTGTGTAAGAATAAGTACAGTTATTTACAAAATAAGCGAATTTTTAAATACTTTGGGTTGTTTTAGATGAAGTTACTTTAAGGACTAGAAGCTTTGGAGATATTTTGTTATTGTTGGTAACTCTGTCAGATATTAAGGTTTCTTTCCCACTGAAATTTAAAAAAAATAAGTTTAAAATTATTTATGTCATGATGTTCAATACAAATTTGAATAAAAGCTAAGGATTTTCTCATACTGTCTGCTGTTCTTTTCTGTAAATTATACTTGTAATTATCATATCCTAGATTTCCCATAAACAATATAATTAGGTATGATATTGCTCCCGATTTGGTAAGATTAAAAAATTAATTTCCCTGAAAAGAAATACAAAACTATAAAAGCAAACTTTGGTATGTAAGGATACCATTAATTAGTTGTTATTCAATAAAACACACAAAAAAAACACCCCACCACAAAAACCAAAGTATGCACATTTTGTCATTCATAACACATTCTTCAGGCAGGAAAAACACAGTATAGCTACAAAATAGGGGTCGTTATTCATTCAAATATAAGAAATGAAAATGCTTTTATAATGTACTTTAGAAATTGCACATAGTAACATTTAACAGTATTCTTATACTTTCCATTCTCTTCAGTATTTCAATTAATGGAATTGCCTCATGTACAGTCGTACAGTAAGTCCACAGGAGGAGGGGTGTTCATGGGGTTCCTATGTCACCATCTTGGCCCAAAACTCTTTTTCTTAAATTGGATATAGGGACACAAATTTTTTTGAATATCATACTTACATATTCTATATATATATTATTATTTTGATATATCAAATATACCCCCAAACCCACTAACTTTTATATTCACATTTATCTTAAATGCTATAAAAATGTTTGCATAAAAAGTGAAAGAATCATATGGCATGAAAAAGGACCTGAAGTAGAGATCTAATTTGACTCTAAAACACTATGCAGTTTTAGTAAAATGCCCACTAATATTGAAACCACTTCTTCTATAGACTCTAGAAGCTATTTGTCAACTCTGTCTTAAATTGAGAACATGAAATCATTCCGAGAAGGAAATATTGTATTTCTACTTAATATTGAGTGTCAAACGGAACAGAGTAAACTAATAGCATTTTAAAATTACTCATGTTTTCCTTGGTCAATATTTAGATGTATTAACATTTTCATATTCTTTTAACAAGGTGAAATTTACTTCCAGTGAAATACAAAGATTTTAAGTGTATAACCTGATGAATTTTTACAACTAGCTACCTTTAGATAAGCAACATCACAATAAAGATAACAGATGTTTCCATCATTCCAAAAATATCCCCCACACTACCTTCTAATCAGTTCCTATATCCAAAGGTGATCATTGTTTTGATTAGTTTTGTCTGGTTGCAAACTTTTCAGGACAAATAATGCAGAGCAAAAGGAAATTAACATCTTATATTATGAAAATAACTTTTACTTCACAAATTCCCTAAGAAAGGTTTCCAGACCCCAGAGGTCTGTGTACCACACTTTGAGAATTGCTTCTCTTATAATAACAGTGTAACTTGGGGTGCCTGGGTGGCTCAGTGGGTTTAAGCCTCAGCCTTTGGCTCAGGTCATGATCTCAGGGTCCTGGGATCAAGCCCTGCATCGGGCTCTCTACTCAGCAGGGAGCCTGCTTCCCTTCCTCTCTCTCTGCCTACTTGTGATCTCTGTCTGTCAAATAAATAAAAATCTTTAAAAAAAATTAAAAGAAAATAACAGCATAACTTATCACTCTCAAATTAGATTTAATATTGTTCCACTTCACATAAAATGTGATAGCTTTACAACAGTAAAATCCTATTGACCCTCTCTATCCTTTGTGCCATTTCTAACACAGACTTTACGTTTATGTATGTGTATAACGCTACAACACAATGACTAATAATTTTGGTTTAAACAGTGAGTTTTCTTTCAATAAAATCAAGAGCAAAGCACATGAAGCCTTTTGTATTTACCGAAACATATTCTAACTCCAGTGTTCTTCATTCCTTCCTATAGGTGCAAGTTTTCTTCTTCTTTTTTTTTTTTTAATTTTATTTATTTTTGAGAGAGAGAAAGAGAGAGAGTGCACAAACTGGGGGAAGGGTCAGAGGGAGAAGCAGACACCCCGCTGAGCAAGGAGCCCAATGTGGGATTTGATCGCAGGACTCTGGAATCATGACCTGAATGAAAGGCAGACGCTTAACTGACTGGACCACCCAGGAACCCAATGCATGTTTTCTTCTGATGTCATTTCCCTTCAGCCTGAGGAGTGACAATGACATCAGCTGACTGATGAATTTCTTCAGTTTTTTCTTATCTGAAAATGTTTTTATTTCATCCTCATTTTTAAAGGATGTTTTCACTGGTGTAGAAGTCTAGCTCGACAGTTCTTTTCCAACTTCAAAGATTCCATTCTATCATCTGCTGACTTCCATATGTTTCTAACGAGAAATCAGTCATCAATCCATTCACGTGCATGCAACGTGGCTCTTCTCTTCTCCTCAATCCTTAAGCATCTTGTAAGATTTTTTAAATTTACATATTTTCTAAACAGTTTTATTATAATGTGTTTAGGTATAATTTCCCTTGTAATATTGATGAGGATTTGCTAAAATTCTTAGATCTCTAAGTTGTTTTCTACCAAATCAGGGAAAATTTTGATTATTATTAGTTCAAATATTTTTTCCCCTGTTCTTTTTTCCTGTCCCTCTGGAGCTTCAACTACACATATGAGAGCCTGTTGGAATTATCCTATAGTTCACTGCAACTCTGTTCATTTTTTAAAATATTTTTTCTTTTTTCTATTAAGTGTCTTTAGATTCATGGATCCTTCCTTCTTTAGCCCTAATATGCTATTAAGACCATCAAGAGTGCTCTTCATTGCAGATAATGAGCTTTTCAATTTAGAAATTCCATTTGGCCTTCTTCATAGTTTCCATTTCTCTGTTGAGATTTCTTATTTGTTTACTCATGTTCATCCTTTCCTTTAAGTCCTTGAAAATACGAAGTTATTGTCTACTAATTTAAACATTTGAGTCATTTCAAAATCTATTTCTAATGATACTTCTTCATTATTATCAATCACATTTTTCCACTTTTCACATATCTACTAATTTCTTATCAGATGCTGGGTATTCAAATGATAAGCATAGAGCTTCCTAATAATGTGCATTTTCTCTAAAGGATATGGATTTTTGTATGGCAGACAGTTAAAAAAGGTCTTTTTTTAAAAAATTTTATTTATTTATTTGACAGAGGGAGACCACAAGTAGGCAGAGAGAGAGAGAGGGGGAAGCAGGCTCCCTGCTGAGCAGAGAGCCCGATGCAGGACTCGATCCCAGGACCCTGAGATCATGACCTGAGCTGAAGGCAGAAGGCTTAACCCACTGAGCCACCCAAGCACCCCATGGGTTTTATCTTTATAAATCTTGCATTTATCCTTTGTGGCTCTATTTTGGTTATGAACAGCTTCCTTCTCCTACGACATCTTCCTTCCCCTATGGTGTGGTCCTTACTCCTAAAGCAAGGACTTTTCCAGCTTCTCAATGCTTGAGATGTTCAGTGAAGTGTCTCTAGTCTGGCTGGGTTAGAATTCCAACTGTCCAATTTTTGGCATTTTAATTTATCTCAGTCTCTCAGCAGATGATCTCTGGTAAGATTCCCCAAAACTTGTTATAAATAATAGGTCTTCTGGCTCATCATGAGTGTCCTTTTGTTCTCTGGTGCTCTGACCTGAAAACTTTAATTGCTTCTGCAGCCTATGACTCTGCTCTCATCCTCTGTAGCTCAGAAACATTGCTGCTTCTCTGAGTATACTCCTGTCACAACATTAAAGTCATTCTAAATATAAATCCCAGGAGCCCATAGGTGTCTTTATTTCATTTCTAACAAAAATTATTGTTTTATATTGTGCTCAATGCCTGAAAATAGTTAACTCATATATTTTTCCTTTTTTTTTTTTTAAGTTATTTAGACAAAGAGCATAGATCCTATGCTAGTTACTCTGTTTTGGGCAGAAGCGGATGTTGGTGAAAGGCACTTATCCCTTAAAATTATTAAACACTTAGTAGCAACTTAATAAACAACAACAACAAAACTCAAATTGGCTTAATGATGTGTTCAGGTGTGAGAAGAATGCAGTTCAAAACTAGATAAGAAAGATACAAGCCCTGGGGTGCCTGGGTGGCTCTGTGGGTTAAGGGTCTGTCTTTGGCTCAGGTCATGATCTCTGGGTCCTGGGATCCAGCACTGCATCGAGCTCCGTGCTCAGTGGCGACTCTGCTTCTCCTTCTCCCTCTGCCCTATCCCTCTGTTTGTGCTCTGTCTCTCTAATAAATAAATGAAATCATAAAAAAAGAAAAAAGAAAGATATATGCACTGTGTATGATCACAGTGATTATGATCTTTAAATCAGTTTGAGTAATCCCAGAAAAGCATTTTGTACCTGACTCAATTGAAATGGCCAAAGTATGATCACACACGGAGTGGTATTATATATTTCCTGTGTGTCTGTGTGTTACCTACTATTTGACACATACACACTGTTGATTATATATTATAACTACTTTGGAAGAAGCTTGGAGTTGACTATAAATACTATGTCAACAAAATTCAGCCAGACATAGTTTTAGAGAATTTCCTTATTTTAGCTCCAATGCTATGCCTGAACAAAGCTAAAATAAACAGAATGGAAGCAAAAAGTGCCAAGGGTTACAAAAATCCACAAGTGTAAAGAAAAGTATAAACAACATTTATTTTTCCATTCATCTAGACTAAGAGTTGAATTATACTTCATGAATATAAATACACAAACAAAGACAACAAGATGAATCAGTGACACATTTGAATCAGCTCCCATATATCTGCTTAGACTTTTCTAAAGAATGTATTTAATTAAAAATCACCTTCAAGCGCAATGAGTTAGGTGGGTCGGTTTGTACAAAGTGCCTTGCTCTTATATGAGAGATTAATTAGGTGCATTTTTATGGGTTTTTTTTTTTTTTTTTTAGTATACTCTGATAACTAAAATGGCCAGCACTCCTTTGAATGCTTGAAATCATTCCTTTTCAAATAACATGCTTAGAAAATGATAGCAATTGTTCCTTGTACTAGACATTCTAAAAGGATAATCTTAGAAGTGGACTGAGCAGGCTCTGAGCTCAATGCAGAGGGTGCTTGGGACTCTCTCTCTACCTCTGCCCCTCCCCCAGCTTGCATTTTTCTCTCTCTCAAATAAATAGTCTTCAAAGGCTGATTTTGTTGTCTACTATTTTCTTTTCTAGATAAGCATAAATGAAATAACTTGGATCTCTTTGCTTAAAGTACTGCCCTCATTTCTCTCTCTCTCCTTCCCGACCTGCCTCTCTCTTTCCCCTCCTCCTCCTCTCTCTCCCTCCATCCCTCTCCAGCTCTTTCTTCCCCACTGAATTTATTTACTCTTTTTTTCTGCTTCATTTCCAGCAACATAGGAACATCTAAAAGCAAAACCATTTGGGGAAGGGAGGTGATAGCAAATGAATGAAAAACTAGCTTCTTGTCTTTTGGCGGTTACTATAGCAATAATCATGATGGGAGATTTTCAGCTGCAAGTGGTTTCTATAACAACATGATAGGGTGCTTTAGAAATAGTCCAGAGGTAAATAGATTCTATAAGGGTCTCTTAACCCCTTTTATTCCGTAAGATTAGCATCCCCTTGAAGGATAAATATCAGTTGGCTTATTTGATGGAAGCCTTAAAAATAGCATTTTTATTTTGTACATATTAAACATTTAATTTTTTTTTAAAGATCCAGCTTTAGCTGATAGGATCTTAAACTGTTCATTTCAGAAAATATTTTTTTTAAAGATTTAATTTATTTATTTGACACACAGAGAGAAAGAGAGATCACAAGTAGGCAGAGAGACAGGCAGGAGCAGTTTCTTTGCTGAGCAGAAAGCCCCATGTGGGGCTCCATACCAGGAGCCTGAGATCATGACCTGAGCCAAAAGCAGAGGCTTTAACCCAGTGAGCCACCCAGGCGCCCTTAGAAATTAACTGATAGCATCCTTACTCTATTTCTACATGATGGCATCCAAATAGTCTTAAAACTGTTTCTTTGTACTACCCTAAAATGTGGAAAGTAGTAAATATTCCTCATTATAACATCTATTAATTCTCCCATGGGTTACCTGAAGGCTTTGCTCTCGTGAAACCTTCTCCACACTACCATTACACCTGTTAGGTTCCCTGACAGGTGCTAATCTGTTCTAACAAATCTGTTCTAACAGGGGGAGCCTGAGCCTGAGCCTGATGAGTAATCACTCATCCTTTGTCATGCTGTTCAGTATGCTTCCCATTAGGCATGGTTCCTATTCAACTTACAATTTACTAAGTACTATAAGAGGAAGTTTAAGGGATTGTTCTGAATTTATTAAGTTTTAACACAGTAAAACATAACATGCAAGAAAATGAAGGCTCCCATTTCATCCATAAGTCATTCAGGAGCCCCTTATAAGTGAAAGGTCCATGGGGAGGCATGACAAAAACAACACACAAGAACGAATGTGGTAGACTGGATTTGATATTTAAAAAAAAAAAAAAGTTGAAACCTCAAATGGAGTCACACAATCGGGTAAATTTATGGAGATGGGGATTAAGCTTGCTTGGTTCAGTTCCATAATGAATTATTGATTATCTACTCCATGCTGGATACTGAAGGTATATATAATGATGAAAATATATGATATTTGTTTAAAAAACTAAATTATCATATCAAGTAAAGACACTCTGTGTTACTAAACATTAATTGACTTTTAAAATTTATTGATTTGAAATTAATAAATTATTTGCTTGGATTCATCTTTCTTCTTTGGCCACTGAACCCCCATATATTTTAAGTGCAAAGTCATATCCATGCCTTCCTAAAAGAAATGATTATTGGCATATTTGAGCAAGGGTGATTCCATCTAAGGGATGATACTTTATGTCTTCACGTGGAGTTTCACTTCCATGCATTTTCTATAATAGAGCTATCCTTACACTTTTACTATTTTCTGTTTAGTGAAGCTGCCGGTTCCAAATATGACATATTCTATTTCATCTCTCAGAAAGATATCAGCAACTATGCATCTCCCTGAGTTTTGAAACTCAGCTGCGGTATTCTCATTTCCCTGGTGTTCTGTCCTCAGTAACGAAGCCTCAGAATTCATTACATATGCATTTGCCATCCATAGCCTTCTGGGACAGAGTTTGCCAAATAGGTCCCTGGGCGATCAAGACCCACTCTCCCTGTGTGTCATGGGGCTGTGCAGATGAGCTGAGGCATATCTGTACACACCAAGGCCCTGCTCAGAACAGCATGTTCCAGAACACGTTGGGCAGGGAGCCATTCATAAACTCTTCAAAATCTTATCCAGACCAAAGGCACAGCAGCATTGTATTTGCTGCACTCAGGACCATGGGGCTTTTAGCTGAATAAAAAGCAAATGAAATATATTCACAATGTCTTCCAAGTTATCCAGTAACCACAGAAACCTGGGTTTTTTCCCAAATTGAGTCCACAACGTAGAATGACCTGGCAGAAACAAATCATTCTCTCTCTGTTCAAGTGTAGTGAGCCAGAAATGGAGCAGAATAAATTTCCTTGGGGTAAAAACAATTAATCAGCAAACAACCAGTACGCATTTACTGCACCACTCAGGAGCTCATATTCTAAGTGGGATCGAGACCTAGTACGTAAAGCATATATGTAGACGCTAAAGAAGCATATACTGCAGTTCCTGAAGTTAAAGAGTTCATTTACTAATTGTAAAGAAAAGTGTCCATACATGAAACAGACAACAATTAAGGAAATACATAGATAAATTTAACACTGTTTCTTGCCAATGATAAGCTGCTCAGTCCAAGAGATCAACAAGAATGCAAAGACACAGAAAGGATTCATGAAAAAGTAGACTTCTAAGGATATGCACAATTTGGATACACATTATAACTAATACTCTTGGAAAGTATTTTGAAATGTCTTTATTTGTGGTTATTACTATAATCATGTCATAAAAGAAGATAATTTAAATCCTCAAGGACTAATGTCTTACTCATAGTTGTAACCACACATTATTTTTCTAGACCTTAGTTCCTGGTACAAAAATATGAAAAAACTGTTCAGATCTCTTTCTCCAATATAGAAGCCATTAGCCACGTGTGGCACTGAGCATTTGAACTGTGACTTTTTGGATGTACGATATGCTCTAAGTGCAAAAGACACACAGGATTTCAAAGACTTAGTATGAAAAAATTATTTCACTAATTTTTAACACTGATTACATAATGAAATGATATTGTTTTAGTTATAGTTGGTCAAAATATATTATTCAAGTTAATTTTAACTGCTTATTTTTGCTTTTTAATTTACTTTTTAATTATACATTTTACTAGAAGACCTAACATTGTATGTGTTAATATGTAACATTACATACACATTACAACTCTATTAACAGTTGCTATTTAAAATGTAGTCTATGGGCTGGCAGCATCAGCATCCTGGGAGTTTCCTGGGAATACCTAATCCCAGGCCTCATCCCAGACCTGCTGAATCAGAATTGGCAACTTCATGAGCTGCTCAGTGGTTCATATGAATAAAGCTGGGAAGTGCTGACCTAGATACTTGCAAAGTGTTTCTTTTTCATGATTCTATTATCTTCCTTCTTGTTTTGATTTTTTTCAAATAGTTGTTTTGAAGTCTTCCTGGCATCCTAATTTACTATTAACTGCATAACCTAGGGAAGTTACTTAACAGTCCTGAACCTCAGTTCTTATAAATTGGATATAATACCGCCAACCCTGTGAGTTTTCTGTAAGCATCAAATGAGACACTAAGGGTTATGCACTTATCCCCAGGAACCAACAGATCTGAGATGTTTGTGTAATATCAGTAATAAAAATGAAAAAAATATTCAATGCTCTTAGATTCTCATACGGTCTATAAAATTTTGGTACACAGTACAATGGGCTAAAGTTTGAAGGGCTGTTTTCAGTTATTTTACCAATTTTGTGTGTTTTTTTTTCTTTACCCTTAATTGTGTATAATATACTTACTTAACATTCTGGTACAAAACCTAATAGAAAATATTAGAACTTTCAGGCCACTTTTTAGAGTTAAAATGCCATGTGGCTAAATTATTCTGCATAATGGTTTTATAATTAATGTCAAAATTATATTTGTTAATTATTGATCACTGAAAAAAAAGCGATGGCTTCATAGAGTGGGAAAAAACTTTTTTCTTTTTATTTAGAACATAGCTCTGCAGTGGGATTTTCAATTTGCTAGCGGCCAAGGAGCTAGTAAAATGTAAGTCTACTCCGTAAGTAAAAGAGGTCACTGGAAAGTCTGTCATTATTAAAGTATACATGGATTATAATAAGGTCAGAGAGTCGAGGCCTGATTAGCTTTAAATGAATTTAATGTCAAAAGAACATAATTAGACCCTTATTAACATTTCCAATGATTGACATTTAGTAAAAATGACCTTCACAATTTGCATAATTTAGTTATGTTGTAAGGATGACGAAGGGCAGGGCATCTTCTCTGAGCTATCTAAGTGTGTGTGGCTGCACTGTGCACTTGGTCCATCCTTCTAGCCCTAAGGACAGACACCAGATCCAATCTTGACCCTGTGCTTGGGTGTGCGGGCTATGTCAAGGAGGACCCAGAAGGTTTGATTCTCATGAGAAAGTTCTGAAAGCAAAAGAAATCTTTAGAGAAGCAGGCCCCTGATTTCACCCGTGATGATGTGGATGATCAAAAAATGTTATGTAAAAGCACCTAGAAAAATGGCGTACTTTACAGTGGATTTAAAATATCTTCATGGAAAAGTTTCCCTATGGGTCCATGGACTCTGTGGAGGAGACAATAGAAGGGGGATGTGGAGATTCAGGGGACACCACTGAAATTTGGCCACAATCTTCTCAACTGGAGCAGGGAAGTTATGTTTCAGAGTTTGCATGTGAGTTAACTGGGGTAAGTACACAGTTGGCAGTATTGGGCTCCACCGGGATTAGGAGACAAGATCGTCAGGGAATGTGTGCTGACCACAGTACTGTTCTTCCTGGAACTACAAAAACTAAACACTCTTCACTATATTGTATAGTCTCACTTTCCCTGGATTTATTCCTTCATTAAACATGCATTTACAGAGCTCCAAGTGTGTGCATGGTACTTTCCTAGACAATAGAAGGGTCCCAAGCTTTGGACCCTGCATTGAAAGGAAATAATACTGATTAAATACTTTATTCCAGACTTTCACAGGGAACTTTATGTATGGTATCTTTTTCACCTCTTATGATAATCACAATGATAATAATAATAATGGCTGCTAATACTCTCTCTGTGCCAAGCATTATTAGGCATTTTATGTACATTAACTAATTTAATCTCCACAATAAACCTATAGGGTAGGTATCATTTTTACAGAAATGGAAAGTGAGGCACAGAAATGTTGAGTATCTTAATAAAATCCACAGAGTTAGGAAATTGCAGAGGCAAGATTTAAACCCTGGCTCCCAAGTCCATGCTCTACAAATCATGCATTTCCTTCCTAAATGAGGAAACTGAGGCCCAGTGACACTGGTTTTGCTCAACCACAAACATGGCAAACAACAGAAACTAAAATTTAAACCTCTATCTGTGTGACCACAAAATTATACTCTTGACATTACATGCAATTGGTCTCAGGTTAGTATTGAAGACCACTCTACGACAATGACTGCCTCGTTCTTCAGAGGCCATAGGAGAGCAAAAGAAACCAATGGTCTTACAGAGCCCATCTACTTATTTTAACTGTTCCATGGGGATCCTATCACAGCATACATCAAAGTCACTGATTTACCCGATGATTTGCTTGATTTTATCAAAAGAGGTGAAAGGAAGAACGTCACAGCAAGGCTTAAAGGAGAATTCAGGTTTTCTTGCTCATTCATTCATTATTCAACAAATTTCTATTGACTACCTTCCACGTGTAAGTCATTTTAGTAACGTCCTGAGTAAAGATGCGTGTCTTCTGCACTCACTTCTCCTGCTACGTCCTGCCCCAACCCTGGGATGAAATTTTGTTCTCTTCAGAAAGCCTGGCTAAAGAAAATTCAACAAGCCACTTTTGTCTTATAAATTGAAATTCTTAGATCTGGAAATTTCTATTCTATCTCCAGTAGTACTGTTTATCCCTTTTATCTTAGCAATTCATTTTGGATGTGATTTAAAACCTGGCACACACCAAATATTTGCTGTTTCAAATCCGAACTATGATTAAAAGCTTTAGGTGGTTCACCGAAATGTCAGGGGCTATCCAACCTGTCAAATTTCTGAATGGAATTCAGGAGACAGTAAATCTTGAATAAAGAAAAATTTTTTCTTTGACAGCTCGACTAAGTCCTCTTTATTAAGTCAATGGTGTGTCAAAGTACAGAAATCCATTGTGGCTTTTGAAAGGTAGTTTAGTAAAATATAGAAAACTGTATCCTAAAAATATCAGGGATATAAACAAAAACCTATATAAAGACATAAGTTTGTTGTTTTAATAAAAGAAAATCAAAAGTGAAAATGAAATAAAATAAAAGCAACTCATTAGCAAATGTTTACTTACTAAGTCATCTATAGGAAAAGATCTTTTATATGGAAGAACATCAGAAACCATTCAGTAGATGCTACTGGAAATATCAAATTTTATGCTCACAATTCCTCTCTTCCTTTCCGATTTTTATTTAAATGAAGTTAGATTAAATGTATATTCAAAATAGAATTAAAATAGAAAAAACCCCTGCACCTTTGCATGTTTAAAACAGCACTCTTACCCCAGCGAACTGCTTTCTCGGTTATCCGCTTTCTCAGGTCTCCGTCCATCTCTCAATAGTTTGAGGGAAAAACAAAATAAAATACGTTTCCAGAACAATGAGAGCAAACAGCTTTATGTGTACAGTTGGAAGTACATTGGGGAGTGTTTACCCTAAGTCATCGGAGGCACATTAAAAATTGCCATTTTAATTCAATGTGAGCATTAACAACTGTTCTTTCCATCCCTTCTGCTCACAGAGGATAGATTTGACTTTTAAGGTTAGTTTCAATAAAAATAAAAACTAGAGACAGAGGTGGTTAGAGAGTTATATGGGGAGAATTAGGTTAGTAAATCCTAAGAAAAGACTAAGGATAGCTGTAATAAGAAGGCATTTAAATTTTACAAAATGAAAAAAAACACAAAACCCTAAATTCAATAGGGGTGTGTGTGTGTGTGTGTGTGTGTGTGTGTGTACATGCATATGCAAAGTTTATACAGCAGGGGAAATCTTTAAGGTAAAGAGTGTGGCTTTCACAATTAATACCCCGGAAATATTCACTGAGCATTTGTTGTGCATAAACAGATACGGACAGGGCACAAATACAGAGCAGATCTCCTGAACAACGAAAGCCTCTTACAACTCTCACTTTGTGCGTATTTCTCTTTGCCAAAATTTTAAGGAGCACTCAAAATACAGAGACGTTAAATACTTCCTTGTGAAAACTAAACTCTGAAGGACAGATTTTTTTCTAATTGACATTTATCTTCGTTTGATCCTAAGCAAGTCTGGGTACTTCATGGGAAAAATGTAAGGACATGTTGAATTCGCTCACCAGTAGGCTCCCTATATAAGGATATGCTTGGGTTTGTTTGTTTTCCAAAATAAATTTCCTGCAGTGAAAATGTATTAGTGGACTCTACTCTTTTTGGGGGGCTTATTATTGTTATTGCTGCATTTTGTACTAACGTAGTAGATTTTCTATTAAGAGCACAAAACTATCTCTAAATATCTTAAAACAATAAGAACATCTATTGAGCACCAACCATTAAAACCTAGTGACGTAATCCTCACAAAAATCCTAAGAAGGAGGTTTTACTATTCTTTCCCTTATTTGCAGCTGAGGAAACAGGCTGAGAGCGGCAGAGCTAGGCTCGGGATAGGTGTGTGGTACTGTGCAGACTTTGCTCCTCACCACTACACTGTCTGCTTTCCTGATGGGGCAAATCCCCCATGGTTGGCTAATACAAAAGTTACCAAAACAGCGATAACAACAACAACAACAAAACACTTGACAAAAATTTCAGATTCTTGACTGATGATTTTTAAATCAGAGACTTACCCACCTGTTGCATAGGTAAGTGCATTAAAACTATCAAGGACAAAGGAACAAATGCTATTTGCAATAATCTCTGGAAAATTAAATGCTGTTCCCTGAAATCACCTTGTAGTGTTTCTTTGCTCTGGATAAATATATTCCACCATATGACTGAGCTAGATTACCAATACAGCTGTTTTTTAAATACACTGAATTATTAGACAATCTGTGCATGCGCACATACACACACACACACACACACACACACACAATACATTTAATGCTTGGGCATTCATTGTCTTTGAAACTGGTAAGATTAGTTTTTTACTTCTCTGAAAAATATTAATATGTATATATATATAAATAATTACATAGTGCATATATTTGTGTATGTACATATATATGCCCAAACAGAACCAAAGGAGCAAATACATAAGAATTACAAAAACCATAGAAAATATTGTCTTTTCTCCTGAAAAAAATTTTTAAATTGCTATTCTCAGCCTCTAGGGCTCCTTGAAGATATCTCCTTAAAGGACAGGAGGCCACCCGACTGGGCTGCAGGGTCTCCCTCCTTTCTTCAACTCGAGCTGGTCCACATTCTGATTTTGCATACTGGGATTATTCATGATACTTTCCTTGAAGGAGTACTGCTGTACTTACAGAAAGAAAAGAAAAAGTCTGAAACCCACAATTCTGGAACTTCTTATAACATCCAGTAGGTGGCAAACTTTACTGCAAGGAAACTCTGCCACACTAGAAATTGGTCGGAAAATATCAATTACACTTCACATCCAGGAAAGTTTCTTGCTCTGGATCTAAGTCTCAAATGGAAGCTGGTAACAAAATTCTCAATGGTCATTTCCCTTGGAATTAAATTCCTTCAATTACAGTTTTAAATAGTCCTATAAGGTTTTATGTGTGTGTCCGTTTAAGTTTTGCTCTAAATGTACTATTACTATGAAAATTATTATACTGTAGACTGTTTGCACAATATGCTAGATACAATATAATAATATAGATGACAGATTTTTTTCAATTAGGTGTACAAAACTGGAATAATTACAACCCTTACTTCATGACATCATTGTTCTGTGCATAGTTTGCTTTTTACTTCGTTAGTGGGTGTTTAGTTTAGTTTAGTTTTGTTTTTCAGATTTATTTATTTGAGGGAGACAGAGTGAGTGAACAAGCATGAGCTGGGAGAGGGGCAGAGGAAGAGGGAGAGAGAGAATCTCAAGCAGACTCCTCGCCTAGTGGGGAGCCCTGTGAGGCCAGTCCCAGGTCCCCGAGATCATGACCTGAGCTGAAATCAAGAGTCCAACACCTAACCAACTGAGCCATCCAAGTGCCCCTAGTTATGTTTAACACAGAGATAAACTGCAATTCATTTATATGTTTGAAAATATATAAAATATATATATAAAGTATAAAATAATATAAATATAGATTTATAAAAATAAATATATATTCATATAATATATTATATAATATAAATATGTATAATATAAAATATACATATAAAATATACAAAATATAAAAATATTCTTTTTGAGAGGTCTTTGCTCATTTGCTATAGTCAGCTGAAGTGTCAGTTAACAATGCCTAGATCACAGGCTGCATTTCCAAGAGGGCCACTTAGCATCTCGCCTATGGACACACCATAACCCCAGGAAGCAAACTGGTGCCAATGTCACCATTCACCCCAGAGGAGATCCAGTGAAAGGATGTGCTTCATAGATGATCTTGTCCAGAACAAGTACTGAAAACATAACTCGAAGTGTATGTGAAAACAAAGTGGGGGAAGGGGGCAGTGTGTGTGACCAGATTATAAATTTACCTGGTTTTGTTTTAAAAATATTTTAATCAAAGTTGTTGAGTAATACTTATAAAGGAAACAACACCCACTTTCCACCATCCCCATTCCTCCTTCTTACTCCTGCTGTGCACTCCCCAGAAGCAACTACTTAAAACTCTCAGTCATTTCTTACGTTTTTATTTATAAACTTGTCAATAATATGCTGATTTCCCCCCCTCATTTCATTTAATTAATTTATTTACTTATCTATTTATTTAGAGCATGGGTGGCAGCAGGGGCAGCTGGGCAGTGGATGAGGGGGAGGGTCTTAAGCAGGTTCCATACTCAGGGCGGAGCTGGAGGCATGGCTTGATCTCACCACCCTGAGATCATGACCTAACCCAGATCGAGGGTCTGACGCTTAACTGCTGAGCCACGCTCCCTTGTTTTAGATACTGGCATCATCTATTGGAATCCTGCTACAGAAAAGTAGATTTAATTTCCCTGAAGTTCTCAACCACACATACCCACGGCCCCCCAGCACACATGGAACTCTACTGCTCCAATTAAAATCATTATCTTTATTGTTACTTATAAAGAACTGGGCCACCACATAGCAAATTACAATTTCACTTCCCTTCTTGCACAGCCTTTCCCCTAGAAGTAATACTAGAAAGAGTTTAAAACACTTGTCCTGTTTTGTTTTCCTTTACTTCTCTATATGAGACTCTGCCATTTTTCTTCTTGGAGCTCTGCCTTCTCTTCCTGCCTTCAGCGCTAGTGACTCTACGCTGGTAGCATATCTGTAGTCCAGCGAGCGATTTTTTCATAAAATGTTTTTCTTCTTTCCTTTATTAGATCCCTAGTAGGCTAGATTCCACGTCTCTCATTTTCTTGTTTGCACTCCTACTTTCATGGAGCTTATCTTTTAGAATCTTCCTGAAAAGTGAGCATGAAAGCCGAAAATTTAAATGTCTGAATCTCAGCAAATATTTGTCTTCCCCACTAACATTTGATTGATAGTTTAGCTGGGCATAGAATTCAAACTTAGAAATTATTTTCTTTCAGGATTTTTAAGGCATTTTTCTAATATCCCCTAGCTTTCAATATTTCTGTTGACAAATCAAATGTTACTCTGATTTCTGATGCTTTGTAAATGAGTTGTTCCCTGTCCTGTTTTAAGGAAATGATGTGCTTTGCTGAGGATTTATTTTTTAATTCTTTGTGCAGGGCACTTAGTAGAAACTTTAAATCTATAAACTTGTTTGTTTTTTAATTATGGAACAATTCTTATATTTCTGTCATAATTTTAAGTCCCTTCTCCCTCCTCTCCTTGCCTCCTTCTCCCCGTCCCATTTTCTTTCTTCTCTTATTTTGAAACTCTTCCGTGACTGGTCCTTTATGCACCTATTGTTTCTAACTATCATTTACAATCTCTTAGTATTTTTTCCTAGTGTCTGGTAGATTTTCCTCAACATTATCTTTCAGTCACTTAACTGGACTTTTAATTTCTACCACTGTATTTTTCTCCTTTTTCTTTTTTCTTTTTTGCATAGCTTTTTTTTTTTTTTACTATGTTCAATTAGCCAGCATATAGTACATCATTAGTTTTTGACGTAGTGTTCAATGATCCATTAGTGCGTATAACACCTACTGCTCATCAACACACGTGCCCTCCTTAATATCCATCACCCCGTTACCCCACCCCAACCCCTTCCTTCTGTAATCCTCAATTTGTTTCTCTCTCTGATTTCTTCCCCTTCAGTTTTCCCTCCCTTCCCCTGTAGTCTATTCCTTATGTTCCACATATGAGTGAAACCATAAGATAATTGTCTTTCTCTGCTTGACTTATTTCGCTAAGTGAAATAAGTCAAGCAGAGAAAGACAATTATCATCAAGCAGAGAAAGACATCTATCACTGTATTTTTAATTTTAAAGACCTCTTTTGTTCTCTAGAAGTTTAATAACCACCTATACTTATTTCATTGCTGCAATATCCTTTCTTAACTCTTTGAATATATTAATGCTCAAATTTTCATAAATCGTTGACCACTCCTTAAATTGTCTTTGTCTCTTCCAAGTTACTTAAAAACATTTTTTGTATGTGTGTTGGTCTTAGTGTTTTATCTTAGAGGTTTTCCTCCATGCGGTACATCTCATACAATCCATTCATATTTAATAACGAGGTACTATTGTTTCTTAAGCTGATTAATGGGTACAAGGATGTTTGTTTATCATTATTCTTTAGAGTATATTTGTAATATAAAGTATACTTAAAGGATGGTAATGGTCTATATACATATATATATTTCATATATACTCTTAAGCATGTGTTTGTTTAAGAAGAGCTATTTGAGGGTGCCTGGGTGGCTCAGTGGGTTAAAACCTCTGCCTTCAGCTCAGGTCATGATCCCAGGGTGTAGGGATCAAGCCCCACATTGGGCTCTCTGCTCAGCAACAAGTCTCCTTCCCCCTCCCTCTCTCTGCCTGCCTCTCTGCTCACTTGTGATTTCGTCTGTCAAATAAATAAATAAAATCTTAAAAAAAAATAAAAAAATAAAAAGAGCTATTTGAAAGCACTTTTAGTTCCTGTTGCAGAGCTTTCTAGCTCACTGAGATTTGTTCTCCAATGACTGGGCTGACTCATTTCAAAGGGTGACACCCAATATTAGCATCTGTAATATCTGTACATATTTTCTCTTGGGCTGGCCAAGAGAAATAAGGAGTAAATCTGGCTGCTGGCATTTTTAGAATTGAACTGAAAATGAGGCTGGGGAGTGTCTCACAGTTCTTTACGGAGATATTCATTCATTCCATCACTCTGTTATCAGACCAGACCCGGCCACTCCCACTAGTTGTGCCAGTGCCTTTAAATCGCCTTCATGCAGGAAGGGCAGTCGTGTAGTTTCCTGGGGTAAAATATGGGACATGAGAATCTAACTGTACGATTGGTAAGTTTTCCAAACAACCTTCCCATTTTCAGCACCACTTGAGTACATGGAGCTCTAATTCCTGAAACTTTGGGGGTTCTACAGCATAAACTGTCTTGCTTCTGGGTGTCTCTCACACGGGGTTTTGCTTCTGCTGGTAAGCTAAGTCTACTGCAGCCCACGCATGGCAGCCTACCTTCCACTTACGTATGAGTGTATGTATATGGGTAATTGCTGTCTCAATTACCTCAGTCTCTCTTTGGTTCTTGTGAATAGGACAATTTCATTCCCTTTTGTCCTTTTTTTCTAGGACTATTTTTTTTGTGTGTGATTTATTCAGGTAAAATTTACAGATAATAAGATTAACCCAATTTCAGTGGCAAACTCATATGGTCAATAACTATCACCACAATCACAACACAGAATGTTTCCATAAAAACTTTTTCATGTTCCCTTATAGTTAGTTCCCCTCACCCACCTCCATTTCCTGGTGACCACTGAGCTGCTTTCCATCACTACAACTCTGCTTTCTCTAGAATGTCACAAAACTGAATCAAACAGCCAGTAGTGTTTGTGTCTCGTTTCTCTTAACATAATACTTTAAAGATTCCTCCATGTAGTTCACTGGGTGAGTAATTTGCCCATTTTATTCCTGAGTAGAAGTCCAATGTGTGATATATTAAAATTTATTTCCCAGCTGATGAATATTTGGATTTTTTTCCCAGTGTTGGGCATTATGAATAAAGCCGCTATGAATTTTGCAAGGAAGTTTTTATGTAGACATTATGTCTTCATTTTCTTGGGGGAAATATCTAGGTGTGGAATTGCTGAATAAGTGTATGTTTAAGTTAACAAGACACTTGGAAACTGTTTTCCGAGGTGGCTGTGCCATTTTGCATTCCTACCAGCCATGTATGAGATATATAAGTGATATAACACTACAACAACAGGAAAAGTAGTCTTTTAAGGTGTGATGCATTACTAAAGATAAAAAGGACAGTTTATAAATATATGAGGGTCAAACCAGCAGAATGATATAACTATTTTAAATTTCTATCAACATAAGAACATAGCTTCAGGGACACCTGGGTGGCTCAGTCGGTTAAGCATCTGCCTTCAGCTCAGGTCATGATCCCAGGGTCCTGAGATGGAGTCCTACAAGGGGCTCTTTGCTCATCAGGAAGCCTGCTCCTTCCTCTACCTCTGCCTGCCGCTCCCTGCGTTGTGCTTGCTCTCCCTCTGACAAACAAGTAAATAAAATCTTTAAAAAAAAAAAAAAAACTTTTGAATACAGAAGCGAAAATTGTCAGAACTAAAAGAAGAAATATGAAATTCATATTCACTATAGGAAATGTCAATGCATCAATCTCAGTGAAAGGAAGTAGTATGAAAAGCCCCAATGCTACAGAAGTTCTGAATAACACAGTTAACAATTTGATATTATTGATTTTATAGATTTTTCCACAGGTCCAAGAAGAAATCACCATGAAAATCAGAAAATATTTGTATATGAATGATAAATAAATTTATAAGAAATGCAGTAAAGCTGTGCTTACACAGAAATTTTTAGTCCTAAATTAAAAATTAGAAATACCTAAAAGAGTAAATAGCAGTTAAACCCAAAGCAAGTAGAATTAAGAAAATAAAAAGGCAAAAGCAGAAATTGAGGATCAAAAACAAAGATATTACAGACAAACTATACAAAGTCAAAGGCCAATATTTGAAAACATTAATACAACTGGTAACGTGTAGGCAACAATGATTACTTAAAGAGAGAGAGAGGGGATGAAGGAAACGTCCATTTTCTCCACTTCTTGTCAACACCTGGTATTGTCAATTTTTGTCATTTGGCCATTCTAGTGGCCATTTTAGGTACCATTTTTAATTTCTGCTTCCCTAATGATAAATGATGTTAAGCATTTTTCAATATGCTTATTAGCTATCCCTTTATGCCTTTCATGGAATTTTAAAAAGGAAAAGAATTAAACATTTATGTAAATATCATCATGTTTACATAAGAAACTCTACCCAATAAGTATCCTAACTTCTAAAATAATGCCATAAAAAGAAATGGACTTTAGAATCAGACAAACCAGAGGTTCAAATCCTACCTCTCTTTGACACTATGCAGATGACTTAGTCCTTATAAAACTTAGCTTTCCATCTGTAAAATGCTTTACACAAATATTATAAGAAATCTATTTTAAAACTTGCACTGGAAGGGCCTTGGGTATAAAAGCTAATTTCATTTGCTGTTTGTCTTTCTACACAAATGGTTCATTTCATGGCTTAAATGATAATGCTTGAGTAGTAAAGGAAGAAAAAAACCATTACCATCATCACTAACAAAATAAAAATAAATGGAAAATCTAAATTCATAAATGCCCTGGATGGTGAACAGGGCAACCGTAGTATTTAATTGAATTTTCTCAGTTTGGACATAAGAACTTTAAATGCTGCCCAAAGTTTGAACTTATTAAATATTTTCTCCTATTCCTCCCTATTCACTACCCCACACCCTCTCAAGCTTTTCTTATTACTGACAGAGAATGCCAATATCCCTCATGCTTTAGTTCTTTCTTTTGGGAAAATACTCTCCTTCCTTCACTTGCATTCATTTAAAAAGACACCTCAAGTACCTTTTCTTCATTGAGACTTTTCTCTGGTAACACTTTTTCTGGTCCCTGTGATTGCACAGCACCCTTCCATGTCTCCATTGTGACATTTCCCCCCTTCCTTCCAATGATAAGTATGTACTGAGCACCTGTGATGGGACAGGTGGTGTTGTAGACCCAGGACATACAGAGACACAAGGTCTCCTCCTTTCCTCCATGGAGCTAACATTCTAATGAAGAAGACAGAAAACAAACACAAACACAAAGAAATAACAGCATTTATTACATAGCAAATGAAACTTAGAAACGGAGTTCAGAGAAAGCTCTCAGGAAGTGACACTGGAGCTAAGACATCACATTTGAAGATGTGATAGGAAAGCCAGCATCTGAAAAAAGACAAAAAAAAGAAAGAAAGAAAGAAAGAAAGAAAACTAAAGTATTAAAGTATTTGGATGATTACTTGAGTTTTCTCATAGGGGGTAGAAAATGTTTGCTCTCTGAACAACCCTCTTGATAATATAGAAGCATACGTTAACTTTCTATGTGTAGGCACTAGAGGAAAATTGTTGGCTGGCAGAAAGACTCCACAGAATATAATTATGAAAATCTTCTCACTCTTGTATGATGTACCAATTAGTCATTTATTATCAGTATCTTCCCATCACCCTGTTGGTGGCCACACTGTGTTATGAGAACCACTTCTCTTTTTTTGCAGGAAGAGAGGGAAAAGATTTATCATTACATATTTCTCAAAGTTTACACACTATTTTCTTCTGACAATAGTTGATTTATGTCTCATGTCCTAAGAGCAAACTCTCAATTTTGTACCTTTATTTAAAATTATAAGCCTGTACAGTTGTCTACTACGATATTTGTGAGCAATATTGTAAGAAAGGAAGTAAAAATAAGAGAATGATATCGTAGATGAGTCCACATGCAAGACAGTGTTTTGTGGGATAATACAATTGAGTTGACAAATCATCCAGCTTCTCCATATATGTGATTCAGAAGATAAGAATGCTGTGATCATAAGGCATGTATGTTTGGGGGAAAACTTCTACACATACAAATATTTAATGAGTTGACAAAAAATTAAAGAATTATTGTTTTCCCACTGGTTATTATTCCAAATAGAATTTACAAATGTATCCCTAGAACAGAGATGCTTTTATAAAAACAAATAAAAAAAAAGAAAAACAAATTCCATAAACTTTATTACATCTATTTCCTTGCAGAAGGATTTAATTTGTCATCTGTAAGATGTACGTAATAACACTGTGTTGCCCTGAGGATTAGAAACAATGTATGTGACATACCTGGCAAGCTTGGTACAAAGAGTAGCGCTGCTTCAACAAATAGTTGGTATTTTATTTTGTTTTAATGTTTTCATTATTCTATTTTTTTTAAGAACATAAATGGTAAGTGTGATAAAGCAGTCATAAACCAAGTTGTAACATTCACTTGAATATTAGTTTCAGGGGCCCGAGTGGCTCAGTGGGTTAAAGCCTCTGCTTTCGGCTCAGGTCATGATCCCAGGGTCCTGGGATCGAGCCCCGCATCGGGCTCTCTGCTCAGCAGGGAGCCTGCTTCCTCCTCTCTCTCTGCCTGCCTCTCTGCCTACTTGTGATCTCTGTCTGTCAAATAAATAAATAAAATCTTAAAAAATATATATTAGTTTCAGTTAGACTATATTCAGAGACAATTTTGTATCTTATTTCCCAGTACACTCCAGAATCTTCCATGGGAGAATGTGAATTTCCAAAATGTACGTGTATAGGACAGTTTACCAGTTGCTTCAATTCACCCCACTGCTCAACGGCATTTGGCCCTGAGAAAGGGAAGTGGAGAAGCAAAGAACTCTCAGACTAGCTATTTTTCTTTCTTATTAGCAACTACATGACAAGATTTGACAAATCACCATTCATGAAAACCCTCATCATTAGACATCATTTGATCAAGCTCATCAACAGAATGCAGCCGACTGTATTTCATGAATGAGTCTGAGATGACAGAAGAACAGAAAGATATTTAATTGTATCCTTAGCCATATATCTGTAAACTTCATCTTGATATTTTTTTATTCTCTTGTAGGTTCCTTTTGCAATAAAAATGACACCAGGTGCCTCTCAAATTCTTGCCAAAACAATTCTACATGCAATGATTATTCAAAGGACGACGATTGCCATTGTCCAGACGCAGCCATTAATTTGGACAAAGACTGTGACAGCATGAGAGACCCATGCTTCTCCAATCCCTGTCAAGGAAATGCCACTTGCGTGAACACCCCAGGAGAAAGGAGTTTTCTCTGCAAATGTCTGCCTGGTTTTAGTGGGACAACCTGTGAAACCGCCATTGTTTCCTGTGGCACAAACGCCTGCCAGCATGGAGGTGTTTGCCGTCAGGACCCTGTTCACCCTGTCTGCAACTGTCCTGATGGATATGCTGGAAGGTTCTGTGAAAACGATCTTGATGAGTGTGCTTCCAGCCCCTGCCACAATGGGGCCATGTGCCAGGATGGAATCAACGGCTATTCCTGCTTCTGTGTCCCAGGATATCAAGGCAGGCATTGTGACCTGGAAGTGGATGAATGTGTCTCGGATCCCTGTAAGAATGAAGCCACGTGCCTCAACGAGATAGGAAGATACACTTGTATTTGTCCCCAAGACTATTCTGGTAAGTCTATCACATTTGAGGACCAGAAGAGGTAGTTAGCTTTCCCTTCTTTTAATATGACAGAAGCAGAAGTGACTTTTTAGGTCTCATCCAATTGCTTATGAAAATGGTCTTGGCGGGAATTAATCACTAGATAGAAAGCTCCCTGAACCATGAAAATTCCCAGAGCCTAAGTATTTGCCAACTGTCGCTGTTGTTCTAAATGGAGCTTTCCCATTATTTAATTCTCAGATTCAGCCTAGAGTTAGTGGGCTCCATGGCGCCTTGCTTTCCAGGTCAGGGCCCTTCAAGTCTCCTCATGAGAAGATGCCTTTTGTGCTAGCGAAAGTGTGCCAGGAATGCCCACGCCTGCGACTGCAGCCTGCTGGGAGGGCAGGCCATGGAATGCACAGACGTTAGGAGTTCTAGAATGTGAGCAACAGATGAGTGACAGCACGGCTGATGGAGCATGGTAAATAAAATAAACCACAATTTAATTAATAAGGAAGTCACTTTTCTAAAATAAAGAAGTCACTTCTTTAATTTCTTGGAAAGAGCAAACAGTAATACCTCCTGTCTATTCACAAAGTTCCTGTTGACGTGGTATTTGAGCACAGAGTAACAGGCTGACCATTCATTCACTAAAAGGGTACGTGCCATTTACTATCCTCATGCTCAGTGTCTACACTCACCTTCCTGAACCAGTTACCCAGTCAGGTCATTTCTTCCTGGTGACCATCCTTCTTGCCCTGTTTTACTCTTTGGAGTCTGTACAGTAAGGGGCAACTCGTGTCATCTATGCTTTCCCACATTCATTATTCTAACCTGCTCACAGCTTTCCTGTGCTTCCTGATTCACATCTGGGTGACATTATTTACATTTAAATGCCACTTTTCCCAGATCTCTTGCTACTTTTGTAACCTCCTGCGGTATCTGACTTTCAACTTACCTTCTTCTCTGAACCCTTTCACACTTACTTCTCTGTCTTGTCATTCTTTTCCTGAGGCTGTTAAGCAATATATTTGGAAAGTACTTCTCTTCAAAATTTATACCAGAATCCTCCAATGTCATCTTGTTAAAATTATACATTCTGAAATATCGCTTTTATAAAATAGCTATATCCCTAGTTGCTCTGTCATGAAATTTGCTCCCTTTCCCTTAATCCTTACCTACAACCAATCCTCAAAGTCTCTTTGGACAAGATGTCTTCCAAATTGAGCTCCTCCATTTTTTTTATCAGTGCCTTTGCTCATGTCCTCATCATCTTGTGTATACTTATTATACAACCTCCCACACTCTACCTCCAGCCTCTATCTTCAAGTTATTCTGAACAGTGTCTCTGAAATAATCCTTCTAAAATAGATCTGACTGTGCCATTCCTTCTGAAGAAGCTTGAGAGCTGCCCACCACACAGAATAATTTTAACATCTCATTGAAAACCCTTCACAATTGTCCCTTACATATTATCTCTACAACCTCTTCCACCAAGGCATTCCCTTTCCCTGAATTGTCTTCATTTTCTACTCAGGTGGTTTCCCTCCCTCTGGGAGGTCCTTCTTCAAGTCAATGTCTACTCTGTGAAGTTCTGTACTTGCAGAACTTTGTTCATCTCTCGCCTAACTCAAGAAACATTTCTGACTTACTCTCTGCTAAAATAATACTTCTAAGTGGCTACAGTAATTATTACTTCTGTAGCAGTCTGTGCCTCTATTAAAGAACTCTGTCCTATTCTTCAGATATCTGTGTTTTTGTCTCTTCCCACTGAAGTATTAGTTCCGAAAGGACAGAAGTCATGTCTTATATGTATTCTTTAATTCATCGACATTTGGAGGTATTTATTACATGTCAGCATTCGTATTAAGACATACATTTGTATTAAGACACCTTAGGAATAGTACTTAAGGTGCCCAGCGTAGTGAGTAATAGCTGCTTAATAAACTGTTTCTGAATTGTTCTAATTGCCTAAATTCTTGTGTATACTTACTATACACAATATTTTTCTGGGCACCCTCTGTGGTAATGAAACTGAGGTAAATAGATATTAGAGTTTGCCTTCTCTATGCATATGTTATGATTGTAGAATGATGTATTAAGTGGAAATTATTTTTATTATTGATTGCCTTCAACTACCAATATTAAACTAAAACTTACGAGGAACAATGGAGGGGTTTATGAAACAGTACTTATACATGAAATTTCTTTATTTAGGTGCCAAATCATCATGTTCATCGTTTAAAATTGAATTACAGCAATTCAATTTCAGTTTTTAAAATTTTTGAGTAAAAATAAGAGATCCATCTTTGTGGGGCAGGTGTGGGATTACTTTTGTTTATAATGGACACATTTACCAATCGCTTTGGTTTATCAAGATAGTATCTTCTATTTCCTGCTGCTAGTACGATATTGTGAATGGTGACTAAAAGAAACAGATGTGACATCAGAGAAATGTCTCAGCCATTTTAGCTACAGTCTTCTGAAATAGTCTTGTAATTGCAGAACACAGCTTGAAAAAGGATGTTTTACAATGTATGTGTTTTTATTTTTTTGCATTTCAATTAATTGGATCATAATGAATCCTTTCAGTGGTATAAATTAGGCATAAAAGATGTCAAGGGTATATTCCAAATGTAGTAAAGTACCTCCATTATAATACTTTACTCTACAATGAATTAACTTATACTGTGGATATATCGTATCACAGCTGGACCCAGTGAAAATCAATGCCTTTTTCTCACTATAATATTAGCTCAAAGCCCACAGTGAGGACACTTCCTTGCTCAAACCCTGATATAATAGAGTTGTTCCCTATTTGACTATGTTCTTCTATTGTTTTCTAAGAAATCAGCTAAATTTTATTATTTTAGCTCTGCTGACATAACTATAACTCGCTTACAGAGTTTAAATGACACTCATCAGGTAGTAAGAATCATGTCTGTTATGAGCTAGTTAGGTTTATTCGGACACAAAGGTGCAATTTTAGGCTTGATCACCAGTCTCCCCAAGCAAAACAGCCCGCATTCTGGGAGCTCATCAGTGGTTCTCAGCCCTGACTAGACAGCAGTCATCACCCAGAGAGATCTGAAACAGAGATGCTCAGACCCCACCTTCAGAGAGTCCAATTTAATTGACGATTCTAATGTATAGCTAGGGCTGGGAGCCAGAAATCAGATTTATGTGAACTTAATTTAGAAACTTTTCTTGAAATATCCCCCCATCTAGGCCCACAAGGAGGCTTGCTTACCTCAGTGCCATCCCCCGGCTACCAGTATTTGTGGCAATTAATGAGAAACTCAAGGAAGGTCTATAGGACCAGGGGAAAAGCCAGAGCTTGGAAAGGAAGAAAAAGAATTAGTAATCAGCATGGATGCGTACTTTGGCTCAACCTAGACCTCCCAATGAATCCTGGAAGCTATTACAATAACCTAGCTGCTGTGCGGTACATCCAAATTTAGAGACTCATAAAGAAGCTGGCTTCCAGGGAAAAGCCTGTGCTCCTCAGAGCAGCAAAGTAAGAAAACGTAATAAATTTTAAAAGACAGAGAGGTAGGAGAGGAAAAAGGAGCTGTAGCACACGGAGAGGGGGTTCACACTGCGGGAATCCTACTCTGTGCACTCCACTGTGTTTCCTAAGTGGTGATTCATGAACTACAGAAATAGGCTTAGAGAGAGCTGCTAAAGAGGTTGGTGAGAATATGCCAGGCATAAGCAAAAACTCCAATTTAAGCTGAAAGTAAACAGCTGCAAACTTCTTTTAATGAAAAGAATATTCGCCTTGAGCATGTGACTGCTTTGAGTTCAAGTTTATGCAATACATCATTCTTTCACTGAGGTCTTTCTTAAAACGAGCAGATTGATGAGGGAACATTTTTCACTTAAGATGCCTGCAATATGAGAAAAACGGGGCCACGAGAGGGCAGGGAAAGGGCAATCAGATGCACGATGAAGCAAAACACTGCAGGAAAATATCTTATTTCCTCCATTATAAAATAGGTTTTTGGCATAGAAACAATCTTGTGGAAAATAAGGAAAAAAACCCCCACTTCATCAAATTTACTTATTGATTATAAGATGCATCTTTATTTCAGAAACGAAA
The DNA here is from genome assembly GCF_009829155.1 of Mustela erminea. Lineage (NCBI taxonomy): Eukaryota > Metazoa > Chordata > Mammalia > Carnivora > Mustelidae > Mustela > Mustela erminea. The sequence goes on from NC_045630.1 coordinate 38,515,886, forward strand.
TCTTATGAAAAAATTCATTTTATATTCAAGAAAATGTGTTAGTATAGGGAGACTAGTTAGAAGACTAGGTAGCACATGGAGACTAGTTAGTTAGAAACTCACTGCAATACCAGGAGTAAGACATTAGGATCTGGCCTGAAAAGGCTGACGGTAGGGATGAAGGGGAAGGTAGGTGTAGGGTTCAGTAAGAAGATGACTCACTTACCATTTACTAAAGCCAGAATATGCCCAAACTTATTATACCCATGAAAAACTTGAAATCTCTAATATGAAAAACAAGAATTCTTTGAAATTTCAATTTTCATCTCCAACTTAATAAACTTATCTCTGTTGGTAGTTCTAAAAGTTTAGCACGTATCAGACTCACCCAGAGAGCTTATTAAAATACAGTTTCTGATTTAGTAGATTTGTGGTGGGGGCTATGCATTTATAACAAGCTCCCATGTGATACTGATGCTGATGTTGCTGGGGTGGGGGCCACAGTTTGAGAAACCACTGATATAGACAATGATGAGGATTTTCATGTGACAGCACAAAGTAGAGTGTGTGTGTAGTATTTATTGATAGTAACAGTTCTGGATAAATGATATGAATGAAAACAACTATCTGTTGAATTCATTCAGTTCTTAATTTTGTCAATACACAGACACTTCTGTATGTATATACATCGAAGTAGGCATTTTTATAGGTTCTGCAAATATAAGAATAAAGAAAAGTGATGAAAAAGTCCTCTTACATTCTAGAGGGAAGAGACAGACGTGTATAAAATAAGTAATAAATTAAATATTTAGTGGGTTAAGTGGTGATAAATACAGTGGAGAAAAGTAAAAGTAAAAAAAGGGGGGGGAATTTAAGAATTGAACTTTACATTAAATGACTAGGGAAGGGCTTACTAAGAAAGTAACACATGAGTAAAGTTCTAGAGAGGAAAGGAAGGGATTCAGGCAAATGTGTTGTGGAATAGCATTCAAAGCAGAGGAACATTCAGTGCATATTTAATGCATTCAGTGCAAAGGCCCTGAGGTCAAAAGTACTGGAATGTTTGAGAAGCAGCAAAGAAGCTGATGTGACTAGAGTGGAGTAAACAAGGAGAAGGAGACATAGTCGACTACTGGGGCTGGTGGGCCATTGTAAGGACTTTGGCTCTTGCTTTTAATAAGACGAGAAGTTGTTGGATAGTTTTGATCAGAGGACAGAAATGATTTAACTTACATTTTAAGAAAATCTCTCTCCTTGTTATATTGAGGACATACTGAAGTAAGTGGGTAAGGTAGAACTAGGTGTCCAATAATACAATAATCTAAGTCAATGGACTATTATTAATTGGGGAAAAGCAAAGAAAGGTATCAAGTTTTAACAACACCTTTTTCCTCTTTTAAAATTTCAGATAAGAATTAACACAGAGGATCATGGATCATGCAAACAAAATGTGTGCACACCTTTACTGACCTGCTCTCTATTGCCCTCTGGTGGGAAGTCTAGATAATGCAGGACAGGTCTAGCCTGGAGTACAGTCCCTGCAAGTGTGGTGCCTTACCAGTTTCCATCAACTGCATTGTCATACAGTCTCTCACAGGCACACCTGAAACTTATTCTATCTTTCTCTTATAATTTTCTATCAGACCTTCTTTCATTAATAATTTTTTATGTTCTTTTCTGTGCCTACTCCAATAATCTTCATCCATTCTGATGAATAAGACCAGCAGATATGATGTCACTAACGCTGATGTTGCCGTTTACAGTGGCCCTTATCAACTTGAATTTCAGCCAGTTTGGAAATTTGAATGAGACTTATGTTCCATCTTTTCTAAATATATTTTCGATTAACTAAATCACTTTTCTAATATCATTTTTGTATGACAAATCAGATAGATAATTTAATGGTCATGAACATAATTTAGGGAAATTAAAGTATTATATATTATAAAATCTAAGCTTATTTTATGAGAAAAATTGTTATTATAATTATGATTACCATTACTGTTGAAAGTTTTTTACTGATTATTGATTGAAGTTTTTCTTAAACTTAATACGTTAATAATAATTAATTATTAAGTTAATAATAAATTAAAAGGAAGTTAATACATAAATGATTTGATAAACTTAAATCAACTTATTGGGAATAATTAATTGTCTGTATTTGTGTAAGGATATACAATATGTAAGACATGAATTCAAAGAACATTTAAATATTGTTTCTGTGACCATCAACCAAAATATTTCACATTTCATTCACCATCTGGTATATATGCCCGTAACTAATATTTTTCACACCCAAAAGGCAAATAATGTGTACCAACCAGAAAAGAGTATTTGAATTTCCCAGGTAGTATCTTCATGTCTTCAAAAGAAAATGACTATTTTTCTATGTGCTCTTAACTCTAGAAGTTGATCACTTTTTGTAGTGTCATATAAAAAAACTAAACACTTGTTCAGGCTTTTGCTCAGAACGAGAGCCATGTGAAATACTTTTATGAAGAAATGAAGTTACTGGCTTTTGCCAAATGTTTGTTGAATGAGTGAACAAAATAACACAAATTACACATTCAGCAAATATTTATGACATACTTGCATGGCACTGGACACTGTGCCAGACCGTGGAGACATAAAGATGACTAAGACAAAATTTATTATCCCTGACAAATACTCACAGTTTATTCTGGGAGGAGGCGTGCAAACAAAACTCACGGTCTCTCGCTGGACAGAATGCTGAGGAAACACCAAGAAAGGAGCCCATGACACTGCTTAGGGCCAGGAAGATCTTCAGAGAACAAGCGGCCTATGAGCAGAGCAAAAATGCACTTCTTTCAGGATGCTGAACTGAAACTCACGTATTCTGACAACATTTATTACCACTATTATTGTACGAGTAATAATGAGCTGAGGAACAAGGTGGGGGACGACTACAGGGGCTTTAGAAAGGGGTGAACATGGGGCGCCTGGGTGGCTCAGTGGGTTAAAGCCTCTGCCTTTGGCTCAGGTCATGATCCCGGGGTCTTGGGATCGAGCCCCGCATCAGGCTCTTTGCTCGGTGGGGAGTCTGTTTCCCGCTCTGTCTCTACCTGCCTTTCTGCCTACTTGTGATCTCTCTCTCTCTAATTTAAAAAAAAAAAAAAATCTTAAAAAAAAAAAAAAAGAAAGAAAGGAGCGGACGGCTCTTCTGTCATCGTTGCTTTGACCTGGTTTGTGGTGTAGCTAGTCGTTGCGAATGGCGCAATGCTCCATTTTAAACTCCCCGTCTGAGTACTTCTCTGATTTCCTGGCTACCAGCAGGGTGTGTGTGTGCAGGCCTGAGTGAGGAGGGGAAGAGCTAAAAAATACGCAGTAATATTAAGTGTGGGTGAAATGGAGACACTGTGGAATCTGAAAGCAGAAGACAAGGCTTCCAGTTCCACCTCCGATGCAGTCTAGTGGTTTCTAGTGGTTTGACATTGATAAATAGTTCTCAACTGTGTCCTCACTCTAACACACAGGCAATATAACACCACCTAACTCTCAGGGTCATGGTGACAATGAAATGACTTACTCAAAGTTTTTCCATAAACTATGAAGCCGTTAAATGCTGGTTGTCACTAATTTAATATCTTCAAGTATTGCTGCTAGCATTTAACAATATTTGCCTATACTTTTTATAGGAATCCGTTTCTTTTTTTTAAATATCTTATTTATTTATTTGACAGAGAGATCACAAATAGGCAGAGAGGCAGGCAGAGAGATTGAGAAGGAAGCCGGCTCCCTGCTGAGCAGAGAGCCTGACTCGGGGCTCGACCCCAGGATCCTGAGATCATGACCTGAGCGGAAGGCAGAGGCTTAACCACTGAGCCACCCAGATGCCCCAGGAATCTGTTTCTTAAACTGAACAGCTTTTTTTTTTTTTAATATATTAGAACGTACTCAGAGATAAATTAACTGAGGTCATAATCTCTGTGCTCTATTATCAAGTTTAAAACTGGAAAATTATGATATGTGTAGGCAAGAATTTATTCTCTGAACCTGCCATATCATTGAACAAAAGAATTAGGACTGTATTTGCTTTATAACATTTCAAACATTCAGGAATTACAATTATCATAATGGATAAAAACACAAGAAAGATATCATAATGATTAAAACATTGTAATTACAGAAGTGTGAAATGTATAACGTTGGCGTATTTAACATAAGATGCAAATATTATAATTTCCCTATTATCTTCCCAAGAAACTCACAAAATTAAGCAAGATAGAAACCACTTATCAAAGTAGAGTGTATTTCAAACATAGCATCTTAGAGAGTTGGAAATGAGTTACTCCGAATTAAACTTTACTAATTTTATATATTACAAAGTATATATATGCATACACATTAAATATAGACAGTAGATTGAGGGAGCATACCTATTAATTAGGAATAGAACATTTTAGAATCAAATAACATCTTCCCACATGTTACGATATTTACGATAGCAGTAAAGTGAGAGGAATAGCACACAGACAGACTTTGGGAAGAAGGAAGGAAGGGCGGGTTTGTTAGTACTGGGAGTAGCAGTAGGGCATGGGGAAGTAGAATATTTCATATTTCCACTAACAACTGTATTCCTGAAAGTGTCATTAGATTCACTAGAACGCACTCCCTATTCTCTGTTGAGGGCTGACCCACAGGAGCCAGTCTTTCTATCCCTAGAACTACTTCTAGCCTCCACGATCTTTCTAGAAAGCTGAGATACTGCAACAGCGTCGAGAACATTCTTCAACGCGCACCGACGGTAGAAGGAATAGACGGGAGGGCAAATAGTGGTAAAACTTCAGAAAACCCGCAGAAAACGAGTTGAAGATGGAAAGCAGAGGTTATTCCAGTTATGTCTCTCTGTGAAGGCAAATCCTGTAGAAACGAAAAAGATTTCTGTATCTATAATGACAAAATAATGAAACCAGTTAATTCATAAAGAAAACAGCACATACCGCGCACAGGCGCGTCTTGCCATTAACAGCCCCAGAGGTTGGGGGGAGTTCGAGGGTCGCGGAGACACAAGGTAACTGCCCAGAAGCAGCACCCCCGCCATACCCAGTGGCGCCGATTTCCCCAAAGGCAGGCGTGGGGTGGGGCGGGCGGTGGGGGGACCTGGCTGCCTGGCCAGGCGGGGCGCGCGGGCCTGGGGAGCCCCAGTTGCTGGCACTGCTGCAGCGGTCTCCGCTGGAGAGCCAGCTGCGCGTGCGGGACCCGCTCCTTGCTCTGTGGCAAGCGGGAATCTGGGCCATCCCAGTTCTGTCCTGGGCTGTGACCCGGTTCAGGGGAGGCACTCCCTGTTCTGGGCTCTTGGGGAAAGGCAGGCATCTGGCCTCATTCAGGCCTGCACCTACAGAGGAGCCAGTTATTGGAGGAACTCTGAAGCCTTACCTCGGGCTCGGGGATACCCCGGAATAAAAGACATCTGGGATCAGTTATTCCTGGAGACGCCTTCGTCAGTATCAGGCAGCATGTTCGAATGAGGTCTGTCACCTATTTGCAGCCACTGCCTCAGAGTGATTCACAGAGCTGGGGCATCCCTGCACCCAGGAGGATCTGCAGGTGGTTGGCGCCAGACCCTAGCTCATCAGGCCTGGAGGAGTACCTGCTGCTGGAAACTTCCTGAAGGGGTCGGTACTGACCTTGCCAGGGTGTCAGGGAAGTCAGGGATTTGGAAGCCATCCTGGGTCTGCAAGGGCCAGGTCACTAGAGTGGACTCTAATAGGAAATAAACATCTGCCTAATTCCAAGTCACAACCAACCAACCGATGACTATTCCTCTTGAAGGCAGATATGGGGCAATTTGACCGCCTTGCCAGGGCCAGGCAGGGCAGGCTTGACTGAGGATCCTTCAGCAAGAGACACCAGGGATTTCTAGTACCCAGAGGCCTGGCTACTGGGGTTTTGGATCCAGAAAGGGCGTATTGGTCTGGCACAGCTTTCTGGAACAAGCAGCGATCTGGTCCAGCTCTGGTTCCTAAACCAGGCCAGGACCGGTTCAGGAGAGGCTGGGTTCCTATGGTGTTCTCTGTGGGAAACCAGGCATCTGCCGACGTCTAAGGCTGCAGCTTCACAAAGGGACCCTATCACTCCGAACAAGATATCTCTGGAATTCTGAAGCCTTGCTTGGGGGAACCAGGTACCCTGGAATGAGAAACATCTGGGATTTCTGGTTCCTGGAGAGGCCTGGATTCCCCATCAGGTAGCGTGTCCAAACGGAGAGTGACTGTTGCCATCTTTGTAGCCATAGTATCAGGTTGTACTGAGGCGGGAGGGGCCACGGGGCTGGGCCCTAGACCTCAGGCCTGAAGGGCTCCAGAGGCCCAAGCCCTGGAGAGAAGACCATACAGCACAGGCTGTGCAGTGCAGTTCTGAGTAGCTGGAGACTGCAGGAGGACCCCCGTTGAGAGATGCCAGTTCCCTGGAAAGGGAGTTTAGGGAACAAAGCATGGAATTGCATCCCTAACCTAGCTACAGGCACCTGGTCCCCTGAAGGCAACCTAATGGGAATACGACTGCCTTGCCTTGGCTGGGTGGGTAGCCTGGCGTGCGGAGCATCCAATGAGAGGCCAGGGATACCTGGACCATGGGCAGAGGGAGGCCAGGTCAGGGAGTGGACTTTTGTGGTAATAATAAAGTATTAATAATACTAATAAGAAATAATGGTAAAGTAAATACAGTAAGTAAATAGTATAAAATAATATATGAACCCATTTTCATATTTCATCAGAATGAATCACTGATAGTTACACTGATTTCATATATATCAGGAGACAAAAAAAAAATCTGTGGCTAAAATATAATACACCAATACGCACTTGTTATGGAGTGCCTCATAATTCCTAGATTTAAACCTATGACAGAGAAAAGAGCAGTCGTCAAATGGATAAAATTCAGTCATCTTTCAGAGATGAATCCCAGGCTTGTAGAGTCTACTTTAAGTGACTATTTTGTAAAAGCTATTTTAGCGTCCTTGGAAAAGTTATATCTAATTGCATAAGCTAGAAATCTTACTAGGTAAAAACTCAAAGATGTTCCCCTGAAAATTGAAAATCTGCCTTTAATCTTCCACAGCATCTTGCTAATCAATGTTATGCTTGTTTTACACTATTAACCAGAGCCCGAAGTCATCAGCCTCTTCGTTCTAGGATGTTAAAAATGTCATAACTATGATATAGCGGAGGAATGGGTGATATAATCTCTAGCTGTCATGGTCAGGAGTGCTGGAGTACCTCTTTGCAGTGATACGTGGTTCAGACTCGCACGGATAATTGTTATAATCAATCCACCATGCATCATTCTTTAAAGAACGCAGGAATGGTGTATATAATTCTTATTCAGAAGGAAATAGTATGTATAGTGGCCTGTTAAATATTAAATATATTGAGCAGACTCTGAAACTTAGGATGATAACTAAAAGCTAGGTGTTATTATTCCCAAAGCATGGGCTCTGCAGGTAACGAGAACGGTGTTGAGTGTGGTCTGTCGATGGCACACTGCATGCGTTGTGCATTCTCTCCCCACCGCAATGAGTGATGAGCACAACATCAATGACGAGACCTGCTTCAGGCTGATAACATATGATGGGCACTATCTTGGGGCACAGAATGTTACCATTGATCTATAATTGCTGAAGGATGCATATTGAGGTGCAAAATCTCTAATGCTGATCAGAAGTTTAAGGCACAGCCATTCAGAAACAGTGTTTCGTTTTAAACGTTTGCCAAAGCCGTAAATCTGCCTTTACGCCTTTTGATTTAGAGTGGGGCCAGGCTGAAAGAAGCATTGAGGACCTCTGTCCTGGCAGACCAGATTGCCTTCTGGGACAGATGATGGATTAATCCATAGCGAGGCGCGATCATTCATTCAAAACTCATTGAGCGTTTTCTTTTCTTTTATTTTTTGAGCGTTTTCTATATCTAAGAATATGTGCTAAATGCTATAGATCTTAGTGTGAAAGGACAAAAAAATTCACTTTGATGGTTTTGTAGATGAAATGTATAAATAAGCATTTGTGGTAAAATAAAATACGTACTTTTATATGACAGGGGATTATAAGAGAAGTGTCGAGTGACACCTAAGGCAGACATAAGTAGTTAAGTAGAGTGTTCGGCATCATGGGATACTCAAACTCAATTTTTCAGAATGAATGAGAATTAACTCCCGGGGACTAGGAGTGAGGTGTGGGACATCACAAGCAAGGGGAATGCTATGTGCCGCCCAAAGATATGAGAGACGGTGGAGCGGTAGGAACATCACTGTAGGTGGTACCTATAGAGTCCACACCTTAGTGAATCTTCTACCATATTCGAAGGCTATATCCTGGAGACAAGAGGAACTGTTTCTAAACTTTGCAGAGACTTGTATTTTATAATGATCACGCTCAGAAATGTAGAGAATGACTTGAAAAAGGATGTCAGTAGCAGTAGGACAAGAAGAGAGATGGTGAGTGTCTGAATAAGGTTGGAGCAATGGGGATGGCCCTTTAGATCCATTTCCATTGGGGAAATGACAGGATTTGGTGACTAATCAGAATGTGGGAAATGAAAACAAGATGATGATAACTCCTAGAAATCCGGCTTGGGTGACTGGGAGATAATCCCATTCACGGAGAAGAGAAGTTTGGCAGGGATAGGGGTGTAGGCGATCAGTGAGGGTGGGCTGAGGAGAGTCTCCATTTGGAATTGTGGAATGATGGCTGTTGAGATAGTTGGAGAAAACATCCTACAATAATTGGAATCAGAAGAGTAATGTGGCCTAGAGTTACAGACTGCTAATGTGTATCTTACATGAAGATGTCACCGGAAAAATTCCTGATATCCATTAGAATGGTCACCTGCTTCTAGATCATTGTCTTTCTTAAACACAAATCAGGCAAAGACAACCCTTCAGTCTTTTCCAAAGTGTCTTTGATTCCTTCACCTTTGCTGGAATTTGATGAAACCACTTTCCACGCAACCCTTATTAAAGGGTTTTTTTGTTTTTGTTTTTGTTTTTCTTTTTTTTTTTTTTTAACTCGATTCTCAGAGCCAGGAGAGAAGGTTTGCTTTCTTGCTAACCCCCCTAACTCCTGAAAGACCATTGATTCACCATTCATTTACTGCTTACACTACTCTTCTTTTCCCCACAAGCCATTACTTCCCAACCTCCAAGACACGACCAGCATTCTCAATAACTTCTGCTCTTTCCCAGCCAACTTCTTCACATTTGGTTCAATTCAGCAAAATGTGCTGAACACCTGTCACGGGGCAGGTATTTGCCAGACACTGAGGATGCACATCCTTGAAGGACATAAGGTCCTGGGCTGTGATGCAGGCTCATGGCCAATAGCACAGGCTCTAAACTCAGATGGTCTCTAACAGAATCCAGCTCTACCACCTTCTAGCCTTTTAGTCTGTGTCAGGTTTCCTACTTTCCCTGTGCCTCAGTTTCATCATGAAGAAAAAGAGCATAATGATAACGCCTCGTGGATGATTTTTCAAAGATCAAACAAAATCAAATAATGTACATAAAATGCTTAGCACAATACCTGATGTGAAATAAGCTCTTGGTGAATCTCAGCTCTTACTATTGATGATAAGGAAGGATCCTTGTCCTTAAAGCAGTTGTTGGAGATCAGCAAGTAACAAATAAGAAACTATAATGCTGAAAATGCTATGAAAACACAAAAGGATGGAGCCAGTAAGGAAATCGGGGAGTATACTTCACTGTGGATGAGGCATTTAACATAAGTATGAAAGGATGACTTCATCATTTGAGACCCCTGGGTGGCTCAGTGGGTTAAAGCCTCTGCCTTCAGTTCAGGTCATGATCTCAGGGTCCTGGGATCGAGCACCACATCGGGCTTTCAGCTCGGTGGGGAGTCTGCTTCCTCCTCCCTCTCTGCCTGCTTGTGATCTGTCAAATAAATAAATAAAATCTTAAAAAAGAAAAAAAAAAGGATGACTTCATCAGATGGACAAGTAGGAAAAAACCTTTGAGACAGAGAGAGAGAATTGGTGTGTCCAAGCACTGGGAGGTTGGAGTGTATGGCGGGTTTGAGAAGAAGACAATGATCTGATACGACTGGCATAGAGAGTGCTGATAGAATTGTGAGGAGATGTGAAACCAGAAGTATTACCAAAGTTTTTAGTTGTCAAAAATGAAGACTTTTCACTTTGTCCAGATCCAGTTGGGAGCAATTTCAGAATTTTATGGGCCATGCTTTTCGCATTTCTTGAGCTCCTTGTTTTCAGTGACCTGCTCCACTATCCCCCTACAGCCATACCCTGATGCAGTCTCAAGTTGGACCCTCTCATCCTTCCAAACCCTTTCCCACCGAGGTTCCCACATTCTGAACTTCCAGTGTCCTTGTTTCTGTTGAATGTTTACCTCATCTTTCGCAGAGTATCAACCACCTGGCTTCTCCACACTCATACCGTCCAAAGCGCCTTCTCTATCTTGCTGTTTCCTTAGGAGCCTGGGCTTTGTGGAGAGCTATTCTACTGATGGGCCTGTATTGTTTTCTGAGCCTTCTTGTTCTTGACCTGCAGTTATCTCCTTGCAGATTTGCAGTTCTGGGGGAGCCCCTCATTGTCTACTCTTTTCTCCTAATTTAAAGTCAGTTGAGCTACCTCAAATATTTACTACCAAAATAGTAGGCTATATATTTACTGTTGCTCATTAGCTGCGTCTATGTCCATTGTAGCCCTTTAAAAAAAAATCATATTTAGTATAGTGGCTCCTCCAAATCTGTCCAGTATGCCATCTCTATTTGTTTTCTTGGAATTGGAATCTTTTCCAAATTCCCTTTAAGAAATATGTTTGCTTCCAAAGACTTTTCAGAAATTTTTTTTTATCCTGTCTACCCTGAGGAATTGAAGAAGGAATAGGAAAGAACAAATAGATTATACCTATATCTATACCTATAATACCTATATACCTATATATCTATAATACCTATACCTATACCTATAATACCTATATACCTAATACATTATAGATTATAGGTAGTACCTACCATTCATTGAGCATTTACTATAATCCAACCTTGGTGTTAGCAATGGCAGAGCAGAGCTTCGTCCTAAGTGGTCTGTCTACAAAATCCATGTTCTTTCTACTCTTCCATGATGAATGGCAAAGGAAAAGGGGAGAAAGGAAAATAATAATAGCAGGTACAGTTTTTATAATTTCCTAACTCAGCATGACACAAAAAGTATTTGCTGGACTCATTTGCAAAAGTATTTGTCTGCCTTGCATGCTTTAATTAGCATTCTCTATAAAACTATTTAATTTCCATCTACCCAGATCCTGCATAGTTTTCTCTGCTCTACCATTCTGTACTATGGTGGCTTGGAAATTATGTGTGTCCTGATGTCTTTCCAGATTTCTATAAGGAAGTGGAGACAACTTCTCTCCTGGGACCCCAACACTTATCTGGCGTAGTATCAAATTCCCAACTTACCGAGGGTGAGGATGAAGAGTCTGGGACTTCTGTTCCTCCTTCATTTTTGCTACATCTTTAACTTTCTGTTTGTCTCTCACCTGAGGTGGGCCAAAACCTAAACAGTTCTGCTCATTTGAATATTCTACTCCAATCTTTCCTGTCTCGGTCTGTGTATCAATCAGGTTTTGGTCAGAAAAAAAAAAGAACTCAGTCTATGTATATCATTTATAGAAAGCTTAAATGGTAATTAAGGGCTTATACACAGAAAGGCTCCATAATTTGTGGGTTCTGCTGAAAAATAAAAAATGTGGGGTCCGTTGTTCAAAAATTATTAAGAATTTGAAGATGGTGACAGAAATACAAATCAAGCAGGAGTCTGGGGTGCCTGGGTGGCTCAGTGGGTTAAAGCCTCTGCCTTTGGCTCAGGTCATGATCTCAGGGTCCTGGGATTGAGCCCCGCACTGCATCAGGCTCTCTGCTCAGCAGGGAGCCTGCTTCCTCCTCTCTCTCTCTCTGCCTGCCTCTCTGCCTACTTGTGATGTCTGTCAAGTAAATAAAAAAATCTTAAAAAAAAAAAAAAATCAAGCAGGAGTCTGTTGGGCTTGAATTCTGACCTCTCCCAACACACAAATTCCTCTATTGAAGTTCTAAACCCTATGTCAAAGTACCTCAGACTGTGACCTTATTTGAAAATATGACCCTTCAATTGCACTACTGGGTATTTATCCCAAAGGTACAGATGTGGTGAAAAGAAGGGCCATCTGTACCCCAATGTTTATAGCAGCAATGGCCATGGTCACCAAACTGTGGAAAGAACCAAGATGCCCTTCAACGGACGAATGGGTAAGAAAGATGTGGTCCATATACACTATGGAGTATTATGCCTCCATCAGAAAGGATAAATACCCAACTTTTGTAGCAACATGGACGGGACTGGAAGAGATTATGCTGAGTGAATTAAGTTAAGCAGAGAGTCAATTATCATATGGTTTCACTTATTTGTGGAGCATAACAAATAGCATGGAGGACATGGGAGATGGAGAGGAGAAGGGAGTTGAGGCAAATTGGAAGGGGAGGTGAACCATGAGAGACTATGGACTCTAGAAAACAACCTGAGGGTCTTGAAGGGGCAGGGGATGGGAGGTTGGGGGAACCAGGTGGTGGGTATTAGGGAGGGCACGTATTGCATGGAGCACTGGGTGTGGTGCAAAAACAATGAATACTGTTATGCTGAAATGAAATAAAAATAAAAATTTTTAGGGGCACCTGGGTGGCTCAGTGGGTTAAGCCTCTGCCTTCGGCTCAGGTCATGATCCCAGGGTCCTGGGACCGAGCCCCGCATTGGGCTCTCTGCTCAGTGGGGAGCCTGCTTCCCTTCCTCTCTCTCTGCCTGCCTCTCTGCCTACTTGTGATCTCTGTCTGTCAAATAAATAAATAAAATCTTAAAAAAAAATAAAATAAAAATAAAAAAATAAAAATTTAAAAAAAATAAAAAAACCAAAGTTGTTGCAGATATTAGTTAATATTTGGCTGTGAGAAAATTTCTGAACTTCTTTCAACAGTTAATGCAAATTGAGTAGTTCAGAGTGAAATTATCTTGGACTATCAGGAATTAATGATCTGACACCTTAGGTCCCTATTTTTATGTAGGGATGCCTTTGTGGATATTAGCATAGTATTCGTTATAATGAGTTACCAAGCTAATGACGTCTGTGGATTTTTCTTTTCCTGTCCTATACTTTCTTCTTTTGGTGCAGAGTTCTTCTTGTCCTGTGTGGTTTGTTTCCCCCTCCCACACACACTTTCTATTTTTTTATGTTTCATACTATTAACTATTAATGAATTCCAACAGATTGGTTTGGTTCCTGGGTGGATTTTTGTGAAAGAACTGTACAATTATGAATTTTCTGTTTCTTAGACAATCAACCACAGAAATACTACTCACTGTGACTCTATTCAATTCCTGTTACCACATACAGTTACAGTAACATGGTGCTGTACTTACTAACACTTGGCATAAGGTGAATGTTTCCAGATAGAATGGGCCTCACAGTTCAGGTATGGTTTTGAAGGTTGAATAATTGTATATTCAGTAGATGTAAGCATGTGATTGACAGCAAGTATCCAAATGAAAAACGAAAAACATAGTTAGTTATCCATATGTTTTATGTATGAAGCCAGCATCTGGAAACACAAACACATCTGGATAACTGACTGTATTTCACCACATTTCATCTGGCTACTTTTGCATCATGCAGACATTGACCCAATAATTTTTGTCTATATCAGCAGTAGTGATAAGATGCAATAAAAATAGTATCATTAAATAATATCAAGATAATGCAAATAAATCACCCCAAAGTAACCAGCTGAGTTGAAACTGTATCTAAACTACTCAAGCCCATTCTTATTTGTACATCAGGATCACTTTAAAGCTAACGTAGTTGAGCTGCAACATATAAGTGGAGCTTCAGAATTTAAAATAATGGTTTAAAATGTATTTCTTAAGCACTAGGAAGTAATCTGGGTGTATATCAGATGGCTATATGAATTTTATTTGAGTTACAAGATAAAATTTAGAAAAGCTTTAACAAGTTCTAAACCACTGATTTGGCTTGATATATTACTACTTTCCAGCAAATATAGATGACTAAACTACCAAAGGACATAGTCCAATATCACATAGGCAAAGGCACTCTGGACAACTGGATTGACAATATGTATGTAGTGGGGAATTGTACCTAGGGAGTATGTAGTGATAGGAATTGCACAAAGATAGCTATTGACGAGTATGGGACACAGGCAAGAATACGTGTGAAATCATCATGCTTTGAGCCTACATATGGCAGGTACTGAGTAAGTGCCAGTTGCCCGCTGCTCAGAGAGCATTACGGGAACCCACAATGACCACACATTCTTGGGTGGGCATAGTTCATTCTGCTTAAAGTTAGGATTGATCATTGTCATTTCAGGTAATTTTGTGCCTTATAATTACTGAAGGCTAACCCCTTACCATATGAGTTGCTATATATGTTGAAAAAAATAATTATAAGAAAACATATTTTAAAGAACTTATTTTTATCTCACATTCTTGGAAAATAGAGATATCTATTGTCATTTATTTTGCATGGCAGAAATAGAGATACTAAATTACTGCTGAAAAGCCATTTCAGAGAGAGTAAGAATGAGAATGTAGGTCTTCTACTGGTCAGTTCAGTGTTCCTTCTCTTGACATTAGTAATGCCAAATACAACAGATATGATTGATCTCATTCCTAGACTGGGTGAGAAGTGGCCAGGCCTCCCACAGCAAGCCATTTACCTTGCAACAAATACTACTGTTCCACAGCTTCCTATTCTTATCGATGTAAAATTTAATTTTTAAGTTTTTTTCTTCCTAAAAAAAAGCAACCAAATTTAATACGCTGGCATCCCTTTCAACTTAGGTATTTATAGAATCTAGTTGTAAATGGTCAGCAATGTTAGAATATTCAACCACTTTTTTGGTCAGGAAATGTGGCACATAATCAAACTATTAATAACTTCTGAGTCATTTGAAAATCCTCCAATATCATTTTAATAAATAATTTATTATCCTGAGTTACAGGCATAGAAATAAAGATATGTAAAAATAGATACTCTCCATTTTGCATCTTTTAAAACATATGCAAATTTGACTATTGTCTATCAAATATTATTTTGACAGATTCGGTAGGGTAGTTTATCTCCATGTGACTACTTTTGTAAATCTTAGACTTCTTTCCTTACTAAATAATTTTCACTTACTATTTTGAGGGAAATAAATACATATATTTTAATGTAACATTACCTTAAAATGAAGTAGCTTCTAATAATGCCATTGATTATATTAAGTTCAAATCAGAAACTGATTTCCTAATTGAAAATAGTATTTTACAACACTACAGAAAATTTAAATTAAAAAAAAAAGCCTCTGCAGAAGGAGCACTTAAGGAATTAATTGCACATTGTATTTGTACAATAAATGTTGAAAGAACAAGTATTGTTTTTTCTTCTTCTAATAACATTTAGTATGTTTCGCCTACTATCATAAGCACTTTAGAACACATTGTAATTGGGAGGTAATTACAAGTATTGGTCCCATTTTTCAGGTGCAGAAACCGAGATACGGAAAGGTTAAGAATAGTTCAAGGTCACACGGCTAATAAGTGGCTGTGCCGAGATTCCCAACTCAGCTTTTTGACTTTGGAGTCTGAGCTCTTACCCACTTCTTTACATGATGCCGAACTAACTGTTTAAAAATAATTTGAAAACACTGACCAGTCCCTTTTAAGCTTCCAACAAAAGTACAGTTAACAGAAACGTTGTTCTAAAAATGACTTATTTGAACAGACTAAAGAGCCACAAGCTGTTGTATGCAACAGTTCTTTGTAAGTAACAGCTGCTGTGCATTGTGCAACTTCCCACAAGTGTGCCAGGAAGTTAATATCAATTACAATTAAGGAGGAAAATTATTTTGGGTAACATAACATTTGACAAGTGCTCTGGTAAATAAAGCACTGGCAAAGAGCTAAAATATGAATGCTGCACTAAAACTTTTCCTTTTATCTGTGCTGACTCTCTTAAAAGGTGTGAACTGTGAAATGGAATTTGATGAATGTCTGTCCCAGCCCTGCCGAAACGGTGCAACTTGTCGGGATGCTCTGGGGACCTATTTCTGTGACTGTCCCCCTGGATTCGTAGGTGAACACTGTGAACTCAATACTGATGAATGTGCCAGTCAGCCGTGCCTCCATGGCGGGCTGTGCGTAGATGGGCACAGCAGGTACGTTCTCTCCTGTTTGGGTGATTGGCTTAGAGAGAACTCGTGGACCGACAGTTATTACCCCACTCTGGGGAGTTTGGAGAGCTCATGTCCTTAGCAGAAAATGTTCATATTGCTTTACCCTTTAAGGGACAACAAGTAGTAACATTCAGGTTTTACTTTAAAAATGCATCCTTTGGAGGACATTTGTCCCAAGAGTGAGGATTTTCCGAGTCACTCTCATAATCGTTTAGAACTTTTATGATACAGAAAAATGCCAGTTTTTAAATTCCATGAACTAAACCTGTTGTAGATAGGGAAGGTGCAAAAACAAAGCTAGAGATCATTCTGTAAGTAAATATTAGGTTGTATTTATGTAATAACAAGCATATAAATCAAGCAGTGAAATAGAAATTCTTCAGGAATTTTATATAAAAACACTGTTGGAAAAGGCAGTGGTATTAAATTGATTATATCTTGAATTTTCAGGTTTTCGGGGTGTTGGGTGAATACTGTTGAAAGAGTAGAATGGCGAGAAGTAGCCATGTGATTCTGCTCCAAAGCAGATTCTATCATTGGCTTTTCAGTAAAATAAATAAACAAACAAATAACACCTTAATATGATACATATAATAAATTTAGGTAATGGTAGTTGAATTGGTATAAAATATTTTAGAGAACTTTCTGATACCTAATTTTTTTTAATAGGCTCCACATCCAGCATGGAGCCCAGCATGGGGTTAGAACTCACGACCCTGAGATCATGACCTGAGCTGAGATCAAGAGTCGGAGGCTTAACCAACTGAGCCACCCAGGCACCCCTGATACCTATTTTAACACAAATATTGAGTTATCAAATGCATAACAATTTGAACAGCATTAGTACCTAATGTCTTATTGGGTCCTTCAACAGCTCACGGGAAGGCAAGGTGAGCATTAATAGTCTCCCATTACATCAAGGTGTCTAAAGTTCAGGGAAGTTAGGTGACTCCCACAAGTTCACACAGTTAATTGTCTGCAAAGGAAGGACTAGAATCCAATTCTCCTTTATTTAAAAAGATAGAATTTATCCCAAATCTGAGTTTCAAAGAGAGTCAGACTCAAAAGGGGAAAGGGCACATGTATTTCAACTATCAGCAAAATGATACAGTTTTAAATAGAACAATGCGGGGTGCCTGGGTGGCATACTTGGTTAAATGACCTAACTCTTTGTTTAGGCTCAGGTCATGATCTCAGGGTCATGGGGACTGAGCCCGAGTGGGGTCTGCTTAAGATTCTCTCTCTTCTTCTGCCTTTCCTCCTTCCCCCTCCCAAATAAATAAATAAATCTTTTTAAAAAAATAAATAGAACAATGTAGATGTATATTTCTTTTGTAAACTGTAAAGCCTAACTTCTAATCACATTCCACATCTTGCCGCTGACTTTCAGTTTTACCCAAATCATCCTCCACATTCCTGAAGGCAGGTTACTGACCACAGGCAGACACACCAGAATGCAAGTTTCCATACATGCAGTCCAGAGGAAGAGCAGGAGCTCCTTCCATCCATGCTTTGCTGTCTCCACAAAGCATCAGACAGAAAACACACAAAGCTTTTGCTTCCTATGGAAATGCAAGCAGAACAAGGCTGACTCCTGCTACCTTTCATTTCTTCAACTCATGTGCCATGAATAATTTTTTCATTTTATGCTTATTTCTCTTACTACCTAAATTTTGAGAAGATAACCCCAAGGTCAACAAGTACAACTTGATTTTCATTTCCCACAACAAGAAAGTACCACATTTGCTATGAGGTTAATGGGAAAGTCAGAAACTACACACACACACACACACACACACACACACACACACACACACACAGAAAATAGGTTCTGGCAGACCAAAAGAATGTGCCAGTAGAGACTCTAATTCTAGGAATTGAGATCCACTAGTCAGCCTAAGTACATGGCTCTTGTCTCTAATGTTTTGTATATAGTAGATTTTTGGTAAATGTTTTTAATTAGTAAGAGGATTTATCACTAGTAATATATACAAAATTTATAGTAATTTATTACATTTGCTAATATTTCAATTTCCTTTGTGAAATCTTAGTCTCTGTATTTGATGGTAAATATACGGACAAACCATAACGGACAGGACTCCAACTCTTTATATATTCATAGGCGTTCTTTCCTCCAGACCTTCATTTTATCTAAGTTGAGTGTGCAAGCCCATCTTTTTACAGTACTAAGTCTGTGAGGAGATCCCATCTAAATTAAAAGACTCCTCTTGATAAAGTCAACAAGTTTCTCCATCAGATTTGTGTTCTGAATCTGTCAGATAATCTCACTCAACCAATGAATGGTTAGAAATAGCAAGACTCAAATATTTCTGTAATGTAAAAATAAGAGAACATAAGTCACAGTTCATATAATGAGGGCTTTTCCTGTTTTTTAAATAATTTATTGTTTCATTTTTCATAAGGGACCTTATTAATGGGCTATATATATAAAAGAATGACACAGTGGTATAAATCATTCTCTCTTGCCTTCATAAATATTAACAACTTTATTTAGTCCTACTTAGTAGTAATTCAGTATTTTTCTGATGCTTCAGATACTGTGTTTATTCTTTTTATGCACATTTAATTATCACAATAACCCTTGACATAGGTATTATTATCTTCAATTTATGGGTGAGAAAACTGAAGTAAATCATCATGGTTTCCCAATCATTTTGCAGGAAGCCATACTATAAATTTAAAAAGATAATAAGATATTAGTATGGAAATACATAATGTTTTCAGGCTTATAGAGATGATTCCCTAGAGTTCTTGCTGTAAGTATTAAAACCATGCCTTGGATCTCAGATGGTCAGGGGAAGAGACAGAATAAAGATATTTGATCTCGATATGACCAAGAGTTGATGTGAAAATTTCGTTTTACTCTCCAGCTATAGCTGTAACTGCACGGGTAGTGGATTCACAGGGACACACTGTGAGACCCTGATGCCTCTGTGTTGGTCAAAACCCTGTCATAATAACGCTACATGTGAGGACAGTGCTGGCAATTACACTTGTCACTGCTGGCCTGGTAAGTGGCAAATATCTTCCTTTTTGGGGGGGGGGCTTAGAATAGAAACAAATCACTTATAGCAAACACGAAACTAAAAATTCTTATTGTTAAAAGTATAAAACCAACTCTTTCTTCTACTTACCATTGTTTAATTTAATTGTATTCTTCATTGTTCACACATACCTATTGCTACACTATGCATTGTCTAAAGTAGGTTACCAAGCTGCCCAATCATCAGAACTTTCTAGAAAAAATGGAGAGGAAAAAATCAATAGAAGAGTCAATTTCAGCATGGTCTTCATGGAGAAAAATTCACTTGAAGATGCTTCCTTTTCTTCCAAGATGTTTTCCATAATACCTAGAATATATGGAAATTCATGAAACAGTATTAAAATCCTAGGAGATTATATTATAATTCATGGAGTCAGTCAACATAATTATGATGGTCCCCATAGAGGATATAGAATATCCCAGAAATGGGTATATTCTCCTAGGCATTTATAATATAAGTGAGATTACAAGTTTAATATACATAAACCACAACTAAAAATTACACATAAGGGGTAATTAAGCTGAGTGTAGAGGTGATAACAGAATCAGTAGAAAACATTATATAACACTCAAGTCAACAAGTCATCTTTAAATATTGATGTTAATGTTGGAAAAAAAAACCTGCTTGACATATTTTTAAACTAATTCTCATTTTGATTTCATTGATAAAAATAAAAGAGTATATCTCCTCTTTCTTGATCCTCTAGTAAAAAATGATAAACTTATGATGATATCAAAGTTTAAAGCTTACCAAGCATCTATCCATTTCTCGCTTTCATTTTACTGTCTAAAGAAAAAATAATCCTGTGGTTGGGGAGGAAACATGGAGATTGAGGTCAATCCAGTTGTTAGTAGCTTCCCATTGAAAGGCATCTCATTGTCTAAGGGACATTTAGCATGCTTTGGCTGCATATATTTTGTAGGTGAAAAACAAATGTGAGGGGCACCTGGGTGGCTCAATGGGTTAAAGCCTCTGCCTTCGGCTCAAGTCATGATCCCAGGTTCTTGGGATCGAGCCCCACACGGGGCTCTCTGCTCAGCGGGGAGCCTGCTTCCCCCTCTCTCTCTGCTTGCCTCTCTGCCTACTTGTGATCTCTGTCAAATAAATAAATCTTTTAAAAAAAACGTGAAAGTGTAAAAGGCAGCTCTGAATTCTGTGGCTCAGGAGTCTTTAGAAGTCATGTGTCTACCCACTTCCAGATAATGAATAGGGCCTGTTTCTTGCCCTTTGGTCAATGGTTTAATTTAAATACTGAAAATAATCCAAAATGTGTTTTTCACTTTCTTGTGATCAATCAACACCCAGCATTCAATTAACACTCTGTACAAGATTCTATCTGGATATGGGTAGAGTAGACAATTTGGGAATAGAACAAATCTATCCCCTATAAACTGAGTGAACTAAGGTGGTTACCTCTCAATTCTTAAGTTCCTTATCTGCAAATGAGGGGTGAAAAAATGACTTGTATTATTACGAAGAATAAAATTATGAAAATAGGGCCTGGAACTCAAAAAAAGCAACTGTTATTATGTACCGGGTTCTACAACAAGAGGTAGGAATTACATATGAGAATGGTTTCTGTTCTTTAGAGGGTTTGTAATGAAGTCAGGCAATTAAGAAGGCCTATCTTAAAAAAAAAAAAGAGAGAGAGAGAAATCAATATGGGATCTGTTCATTCATGGATTCAATCATTTAAGCCATAGGGATTGCAGTACCATTTATATGTATCAGGGGTCTGGGAATCAAAAAGACATGGTCCCATCTTCCAAAGAATTTAAATTCTAGTAGACAGAGTTAAAAAAAATGTGCATAGTACAATTTTTGGTACAGTAAAAGGTTATGATAGATTCCATAATAGGGAATAAGGGGAGAAGAAGTACAGAGATGGTCTGATTCAGTAGGCACCATTTTAGAAAATTTGAAAGATCACGAAGCATATCCCAGAAATGTACTCACTAACTGTGTGACTTTGGAGAAGTTACTTTATTGCTCTGAACCTTGGTTTCCTCATCTATAAAGCAAAGATGATAATAATATTCACTTTGTAGAATTACTTTAGAAAGAGATCCAGTAATATATATAAAGTTCCTACATCAGCCTAGACCATAGTAAGCACCCAATAAATGTTAACTAGGTACCAAAATTAAAAGACCCTGTGGCTGGCACATAGTAGCTCATAATTGATTTAAGGAAAGAAGAGAGGAAGGGAAAGGAAGATGGAGAAAGGGCTATAGGCACACATGGAAAAGAGCATATCCAGTTGTAGAACTTTGAGTGATTGTTCCAAAATGCTGGACAACATAGCACTGGTGGTAGAGAGTTGAGCTTGGGGAACAAGACAAGACTCAAGCCAGATCACAATGCTGCTTGTCTGCCCGGAACACTATGGGACAGAGAGGTAGCATCATAATCCGGCCTGCAGATTTAGTAATAGCTTTCTGGAAGAGAGTGAGAGTGAGTGGAAGATGATTGAGAGAAATAAAACAAAAGGCACCGATCCTAGTAAACAAGAACAACAAAAATTTTCTTCAGTAGTTTAAACAAGAGATAAGGCTATTTTCCAGAACTATGACTACAGGGTTAAGGATGGGGATGAGGGAATGGACAGCCATGAGACTCTTGAGGAGGCAGCTATGATGTGGGAATTAAGGAAGGGGCATAGCCCAAGGGCAGTTCTGCTTGAATTTCTTTCTTGGGTTACTGGATGATGGTGATTTTGCCTAGATAGAAAATTTCAGAATGTCTTTGTATCCTATTCTTACTGTGATATATAAAGAGAAGATTTAATGCTTCAGACTACCCTGTATCTAAGAAAAAGAGACCATTCCTTTGGATTACAAGGCCACCACAACTGAAGGCAATGTTAAGAATCCACCACTGGGGTCCTCACTTCAAAAGTAATTAATTACAAGAAGTATCAGTCATCTTAAATGCTTATCTTAAATTTTTTCTTGTTACCCAGGTAAGATTGGATTTGTTTAAAAAAAGAAAAACATAAGAACCCTGGGGACTTGACTCAATATCATATTGTTCCTTTATACAAAGTTTTGTAGAAAAACTTATTAAAACTATTGAATATAGCCTTCACTGAAGGAGTCTATTTATATACATGGTTAAAGGGAGCTGCAAACAAAATTCCCACAGGGCCCCAGTGGTGGGGACAGGACTGGGAAGACCATAAATCAGAACCTTCCTAATGTTCACTATAGGAATAGGATCATGCATGAGTCAGAAAGTAAGAAAGGATTTATGAAGGTTTTAAATTACTTCATAACCTGGCCTGGGTATGAGACTTGAGACTTAAACTAAGAAGAAAATTGAAAATAGCTGGAGCTTTCTTCAATAAGTTCAGTGTGGCACAAGGAATACCACTTTATAAAAACTTATGAAAAAAGTGGGTTTAAGGGATGCCTGAGTGGCTCAGTGGGTTAAAGCCTCTACCTTCAGCTCAGGTCATGATCTCGGGTCCTGGGATCAAGCCCCGCATCAGGCTCTCTGCTCTGCAGGGAGCCTGCTTCCTTTCCTCTCTCTCTGCCTGCCTCTCTGCCTACTTGTGATCCCTGTCTGTCAAATAAATAAATAAAATCTTAAAAGAAGAGAGAGAGAGAGAGAACTTTGGAACCAAGAACGAAGAACCATTAACTAGGGTTCTTGGTAGGGGGAGGGTCACCACAAAGGATTGTGGGATTTGGTCTGAATGTGCTTTTAATTTCCTTTTTCATCTGGAAGTTTCTTCTTCAAATAGTTGAGAAAGACCTCAAGGGTCATATGTGACAAAGGTATTATACTGTTGAGCAACAGAGTTTGTGTTGTGGTTATGATTTGACAAATGACCCCATTCAGGCTTTTATTTAAATTACAAAATGAGTCATCATATCATGTCCTCATTATTTACTTATCAATAGTCAATTCTCCAATTTACTTGCGAAACTAGAATTGTAATCTAAAGTGTTGATTATTACTCTTTGACTCTCATTCAGTCATTGATTGAAAGTCTACTATTTATGCATTGCTTGGTATTAAAATGGTGAATAAATAAAAAATAGTCCTTGCTTTTTTGGAGCTTAAGGTCTATTGACCTTACATAAAACATATGCATATATAAAACATATACATAAAACTATACATAAAAACAATAACAACTATATTGTCTATACATAAAAACAATAACAAAAATAATAAATTATTGTATGAGTGATGAAAGAAATAACTGGGTGATATGAGAGAAAACAAAGGGATTTTACTTTTTCATGAGAAAAAGCCACTCTAAGATAGTCATACAGGATTAAGTCTCAAAACTGAGACTTAGTCAACCACAGTCTTGGACGAGCATTTTCTAGGCGAGGAAACCCTGTCATAAAGGCCCCAGGGAACAAACATTCTAGGGAAAGAATGTAGAGATGGAAATGGGGCCAGATAATAAAGGGCATTTCAGGTTAAGGATTTTGCATTTTATTTTGTATGAAAGCAGAAGCCACTGAATGATTTTAAAGTAAAGAAATACCGTGATCAGATTTATAGGTTTTATAATTTTGGATTGTAAATTTCATTTTAAAAACATATTTCTCAGCAGAGTTAAGTGACAGTGCAAAGATCTTTAGTTAACTGTGAAGTCACTTGTATTATAAGTCAAATTATGTTCTTTAAGAACTTCATATTTCAGCTTATGTATGTATCATGCTATGTAAATCATCTTATAAATCAATCAGAAAGACAGTCTAATGGGAAAAACAGGAAACTGATATGAAATGAGTTTTAAAAATCCAAAAGCATGTTAAATTCAATAGTAACTGGGGAAAATGTAAACCCAAACATTAATGAAATTCAACTTTTTAAAAATCCAACTAACAGGTAAAACATTGTACTAGCAATACAATAGTATTATTGTATATATACAATAGTATTATTGTATATATATGTATATATAGTAATATTGTATATTGTATATGTAATAGCAATTTTTGGCAAGTTTGGAACTATATGCATCTTCATCCAGTGCTAGTAAGTATATAGATGGTACAACTACTCCAGAGGTGTTTATCAGTGTCTATTAAAATAAAAAATGTACATAATCTATAACTCAGAAATTCCATCCTACGTAAAGACCCCAATGTTATACCCAGACATTTACAGAAACATGCATATATAATTAAACTATGGTTAAACTATGGTATTTCCATGTTACAGAATACTTGGAATAGTTGACAATTATGAGTTAGATCTATATTACTAACATGGATAGATTGTGCAAGGGAGTGAAAAAAGTAAGTTACAGAAGGATGTGTACAGTGCGATTCCAGTTATGTTAATATGCACACAATAAGACTATATTTATGAGTATATATAGTTTTTTTAAAAACAAGGTGCACGTGTATGTAAAGCCAAATAAATAGTTCTGGCATGGACTGTCTTTTATATTTAATGTTTATATTTTTTATAAAGTACTAAATGTTTTGTTTTTATTCTTATCCTTAATAAAATGACCCAGCTAAATCCATTTAAATACAAAATAATTTTTTATTCTGTCTAACAGTGTGAAGAAGTAATCATTTGCCTTTGCTTTGAGTTCTAAGAAAAGAATTTAGGGCTGGCTATGTAGTTTCTACTAACTTTTTGGCTATTTTCTTTTTCTTTTTTTCCTTTTGGCTATTTTTTTTAAAAACATTATTTTCTTGCTAAAAATTCAATTGGAGTATCTGAGGAAATGGAGTCTTTAAAATAATCAGGAAATCGAAGTTATCCTGAAGTCCCATTTTATCTTATTAATCAAATATTTTTAAAAAATATTGGTCAGGGGTCAGCTGGGTGGCTCAGTGGGTTAAGCCTCTGCCTTCGGCTGGGGTCATGATCTCAGGGTTCTGGGATCGAGCCCCGCATCAGGCTCTCTGCTCAGCGGGGAGACTGTTTCCTCCCTCTCTCTCTGCCTGCCTCTCTGCCTACTTGTGGTCGCTCTCTCTGTATAAATAAATAAATAAAATCTTAAAAAAATATATTGGTCAGTATGGTACACGTGATTCCTTTGCTACTGCTGTTGACAAGGAAAGCTTCTCTTACCAGATTCTCCTTGTTAGCTCCTTGAGGGCAACACGTGGTCTTGTTAATGGGACCAGCACAGTGGTCAGGCTCCTTTCAGGCATAAACTCTGAGGGAGGAGTTTCGACTCAGCTGCTTCTCTGAACTTTTATCCTACAGGATACACGGGTGCCCAATGTGAGACCCATATCAACGAATGCAACAGGAACCCTTGTGGGTCTGGTGGGACGTGTGTAGAGCTGTCCCCAGAGAAACAACATGGACGCCTTGCTCAGCTGCCTTCTTCATTCAGCCACCCTGAAGCCTCAGTTTATGTTTGTATCTGTCCGCCTGGACTCACAGGTGAGGGCAAAGAGGAGAGAGGACTTGACTCCTAGTACTTTATGGCAGATCATGCATTCAATCAAATGGTGTATTAGCAGTAAGATCTGTGCAGTATAAACTCTGTTGCTGTGGTGCAAAGGGTCCCCCTTGTGGGCATGAAAAATACCATGTTTCATATATCCTAATTCTTCAAATCATGAAGAAAATGCTAAAAATAAGGATAAATGAGGGAAAGGTTTTTATCCATTATGTTGGGAACTGGAACCCAACTCCAATTCTTTATTTTATAAACAGAAAATGTTGGAATTTTTATTTTATAGTGATATTAAACTTTTACGTTATTCAAATTTGCTCTAAAAAAAGTTAGTGCACTTATTTATATTTACACTGAGAAAAATCATCTAGTCTCAAGTAATCTTCCTCACTGCTTTATAGCTAAAGGTGTTCTGTATGTCAAAGTCAAGTGACTCTTATCTTTTTATACAGCATTCTTACTCTGAAACCCAGAGGAAGTTTGCGTGTATATTTTCCAATGAGCAGTTGTATTTGTGTCTGCTTCCATGTTCCGAAATATTTCAGAAGTTTGGAGATTAAAAAAAAAGAAGTTTAGAGACAGTCCCCATATTTGGTAATAAGTAGCAACTGACCTACAACTGCGTAGATACCACTGAGAAAACTAATTACAATCTACCTTTCCATCTTATTTCTTTCTCAATAGATTAATTGATATCTGAGGAAAATATTTCAATTGTTATTAAAGTTTTCTGAGAAAAGTAAATGAGAAACAAGAAAAAATAAGAGGGTGGGTGTCTGTCTCCATTTACTATTCCTTTTTGTGTTTCACTTGAGAAATTTAATCTTTTGATTCATGGCAGTGTTTGCTGTAGGAGAGAGTTTCTTATTCACCATTCTCTCTATCAGAACACATAGGAGAAAAATCTCCTGAAGGTCAGGATAAGTAGTATTTTTCCTGAACGATTTCTAGCTTGCTTTCTTTTTCCCTTAATAAAACGGCATGCAGATAAATCTTAATAAATGATAAAAAGCATGAAATAAATTCATGGAATATATCATATTTCCCAATTATGTAGGTGGCTAGAAATCTCATTGGTTAATGTGGGTTCTACAGCATTAGCTTTTTTCTGGAACATATTTATGTATTTATCTTGCCTGGGATTATTTAAATTTCCCATTTCTGTTTCTTATGGTTGCTCTTTTTTCCTTATTTTTTTCTAAGTTATTTGATATTGGTATAATGTATGTATTTTTGTCAGCTACTCTAAATTCTTCTTGAAACAAGGTAGGGGAGTTATAAATGTTTTTAAATGTTAGATTTAGGGTTATAAAGAGAAAATTATATCAAACCCACAGGCCACTGCAGATATTGCCTCATTGGACAAAAGAACATTTTTTTTTTAAAGATATTATTTATTTGACAGAGAGAGATCACAAGTAGGCAGAGAGGCAGGCAGAGAGAGAGAGAGAGAGGAGGAAGCAGGCTCCCTGCTAAGCAGAGAGCCCGATGTGGGACTCGATCCCAGGACCCTGAGATCATGACCTGAGCCGAAGGCAGCGGCTTAACCCACTGAGCCACCCAGGCGCCCCCAAAAGAACATTTTTGACCAATACATCTGCATGTCCAAACAGGAGAGGCAGTCAGATGTTCTGGGAAAGTGTGTTGGCATCAATATCTGAGGAGCTGCTAAGAATGATTATATGAGTTAAGAAGTCTTGGCTGTCCTGCATCGCTATGGCTTAATGAAATCACCCACTTTTCACAGATGTCAAATCCAAAATGGCTTCTCATGATCAGTTGTCCTCTGAATGGTGATACAGGGTCACAGGCTCTTCTCTCGCTCTTTTTCTTTTTCCATCTTCAAAAGTGGTTTCCAAGTTTATCATACTCTTCTGCAGCAGACCACTGGCGGGGGAAGGAAAATGGAGCATGGCCTCTGGAAGGTTTTTATAGGCCAATACCAAAAGTAGTGGCTATCTCTCTCTTCATATTCCATTGGTCAAATTTAGTCATATGACCACAAAGACTGAGAAATCTAGTTTTATTGTGTCGCTAAAATAGAAAAAGAGTTTTTATGAACAATGATCCCCTATGTCTTCTCATTCTCTTGACACTGTCTTTCATAAAGCAAAGGTTTTAAATTTTAATGAGGTTCAGTTTGTCAATATTTCTTTTCATGGACCATGCCTTCGGTGTTGTATCTAAAGAGTCATCAGCTTACCCAAGGTTATCTAGGTTTGCTCCCATGTTAGTTTCTAGACATTTTATAGTTTTGCATTTTACATTTAGGTCTGCAGTGAGTCCATTTTGAGTTAATTTTCATGAAGGATGTAAGGTTTGTGTGAAAATTCATTTTTCTGCATGTAGATATCCACTTGTTTCACCAAGTACTGAAAAGACTATTGCTTCACTTCTTTGTCCATGATCAGATGACTCTATTTACATGCATCTTTTTCCAGGCCATCTATTCTGTTCTAATTATCTATCTGTGTATGTTTTGCCAATACCACATGTGATTACTGTCTTAAGTCTTGAAGTTGGGTCATGTTAGTTCTCTAACTTTGTTCTCTTTCAGTATCCTGTTGCTATTCTGGGTCCTTTGCCTGTCCATATAAACTTTAGAATGAGTTTGCTGTTATCTGTGAAATTATTTGATGGGATTTTGTTTGGGATTGTATTGAATCTATAGATCAAATTGGAAAGAACGAACATCATGACAATATTCAATCTTCCTACTCATGAGCATGGGATATTTCTCCACTTACATAGTTCTTTGATATCTTTCATCAGAGATTTATAGTTTTCCTCATATAGATCTAGTATGTATGTTGTTAGATTTATACCTAAGTATTTCATTCTTGACATGCTAATATAAATGTGTTATTAATTTCTAATTCCACTTGTTCATTGCTGCTGTATAGGAAAGCAATTGACTTTTGTATATCAACTTTATCCCTTGCAACATTGCTATAATCTTTTATTAGTTCCAGGAAAGTTTTGGAGTTTTTCAGATTTTCTACGTAGACAGTCACGCTAAAAAATTGATGTTTGCATGGTATACCTTTTTCTATCCTTATACTTTCAACCTACTTGTCATTGAATTTGAAGTAAGTTTCTTAAAAACAGCATATTATTTGGTCAAGCTTTTATTTATTTATTTTTTAGTATTTTTAAAATTTTCTTTTCAGTGTTTCAGAATTCATTGTTTATGCACCACACCCCAATGCTCCATGCAATATGTGCCCTCCAGAATACCTACCACCAGGCTCACCTAACCCCTCCCATCCCTCTCCCCTCCAAACCCCGCAGTTTGCCTCTCAGAGTCCACAGTCTTTCATGGTTTTAAAAAAAATTTATCATGTCAATTTCTTCCTTATAATTAGTGTATTTAGGCCATTAACATTTAAGTAATTATTGATATGTTCAGTTTGAACTCTGTCATTTTATTATTTGTTCTCCGTTGGATTCCTTTTTTGTTCTTACTTTCCTATGGGTTACTTGACCATTTTTTCAGGATTTCATCTTGAGTTATTTATTTGGATATTTTGTGTAGTTTTCATAGTGGTTGTTTGGGGTATTACAGTATACACATGTGATCTATCAAGCCTATTGGTATTAACATTTTACTGCTTTGAGTGAAATAGAGGGAACTTACTTCCATTTTAAGTCCCTTTATCTTCCTCCATTTTAGAACATCATTGTCTTCAAGATCAGATGGTATTATAATCCTTATTTTAATCACTTCATATAATTTAGAAAACTCATGAAGAGGACTGACAATTCTTTCAGCATTTGAAAAGCTATATACCCCTTTTTTTTGTTGTTTTTGTTTTTGTTTTCTTTTAGAGATTGAGCAACAAGGGAGGGGCATAGGAAGAGAGAGAGAGAAATAGAGAGAGAGAGAATCCCAAGCAAGCTCCAGGTCCAGCACAGAGCTTGATGAGGAGCTAGCTCGATCCCACAACCCTGAGATGGTGACCTGAGCCAAAATTAGGAGTCAGACGCCTGACCAGCTGAGCCACCTTGACACGCCTCTATTTTCAACTTTTTGAAGAACCTCCATATTATTTTTCAGAGTGGCTGTACCAATTTGCATTCCCACCAACAGTGTAAGAATGTTCCCCTTTCTCCTCATCCTCGCCAATATCTATTGTTTACTTGTTAGTTTTAGCCATTCTGATAGGTGTGAGGTGATATCTCATTATAGTTTTGATTTGTTTTTCCCTGATGATGAGTGACATTAAGCATATTTTCATGTGTCTGCTAGTCACCTGTATGTCTTCTTTGGAAAAATGTCTATTTATGTCTTCATCTCATTTCTACACTGGATTATTCATTTTTTGGGTGTTGAGTTTGATAAGTTCTTTATAGGTTTTGGATACTAACCCTCTATCAGAGATGTCATTTGCAAATATCTTCTCCCATTCTGTAGGCTGTGTTTTAGTTTTTGAGGTCCCAATAGTTCATTTTTGCTTTTGTTTCCCTTGCCTCAGGAGATGTTTCTAGTAAGAAGTTGCTACAGCCAAGGTCAAAGTTACTATCTGTCATTCTCCTCTAGGATTTTGATGGCTTCTTGTCTTATATTTAGATCTTTCACCCATTTTGAATTTGTTTTCATGTGTGGTGTAAGAAAGTGGTCCAGTTTCATTCTCTTGCATTTTGTTGTCCAGTTTTCCCAACCATTTGTTGAAGAGACAGTCTTTTTTCCATTGAACATTCTTTCCTGCTCTGTTGAAGATTAGTTGACCATATAGTTGTGGGTCCATTTCTGGGTTTTCTATTCTGTTCCATTGGTCCATGAATCTGTTTTTATGCCAGTACCATACAGTCTTGACTACAGCATTTGATGGGAGTCTCTATGCCTCCTGGATTTGGATGTCTGTCTCCTTCCCCAGATTAGGGAGGTTTTTAGGTATTATTTCCTTACATAAACTTTCTGCCCCCTTTTCCCTCTCTTCCTTTTCTGGGACCCCTATGATAGAAATGTTATTATGCTTAATGGAGTCACTGAGTTCCATAAGTCTACATTTATGATCCAGTATTTTTCTTTCTCTTTTCTTTTCAGCTTCATTATTTTCCATAATTTTATCTTCTATATCACTGATTTGTTCCTCTGCTTCTTCCTTCCTTGTGGTCATTACATCCAGTTGGTTTCTAATCTTGGCTATTGCTTATTTCATCTTGGCCTGAATTGTTTTAATGGTTTTATCTCTGCAGTGAGGGACTCCTTATCTTTTATGCTTTTCTTAAGCCCAAATAGTACTCTTATTATTATGGCTTTAAATATTAGATTACGGATATTCTTTATATCTGTTTCAATTAGATCCCTGTCTGTGACCTTTTCTTCTTCTTTCTTTTGGGATGAATTCTTCTGTCTTGGCATTTTGTCTAGGTCTCTATCTTCCATGTGTTAGGAAAGTCTATTATGCTTCCTTGTCCTGAGAGTAATGGCTTTATTAAGAGGAAGTCATATACTGTCCAGGGCCTGGTGCTTCAGGAAGCGTCTTTGGTGCATGCCGTGTGCACTCTGCTGTTGTGTTTTGACTGCTCTTTTCATCAGGTCAGTTCTCTGTAGTTTCTCCTTGCCTGCAGTGGGGAGTGTTTGTACCTTGGCCAAAGCGTGGTGGGTTTTAACCAGGTGTGCTCTGGTCTGGGTGTTAAAGAGACCTGATGCTATTTCCACTAGAGCTGAAGCTTTGCAGAAATCTATGGTCAGTAGACATGGGGTGTGTTGTGGGGGGAGGGCGGGGTTGTTCTGGTCTTCTAGGGGAAGGGCCTGCTGCTTTGGGTTTTAGGTACACTTGCCAACAAAAGCAGCACTAGCAGCACGCAGTGGGGTGGGCCTTAGTGTAAGTGGTTTAGGCCACCATTGCTAGTGCTGTGATGCTTACTGAGGTTAGTTTATACTGAGGGGCCAGACAGGCAAATGGGGCCATCCCCCCTTCCCCCGACCCCAGAAGGGGAATTTGTGCCTACCATTGTCCAGGAAGCCCTCCCAGAAGAGTGAACAATCTCTCCTTGTGTTTCCCAAGTGTTCCCCAGATCACCACCTGACTGTGTCCAGGCTGTCTGCCCACTTCTGTTCTATCCCAGGCAGGCCAGCTGAGTTTTAAAACTCCCAAACTTTAGGGACCTGGCCTGGCTGGGAACCATACTGGCCCTCCAGGAGAAGATCTTACCATGCTGGGACTAATGCAGGTTTGTTTCAGAAGGGCAGTTGCACCAAAATACAGGGGTATAAAGTTTGGAGTAAAGCACTGCAAAGAGCTAGTGTCCAGGTTAGCTGTCATCAGCAGGTGTCTCTGTGCCTATGCTGAAGGGTGGGGAGGGAACCTGGACCAGCTAGCTATTTTGTTTCTGGAGAGGCAATGCCTCCTCTCCTAAATGTGCTGCAAAATGGGGGAATCAGAAGGAGGAGTCAAGATGGCAGAGAAGTAGCAGGCTGACTACTTCAGCTAGCAGGAAATCAGCTAGATAGCTTATCTAAAGATTGCAAACACCTATAAATCCAACAGGAGATTGAAGAGAAGAAGAGCAGCAATTCTAGAAAAAGAAAATCAACCACTTTCTGAAAGCATATTTTCCTGGGGTTGTTGCCAACCTTTTAGTATTTTACTTGCTCCTTCATATACTCTTATCTGGACAAAATGACAAGGCCGAAAAAATTCACCACCAAAAAAAAAGAACAAGAGGCAGTACCAAAGGCTAGGGACCTAATCAAGACATTGGTAATATGTCAGATCCATAGTTCAGAATGACGATTCTCAAGTTTCTAGCCGGGCTCGAAAAAGGCATGGAAGATATTAGAGAAACCTTCTTGGGAGATATAAAAGCCCTTTCTGGAGAAATAAAAGAACTAAAATCTAACCAAGTTGAAATAAAAAAAGCTATTAATGAGGTACAATAAAAAATGGAGGCTCTCACTGCTAGGATAAATGAGGCAGAAGAAAGAATTAGCGATATAAGAAGACCAAATGACAGAAAATAAAGAAGCTGGGCAAAAGAGGGACAAACAGCTACTGGACCATGAGGGAGAGAATTCAAGAGATAAGTGACACCATAAGATGAAACAACATTAGAATAATTGGGATTCCAGAAGAAGAAGAAAGAGAGAGCAGAAGGTATACTGGAGAGAATTATTGGAGAGAATTTCCCCAATATGGCAAAGGGAACAAGCATCAAAATCCAGGAGGTGCAGAGAACCCCCCTCAAAATCAATAAGAATAGGCCCACACCCCGTCACCTAATAGTAAAATTTACAAGTCTTAGTGACAAATAGTAAAATTTACAAGTCTTAGTGACAAAGAGAAAATCCTGAAAGCAGCCCAGGAAAAGAAGTCTGTAGCATACAATGGTAAAAATATTAGATTGGCAGCAGACTTATCCACAGAGACCTGGCAGACCAGAAAGAGCTGGCATGATATATTCAGAGCACTAAACGAGAAAAACATGCAGCCAAGAATACTATATCCAGCTAGGCTATCACTGAAAATAGAAGGAGAGATTAAAAGCTTCCAGGACAAACAAAAACTGAAAGAATTTGCAACTACCAAACCAGCTCTACAGGAAATATTGAAAGGGGTCCTCTAAGCAAAGAAAGAGCCTAAAAGTGGTAGATCAGAAAGGAACAGAGACAATATACAGTAACAGTCACCTTACAGGCAATACAATGGCACTAAATTCATATCTTTCAATAGTTGCCCTGAATGTTAATGGGCTAAATGCCACAATCAAAAGACACAGGGTATCATAATGGATAAAAAAACAAAACCCATCTATATGTTGCCTCCAAGAAACTCATTTTAAGCCTGAAGACACCTCCAGATTTAAAGTGAGGGGGTGGAAAAGAATTTACCATGCTCATGGACATCAGAAGAAAGCAGGAGTGGCAATCCTTATATCAGATCAATTAGATTTTAAGCCAAGAGATGAGGAAGGACACTATATCATACTCAAAGGGTCTGTCCAACAAGAAGATCTAACAATTTTAAATATCTATGCCCCCAACGTGGGAGCAGCCAACTATATAAACGAATCAATAACAAAATCAAAGAAACACATCAACAATAATACAATAATAGTAGGGGACTTTAACACTCCCCTCACTGAAGTGGACAGATCATCCAAGCAAAAGATAAACAAGGAAATAAAGGTCTTAAATGACACACTGGACCAGATGGACATCACAGATATATTCAAAACATTTCATCGAGACCAACAGAATACACATTTTTCTCTAGTGCACACAGAACATTCTCTAGAATAGATCACATCCTGGGTCCCAAATCAGGTCTCAACTGGTATCAAAAGACTGGGATCATTCCCTGCATATTTTCAGACCACAGTGCTCTGAAGCTAGAACTCAGTCACAAGACGAAATTTGGAAAGAACCCAAATACATGGAGACTAAACAGCATCCTTCTAAGGAAGGAATGGTAAACCATGAAATTAAAGAAGAATTGAAAAAAATCATGGAAACAAATGATAATGAAAACACAACTGTTCAAAACCTATGGGACACAACAAAGGCAGTCCTGAGAGGAAAATATATAGCGGTACAAGCCTTTCTCAAGAAACAAGAAAGGTCTCAGGTAAACAACCTAAACCTACACCTAAAGGAGCTGGAGAAAGAACAAGAAAGAAACCCTAAACCCAGCAGGAGAAGAGAAATCATAAAGATCAGAGCAGAAATCAATGAAATAGAAACCAAAAAAAAAAAAACAACAATAGAACAAATCAACGAAACTGGGAGCTGGTTCTTTGAAAGAATTAATAAGATTGTTAAACCCTGGCCCAGACTTATCAAAAAGAAAAGAGAAAGGACCCAAATAAATAAAATCATGAATGAAAGAGGAGAGATCACAACACCAAGGAAATACAGACAATTATAAAAACATACTATGAGCAACTCTACACCAACAAATTTGACAATCTGGAAGAAATGGATGCATTCCTAGAGACATATAAACTACCACAACTGAACCAGGAAGAAATAGAAAACCTAAACAGACTTATAACCAGTAAGGAAATTGAAACAGTCATCAAAAATCTCCAAACAAACAAAAGACCAGGGCCAGACGGCTTCCCGGTAGAATTCTACCAAACATTTAAGAAGAACTAATTTCTATTCTCCTGAAACTGTTCCAAAGAATAGAAATGGAAGGAAAACTTCCAAACTCATTTTATGAGGCCAGCATCACCTTGATCCCAAAGCCAGACAAGAATCCCATCAAAAAAGAGAACTACAGACCAATATCCTTGATGAACACATATGCGAAAATTCTCACCAAAATACTAGCCAATAGGATTCAACAGTACATTAAAA
The DNA here is from genome assembly GCF_009829155.1 of Mustela erminea. Lineage (NCBI taxonomy): Eukaryota > Metazoa > Chordata > Mammalia > Carnivora > Mustelidae > Mustela > Mustela erminea. The sequence continues at coordinate 38,550,880 of NC_045630.1, forward strand.
GGATTATTTACCATGACCAAGTGGGATTTATTCCAGGACTGCAAGTTTGGTTCAACATCCGCAAATCAATCAATGTGATACAACACATCAGTAAAAGAAAGAACAAGAACCATATGATACTCTCAGTAGATGCTGAAAAAGCATTTGACAAAGTACAGCATTCCTTCCTGATCAAAACTCTTCAAAGTGTAGGGATAGAGGGCACGTACCTCAATATTATCAAAGCCATCTATGAAAACCCCGCCACAAATATCATTCTCAATGGAGAAAAACTGAAAGCTTTTCTGCTAAGGTCAGGAACACGGCAGGGATGTCCATTATCACCACTGCTATTCAACATAGTACTAGAAGTCTTAGCCTCAGCAATCAGACAACAAAAGGAAATTAAAGGCATCCAAATCGGCAAAGAAGAAGTCAAACTATCACTCTTTGCAGATGATATGATACTATATGTGGAAAACCCAAAAGACTCCACTCCAAAACTGCTAGAACTTGTACAGGAATTCAGTAAAGTGTCAGGATATAAAATCAATGCACAGAAATCAATTGCATTTCTCTACACCAAAACAAGACAGAAGAAAGAGAAATTAAGGAGCCAATCCCATTTACAATTGCACCCAAAACCAAAAGATACCTAGGAATAAACCTAACCAGGCAAAGAATCTATACTCAGAAAACTATAAAGTACTCATGAAAGAAATTGAGGAAGACACAAAGACACAAAGAAATTGAGGAAGACACAAAGACACAAAAAAATGTTCCATGGTCCTGGATTGGAAGAATAAATATTGTGAAAATGTCTATGCTACCTAAAGCAATCTACACATTTAATGCAGTTCCTATCAAAGTACCATCCATCTTTTTCAAAGAAATGGAACAAACAATCCTAAAATTTATATGGAACCAGAAAAGACCTCGAATAGCCAAAGGAATATTGAAAAAGAAAGCCAAAGTTGGTGGCATCACAATTCTGGACTTCAAGCTCTATTACAAAGCTGTCATCATCAAGACAGCATGGTACTGTCACAAAAACAGACACATAGATCAATGGAACAGAATAGAAAGCCCAGAAATAGACCCTCAACTCTATGGTCAACTAATCTTCAACAAAGCAGGAAAGAATGTCCAATGGGTAAAAGACAGCCTCTTCAATAAATGGTGTTGGGAAAATTGGACAGCCACATGCAGAAAAATGAAATTGGACCATTTCCTTACACCACACACGAAAATAGACTCAAAATGGATGAAGGACCTCATTGTGAGAAAGGAATCCATCAAAATCCTTGAGGAGAACACAGGCAGCAACCTCTTTGACCTCAGCCGCAGCAACATTTTCCTAGGAACATCACCAAAGGCAAGGGAAGCAAGGGCAAAAGTGAACTATTGGGATTTTATCAAGGTCAAAAGCTTTTGCATAGCAAAGGAAACAGTTAACAAAACCAAAAGACAACTGACAGAATGGGAGAAGATATTTGCAAATGACATATCAGATAAAGGGCTAGTGTCCAAAATCTATAAAGAACTTAGGAAACTCAACATCCAAAGAACAAATAATCCAATCAAGAAATGGGCAGAGGACACGAACAGACATTTCTGCAAAGAAGACATCCAGATGGCCAACAGACACATGAAAAAGTGCTCCATATCACTTGGCATCAGGGAAATACAAATCAAAACCACAATGAGATATCACCTCACACCTGTCAGAATGGCTAAAATTAACAAGTCAGGAAATGACAGATGCTGGTGAGGATGCGGAGAAAGGGGAATCCTCCTACACTGTTGATGGGAATGCAAGCTGGTGCAACCACTCTGGAAACAGCATGGAGGTTCCTCAAAATGTTGAAAATAGAACTACTTTGTGACCCAGCAATTGCACTACTGGGTATTTACCCTAAAGATTCAAACGTAGTGATCCGAAGGGGCACGTGCACCCGAATGTTTATAGCAGTAATGTCTACAATAGCCAAACTATGGAAATAAGCTAGATGTCCATCAACAGATGAATGGATAAAGAAGATGTGGTATATATACACAATGGAATACTATGCAACCATCAAAAGAAATGAAATCTTGCCATTTGCGACAACATGGATGGAACTAGAGGGTATCATGCTTAGTAGAATGAGTCAAGTAGAGAAAGACAACTATCACATGATCTCCCTGATATGAGGAAGTGGAGATGCAACATGGGGGGGTTAATGGGGTAGGAGAAGAATAAATGAAACAAGATGGGATTGGGAGGGAGACAAACCATAAATGACTCTTAATCTCACAAAACAAACTGAGGGTTGCTGGGGGGAGGGGGGTTGGAAGAAGGGGTGTGGGGTTATGGACATTGGGGAGGGTATGTGCTTTGGTGAGTGCTGTGAAGTGTGTAAACCTGGCGATTCATAGACCTGTACCCCTGGGGATAAAAATATATTATATGTTTATAAAAAATAAAAAAATTTTTTTTAAAAATGGGGGAATCATCTCTCCAAGTGTGTTCCAGGGAATCCTCAGGTCCCATCCTCTGCCCCCAGGCTCTGTGTCATTCTTCTCCACAAGAGCACTGTGGTGTCCACTGGGTTCTATATGAGCCATACCTGGGAACTCTGAAAATTTAGTCTTTGAGGGGTGCCTGTGTGGCTTAGGTAGTTAAACCAATATCTCTTGATAGTGGCTCAAGTCATGGTCTTAGGATCATGAGATCAAGCCGTGTGTGGGGCTCCGTGCTAGGCGTGGAGCCTGCTTAAGATTCTCTTTCTGCCCTTCCCCCCTCTGGCCTGTGTGTGCACATATGTGCATGTGCTCTCTCTCTCTTTCTCTCTCTCTCTAAGGAAAAACAAAAACCAAAAAACTCTAGTCTTTGAGACCTCCTGGTTGTAAAAACTCACAAAAATCAGCCCCTCTTGTTTTCCCAGTCAGTGGCTTTGGGGGAAGTGCTTTCCTTGCACTCCTCTTCTCTCTCTCTCTCTCTTTCTCTCACCTCTCTTCATCAACAGGGCTCCCTCCCCTCCATAGCACTCCCAGTCCATTTCTCCCCCGAACCATGTCTCCACACACCTTCCACAATGTGGCCTCTTCTCTCCCTCTAGTTGTGCAGCTGGTTCTGTCAGTCCCCAGATTGATTTCTTGGGTATGCAGAATGATTTGATATTTATCTAGCTGTGTTCAAGGAATGAGGCAAGCCTAGGGTCCTCCTACTGCTCCGCCACCTTAGCTCCTCCTCCCTGTACCACTTCTTTCTACACTCCGTGGTTTACAATCAGAAATCGTGTCATTGAAATTAGTATTGCCATATAGGTAATGCATCATTTCTCTGGCTGCTTGAAAAGAAAACACATGATAGTGATAATACCTTCAACTTCGTATTTAGTTTTCAAAATTTTATTTATGATGTGTCTGGGTGTAAATTTACTTGTGTTTGTTCTATTTGGGCTCCATTCAGCTTTTCAAATCTGGATTTATGTCTCTTGCCAAATTTAGGAAGTCTTTATCTGAGGAGAATTTTTAATCACTTATTACATTATTCTATGATGGTTTCTTTAAAATCCTTGTCTGATAATTCTAACATCTGATGTAACTCAGTGTTGATGTCAGTTTATTTTCTTTTCTCAGTCAGTTTGTAGTTTTCTAATTATTGGTATGATGGATCATTTTCAGTTGAATCCTGGACATTTGGGATGTTACTTTAGGAAACTCCAAGTCCTATCAGAATGTTTTTTAATTTTAGCTGGCAGTCACCTGCTTAGTTTTGGCGGATAGGTCCTGGCCTACTCTGATGGGCTGTGTATCCAATGACCAGTTAAACTGCAGAGCTGTTGTAGTGTATTTTGGTCTGCTCAGTTCATCTGGTGCCACTGGTGTTCCCACTGGTCTCTGTTAATGAAATAAATGCCACCAAGTTTATTTTTTACAAGCTATGCATTTTTCCAGTTTTATCCCTTGTTATTAAAATAAAATTTCCATCATGATAAAAAATGTAAGTTTTATAATACATTTAATGACAGAGCTCCATTCAAAGAAACCACTAGAGCTATTAAATATAGCCACAAACTATTCTTTTTTTATTGTAATTAAGAATGTATTTATTACTCTTCACTACATGTAGAGTTACCTTCTATGTTGAAAATGGTTGTGGTTGCATATACAATATAATTTTCTAACTTTTTATAATTAAAAGTGAACTATAATAGAGTAGAAATTAACTCAGAGTCCTGGAAGACAATACTCAGGGAGATAGAAATAAAGACAGCTTAAGGTTACAGAAAGTGAGAAATAGTAAAAACATGGAGATGGAGTATTCTGGTGAGAAGGACTAGCTTTCGATCCAGGGTATCTTCTGGGAATTCCAACAAGTGAAGCAAGTTATCATGGCCCAGAGAAACCAAAAGTCTCATTCAGTGAGATAATTGAGAAAAATATGAATATCCATTTAGGTATTTTAATGCCTTGGAAGCTCATGGGTCTAGTTGCAATAATGGTTACTATTCTCCAATTCCCCAAAATCATTAAATAAAATTTCTTTGGCAAAATATCTTCACATACTGTCATGACTTGCTCTGTGCCCATAGCCACAGTGCTCAAATTAAAAAAATAATTGTGTATAAACACTTGATTTAAAGGTCGATGTGTTTATTTAAGCCCATGTATTCACATAATTTTATTTTTGAATTTTTTATCTATTTATTTTTAAAATATTTTATTTATTTATTTGGCAGAGAAAGAGAGACACAGCAACAGAGAGAACATAGGCACAGGGAGCGGGAGAGGGAGAAGCAGGCTTCCTGTAAAGCAGGGAACCCAATGCAGGGCTCGATCCCAGGACCCTGGGATCATGACCTGAGCCAAAGGCAGATGCTTAATGACTGAGCCACCCAGGTGCCCCTTCACATAATTTTAATGGCAAGTTAAATAAATGTATAATTAAAGAAGGCCTATAGTTGAATAATATTGTTCAGTCTATTCCAAAATCAGTAAATTAGTTCTGTTTTGTATGACCATCCTTGACCGTTACTAGAAGGAATGTTGGCTGCTTCTTTCTATTATGTTTTAGCTTTCCAGTTTGGGGCAATGGACTCAGTTCTAGGGATATAATGATGAAAATGCATGATGTCTTCCTAAAGGAAACAAAAACCATGAGAAAAAGATGCACAAAAATACAAGATACAATATAATAACTGCCACAGTGAAGCCATAAAAAAAAGCAGTCAGACAAATCAGAAAAAGAAGACCTGTTCATGCTCTTTATGCCAGATGGAATTCATTGGAAATTATAAGAATCCAAACGACTTGATAAGTTAGCATTGTTTAATACAAAGGACAATGTAAGTTCTAAAAATTAAGACAGGATCTCATGACCTGTGTGCTTACCCTCGAAGCATCCTGTTCTGACCAACCAAGCTAAATTGGAAACAACTGACTAATGTTTGTAATGTTCACATTTTGTCTCTGTTTATCAAAATATGGTCGTGATAATACCTTTAACAAGTTTCCCAACTGTCTCATAAACCAAGTCCAATTTTCAATGCTAACTTTCACTCCCAAATCCAATTAGCATTTCCTCCAACTAAAAGCAACACCATCACTGGTCTCTGGAATGCTACATTGTTGCCTCCGAGCCTGGGATTTATTCTGCTTCACCCATCTGCTCTCTGCATGGAAAGAATTGAGGAGTGCAGCAGGGGATCCTATGAAGTCCTGGCTTCAAACCTCAGGCAGAAATAGCGGGGTTTTTAACAATAAACACCCCGATGAGAGCCACCTGGCAAAGTGACTATATGCAGGAACTCTCAATTCTCAGGTTCATCTGCTTCAAGCACAGTGTTACTAAAAATGAAGCATTCACTTTTCCTTAAAAATGAAATTCTGTCACTTTACCTAAATCTGACTGAAATAGCCACATAGGGCCAAACATGTAACATTGACAGTGTCATGTATTCATGAAACATTGAGGTATATGGGGACCATCAAAATCTCCTGCCTAAAGAGGAATTTTCAATAGAATTTTTTCATTTGCTGATTTTATATCATAGGCTTATTGTTGTTCTTAAACATGCATTGTTTGTTTTTTTTACTTACAATCTCACGTTTGAGAGTATAGATCCTAAATAACTTGAACAGATAATAGATATACATAAACTATTACTCTAAAAGATCAAATGTTGCTTCAATCTTTATTTAATAAAATGTGCACTAGTATTTCCAATTGATACATCTAATTCATTCCTTTGCCTTTGTTATGCATATTCTAGACACAAAACTATTTGTAGTGTGTATGAACACAGTTCTGCTTGTACTACTTTTGGTTTTGCTATGGTGACTACCACAATTAGGAAAAGTATGCCACCTACCTATAGATTAATTCTGAAAATCATGTTTATTGTGCTTACTATCTGCTATCTATAAAGATATTACAGCTAGTAGGAAAATGTAATGGTCATGATTTGGTAGAGCAAATACAGAACAAATATAGAGAACAGGCATGTCTGTGATAACTTAATGACAAAGATAGGTAACCGTGACATCAGGGGCCTTGGCTACTTTATCAGGTTAGCGTCGTTTTGTTGACTTGAAATCAAAGACCTAAGGAAAACCTCTCAAATGAATAAAATCAGGAGACAGACGCCAGCGCTCCAAATCAAATACTCTGGCCAACGTGCGTTAGAAATAGACTAGTTTTCTGAAACAAGAGAATGAAACCATTATAAATTCTTCACTAAGAGATTAATAATTAAATTCTCAGTAATCCACATTGTCATTCCCTAGGTGCTGTCCTTGAAATTTGAGGACCTGAATGGCACATTTTCACATCGAGACCCTATTTTCATGTGAAAACGTGGACCCCACCATTTAAAAGACCTGTAAGAGCAGCGGCCATTCCTAATAATATGCAGGTGTTTATCAGTATAAGAAATTGAACCAAATGTTCAGAGAAAAGGCTGAAGATATGATGAATTGTGCTTGCAGTAAACAATGCTGCAAACCCTCACATGACCTGGTCACCTGCATATTTATTGCTTGGGAGGATGGCAATATTGACAACACGTGTCTTTTTTTAGCTTCCCAAGATCCCCCCAAATTTCTTTAAGCATGCTAATCATTAGGAAGAACAGTATTAGTGACCTTTAGCTGACCTAATCAATGGTGCTTTTATGCCCAAGTTCACTGCTGGGGTTGTTGAGAGAGTCGTCTTCTGACATTAACACAGAAGACACTTCAGAAATACCTTTATGCCCCACATCCTCCTCCCAACCACCTCATGTTCACCTGGAATTTTAGTTAAGTCCAGAGCCGCTGAGGTCCTAGTTTTAAAGAAGTTATTCCAAGCCTTAGGTTAACTAACTCTCTTATAGAAGACTTGGATCTCTTTTGCCATGACCTACAGGTGTGCTTACCTCAGTCACCCTTAGATGCCCAGGCATCGCAGATCCTTTCATGCCAGGTCCATCGAGCTTCAGTCTCTTATGCCCAAATGCTCTGGGCATGGCTTAATTTTATCCAATTTCCCACCCTTTTCTGGACTGCCCACTGTGTGCTAAATATCTCAAGCTTTACTCTAAGCTCGATTGCCAATGTCCTTAACCTCTTACCCAAACATTTCTTTCACCTACTTGATTGAGCTGAAATCAGACTATTTTCTCAGGATCCCTTTTTCTTCGGCAATCCTCTCAAGTGGGAGCAGTTTTCTATTCTCCCAAATCCCATGTTCTCAAAATAAACTAAATGTCCTTCTCATTTCATTGCTACCCTAGGCAGTTGCTCCTCTTTCTTCACGAGAAATCTCAATTGATCTTATTTTCCCTTCCCTCCTCCTATGTTCTTCTGTTTAAAATAAGATGAAAATTGAGAGGAACACTATATTTACTGAAAAAGCATTCACTTTTCCTCTGTAAGAGATGCTGAACTCTAGGAAACAAACTGAGGGTTGCTGGAGGAGAGGTAGGTTGGGCGAAGGGTAATTGCGGGATGGGCATGAAGGAGGCACTTGGTGTAAGGAGCATTGGGGGTTATATACAACTGATGAATCACTAAATTCTACTTCAAAACTAATTTTCAAAATCTCAATTTATTTTTAAAGCATGTGGCTTTAGATGATGCCACCCACTGCCTTTCCTTCCTGCAACCTTCATTCTACCTCCTGGTACGTTCCCCTCTGTCACTGAAGATCTTAGAATCATCCACCTTTCATCATTCTTGGAAGCTTCAACACCCATGCACAAAGTCCATGCACCTGTTATCTCCCATTGGCCTACTTATTTCTAATGACGGTGACTACCACCCCTCAGTTTCTAGCCACTCTGTGGTCACAGCTATCACCAATAACCTCACTAAAAAAACAAAAAACAAACAAACAAACAAACAAACAAACAACAGCAGCAACAAAAAAACCCCTCACTTTCAGTCATTCTATTGCCTAACCATAAGCTCTATTTCCCCAGTTCTCTTAGCTCAAAGATATTTTTCATTATTCCTAGTCAATTGTTCTAACCATTTCTTTTTAAAACTAATTGGCATCTCCTTTATCTCAGCTTGAATTTCATGGTCTAATTATATTCCCTTGCATCTACTGTCAGCAACCCTGATCCTGTCTTTCTCTATTGTACTCACCTGGCAAAACCACACTTACGGTTAAACCTAACACTCTACCTTCTCCACACCTCCAAGCAATTTGAATGCAGCTAGAGAAAAACTCATAAATCACCCATTGCACTGATGAATATCACTTTAAATTTAGGAACCCCATCTCAAAGAAGCTCTTAGCACTAGACCACAATCCCTTTGGAGTTCTGCTTCCCAAGGTGACCATTTATACTTTCTCTTTCCTCGAGCCTTCCTCCCTCTTTGTTACTATAAATGGATTTTTAGGTTTCTGATTTCACTTGAGAAGGACTACCTCATCTCCCAACTACTAAACCTGTTGCTGGATCTGAGATTTGATTTTATCCTAATTACAAGCTCATAACTTAGTGTGTTAATTCTTCGTGGATGCTGGCAGAAGACATGGGATTTTTGAGTCACAAAAAATGGCCCACACAGCCAGCAGCATGAGCATCAGATTGACCTCAATTGCCCTTGCATCCATGCCCCACAGAGTTGACATTATACATAAGGGCCAGATGAGGACTCCATAGGAACAACCAAAGAATACTGAGTTGGGGAATTCACTGTGTTCATAGCAAGCAGTCTGAAACCTACTCTTTGTCTGAGAGGGAGACATGAATGACTTCACTACTCAAATTTGCTTGCTGCCATACCAACCCCGAGAAATGACCTGGGTATGGAGCCATCAGGGCCTTGCATTCTTGGCATTCTTAGCAAGAGCCTACAAGGATGCACAAAGCCCCAAGATGGATTGTTTCTTCCAGCAAACCATCCCATTGCTGTACACATTCCTGGAAAAACTTGAATTTTCTTATGAAATATGCCATTCCATTAGCCACCCTGATTAATCTGACTGTCAAAGGTTGGGACCAAGTCTGTTTTATTTGCCTCATATAGCATTTAATTAAGGATGCTGTCAGCGAGACTCTAAGAAATAGGATGAGATCAGCATGTAATACCGACTTCAACTTTACTCCCCAAGGTCCTGGGCTCAGCAATGGAATAAATGCCCGGTGTACCAGCAGGTCTTATTTCAGATAGCCAGGATATAGTCTAAAGCCAGTCTGTGACCTATGCAGGGGTGTTTAGACCCACTTGCTGATTCTTTAATGTCATTACTAATAATCCTAGGGACAAAAGATGAGTAAACCTCACCTTCAAAGGAAGGACATTCTTTCACATACAAATATATAATACAAAGGAACATACTTCACTCCAGTTTGGAATTTGTTGTTGAACTTGATTTAGATCATGGTTAGGTTGGCTTGGTTAATGTGGTACATGGGGCAGGGTCACTGAGTAGTTGCAGCCTTGGTTTCTGTGTGTGGCAACCCAAGGCTTCTTGGGCATCAGGAGAAGCACGTAAGTGTGTATCATTAGGATGGAAACAAGATTATAGGGGTCCATCTATTGTACGCATACAAGATTGAAAAGAGGACAGGTTCTGAAACTGCCACTGGAGGTGTCAGGCATGGCAGTGTAGTTTAGAATCTATATGTAGGAAGACCCAGTAATGAGTTAAATTGCCAGCTGCAGATACTGCCAGATTCAGTTAGACCATGAAATTGCTTGTCAGTCTGCAATGCCGAGTCTAGGAGACAAGGAGCATGTGAATTGCTCCCTTTGCCTGAAACACCTGAGGTCTAAAGTGTCTGTCCTCTGGTGCTAGAATTGTCATTCTCCTTCAGTGGCCATGAAACTTGTTTCCCAGCCCGGTTATAGTCCAGTTAAAGTAAACTATAACTTTACTTTTCTCCAGTCATCTGTTTGAACCAATACCTCTCAACGAGAGGAGTCAGATATAAGTAGGAAAAAGCTAATTAAAAAAAATTTCTAGTAATCCCATTATATTTTTCCAACTTGGTCCATGTGAGTCATTGTAAGTAGAACTGGTGAGCAGTATTTTTGACCAAGTGATCTTTTTCTTAATGAGCTAGGACCATGTTAATTCAGTAAAAGAATCCAGATAGCTGAATCAGAGTTAAGTTTGAATCCTTAGTCTCTCCTTTAGGTGGGCTGCCGGGCAGAGTGTATACAAGCCAAGCTGGCCTGGCATTGTCATAAGGGGAAAGAAAGAAACTTCAGGCTCATTAACAGTAAGGGCAGAATTGTGAATTTTCAAAACAATCTGTACGACCCTTCTCTCTGAAACTTTCATCCTGATCATTACCCAGGAAATGGTCAGCACAAGTAAATATTTCCTGGTGATGGCGATTTTTTGTGCCCTAACTGCCTCAATAAGGCGATTTTTTGTGCCCTAACTGCCTCAGAAAGAGGTGAAAGAGATAGAGTAAAAAATCTTTTGGGATTGTGGCACCAAGGTGGCTCAGTGGGTTAGGCATCAGACTCTTGATGTCAGCTCAGGTCATGATCTTGGGGTCATAAGACCAAGATCCCACAGGCTCTGTGCTCAGGGCAGAGTCTGCTTGTTCTTCTCCCTCTGCTCCTTCTCTCTTTCTCATTCTCTCAAATAAAGAAATAAATAAGATCTTTTAAAAAAATCTTTTGGGGCTGAGTTTTCAGAAGTCTACCCTGCATCCCTCAAAGTTCCTTGCTGTAAAAAGCCACCCTGAACATTGGTCCAGGTAAAGAATGCTTAGGGTTTTGCGTTCTCTGCACACCCAGCAGCAATTTGCAGGGATGCTGAGTGCTCTGGACAGATTGACTCTCTGTCACGTGCCCATTTACCTGTTTTCCTTACTCCCCACCTCCCAATATCTCCCCTTATCTGGGCTACCTTCCCATCTCACTCAACGCTGTCTACTTATGCATTGGATCCTCAGTGACTCAAGGACTTTCCTTTACCAGTGATTCCTTCTAAATCTTACATCATTGATTTCTACTCTATTCTAAAGCCCTTTCACCAACTTGGTTATCTCCCATCTAAAGACAAATGGTCTCTAGACTGCATTTCCAGGTATCATCCCTCTTCTCTATGCCAACCTCCTCCAGGGAGATGTCTGTTCTTACTCTTCTTTCTCACTCTCTTAACCCTCTCTGGTCAGACTGTCCCCATAGCTTCAGTGAAAACTTTGTCAACAATTTCCATTTTGCCAATTCAAAGCTTAACTTCTGTCTCGCATCTTACTTGACCTCTCAGTACCATTTTACAGGTGCTATCCCCCATCTTCTGGATACAATTTATTTAACATCTGTCTCCTTTAGCTTTTCCCCTCAGAAAATGAAAATGATTTTCAAACATAATGTACCCAAAATGAAACCATTTTTATTTTCTTCCTTTATGCATTCCAAAACAAGAAAATCAAGCTAAAGCAAACAAGCAATAACAAAACTAACAACCACAACATAGATAATAACAAAAATACATTTTCTTCCCCATTTTGATAATATTAACAACATTCACCCAGTTTGGCCGAAAATCTAAGAAGTCCAATTTGATTTCTCTCTTTCCTTAACTTCACATTCAATTCATCTTTATAGGCTTTAAGTTTTATAGGCTTTTCCTTCAAGATGTGTCCCAAGCATACCATCCTTTCCCACCTCTCCCATTTCTACTTTAGAGCAACCCATTATCATCTCTTACCTTGACTAATGGAATAGCTATCTAGCCTTTTTGGATGTTTCTATTCTTGACTTACTAAATTTATTTTCCATGCAGCTGTTGAAGTAACCTTTAATGTACAAGAGATCATATAAGTCTTCATTCAAACAATCCAATGGCTCCCATTATACTGAGTAAAACCCATATTCCCTAACATGTTCTATAAACAGGGGTTTAATTCTATAAACAGGGGCATAGTCTCACCTTAGCCTTCCTCTCCAAACTCACCCCCTGACTTCTCACTCTATTTTCTTGAACTAGACTGGATTTTCAGAGTTACTTGATTAGGCCAAACTTAGTCCTGAATTGGTGGCTTTGCATTTATTTTTCTCTGTTTTTGGTAGATTGCATGTCCCCAAGATGTTTCATTTACGCTTTTAGATCTTTGTTCAAATGCCACTTCTCCAGAGAAGTCTTTCTGGACTTCACTAAATAAGATGACCCCACTCACAGTCCGATATATACATACACATACTCTATTTCCTTACCTGCATTAATTTCTTCATATTATTTATTACTACATGATCAATGCACAGATGTTTGTGTGAATGCACACACACGTACACACATATACACACTTCTGTTTATTTTTTAGCTCCTCCCTCCCAGCCCTTACTAGAATTGTCTACCATGAAAGAGGCTTTGAATGTCTTGCTGATTATATAGCTCCAGGACCCAGCACAGGTCCTGGTCCATAACAGGAGGCCCAACAAATATTTTTGAATATAAAAGCTGAAACCATTCAATGGAAGCTTCAGTCAAATCTCAGAACTCTCAGAGGCAAATATTGATCATCAGTCGACATATCGGGTAAAATTTTGCCCTCAGCAGCTAAAAACAGTAATGAATCCTAGGAAGATTATTTCATTCTCCTAAACCAAATAAAATTAGTTGAGGTTCAGAATTCTTGCCCCAATTATGGTCTCTGCCAATTTTGATAAATTAAGTTTTCCATGCCAGCTGACACATCATAATTTGAAAAATGTGCTCTGTATATTTCTGATTGACCTTCAATTTTTAGGAGTATCTGATATCCTTACATTTCTCAGTTTCAACTTTCTTCTTGTCAATAATGTAAAGATTTGCAAAAAACAAAAAACAAACAAACAAAAAAGCTCAATGCTATTATAAAAGGGCTTGTATTTTTGTGAGAAATCCTTTTACTAAAAATGAAATCTTTTAATATTTGATTGAACTCTTTTTTATAATTTCATGATCTCTCTTTTTAATGGATCAGGCCAACTCTGTATAAGTTAATGGGAATGTGATTAGAAGCGCTTCATAGCTTAAAACAAGGTTGTCCTGTGTGTGCCTAGTGTTACTCTTTGATATTGTCTTTGAGTCAAATGAGTATTTTTGTCCTTTGGTTTGCGACAAAAGTAACTTTACCAGTTAGATGTTGTCATATATCCACTCTTGTTGAGCTGGATTCTCAAGGCAGGTGCACAAGGTTTTTTTGACATATCACAATGTCTTGAATTGTTTTTTCCATTTTGAGTTCCCTGGTTTATCTCCCATAATAAAAGGATAAGATAAGGTTGAGTGTGGGTAGGCCCTTTGAGGCACAGATGAAACTTTTGGTATTTTCCAAGTATCACACAATGACGCAGATGCTAGCCAATCACTGAAGATTTTAAAAGTCCAACCAAGCAAAACAGTCTGCTCTTTACAAGAAGTTGATTTTTATTTAAATTGGGCTCACAGTTTAGATCATTAGGTTATTTTTTAGTTTTTCCAGGTACTAATTACATCACTGTTTTATAGGTAGAGATTAGCCTGATTTACTCCCGTCTTTCTTCCTGTTTAATCTCTCTCTCTCTCTCTTCATTCTTGCTCACATCTCTGTCTCCCTCTCAGTTATAATGGTTTTTAACAAATTCAGTAAAATTTTATATGTAGGGTTCCTCAATCCAAAACTCTGTCAAAACTGCTTGACCAAAGTGGATGCAACTTTAGATGCATCTGAGACACACTTTTGTAAACATCAGGCATGTTTTTAGCTTCTCTGATGGTCGTCTGACCCCACAATGGAAGGTCTGAATGAAACATTTCATAAATGTCACAGATACTCAACCAGTTAAAAGCTGTGGGTTTTTTTTTCTTTCTTTCTTCAATGGGTTTTCTTTAAAAATATCTTTCTTAAAATTGTGATTTACCTTCTCCTGAAAACTGCAGTAATTCAGATATAGTGATTTCACTGCCTTCTTTTTTTTTTTTTACTTTTGTCTCCTGTAATCAACTTATCAAAGTATAACACACAAGCAGAAAAGTGTACACTTTGTACAGTCATAGCTCAATAAATTTTTTAGCTACTTTCCTTTGAAGGAGGCAATTAGAACCTGTGTAGGCAATAACAGAGGCAAAATTCCACTCAATGAAAGGAATGACTTTCAAATGACTAAAGCTATCTACACATGGGACAAGCAGCCTTGTGAAGAAACAAGGTTCTGCATGATTGGAATTATTTTTCATGGGTAGGAAAGATGAGGTCCTACACTAAGTGATAGGTTGGACTAGACGACCTCTTTGACTCTTTTCAACTCTAAGAATATATGTAAAAACAAACTGAAGAAAAATGTGTCCTAGAGGTAGCATCAAGGCAGTTGTATGCATAAAGTTCTATTTTCTAATATCAGTGAAAATGATATTTAGAAGATCCTTAAAACTAACTTAAGTCCATTCAGTAGGTACATTAAAAGAACAGTGGGACGGGTTTTGTTCTCCATATTCATAGAATATTTTATTTTAATTTAATAATAGCATCACTGAAGTCTGGGCTCAAAGTTTGGAATAAGTTTCTTAAGATGAAAGATGTATATCTAATCCTGTTATTTGGGTGAATTTTGACCAATAGTGAAATTTGTAATCTCCTCTTATTAAAGCTAACATAATTTTATTTAACTCCAAGATGTTACCTAGGTGATGATTATAAAACTTTTTCATAGCTGTGCATCCCAAATTCAACAGCAGAATTAAGATTTAATTTTTGTGTACTTTTTCCTGATGAGAACATTTGTTTTCTTAATATTCTTCTATATGTTGACCATTTTGTGACTTAAATGTTTTAATATGCTATTTTGTTTTAATGATTTAACCAATAGGAAAAGGGGGAAATAAAGATTAAAAATTGTCTAATTTTCTCCTTAACACCTGGGTTCTGCAGAGTCCAAGGTGATTAAATTGAAGGCAGCATTGCTTTGGAGTTACCTATTAAACAATATTCTGGAACAGCATCAAAAGTTTTGGCAAAGAAGAATCATTTTTTGGATGAGAGGTTAAACAAAGGCCCAGGCCTCAAATTTATCTATGTCTCTGAGTGAGTTTTAACACCATTGACCTGGCCAAACTCCAATACCATTCATTATATCTTGGCTGTCTCAATCGACCTTGAAATTTTAATAAGGCCCTATATTTCTTGTCTTAACCCACTTTCATAATATCGCTTGGAGCAGCCATCCAGCTGTGGTTTTTCACTTTAGTAGCTAGATTTATCTAGCAGTTAAGGGCATCCCTGTATCTCTTATTCCCCCACAGAAGCAGGAAGAAGCTCAGTGAATTTGTTCCAGTGAAAAGATTTGACCAGCTTAGACAAATAGGTAAGAAAATCCATGTAGGATAATCCAATTTCTCATACTGCATTCATTAGGAAAAGTGATAGAAGCAGACACCCAACTGAGCACTTAACTACAACCATAGTTAAATTCTGCAAAGCCCCAAAAGGTAAAATGTTACAAGAAATTAAAACACCGGGAAGCTTTACACCAAGATACATTCCAGATCATCTGAAGCCTTTTGCCTTTGAATTCTCACAGTTGGCTCTTGGGCGCTTTGATCCATCCTGTCTGAACACATCACCATGTCAAGTTACACAAAGCAGCCCAGCAGGACTGACAAGGCCCAAGAGCCAGTGCAAGTGTGTGTCTGGCGCATCTCTCCTAGTTGAACTGTCCTCATTGGTGAGGATTTTTCGCATGCAAATCATGCACCCAAAAGCAGTAGGAAAAAGGAAGAGATTCCTCGATTCCTCCCACTTCTAGGGAAGGATATATTTCCTTTCATGACCCCACTATCTTATCAGACCACCATTCCCATTTGAATTATTACACTTAGATCCTGAAAGATCATTCATTAATAATATCAGCTTTATGAGTCTTCATCTAAACAATACCTCACTAAGACCTTTCATCAATTTCCATTTAATGGGTTCCTCATTCTGGTTTTCTCTCATTCTGCCTCTTTTCCTATTTTAGCCTATCTAAGCAATATATAGTAGAGAAGTTAGAGAATTTTTCAGGGATTTTAAGGAATAGATTGTAATGGAGAAATAAGAGGGGCTTAGAATATGACTATGCTTGAGTCACTCAGATTGTCTGCATAATCCCCATTTGCTCCATATTTCATAGGCAGGCATAGATGGCAAAAAGCATGCTGAGAAAGTAAATACAGTATTCTTTCAGTTGCACAGAATAAGTACAGCTAACCCTTCTACAGGTCAACCCCACATGCCATCGAAAACCTACATAAAACTTTTGACCCCAACACCCACAAAACTTAACTCTTAAATAACCTACTCTTGACTAGAAGTCTTACCTATAACATAAATAGTTGATTAACACATATTTTATGTCATATGTATTACACACTGTGTTCTTAAAATAAAGTAAGCTAGAGAAAAGACAATGTTATTAAGGAAATCACAAGGAAAAAAATACACTTACAATGCTGTGCTGTATTTATCGAAAAGCATCTTGTAAATGGACCTGCACAGTTCAAACCCATGTTGTTCGAGGGTCAACTGTAATGATTGTCTTTAGGGCCTTTAGGGCCTTATAGTGTTTAGGGCCTTTATGGGTTTTCTGTATAGAGAATTGAGGCATAAATTTAATTTGTGTTTGTGCAACTAAAAGGGCCTCCCCAATGAACCTACTTATGTTTTGTCCTTTGTAGTAAAGTCTCTAGCTGTAATGTATAAAATTGATTTGGTCAAACCAAGAACCCACAGAAAATGATTAAAGACCCAAGAGGTGATGCATACAGCCTCTAATTTGTCAGATGACAGTACAACTCATGGCAATAGGAATAATGAGCATTGTTTCTGTTCTAAATTAATATAAAAACTTTCCACAGCCTCTTAATGCACAGGAAACATTTTAGAAATTTACACACAGATTGGCAAAGTCAAGTACATACCAACCAGTGAGATAATTGGATTGCTCAAAAATGTTTTGCACTCTTTAATGTGAGGGAGCCAAATAATTTATGGGCTTTGGGGAGTAAACTCTTCTCTGCAGAAATGTTTGATGCTTTCCAAACGGCCTCTCCTCCTTTATGCCATAAGAGATTTGACTCAGTAGGTCATGTTCAAATACAGACAGTGTGCCTAGCACTGGGTTGGGCATTCCTTATTGAGCAAAATGTAGTGAAACTGTGATGGTGATTGAAAGCGTGGGCTGTGGAGCCAGACTTCCTTGGTGTGAAGGCAGATTATGCTCTCTGTCCTTCTATTTCCTCACTTAAAAAATACAGATAATAATAGTAACCTAATTTACAGAGCGGTTGTAAGGAACAAATGATAATAATAAATACAAAAAGTGGAGAACAGCCTCTGGTGCACAGAAAGCCTAATAAGTATTTTCCATCATGACATAAAGTCTTACTTTTTTTAATGACAGACATTTCAAATTTGTTAATTCATTCAATATTTTATGCATTTGTTAGTATAAGAAAGTAAATCTCTGATCATTGATACTATAATAATCATTCTAAGAACATAAAATATTTTCTAAAGAACCATCTGTGTATAAAGGCAGCCTGTTTTCAGTATCAGATGAACCCGTTTCTCAGTTGTATTCAGCCAAAGCTATAAAGTAGGAAATATGCCAAAACAAAAATTGTTATTAAAATAAAATCACATGTGGGGGTGCCTGGGTGGCTCAGTCGGTTAAGCATCTGCCTTCAGCTCAGGTCATGGTCCCGGGGTCCTGGGACCCAGCCCCCCATTGGGCTCCCTGCTCAGTGGGGAGCCTGCTTCTCCCTCTCCCACTGCCACTCCCCCATTCATGCTCTCTGTCTCTTTGTGTCAAGTAAATAAATAAATCTCTGAAAAAATAATAAATAAAAAAATGTGTATGTTTCTGAATGTAACAACCATTCTGATCACGCACTCAACAATTTATTAAGAGCAGACTTTGTGCCAGTCACCCTGAAAATACTGAACAGACAATAATCTCTGCCATCATGTAGCTTCTATTCCAGGGAAGGAGAAAGAGAATAGAAGTGCACTTACTAGAACTCATTTTCAGGGTGTATTTTGTTGCTCTTTTAAACCTTGCTGACCTGTCAAGATGCAGGCCTGTTCCAAATCCACCATTCTACAGGAGTTAGATTAAAGTTCTTCTGTAAGAGAAATAGAAAATTGTTAACTGCCCTCAAAAAATCTTCTAGGATAAGGTTATCTGTCTGCTGTTTTTGCTGCAGAATTCTGGAGCTCTGTTCCGGACTCTTTCAAGGACTTGAATGGGCTCACGGTCACAGTTGGAGAATTCCGCTCTCTCCTATGCTATTCTCCACTCCTCCTTGCTATCCCTCTCTCCCCCAGTCCACACACATCCTTGCCTTGTGGGGTTGTTAGGTCCCCCCCAAAATGGGTCCGTGATTAAAGGAGTGAGACTGATATAAAGCGAAGGTCAAGCAAAGCTTTATTCCACGCCAGGCATCAAGAATCAGACCGAACGTTCAGGGACGCACCTCTTACAAGAGAGGGTGACCTTTTTCTGTTTCACAGACTAGTTTTTAAGGGCAAAGGCCATGCAGTTGGGCCTGGCCACGCACAGGTGGCCAATGAAACTGTAACACACAGAGAAAGCTGCACAGTCATGCTAGGTGACCAATTGAATTACAATTTACCCTAGTAGACATTTGAACCAGCCTATCACCTTGGTCAGAATTGGCGCCCAAAATGTGTCCATAGGGTGGGGCCCACGCTCCTTGGTAACCAGGGAGACAGTATGCATCCCCCACTGATGGATGTCTCCACCTGGTCTGACCCACCCTCATATTTGAGCTTTGTTACCTGGGGCTGGTTTCCAGGACTTGTTTTTAAGTAAGTCCCCTGGGGGAAGGGGAGCAGGGACAGTTTAAGGGTTAAACAACAAAGTTATTGTTTAACCTTAATGGAAGCCTCTTGCTAAATAAGTCCTTACAGAGTAAACAGGTCTTCTTTTAGTCAACACATATTTACATTGCCATAGCATGTCTGTAATATGGACCCCTACTGAAATTGTCGATGTTTGGGAAAGCTGAAAAATGAGGATCATACTAACAATTCTTACCTCAGAATTTTCTAAGCTTCATGTCGGTGTGGTCCAGATATATCCGGAAAGGCTTACCCTCTCTTTCTGCCTCTTGCAAATACCTCTACATGGCTAGGAATATGCATGCTAACAAGGCTGAATTAAGGAGCTGGCGTATACAGAAATTCCCCACTTTTTCAAATATAACTGCTACCGAAGTCACTCTTTGGTAAATTGTCCTATGTTCCTTTTACAAAGACCCATTTTAGAAATTTTAGAGTTCCAAGCTGAAAGAAATCTCTTTTGACAACGTGATATGCTGCCGCCTTCTATTGGACCAGGTGGTTCCTACACACTCATGATCCTTCCTTTTTTTGTGTCGGCTGCCCTGAGGCTCAGGGGTCATTTTCTCTTCAATATCAATAAGTGTTCCAAGCTGCAGTTTTCTGGGACACTTATTCTCCTCTTTACACATTTTCATGCTATTAAAATGACCTGTGCGGTTTTTTGTTTTACTGACGACCCGTTGAGTTGAAATGATGGCTTTTCGTGTCAGCTAGCAAAAGCCCATGTCCTTTTGCAAATGGAAAGCAAAAATACAAGCAAATAAACAATTCTGAACAATGGCTATTAAACCTTAAAACCAGCAGAAATTCATAAGAGCTTTTTCAACGGGCTCAAACAAGCTAAAGGTGGAAGTCACAAACTGAGGGCCTTGGGCCAGATTTTCACTTTGGATGAGGTTTATTTATGTATTTATTTGTTGATTTATTTGTTTGTTTGTTTTCTAGCAGACCCAATCATTTTAAAAGAAAATCAAGTTATTAGCATTTAAAAGTTAGAAGATTCCAGATACAAAACTGGATTTCTGAACTTCCCTTAAATGGTTTTAATGGCTTGCAGTAATAACATTCTCTCTGTGCCAGATGCTGGGCTCATATTTAATCTTCTAAAAAGTCCTCTGAAGTGCTACCCATATTACTGTCATTTCACAAATGAGGAAATTAAGGCATAGAGAGATTCAGTAACTTATTTTCCAAATGGCATAGGTGGCAAATAGCACAGCTGGGACCTGAATGATCTGCCCCCGCCCCCCCACGTGGCCTCTCCCACCCCGGGCTCCAGACCCTCCCAGACAGATCTTGCTGTTCCCTGAAATCCAGAGGCCTGGACCCACATTCCCACTTGACCACCTAGCATCAGTAGCCGGAACTGAAAACAGCCTTGGCTCTTCAGGTGATCCCCTGCTGTTTGTAGGCATTTCAGGTTCTGACCCTGGCCTTAATTCTCACCAAGTTTAGAGCCTATAGGCTGGGGAAGGGAGCTGCATTTTGAATGTTTTCTGCATTCATAGGTGAAGCCTTTGCTTGAGGTTAATTAACATTCATGAGTCCCACAGGCCTTGAGAGTTCCTGCGAAGTCCTCAACACTGACGCTAAAATGGGCAAATGAGAACCGAAATACATCTCCCTGTGCACAGCACATAAAAGCCGTTTTAGCTCAATTATTCCCCAAAGCATTTCGCGCGTAATTGTTTCCCATTTATGGATAATAAGGACATGAATGACCACATTTGCATATTTATGTTGCTCGTTTGCCCTGTATGCAGTAGTCACTGCTTTAGAAGGATTTGTGTACCACCTGTTCTCTGTCAGTTATCTCTTCTCTGTGGTAACGATTCGTGGAGAGAAAAAAAGTGAAAGTAAAACTAATCTCCTTCATTAAAGGTGGAGAGACTTTTAATAAAATGGGACTTGCTCTGCACTTCAGAGGATAAGCAGAAACCTTTGAAGGATTTTCTGTCTGAGGAGTTTCCAGGGAGGAAAGGATATGATTTAGTCAGCGAGTCAGCTAAGCTCATTAATTCAGGTAACTTGTTTCTAAAAAGGGAATTTTCCTCTGAAATGCTGCTATTGGAGACCTTTTTTTCCCCTCTATATCACAACTTCTAGCCCCTGAGAGAAACCATTCTTGTTAATTAGCTGAATTAGTTGTACAGTTGCACATTATCATTTGTTGAAATTGTGTTCCTGATTCCCAAATTGTAATTTAAATAAAAAAGCAATTGAGAATTGCTTTTCCCAAAATAATGTTTTTTTTAAAATGCAAATAGATAAAGGAGGCATTTCCTGAAACTGCTCCTTGTTATTCTCTTTGATATTCTATCAGAAAAGGCTATGTCTGTAATGTAGGACAGAAAATTATGAAATAGGAAGTAAGTTTTTGGATTTCTCTCCTTTCTTTAGTTTTTTTCCTCGTATCTTCCCAAATCTTCACGGTGCTAAGTTCAACAGGTTATTTATAATAGTAATAGGAATAACATATGATACTGTAAGATACTATAATAATATGTATTCTATACATATTAGTATTGATAGAATATGTAAATATTAATACAGGTATTATACTAATTGTTATATTAATTATATAGTATTAATTATCAATTGTATCCTAACTAAATATACCATTGTTATCATTAGTTTTATTATTCTATTATAATTTTAGACAACTTTTAATTCTCTTGTATTGACTGCAGGTGGTCAAAGGGCACAAACTTTCTGTTACAAGAGGAATGGGGTCCGAGTATCACATGTAGGGCATAGTGACTGCAGTTAACAATAATGTATCGAATACTTGAAGACTGCTAAGAGAGTAGATATTAAAAGTTCTAAAAAAAAAATCATTCTTACACAAAAGTAAATATGCAAGGTGCTGGATGTGTTAGCTGACCTTCCTGTGGTGATCGTTTTTCAATACATTCATGTATCAAATCATCACGTTGTACACAAGCTTATACCAAGTTTTATGTCCTTTATATCTCAGTAACGCTGGAAAAAAGAAAGAAAATAAGCTAATTAAAATATTTAAGCCTCCTTTTTTTTTTCCTGTCATGAAAAAGACAATCCAGAAGAGTCTCCCCTTGATTCTCAGTGATCAATTGTCTTTCTAGATAGATATTTCCTGTTAAAACTATCACTTTCTAGCCCAAGGCCTTTAAGAATATTTTGTCATAGGATTTTATAATAAGGTTATACAAACATAGCCACTTATCCATTGCAGATTCATATATTTTAGAGCAAAATTAAAAAAAAAAAAAGTCCTAGGAATTATTGAAATACTTTCCCAAGAAACTATTTCCCCAGGCAAGAGCTGAAGGCAGAAACAGTCCTGTGGTAGACAGCACAAGGGACTACATGCCAATTACAATTAGAAGAAGCAAGAGAATTCACGTAGAGACCAGAAACACAATTCCTTTTATGGCCTATGAGAAACATCCCAATCTCTCTCAATAGTAGTATTCATCAAACAGCTAACATTCCAAAATTCCCTTAAGAGGTTGTTGGAGTGAAAAGAAATTTGTTTTTAGTGTGGTATCCTCAGGAAAGAAGCCTTATAAGATCATTTGCCTTGTTGGCCTGTCCACCTCCTATAATAACTATTGATCCCATAGGCTAATTTCACCCAACTTTGATAGAGGGGCAAAGGGTCTACAGCTGGACAGAGTCTCATAAATTTCTTGTAGTTTCTTCTGATCCCTTCAGAAGAGTTGTTTAATGATATCATTTTGAAGAGAATAAAAAAAGCAAACCAAGTTTCTGCTGTGAAGTTGTCACTGTAATGGAAGATGATTACATCAGAAGAAGTTCAAATGGAAAAGAATGTTTGTAGTTGCCTTGTAGTTTCCTGCTAACAAGCAAAGTGAGCATCATATGTAACTCCACAGACTAGCAGGCATCTTTGCTTCTGATCATTGCATCCTGAAACTTTATAATAAATTCCACTCTTGGGTCTTGTGCATCTGAGTGGCTGACTTGTTTATGACAGTTGAACTTAACTAGTTCCCAGAAATGTGTAGCCATAATGGAAGAGGTTTCTAAGAAGTGCTGGTGTGTGAGACTGTGGATGGCACAAACAAAAATTAAAGAAAGTGTCAGGAAGGAAGCCGAAGACCTTCCCACAATAATATATACTAATGTGACAAGTCAAGTTCAAGTCTGGGATAGAGTAGTATCTGAGAGGGCTCAGAAGTGTTCAGGGAACTTCTTACAGAGTTTGCAGCTGAAATTTGGGAGTCCCAGGGCAAAGGCACAATTTATTATGAGGAATGTATTCACAAAGTAAGGGATGAGCCACAGGGCGGGCTTCCAAGTCTGGTACAGGATACAGCCTCATGTGGTGCCCAAATCCCACAGAGTAAGGAACTCAAGAATCCTGCTAGCACCTCATCATATTCAATTAGAGGTACCAGGATGGTGTGGCTAACACCTGAGGGCCTTCCTCTACTCTTACTCTACACCTGTGGTTTTAATTTTTCTCTCTGATGACAAGGCAGGAAACCAAAAATGCATGCATACAATTATATGTGTATAAATTTTAATATAAAGTTTAATATAAAATGTATTTTGGGATTTAATATTTCAATTTATATATTGTATGTGTATAATTTTCCCACTTGCATGTGAGGAAAATAGCACATAATATCTTGCTGTAGCTAAGACCTCAGAGATTGTATAGCTGGATGAGAAGTCCCACAGGTTAACAGGGTCCTAATAACAGACAGCTGGAATGAGGCTTGGGCTGGATAGGAAATGAAGGTATGAAGATGGTTCAAATAATTTTCTTTCATAATTTCCATATTTCAACCCTTTCTACTTGAACTTGACACTCTAAGCAGTAAAAAAATAGGTTATATAGAAAATACACAGAATTATTTGCTTAAGCACAGTGTAAAAAATACCAACTTGGGAGTTGGCCAGATTGGAAAGTGTATATTTAAATTTTTTTGAAACAATAGTCCAAAAGGCAGCAAATACACTTCACACTGATATTTGGAATGTAAGCTTCTCTTAGGTATAATAATGATTTCTCCTGGTACTATTACTAGATATTCATTTCCCAAACTCTGTGAGTAATATTGCTGAATGCCAAGAAAAGACCCAAGGAACTACAAGGGAAGAAGGAAATGGGATGAATTGTTTCCATGAAACTACTGCTTCATAAAATGTGGAACAGCCGAGCTCCAAATCCTCACTTAAATGAATCAATATGACCACATAGAGCTTGTAATAATATATAACTTCAAGAAACGCTATGGATCAGATATAAGATGTGCAGCTGGATAGAAATTCGACAGATCTTCAGTGGACCAGGAAAGTTGCCCTCACAAGGAAATTAAGTCCTATTGGAAATGAGAAAGTGCAACTGCATATTGTAAAAATTTTATTTTCTGGACCGGCCGTCACAGTAGCCAAGTAGGAAGTCAAATTACAAAAGCAGGTAGTCTTTAAATTTGACACCTGATGACCTAGGGTCCAGGGAGAAGGTGCTTCCTGGCTCCTATATATATATGGCTCATATATATATATATATATATATATATATATATATATATATGCTGTGTAGTCGTATCCAACCATAAAGCAGTTAATTAACTCGAGTGTCTCTATTACAACATAAACACAATTAGGATTGTCTGTGAATCAATTTACAGTTTGCTCATAACATTAAAAATACAATTAAAAAATAGATTTAAATTTAAAAGTACATGCAAAAGAAGCACAGGAATGAGCATAAGACAAAAAAAAAATAGGATTGCCCTCTCAGTGTTTTATTATCCTTTCTAGAAGTAGTCATGAGAATATAAACCAGTTTCTTTTTTTTTTATTCTACTTTCAATTTATTCAAAATACACAGTTCTCTCCCAGTTAAAGGAGAAAATGATTACAATAAACCACTGTTTCTTAAAAGCTAGGCTTGCTGCTGCTAAATGAACAGGATCCCACCTCTGCAGTGTGCTAGGTGGAGAATCCTCAGGAAAGAGCGGGGAGCCTAGCAACAGCCGAGCAAGAGGAGGAGTGGCTAGAGCTGCTCGGTAGCTAATATTTGCAGTTAAATTGCTGGACTGTTTTCAATTTTCCTTTGCAAATCTAGATGAATGTACCAGGTACTCTCAGCACTACTAATTGCTTAAAAAGAGTTCATTTTTTTCAAAGGATAAAAATTCATTATTTAAGAGGTGAAACCAGTGGGAAAAAATACTATTATTTTAAAAAAAGACCTTAGACTTTAAAAAAAGTCCAAGGATTTAGGGATTTTAGTAATCAAGCTCTTACAAGAAAGTATTGCCCAAATAGTCCAGATCGTGTTTCACCCAATGGAATTTAAAATGTTTGGGTTATGACATATTATTCTAATCATAGCCCTTTATAAGCTCGACTTCCATTAGCAAGAATGGAATTTTTATGAAGATTAGGTCACATTGGTGTGTTTTTTCACTTTTTTTTTTTTTTCCCCAAACTACTTACCTTGACAAAATGTATTTTGGAAAACAGGATAAAAGGAGGTGACTCTATAGCAATAAAAGGTGCTTCTGTTAAAATATTCTTCTTTTAAAATTACAATAAAGTTCTCAAGACCAATTTTAAAATCTCACTATATATAAATAGTGTTCATGCACCATTTTAAAAAATTTCCAACAAAACTTATGAAGTTTTGAGTGGTATTATATATATCTAATATCTACCTATTATAGGTAGCATAAAAGTACTAATTTTGTACCAGTTAAAAGAAATTATAATTATATACATTAATTTGTATAACTATAGATTATAATTTATTTTAGCCAGAAATCCTGATAACCTTAATCTTTAATTTGCTTTTTGCTATTTCCTTTCAAGGAGTCTTTCTTATTTCACTTGTATTGAAGTCAGTTTTAATGCAGGGTCATCATTCTGTTTGCTGATAGGATTAGCTGTCACTCTCTTATTTCTGTAGATCTGGTGCTAAAATTTTATTTATTTATTTATTTATTTATTATCGTCGATTAGCCAGCATATAGTACATCACTAGTTTTTGATGTCCTGTTCAGTGATTCATTAGTTGTGTATTACACCCAGTGCTCAGGTGATAACATTTTAATTCAGCAAGTTATCTAAACCACAGGATCCTTTTCTACCAGAGAACCTGTATTAGGCTGTGCTCAAATGAGACAGAGTATCTCCAAGTCATAGCTCTGCATTTTATGCCTTCATTAGTTCTTAAGGCAACGAGAGAAATAAATAAATCTGACTTATTCTAGAATCAAAGAGCATCGGGTTTTTTTTTCAGTTACTTGATTAAATTTATTCTTAGTTATTTTATATATCTTAGATGTTATTATATATACAATTTCTTTCTTTATATAATTTTTTATTTTTTTATTAACATATATTATTAGCCCCAGGGGTACAGGTCTGTGAATCGCCGGGTTTATACACTTCACAGCACTCATAATAGCACATACCTTCCCCAATGTCCATAATCCCACCACCCTCTCCCTAATGCCCTCCCCAACAACCCCCCAACCCTCACTTTGTTTTGTGAGATTTAGAGTCTCATATGGTTTGTCTCCCTCCCGATCCCATCTTGTTTCATTTATTCTTTTCCTACCCTCCAAACCCCCCACGTTGCCTCTCAACTTCTTCATATCAGGGAGATTATATGATCATTGTCTTTCTCAAAGAGGATTGTTTACATTATTTTGTTTTCATATCAGCCCTGACCTGTATGTATTATCAGCTTTGTAGAGAGATGAAAGGTTGGGCACTTAATGACATTAGAGTTTCCACAAAAATTTAGAATTTGAAGAGCTATGAATGGATGTCTCCAGAGCATATACAGCAGAAAAACTATTTCAAAGAAATAACTATTGCTACTCCCTAAATGAAAATTATTTAATAACTTTGTTATATTCCAACATTATTCAGAGTGATAGTTGAGAAATAACTTTCTAAAAAAGTTTTGTCTGAACTTGAGTGAAGTACATTTTACCTGAAACTATTGGAAACTCTGAAATTTTCTGTAGATGGAACAAGAAACACATTAATTATAAGCCAGAAATATTTTCCCACCTTAGGTGCATGCCTTTGATGAGTTGCTTAGGAGATTGTATAATATTCACTAGGGAGCTGTAAAAACTTTACCTCCTTTACCTCCTGTAAAGCCCCAAGTTGGAACATGAGAGAAATGCTGTATAAAAATAAGTTAGGTTGTGTTTCCACAAACAAGCCCCTCCCCCACCTTTTTAAACCTTTGCGAATCCCCAGATCTTCCCTGTGTTTGGATCCTCCTTCCATACCTCCTGACCCCATCTACTTAACACACTCTCTCTATTGACATCAACTCTCCAGGCCACACACAGATACAGCACACACACACACACACACACACACATACACACACTCACATCTTGTGTGAATTTTCTCTCCTTCAACTGATGCCATATAACTACCTTGAGTGAAGCAGGATATTGCTGATGGTCCAAAGACTAGGTAAGACGGTCTTGTGTGCCTGCTTCCTCCTAGCTGGGAATGTAGAACTGAACAGGTGAGGAAACAGCATGGATGTTGTTTGCCTTTGTGTTCTAGTGCAGGGACCTGAAGGAGATGTTGTTTTTGAAATGCAGTCAACAACCCAAAAGGAGCTAGGCATATAAGGAAATTCTGGAAACAAAACCAAATCAGACAAAAATTGAGAGACAGCAAAAAGATTATTTCAAACAAACAGGGAAGGGCAAATTCTGAAGCTTAGAATGATAAACTATGAAGTTGTACCAGGTAAGATGGGTGATAAAATAGATAATATGGGACCAGGAGTTGGTGTGAGGAACATCTGTTTCTCCTACCCCCTTAGCCTATAAGCAGGATTTCTCAGTGATTGATCATTCAACATCATCAAGAAACTGTACATGTCTTTTTTCTTTTTTTTTTTAATTTTCATTTTTTACTTAAATTCTAGTTAGTTGACATATATGGTAAAATTGGTTTCAGGTACAGAATTTAGTGATTCATCACTTAGATATAATACCCAGTGCTCATCACAACAAGTGCCCTCGTTAATACCCATCACCGATTTAACACACCTCCCTCAACCCTGAGTTTGTTCTCTGTAGGTAAGAGTCTTTCATGGTTTGCTTCCCTCCCTTTTTCCCTCTTCTCCTATGTTCCTCTATTTTGTTTCTTAAATTCCACATATGGTAAATACAAAATCATACGTCAATATGATCAAAATACGTCAAATACAAAATCAATAAGTCTTTCTCTGACTGACTTATTTAAGTTAGCATAATACAGTCTTGATATATCTAAACAGGTTTTTTGGAGTGCCTGGGTGGCTCAGTCTGTTAAGCTTCTGCCTTTGGCTTAAGTCATGATCCCAGTGTCTTGGGAATGGGCCCCCATTGGGCTCCCCACTCAGCAGAGAGCCTGCTTCTCCCTCTCCCTCTCCTGCTCCCAGAGCTTATGGACTCTCTGTCAAATAAGGAAATTTTTTTTCTTAAGTATTAAACAGGCTTTTTTAAAACATGACGTTAAGAACTTAGCCAGATCTTAGAAATTCTATGGCCTAAGAGCCAGATAGGTCTTGAGAAAATTTCAGAGACAACTATGTGTTTTCTGGGCTCATCCATTTCTGTAAGCGTCCCTGGCAGAGTTTGGTCAGAGAATTTCAAGAGATCAGTATCATTATATACCTAGACAAACTGAACAAATGGTTACTATCCATGGAGAAAAAATTAATTGCCCTTTTCCATTTAAAGATGTACTGTGTAATTATATTATGTTAAGTACTAAGGAGTATCTAAATAATAATGGGACTTTGCTTCTCCTCTCATAAAGACTGTATTCCAATTAAAAAGGTAAGGGTCATGTAAACATAATGCTAGCCATCAGTGAGGGTCATACGATATGCTACAAGAGAAGGATTCTAGGGACTGAAAGGTTAACTTATACAGGGGTAATCAGGGAGGACTTCTGATAAAGGAAGGAAATAATAAACTGTGTTAGGCACTCATTCATAGACCAGCACTTAAAAAATCTGCCTTTCTTAAGAATTGTCACTTAGAAAAGGGCTTTGGTTATATCTATAGTTTCTTCTCCTAAAGTCTCATTATCATTCAGTTCTTCTCTTTTTCCCAATCCCATGCTGTAAAGCAACAGCAGTAGCAACAAAACCTTATCAGGTGTGTAGTTCTTCTGGCCACTCTCCTTTCTTCTCTTCTTTCCAGTTTCCCTATTTTGGGTCTCTAGTGACGTCACAGCAGAGACCTAGCCTCACATTCAAGAAAGCTTTAAATTTAGATTTTTAGAGTTACCACCAAGAGTCTGCTATTGTTTGCATGGGTTGGTCTTGAACTATTAATTTAATTAATATAAACATTTAATTCATAATCCAGTTCTTGAACTCTGCTTTTATAATTCTTCATTTTATAATATAATGGGAATTACAGAAATTAAAAGTAGCTCTAGTTTTTTCTAAAATGCAGAATTCTGGAAAGAACATCACTTCTTCCCTAACTATAAGACAAATAAAATACAAAATCATAACTCCTCTTGGACTCAGATTGACAACCAAAGAGACTGAATTCAAAGGAGGGACAGGTTAAGGAGAGTCACACATACTGGTTCAACTATGGCAGAACACAGGAGAAAGAGACACCAGTCATCTTGCACAACAGTAAAAAGAAATCAGTTCTATGGCTAAAAGCCAGGTGTAGGCTACTGTGACAACATAGACGTGACACAATGGGAATTTGCACTCATTTGTAGTCCCTTTCCATAGTCTTTCAGTGGGAACTCCCTAGAAAGATTGCAGGAATCAGGGCTGCAGACCAGAGAGAACTGCTCCCTTGTGCAGGAAGTGATCAGCAACCACTGCAGAGAAGAAAAAAAAAAACCTCACCCCTTACTCAGATCCTTCTCTCATATGGAACAAAAATCTTAAGCCACTGGGGAAGGGACAGTAAACCTTGTCATTTTCAGAGCACAGGGAAGACCCATTGCTGCTGGGAGAAGAGTAGAAGAAGAAAAGCTTCTTATCTTTTGGGAGAGACAGAAAAGATTCCTGTATTCAGTTTCTTAACACTTAGAACATTGGAAGCCTTCTGCCATTGGAAGAGAGATCAGAAATTTTCTCTTGTACAAGATTAGCTGCAGACACAGACTGATTTTGGCTGCCATGAGAAGGAGAGGGAGAAAGGAGTTGGGGTTAAAAATCCCCAACATGAAGACCTAAGCACATGAAGACCTAAGCACATGAAGGCTACCTAACACTGAGGCTATGCTAACACAACAGAGAATACACCTGCCCCTTACCACCATCCTAGCAAGCATTTAAGTACAAGCAACAGTATACCACCAGAGGAGACAAGAATATACAGAGAAATGATCTCTGTGCTACAGACGTATGGGAACAACTAAAAGCTAAGACCCAAAGATGGTCTGGATGTTGGAGCTAGCAGATAGGATCTTTAAAATAACTATGATCAATATAAATTGATCAAATATGATCAATTAAAAAAAGAAGGAATTATACATACATAGATTGTTAATTTCAACAATGAGGTTAAAATTCCTCTAAGTGTCAAATATAACTGAATAAACTGCTTAGAAAATAGTGTCAGAAATGAAGAATTATTTTTACAACTTCAACTAAGGAAAAAATCAGTGAACTTGAAGATAAGTAAATAGACATTATCCAAACTGAACATGAAGAGAAAAAAAGTGAAATTTAAAAAAAAATAAAGGTCAGTATATCCAAGAGCTCTGGGACATCAAACAGTTTAACATACCTATAATTGAAGTACCAGCAAGAGATGACATAAAACAAACAAAATATTCAAAGAGAAAGTAGCTTAGAATTCTCTAAAAATAGTGGTAATGAAACACATCAAATCCCAAACTGAAGAATCTCAGAGAACCCTAAGAAGAAATACACACACACACACACACACACACACACACACACACACTCCTGAATACTTCATATGAAACTACAGAAAACCAAAGATAAAGTCTAGTAGCCAAAGAAAAAAGATATATTACATACAGAGGAGCAAAGAGAGGCATCTTAGCAGATATCAGGCACTGTGTCTAATATGTCTTTAAAATACTTTTTAAAAAGTCAACCCAGAGATTTTATGTCCCATCAAAATGTCTTTTAAAAATGAAAGCAAAATAGAGACTGTATTCAGACAAACAAAATCTGAGAGAATGCATTCCAGCAGCCTGTGATACTCTATTATGTGAAGTCTTCCAAGCAGAAAGAATAGAATACCAGAGAGAAATCCAGATCTATACAAGGAAATGAATATCTTGAGAAATGGCATAAAAAAAGTAGACTCAAGCAAGGTAAGTATAAAAGGCACTTGGAAGACTGACTCTTTTCTAAGACCAAAATAATGCAAAGTTGTCTACTATCAACCATTTCAACCATATTGTATTGCCGGTGCTGGCCAGTACAGTATGATAAAACAAAGAAAAAACCCAGTTATACCATTTGGGAAAAATAACTAAAATGTTCTCTGTTAATAGATGATGTGATTATTTAAGTAGAAAATCTCAAATAATTTTCCAAAAAGCAGCTAGAACTGATGAGTTTAATATGGCTGCAGGATACAAAGCAAATATACAAAATAACCATTTCTGTATACTGGTATTGAATATGAATTTGAAATAGAGCCACTTTTTTAAAGTATTATTTACAATAGCACAAAAGTCATGAAATACTTAGGTATTAATGTAACACAATAGTTGCAAGATTAGCATGTTGAATACTATAAAACATAGATACAAGAAATCATAGAAGCCCAAATAGATATATACATGAGATATGTTCATTGATTGCAAAACTCAATGCCGTTAAGATATCTAATCTCCCAGATTTGATCTATTTATGAAATGTAGTACAAATCAAAACACCAGGAGGATTTTTTTTTTGTGGTACAAATTGACAATGAGATTCTAAAATTTTATGGAAAGACAAAAGAAATGGAATACCCAAAACAAATAGGAAAAGAACTAAGTTGAAGAACCAATACTACCTGACTTCAAGATTTACTATAAAGGTACAGCAATCAAGACATTATGCTATTGGCAAAGGATAGACGCAGGCAAATGGAACACAAGAGAGGCCAAGAATAGAACCACACATATATGATTAATTTATTTTGGACAAATATAAAAGCAAATAAGGGGAGAAAAGGTAGTTTAAAAATAGGTGTGTATTTTAGGAAGGGCATCAAGTCATTACATATATATATTATATGTTATATATTATATATTATATGTGTAATATATGTAGTATATATATATATTATACATATATTCCTATAAAATATAGATATGTATTTCCTACAAAATATATATAGAGAGAGCTAAGAACCAAAGATGGTCCATATATGTGCATATACACAATAAAAATATGTTTCTACTTTTTTCAGGAGTCAGGAAATATTTTATTTTCTATGTACTTTCTTGTGCTTTTTTTTTCTGTTTGCAGTGTTATTTCTAATTCACCTTCCATGACTATTAGTTCAGTTGTCATCCTGAAGAAACCTTCCTTGGTTTACCTCTTGCCTTCAGATGCACCTTCACCCTTATTCCCAAGCTGTTAGATGCACAACTTTTGTGCACTATAATTTCACATTTAGGCACTCTAATGAATGTAACATTTAGAATAGCCTAATGCAACTGTTTATTACTTTAGTTGTCATTTTTCCAAAATAAGATTGTGAAATTCTTAAGGTCTTTCCTGTCTGCGTCCCCAGTTCCCTATACAGTGCCTGGCTTGTGGGAAATATTTAAACAGGATGGTAGCATTATAGAGTTGGTAAGAACATGGTTTAGTTAATCAAACAGATCTGATTTTTAATTCTACCTCTTGTATCTAATACTATGAATGCTTGGTTAAATGATTTAATCTTTTTTGAGGTTTCAGTTTCTATAAAACAGGGATTGTAATGCTACTTCTTTCAGAGAGTTATTGCGATGTATTAGTTATCTACTACTGCTTAACAAGTTATTCCCCAAATTCTTTAGCTTAAAATAACCCATTTATTACCTCAAAGTTTATGTGTTATATCCTTGGCTGGACCCTCTACTTCAGAGTCTCTCCTGTGCCTGTAGTGAAGGTGTGAGTCAGGGCTGGGGTCTCAGCTGAAGGTTCGGTGGAGAAGTAATCCATTTCCAAGCTCACCCACGTGGCTGTTGGCAGGATTCAATTCCTTGAGGGTGGCTCAGTTTTCATAATTAGAATTCTGTGCCCTTTGACTACTACCTTCCTGTTTCTCCTTCACCCCTGTGCCTGGCAACCACCATTCTTCTCTTTGTTTCTCTGAGTTTGACTATTTTAGATTCCACATATCAGTGAGATCATGCAGTACTTGTCTTTTTTCTCTTTCTCACTGATGTCACTTAGCATCAAGTCCTCTAGGTTCACCCATGTTGCTGTATATGGCAGGATTTCCTTCTTTCTTAAGGCTGTGGCATTGATTATTAATACCTTCTCTCTCATTTATGGCTGTATTTATTTGGGTCTTCTCTCTTTTTTTCCCTTGGCTAGTCTAACTAAGAGTTTGTCTATTTTAATTTCAAAAAACCAACTCTTAGTTTCATCAATTTTTTCTATTGTTTTTAATTCTCCATTTATGTATTTCAACCCTAATCTTTATAATTTCCTTTCCTCTGCTGACTTGGGGCTTAGTGTGTTTTCTAGTTTCTTAAAGTGTAAAGTTAGATTATTTATTTGAAATCATCTAACTTTTTGACATAGATGTTTGTCACTATAAATTACACTCTAATCTTGCTTTTGCTGGTCCCATAAATTCTTGAATATTATATTTGCATTTTTGTTTACTATAAAGGGTACAACTCACAGCAAAATGGTTGTGTGGTCCAGCAAGGTATGTCAGATGGTGGGGTGTGGAGCTTCGATCCCCTCTCTGAACACGTCCCCCCGCTTGCACTTTGATGTATATAACCAATCTGAAAGTTCTCAACACCCCATAGTTTGGGGATTTTTATGGAAGCTTTATCACATAGATAGCATTGGTTGCTAATAACCTCCAGCCCGTCTCTTCCTGAAGGATGTGGGGGTAAGGATGAAATTTACAAGGTACTAATATTGGCTTGGTCTTGCTGGTGATTTTCAGCCCTAATCTGGAGGCTATCCAGGAGCCCACCAAAGTTGCCTCTAACAAAAGACCCTCTTATCACCCAGGAAATTCCAAGGGATTTAGGAGCTCTGTGTAAGATGCTACTATCAACAGCCTCACTCAGGAAATTACAAGTTTTAGGAGTCCTATGTGGAAACAGGGGTTACAGAGCAAATATATATTTCTTATTATGTCACACATAGCAACAAGTTTTCATGCATATTATCACAAAAATAGTGTAATCTCCTAAAATTTTCTTCATATCCCTTTATAAATCAAAATTTAAAAAATAAATGATTTGACTTCTGAGAGTAATATTTTCTTTCTTTTGTGGAGCACTAGGGATGTGTGATGGATATATGATATGTATCAACCACTGTGCATTCCCTTTTTCCTTACTCCATCCTAAAAGAGTGTTAATTTTCTTAATATAACCCCCTTTTTTCTAGCATCTAGTTATCATAGGGAAGCTGATTCCACTCTCAATTCCAAAGTGTAATCCTATTCCTTCTCTCTACCTGCCACTAACTCCTTTAGGAAAGGATGTAAGTAGAGATTTACTGGTGGTTTCTAGAAGAGTTCTTATTTGTTCTTAAGGAAGACCTAAGGAAAGGATATGAATGAGGACACATGGATAGGGGGCCATTTACAGCCATCCCATAACTGTGAGAATAGCTCTGGGATGAAGTTGAGCCTTCACCCAGCAGAGTGGAGAGCTAGTAAATACCTTTATTCTTCACCTTGTTGAGCCTTGAGGTCAAACAACCATGACATTGTCTTTTCTTAGACGTCCTCTTGAATGAGCCAATAACCACTATTTAAGCAAATTTCATGTAGGTTTTATACTCCTTGATGCCAAATCATCTTAACTTATACATGATCTCAATCCTGTCTCCTTAGCAAGGACACAGCTAGACCCGGTGGTTATTCTGTTGTTGTTTGCCGACAGAATAAATTTGCAAGCTACGTTGCACATGTTCACTGACTACCTTGGGTCATGGCCAGATTTCCACCTCAGGTCGGCAGTAGGAAGGCAGTTCCTGCTCAGTTTTAGGTGGCTGGTACTCATCGGTTGCAGTACTGCTGAAGTGGGATCTTACCTACCAGGCAGATACTTCAGACCAGTGGAATACAGGCAAAGTTCCAACTTCAGCCAGGGTTTTCCCCTCGCAGGCAAGCACTTTAATGGCACTTGTGGGATGCATTATACAAAGTACATACCTTTGCCTCATTTTCTCTGCAAGTTGTCATTTCTGAAGGCATGTGTAGAAAGAACGAATATAAAAATGGAAGAGGGAAATCATACTCTGTCTACCTCTAAAAAACAGCTGAGGGTATTGCCTGTTTCTCTAATTTTTCTCATTAATACAGACCGTGTCTTCAGACTCTCCCTTCAGGGGAAGGGGTTTATGAGATAACTTCAGTGATCACTTCCGTTGCTACTTTTTGTTTTGTCTTATATTTATGTATTACATTGGCTTTGTTTAATTCTTCTCCTTTGATTTTATAGTTAGGCACTTTCTTCAGTTCATATAGTAAGTTATCTTTTAATTTTATTTTTTAATTATTTTATTAGCCCTCATCTTTGTCACATGTATTTAGTAGGACATGGACAGGAGCTTCTAAATAGATGATAGACAGATGAGCCCCTGTTAAAAAGCCATTGTTACTATTGTTGATGGCTGTCACTGTTGTTTGTACTTTTCAAACTTATTTCTTGTGACCACAATATAGCTACACATATGACAGGTATAGAGTAAGCATAAAGAAAACTTTGAGTAACAAAATAACATAATCATTAATTCGATGCTCTTTGGACACTGCCAGATCAGAATATAAATTCTTGCTCTGTCCCTTGCTAATTCTGTGATCTTGGGCAAATTTATAAGCTCAGTTTCAATTTGTTCAGCTTCATAATACTTATCTCACTGTGAAGTTGTAAGAAATAAACTATAGGAGTGCCTGGGTGGTTCAGTTGGTTAAGAGTCTGCCTCTTGATTTCCACTCAGGTCATGATCTCTGAGTTGTGAGATCGAGCCCCATATCAGGCTCTGCACTGGGTGTGGAGCCTGCCGAAGATTCTCTCTTTCCCCCTTCCTCTGCCCCTCCCCCCTCTAAAAAAAAAAGAAAGGAAGAAACTATAAACAGTGTTTATTTCTTATAAGTAAATATTATTTAAATACTTAGCGCAATGATCTGAACACAGTACAGAGGCAGTGCTAATCGTGTATTTAATGTTGTACATATTTTAATTAAATAGTTTAGATATATATATTTATAAAACAGACATATTTCTAACATAAATTAACATTTCAAACAATTCTTTTGTTACTTAATCTTTAATATAATGGGATTTTTACTTTTTTAAAACCAAACAACAAATTGAAAACATTTAGAGAAATATATAACCCTACAGTTGTGTGGTACTTTATATTTTCCAAAGTATTTGCATATTACTTGACTATTCAATTCTCACAACAGCATGTAGAGGCAAGCAGAACAAGCCATTCACTTCCCCTTTGCTACTGACAAAGCTAAGACTCAGAAGAACTAAATGATCTCCAGTAGGAACACACATTCCGTGGAATCATTAACTAGAACATTTGGCCCCCAAACACCTTCCTCTTCTCTATTTATTAAATAGTCTAGTCATTAATATTTGGAAAACAGTTAAGAAATTCTGTCAGTTTGCACAAATAGCTACATTATGCCAATTTTTTTTTTTAAATCTTAAGAAGGTACGAAGGGTGAAATGGAAAAATGATTAGAGGAAAAATACAAAAATGAGGGAGGAAATGCCCTGGTGCATATTTAATATGTTCTGTTTATCTTATGAGGGACATAATGAGATTTAATCAGTTAATAGACAGCATATGGTATGATCCACGGTATGTTGAGACTTCAAGATTTGACTATGTAGTAATTTTAAAGAAATATTTTGGTGAAGTAGTTCCAGACTTTTAACAAGAAACCTCTACCAACTTATTTTTTTGTTGTTCTGAAAGCCACTGCCATGGTTAGGGACGGTTTAAGTTGTCGACTCAATAAGTAAAAATAAAAAATAAAATGTCACCTCAAAACCAGGTTCCCCAAATCAGTATGTTTTAATGGGTAGATATAATCTATCTGTATAAGAGTTTTCTTTCCTCAAACAGAGTTTCATGAGCTTTTTTGGGATAAAATAACCCTTTGAAATCTTGTCGAAATTTTAGACCATGTCTGAGGACCATTATCAGAATTACCTGGGATGCCTGTAAAAATGCAAATAATCTGGGCCTAATTCAGGTTTATAGAATCAGAGTTTCTAGAGCTGCATCTTAGGAATGCACACTTTGGAACACATACCTCCACTAAGCATTTCTTTTCTTTTTTTTTAAAGATTTTATTTATTTAAGAGAGAGAGAGAATGAGAGAGAGAGAGAGAGGACAGTGGGAGAAACAGACTCTCTGGCGATCAGAGAGCCTCATGTGGGACTCGATCCCAGACTCCAGGATCATGACCTGAGTGGAAGGCAGTTGCTTAACCAACTGAGCCACCCAGGAGCCCCTCCACTAAGCATTTCTAATACTATTAGAGAGTCACTCCGATAAATTCTCTACCCAGAGGAAGCACAAAATACAGTAACAACAAATCACAATATTTCGTATATTTTCAAGGGATCAGTAGACCAGTAATGTCCATTCATGGATGATTTAGACATCTATGAATGTGAAGTCCAAAACACTTATATAAAAGCTCGTGCTGCCTTCTGATGCATTACACCGCTTCTATGCAGGAGGAGGCTGGTTGCAAATTTGCTTGAATTTTGGAAACTTATGACAGTATTGCCCACCCTTCATCAAGCACACACAGAGGGCAGCTCACAGCGTATAGTCTTGTATTCAATGATCAGTACACTAGAAAGTAAAGCTAGAAAGAGGCACTCACACTTACAAACCTTATAATACAGTTAGAGAAAAGCACATCACAAACATTAAACAGTAAATCGCAGTACAGTGTAATCTATGCTGAGTTCTAGATAGACAAGCCTCAGATGTTTGAGGACAGCACATGCCTGACAGGAGGGAAAGCATGCCGCAGGGTTAAGGGCCCACCAAGCTGAACCCTGAAAGAAAGTTGGGTTTTTGAATAACTCAAGAGTGGGAGAGAGCTTTGGAAATACTTTAATTTTTACTATCTTAAAAATGTTTTAATACAGACTCTTTATGTAGTGAATAATGGGGAAAGTAATGGGAGGGGGGCACTAAAAAGGGAATAAATAGAAGCCAGATTGTTGGGAGCCTTGAACGTCAGGCTGTACCAGGTCAGCAATTTACTTGGCCTTTGACATTATTTTTGTGGCTGTGCAGAGCAAAAATATTAATAAATTTGTGAGAAATGACAGTCAGCCCTCCTAAAGAATGTAAAGCCAATTCTTACCGTGGCAGAGAGAAAGCAAACATTACAGGGACTAGCAACACATCCAACCCAATACAAAGCAGGTTTTTGTAATTCCCCGTAACTGCAGTGTTTAATCATTTACTTTTGACAAGAAGAGGGAAAAAGGACCAAGCAAGAGCAGAGCCCTTTCTGATGATTTACTGATCAAAGCCAATTAGGATAGCTCTGGTTGAACTGGATTGAGTTTCTCTGAAATTACTTTTCAAAGTAAAGACAACAAGAGTGAGCCTGTGCTATGCTGTATTTTCTACTTGTTAGTCCGAAAAAAAAAAAAAAAAGATAAAGAAAAAAGAAAAAGAAAGAAAGAAAGAGAAAGAAAAAAGAGGAAAAAACCCCCAAAAACTAAAAATCACTTACCTATATCCACCGAGCTTCAAAGTGTGACGTTTGAAGTGCAAAATCAAGTAAAACGTAGAACTGAAATGCAAAGCTTTGTGGCAGCTATTTTGTCTTTCGTTTGAAGATCTCAGAATACTTTTCACACAATAGACTGAATCAAATCTTCCTCTGGGCTCCGAATTTTTTTTTTTTTATCTAAGCTACTGTATGGTTTTGAACAAATGTCAGGTCTAGAGAGAGCGTGTGTGTGTGCGCACGCGCACGTGCGTGTGTGTAGGTCTCGAATCATAACTTTAAAATAGTGTAATAACAAAATAGAACATAGGAATGGATACTGAAAAAACAATCCTTTGCTTTGTGTATGTTGCACATATACACAACCTTAATAAACAAACTAAATCACCAACCATACATTCTTCTGATACCATTCATCTTGGGCATGGCCCACATAAAAGGGCTTTTACATAACACATTTTTATAATTTTCTTGGTAAACTCTTTTCTCTCCCTCAAATATTTTGCTTTAAAATACTTCAGAGCTATGTTGTGATTTTTCTTGCAGTCCTGAATAAAAACAATATTGCATGTAATTTTTATTTAATTGATGACTTCCTTTATTAACTCCTGTCATCCTCCTAGGCCTTGAGATAGGTAACAATTTTCTCCTATTTTCAGTGTCCCCAAACTGCTGTTTAATATTATTTAATGGTAGCTCACTATATTGTTTTCCTTGGAGGCAGCACATTGGAAAGGAAAAAAACTAAAGGCTCATCTCAGGAGTTAGAGGCCCTGGGGCACCACTCACAACTTGACTCAGTTTCATATTCTGTGAAAGGAGGGTGGCAACATAGTCTTCATCATTTATTGAAGCGTTTAAATGAAGTCCTTAACACAGTGCCGGGCACAGATTTGGGTCTCAGTGAGTCTTAGTTCCATCCACCTACATTCATGGTCCAAATCTCAACTCTCATTTCCTGTTGCTGAAAAATCCCCTGGTAGCCCTCCCCACCCCATCCCTTTCTTTTGCTGATTCTGTTTCACTGCAAGCTCTGATCCTGATAATCAAGCTTATTTTAGTTGTGTCTAAAATAACAAATGATGAATGAGGGTCTGAGGAAGTAGTGAATAAAGTTTGCAATCTCTATTTTTAAACATAGAAGATTTTAAGATAAATCCTAACTTTACCTTGATTCTTGATTATGTTCTGGATTCTTAGGACACTTAGAGCCACCGCTGGAAAAAGGAAATTTAACCATAATCAACCCAGAGAACCTTTAGGGATGTCATGAAACTTAACTGTACTCTTCAGCAATTAAAAATAGAGGTAGGAAGGGTCACCTGGGTGGCTCAGTGGGTTAAGCCTCTGCCCTCGGCTCAGGTCATGATCTCAGGGTCCTGGGATGGAGCCCCGCATTGGGCTCTCTGCTCAGTGGGGAGCCTGCTTCCCCCTCTCTCTCTGCCTGCCTCTCTGCCTACTTGTGATGTCTCTCTCTCCCAAATAAATAAATAAAATATTTTTAAAAAATCCAAATATTTAAAAATAAAATAAAATAAAAAATGGAGGTAGGGAATTATGACCAGGACAAGAGGTGCTCCAGAAGCACTGATGTAACCTGGGACTACATGCTTTGAGCTATCGTCTCATTTAACTTATAGCAGTCCTCTGAGGAAAGTATTGCTTTCCCCTTTTTTGTAGATTTTTAAAACTGTGACAAAGTTACAGAGATGGTAGAGCTTACTATATTCAGCATATTCTCCACCTACTTATATTATCTACTTAGAAATGATGCATGTAGCATACTCTAATTAGAAATAAGGATTGAGGAGGAGTCAAGATGGCGGAGAAGTAGCAGGCTGAGACTACTTCAGCTAGCAGGAGATCAGCTAGATAGCTTATCTAAAGATTGCAAACACCTACAAATCCATCAGCAGATCGAAGAGAAGAAGAACAGCAATTCTGGAAACAGAAAAACAACCACTTTCTGAAAGGTAGGACTGGCAGAGAAGTGAATCCAAAGCGATGGGAAGATAGACCCTGGGGGGGTGGGGGCAGCTCCGGCAAGCGGCGGAGCAACAGAGCACAAAATCAGGACTTTTAAAAGTCTGTTCCGCTGAGGGACATCACCCCAGAGGCTAAACCGGGGCGAAGCCCACGCAGGGTCAGCGTGGCCTCAGGTCCCGCAGGGTCACAGAAGGATCGGGGGTGACTGAGTGTCACAGAACTTACAGGTATTAGAACGGGGAAGCAGGCTACAGAGACAGAGCTGACAGTGAGCTCAGAGCTTGGGGTTACCTTGAACAGGTTGCAGGCTCGGTGAGCTCGGAGCGCGGCCAGAGGTCAGGCAGACAGGAGCTACTGGGCCCTGTTCTCTGAGGGCGCACTGAGGAGCGGGACCCCGGGGTCTCGGCTCCTCCGGCCGGAGACCAGGAGGCCGCCATTTGTATTCCCGTCCTCCGGAATTCTACGGAAAGCGCTCAGAGAACAAAAGCTCCTGAACAGCAAACCCAAGCGGATTACTCAGCCCGGCCCTTGGTAAGGGCGGTGCAATTCCGCCGGGGCAAAGACACTTGCGAATCACTACAACAGGCCCCTCCCCCAGAAGATCAACAAGAAATCCAGCCAAGACCAAGTTCACCTACCAAGGAGTGCAGTTTCAAGACCAAGGAGAGCAGCAGAATTCCAGAGGAGGAGAAATCAAAGCACGGAACTCATGGCTTTCTCCCTATGATTCTTTAGTCTTGTAGTTAATTTAAATTTTTTTTTCTTTTTCATTTTTTTCTCTTCTTCTGCTAAAATTTTTTTAATTTTTACCCTTTTTTAACATTTTTAAACTAGCTTATCTAATATATATATATATTTCTTTTTTATACTTTTCTTTATTCGTTTTCTTTTTTTAATTCTTTTTTTTTCTTTTTTTTCTTTCTTTCTTTCAGAACCTCTTTTTATGCCCTTTCTCCCCCCTCACGATTTGGGATCTCTTCTGATTTGGTTAAAGCATATTTTCCTGGGGTTGTTGCCACCCTTTTAGTATTTTCCTTGCTCCTTCATATACTCTTATCTGGACAAAATGACAAGGTGGAAAAATTCACCACAAAAAAAAAGAACAAGAGGTAGTACCAAAGGCTAGGGACCTAATCAATACAGACATTGGTAATATGTCAGACCTAGAGTTCAGAATGACGATTCTCAAGGTTCTAGCTGGGCTCGAAAAAGGCATGGAAGATATTAGAGAAACCCTCTCGGGAGATATAAAAGCCCTTTCTGGATAAAAAAACTAAAATCTAACCAAGTTGAAATAAAAAAAGCTATTAATGAGGTGCAATCAAAAATGGAAGCTCTCACTGCTAAGATAAATGAGGCAGAAGAAAGAATTAGCGATATAAGAAGACCAAATGACAGAAAATAAAGAAGCTGAGAAAAAGAGGGATAAACAGCTACTGGACCATGATGGGAGAATTCAAGAGATAAGTGACACCATAAGACAAAACAACATTAGAATAATTGGGATTCCAGAAGAAGAAGAAAGAGAGAGGGGAGCAGAAGGTATACTGGAGAGAATTATTGGGGAGTATTTCCCCAATATTGCAAAGGGAACAAGCATCAAAATCCAGGAGGTTCAGAGAACGCCCCTCAAAATCAATAAGAATAGGTCCACACCCCGTCACCTAATAGTAAAATTTACAAGTCTTAGTGACAAAGAGAAAATCCTGAAAGCAGCCCAGGAAAAGAAGTCTGTAGCATACAATGGTAAAAATATTAGATTGGCAGCAGACTTATCCACAGAGACCTGGCAGACCAGAAAGAGCTGGCATGATATATTCAGAGCACTAAACGAGAAAAATATGCAGCCACGAATACTATATTCAGCTAGGCTATCATTGAAAATAGAAGGAGAGATTAAAAACTTCCAGGACAAAAAAAAACTGAAAGAATTTGCAACTACCAAACCAGCTCTACAGGAAATATTGAAAGGGGTCCTCTAAGCAAAGAGAGAGCCTAAAAGTGGTAGATCAGAAAGGAAGAGAGACAATATACAGTAACAGTCACCTTACAGGCAATACAATGGCACTAAATTCATATCTCTCAATAGTTACCCTGAATGTTAATGGGCTAAATGCCCCAATCAAAAGACACACGGTATCAGAATGGATAAAAAAAACAAAACCCATCTATATGTTGCCTCCAAGAAACTCATTTTAAGCCTGAAGACACCTCCAGATTTAAAGTGAGGGGGTGGAAAAGAATTTACCATGCTCATGGACATCAGAAGAAAGCAGGAGTGGCAATCCTTATATCAGATCAATTAGATTTTAAGCCAAAGACTATAATAAGAGATGAGCAAGGACACTATATCATACTCAAAGGGTCTGTCCAACAAGAAGATATAACAATTTTAAATATCTATGCCCCCAATGTGAAAGCAGCCAACTATATAAACCAATTAATAACAAAATCAAAGAAACACATCAACAATAATACAATAATAGTAGGGTCTTTAACACTCCCCTCACTGAAATGGACAGATCATCCA
Organism: Mustela erminea; assembly: GCF_009829155.1. NCBI lineage: Eukaryota > Metazoa > Chordata > Mammalia > Carnivora > Mustelidae > Mustela > Mustela erminea. The sequence continues at coordinate 38,594,602 of NC_045630.1, forward strand.
AGCAAAAGATAAACAAGGAAATAAAGGTCTTAAATGACACACTGGACCAGATGGACATCACATATATATTCAGAACATTTCATCCCAAAGCAACAGAATACACATTCTCCCTAGTGCACATGGAACATTCTCCAGAATAGATCACATCCTTGGTCCTAAATCAGGACTCAACCGGTATCAAAAGATTGGGATCATATCCTGCATATTTTCAGACCACAATGCTCTTAAGCTAGAACTCAACCACAAGAGGAAGTTTGGAAAGAACCGAAATACATGGAGACTAAACAGCATCCTTCTAAAGAATGAATGGGTCAACCAGGAAAATTAAAGAAGAATTGAAAAAAATCATGGAAACAAATAATAATGAAAACACAACGGTTCAAAATCTGTGGGACACAACAAAGGCAGTCCTGAAAGGAAAATATATAGCAGTACAAGTCTTTCTCAAGAAACAAGAAAGGGGGCGCCTGGGTGGCCCAGTGGGTTACGCTGCTGCCTTTGGCTCGGGTCATGATCTCGGGGTCCTAGGATCGAGTCCCACATCGGGCTCTCTGCTCAGCAGGGAGCCTGCTTCCCTCTCTCTCTCTCTCTGCCTGCCTCTCTACCTACCTGTGATCTCTCTCTGTCAAATAAATAAATAAAATCTTAAAAAAAAAAAAAAACAAGAAAGGTCTCAGGTACACAACCTAAACCTACACCTAAAGGAGCTGGAGAAAGAACAAGAAAGAAACCCTAAACCCAGCAGGAGAAGAGAAATCATAAAGATCAGAGCAGAAATCAATGAAATAGAAACCAAAAAAAAAATAAAAATAAAAAAATAAAACAATAGAACAAATCAACGAAACTGTGAGCTGATTCTTTGAAAGAATTAATAAGACTGATAAGCCCCTGGCCAGACTTATCAAAAAGAAAAGAGAAAGGACCCAAATAAATAAAACCATGAATGAAAGAGGAGAGATCACAACTAACACCAAAGAAATATAAACAATTATAAGAACATACTATGAGCAACTCTACACCAACAAATTTGACAATCTGGAAGAAATGGATGCATTCCTAGAAACATATAAACTACCACAACTGAACCAGGAAGAAATAGAAAGCCTGAACAGACCCATTACCAGTAAGGAGACTGAAACAGTCTAAAAATTTCCAAACAAACAAAAGACCAGGGCCAAATGGCTTCCTGGGGGAATTCTACCAAACTTTTAAAGAAGAACTAATTCCTATTCTCCTGAAACTGTTCCAAAAAATAGAAATGGAAGGAAAACTTCCAAACTCATTTTATGAGGCCAGCATCACCTTGATCCCTAAACCAGACAAGAATCCCATCAAAAAAGAGAGCTATAGACCAATATCCTTGATGAACACAGATGCAAAAATTCTCACCAAAATACTAGCCAATAGGATTCAACAGTACATTAAAACAATTATTCACCACGACCAAGTGGGATTTATTGCAGGGCTGCAAGTTTGGTTCAACATCCGCCAATCAATCAATGTGATACAACACATCAGTAAAAAAAAGAACAAGAACCATATGATACTCTCAACAGATGCTGAAAAAGCATTTGACAAAGTACAGCATTCCTTCCTGATCAAAACTCTTCAAAGTGTAGGGATAGAGGGCATATACCTCAATATTATCAAAGCCATTTATGAAAAATCCACCGCAAATATCATTCTCAATGGAGAAAAACCGAAAGCTTTTCCACTAAGGTCAAGAACACGGCAGGGAGGTCCATTATCACCACTGCTATTCAACATAGTACTAGAAGTCCTAGCCTCAGCAATCAGACAACAAAAGGAAATTAAAGGCATCCAAATTGGCAAAGAAGAAGTCAAACTATCACTCGTCGCAGATGATATGATACTGTATGTGGAAAACCCTAAGGACTCCACTTAAAAACTGCTAGAACTTGTACAGGAATTCAGTAAAGTGTCAGGATATAAAATCAATGCACAGAAATCAGTTGCATTTCTCTACACCAACAACAAGACAGAAGAAAGAGAAATTAAGGAGTCAATCCCATTTACAATTGCATCCAAAACCATAAGATACCTAGGAATAAACCTAACCAAAGAGGCACAGAATCTATACTCAGAAAACTATAAAGTACTCATAAAGAAATTGAGGAAGACTCAAAGAAATGGAAAAATGTTCCATGCTCTTGGATTAAAAGAATAAATATTGTGAAAATGTCTATGCTACCTAAAGCAATCTACACATTTAATTCAGTTCCTATCAAAGTACCATCCATCTTTTTCAAAGAAATGGAATAAACAATCCTATAATTTATATGGAACCAGAAAAGATCTCGAATAGCCAAAGGAATATTGAAAAAGAAAGCCAAAGTTGGTGGCATCACAATTCCGGACTTCAGGCTCTATTACAAAGCTGTCGTCATCAAGACAGCATGGTACTGGCACAAAAACAGACACATAGATCAATGGAACAGAATAGAAAGCCCAGAAATAGACCCTCAACTCTATGGTCAACTATCTTCGACAAAGCAGAATGAATGTCCAATGGAAAAAAGGCAGCCTCTTCAATAAATGGTGTTTGGGAAAATTGGACAGCTACATGCAGAAAATGAAATTGGACCATTTCCTTACACCACACACGAAAATAGACTCAAAATGGATGAAGGACCTCAATGTGCAAAAGGAATCCATCAAAATCCTTGAGGAGAACACAGGCAGCAACCTCTTTGACCTCAGCCACAGCAACATCTTCCTAGGAACATCGCCAAAGGCAAGGGAAGCAAGGGCAAAAATGAACTATTGGGCTTTCATCAAGATCAAAAGCTTTTGCACAGCAAAGGAATCAGTTAACAAAACCAAAAGACAACTGACAGAATGGGAGAAGATATTTGCAAACGACATATCAGATAAAGGGCTAGTGTCCAAAATCTATAAAGAACTTAGCAAACTCAACACCCAAAGAACAAATAATCCAATCAAGAAATGGGCAGAGGACATGAACAGACATATCTGCAAAGAAGACATCCAGATGGCCAACAGACACATGAAAAAGTCCTCCATATCACTCGGCATCAGGGAAATACAAATCAAAACCACAATGAGATATCTCCTCACACCAGTCAGAATGGTTAAAATTAACAAGTCAGGAAATGACAGATGCTGGCGAGGATGTGGAGAAAGGGGAACCCTCCTACACTGTTGGTGGGAATGCAAGCTGGTGCAACCACTCTGGAAAACAGCATGGAGGTTCCTCAAAGTGTTGAAAATAGAACTGCCTTATGACCCAGCAATTGCACTGCCGGGTATTTACCCTAAAGATTCAAACGTAGTGATCCGAAGGGGCACGTGCACCCGAAAGTTTATAGCAGCAATGTCCACAATAGCCAAACTATGGAAAGAACCTAGATGTCCATCAACAGATGAATGGATCAAGAAGATGTGGTATATATACACAATGGAATACTATGCAGCCATCAAAAGAAATGAAATCTTGCCATTTGCAACGAAGTGGATGGAACTAGAGGGTATCATGCTTAGCGAAATAAGTCAAGCGGAGAAAGAGGACTATCATATGACCTCCCTGATATGAGGAAGTGGTGATGCAACATGGGGGCTTAAGTGGGTAGGAGAAGAATCAATGAAACAAGATGGGATTGAGAGGGAGACAAACCATAAGTGACTCTTAATCTCACAAAACAAACTGAGGGTTGCTGGGGGGAGGGGGGTTGGGAGAAGGGGGGTGGGGTTATGGACATTGGGGAGGGTATGTGCTTTGGTGAGTGCTGTGAAGTGTGTAAACCTGGCAATTCATAGACCTGTACCCCTGGGGATAAAAATATATTATATGTATAAAAAATAAAAAAATTTTTAAAAAAGGAAAAAAAAGAAACAAGGATTGACTATCATGCCTGGAAGAGTCTCCAGAGGCAATTGAACTCCACATCCCACCCTTTTCTAAATTTCATCTAAAACATCCTTTCCGATTTTGCACAACTTCAATGTTGGGAAACGCCCTGTCTCCTAGGACAGCTGATTCGATGCTTGATCAGCATCAACTATTGGAAGATTCTGCAAAGTGAGCATAAATGTACCATTCTGTGGTGTCTTACCACTGCTGATGCCCGTTTTCCCCAGTGGAAAAAAATGTAACATAAAATGTCATGGGATGGGCTTTCAGCTCCATGAAGGGCCTGGTATTTGCTTACTCCACGTTAAACATCTTCGTTTTCTTCAAGAATTTCTCTAATGACATGATTTCAAGTAAACTTACTATTCTATTAGATTTTCTTATTGGAATGTGCCTCTTGTCCTCTTGAAGGACTCAAAACTTAATATGAATATTTTAAGATCAAAAACAGACTTACAGAGGGATTAGCATTTCCTTGATCCTAGAAAATGTCATTCACGGTGACAGCCTCAGAGCTGTATAAAATTTTGGAAGCTGTATCACCATGGCCCCATACTTCCAAAAAAATTGGGATAATATATATGAAAGTAAACAATAAGCTACATTTCATAATGTCAATGCTGATTATCATCGATTGTTACTCAATTTATTATTAATTGAAACTGCTCCACCTTCAACTGATAAACTATGTCTTCTCCATTGAATTTTGTGGTTGTTTAATCTCAAGTGAAAAGAGTTAAGCCATCTCAGTTTACAGAAAACTGTCTTGTTTAGTTTAAATGAGAATCTTGTCTTACTTGTTTTATTTCTGTTCTATTCTATTCTATTGATTTCCTTTATCCCCCATTCATATTTTTCTCCTCTCCTTTTGGAAATCTCAGTACTATATTGGCTATATAGACTTCAGTCTGCATGTATTCATATAAATTCTTCTTTTGTTAATATGTATGTATTGTGTTAAAGTTCCCATTTTCTTTCTTCCTTTTTTTTTCATTTGGCATCATGTTATTTAGCTCTATCCATGGTGCTGGGTTTTCATCTGTTTCAAACTGTAGTATACATTTCCAGGGTGTACATCCTGCCATTTTTTCTAATTAATACCCTCATGCCCTACCCAGTTTTTAATGCACTCTAAGTTTGTTTAAAATTTAATAAAATTTAAGGAAAAAATGTAGAAATTTACATTTTTTTCTTTGATAGAGTTCCTTTTAGAGTGCATCATTTAAGCCTATAAAAACCATTCTTGATTCTGGTAATTGTAAAATCATTGGTTAGGATGCTTTGGGGTCACAATGAAATCTGACTTAACAAGGATCCCATTCTCAGTATCTTGCATGTTTTTTAGATTTGTCCCTCTAGGGCTGTAACATGGCTAATGCAGTTTCAGGAACACATCTGTGCAAGCTAAAGGTGCACATCTTTTTTTTTTTTTAAATATTTTATTTATTTATTTGACAGACAGAGATCAGAAGTAGGCAGAGAGGCAAGCAGAGAGAGAGAGAGGAGGAAGCAGGCTCCCCGCTGAGCAGAGAACCCGATGCAGGGCTTGATCCCAGGTCCCTGAGATCATGACCTGAGCCGAAGGCAGAGGCTTAACCCACTGAGCCACCCAGGCGCCCCCAGGTGCATATCTTTTTTATATTAGGAATGACTTCCCCTAGCAGAACTCCTCCCAGGTCCTACTGACGAGGATTGAATCACTTGCCTATGACCCAGCTTGTAGAGGAGGAGGTGAAAAACTGTCTTTGTCACTTGTATCCTTTGGCGGGGGAAGCATGTTCTACCCGTAAGAAAAGTGGGGAGGTTGTGTTAGGGAAAAAACGGCTGGGTAGGTAATCATTATTTTTGTTTTGAGTATTCATGATCTTTAACAAGTTCATGTTCATGCATGCTTTTTATATTTTTATTCAAGTAATTTGTATTGACATTCACTCCCTCCCAAAGCAAAAAAACCTGTTGAAATGATTTTGAATGACTACTATGCTCCAAGCATTTACAATTCTCATTTTGTATACACAAAAATAACTGTTTAATGCACTTTACTGTGTCCACTTTATAGATGAAGAAACTTCAACTTAAAGAAATTAGCTATTTGCCCAAGTTTATAGCCTCATAAGTATTAAAGCTGGGATTTAAAACACATTTTCATTTGATCTTTAGTCAATATTTATTCTACTTCATTCTGGATCCCTGAGGACTACTAGAAACTCTTTCCAAGATGATCCATTAATAAGAACTCTGAATACGTCACCTCCCCTCCCCACCCCACCATCACCAGCTAGCCCCAGTGGATTAACTTCTTCCTTCAGTCTCCGGGGTCCCTGTCTGCCCAACATTTCCTAAAACTGTATACTTGACTAAACTCTATGCCCCATGAAGCAGGACTATGTCAAGTTTCACTCATCATCATATCTCTAGATCCAGCATCTGTTAGAAGGATGAATGAGTAATAAATGAATGAAAAAAATACACTATTGCAATGTCTTTTGCTTTATATCTTTTCCGCCTGATCTCCTGGTTTCCTTCACAACTTCTCTGACATCAGTTCCATGGCATATTTTGAAGGTCAGGTCCTAGTCCATGATAAAGCCCTAACAACAGCCTCATGATATAGTTACCGCCCCTCTCAGGTCTTACTTTCATCTTTACTAAGGCTTCCAAGAGATAAGGTCTCAGCCTGAAGAAATTGCTCTCTAATGGTTAGAATTTCAGGCACTGTGGTAGTCTGTGGGACTCAGTGACCTTCTAGTCTATACTGTCCAGGCGAATCCTCGGTAGGTCTTCAGGTCCCCCTTTCAGAAAATATTTAAAAAAATATTTAAAAAAAATCTTATTTGACTCCCCAAAACTTATTTTTCTAGGATAATAATGTCCATGTGTGGTGTAGGATCATAGTAACATTCACAAGTCTGACTTGAAAAGGGGAGGTACCATGTGTTAAGTAGAAAGAGTAGCTAAAAATATAACAAAGTCTGCTTGGTAAGCAGCATAAATGGGTCTTATGCTAAGCCCCACTGACCCAGTCTGGGAGGTGAACGAGGCAGGACTAAGTCCACACACTTTACCTGAGAGAAAGAGGGCGACGTTGAAAAACAAGCCCCCACTTTTGGAAATGGTATGAAATCATCAGGAACTGGCTTTGTCAACCCAGTAGGTGTTTGGATGGATCTCTCTTTCTACAGAAAAATGTTTGGATCCAAGACACAAGGTTTTCACATTTTAATGGCAATGCTCATAGGTAACTCTTTTTTTTATTACTTATATAAGCTAACCGATACCACTGTTAGAGTTTTTAAGATGTTTATTTAACAATTTATATTAATGATATGATAAATATTACTATCAAGGGAAGATTTGAATTTTCAAGTGAAATAAATTCACTCAAAGCAATGAGTAAAGGAAACACGTATGCACTGAACTCTTGGTCTTTATATTCCATTTTTTCTTGGATTTTGATTTATGAAAAAAAAAATATCCAATCAATTAAAATAGAGAAAGATGAGATTCATTTGTATTCAAGTTTTTGTAGAAATAATTTCTTATTAGATATTTTATTAACTACGACTTTCAGCAAAGTGAGAATGGAACTAAAAGTCATTTTAATAGTCAATGATAATTTGTATTAAACAAAGTCTATATCTTTTTGATCCATTAATATTATATATTCTGATGAAAATATGGGATATATCAGATAGTAAAAATTTTCCCTATTATGATTATTTTTGAAATAGTCTTATAATAGAACCAGATACCAAACTAAAAGAACTTTAGAAAAATAAAATAAAGTGACAGTTTTTAGTTAATTAAATAAACTGGTTCACATAAAAAAACAACAGTAAGCTTCAAGCAATCCACTTCATACTCTAAATACATGGACATAAATAACCAATTCATTGTCACTAAAGCCCCATTAAGAAGACTGAAAGACACAGGTAATCCTTAATCCCTTTATCTTGATTGACAGCAGATCTTATTCTCTGCAGCCAGTAGAATAGCCAATAAAAGAAGTTACAATCTTGTCTCCCACTTTTAGTTTGCTGGGTTCATCAATTAAATATGTCTGACCTTATTTTACATTGGAGATGTTAATAGAACTGGTTTTAAACAAGGCAAAAGTACAAATAACTGTGCATTGTTCTACTTTTAATATCTAATTCTGTTTATATGCATTAGACTTAATACAGGCTTTCTCTTCTTTTTAAAAATTTTTTTTTTAATTTTGTCCATGATGGTAAAATCTAAAATTTAGCTTCTCTGCTTATACTTAAAGGAAAAAACATAATCAAGTTATTGGTAGTTATTTTGTGAAAGATCAAATGTGTTAACTGTAAGAATCATAAGAAAAAATATAATAAGCAACAGAGAAAAAAGGATTACCACTTGCCCCTACTTGCTGACCAAGGATGAATGAATGAGTAATACCAGAAATTTAAAGGACTTAAATGTCTTATTTTATTTTATTTTATTTTATTTTATTTTATTTTATTTTATTTATTTGACACAGAGAGAGAGAGAGATCACAAGTAGGCAGAGGTGGGGAGAAGCAGGCTCCCTGCTGAGCAGAGAGCTCAATGCCGGTCTCCATCCCAGGACCCTGAGATCATGACCTGAGCTGAAGGTCCAGGCTTAACCCACTGAGCCACCCAGGTGCCCCAGGACTTAAATGTCTTGTAGCAGAACCCAGTAGTCTTAGGTGTGAACAATTTTAGTAGCTGTCTCTGTGTCTAATTGTGTCTGGTTTCTTCTCATTTTATTGTGACAAGTCCCTGTGTCACTGATCTTTTTGAGAAACCATGTTGGTCCTCCATTCAACAGTTACCCATTTTTTCCCCCTGCATTCAGAAAGTAAATAAACAAACAGATGAATAAATAAAGCAAAACTATAAAAACTGTATATCCCCAGGCCTTCTCCATGCTGGCTGTATTTAATCTTTCTGACTTGATTTTTCCTACATAAATCCTCTATACCAACAAGATTGATAAATTCACCATCACTTCTAAATGTCTTATGCTTTTCCATTGATCTGTTTTTGCTTAGTCAGTTATTTCTGCATACTTTTTTGTCAAATAGATCCATACTCGAAAACCTGTACTAAATCCTATCTCTTTCCAGCCTTCCTCACCCAGGCTAGGCTGAAAAGTTATCTCTGTCTGGAGACAAATCTGCAAATCTTCTCTGAAGTCCCCTGAGTTTGAACCTCACATATTAACCACACATTCATTGGGAATCTGCTCTTTACATTGTATTTTCATAAATATGTATGTTATTCTAATGTAATTATAATATAATATTATCAGGGTAAGCATATTGAGGCCAGGTCTGTCTCTTCTACTTTGCCATCCTCTGTGAGGGTAGGGCACAGAGAAGATATTTTGTAAATTTGAAAAACCAATACACTGGAGTTTCAACTAAGAGGTCAGGGTAGGGTCACTGTGAGGTACCAAAGCAAAAAACAACAACAACAAAACTGTGATGCAGAATGTCAAAATAAATCCTAGGCTTTAGGCTTCGAAATGTTTATGCATTTTAAGTATATATGACAGTTCTTAAAAGGCAATTTGAAGCAATGAGTCTGTAACGAAAGTTTTTTGGGAGAATTTTGCTGCTGTGCTTTGAGTTGTACCCCACCGCCCAGTTTTAGGGTCTGGTAGCTAGATCCTGACCCCAAGCAGAACAAATTGCTTTAAGAAGAATCCAGTCTTACCTAAATTTGAGGAGGGGCTGGGTGGCATAGGCAACTTAGACCAGATTCTCTAGCTACAGGAGGAATCTACAATCTAACCTAAGGCAACAGGAAAGAGAGAGAGTGAGAAAGGCTGCTGAGTTGTGCAGGGAAGTCAGTGTGCCCCTCTCCAACCATAGGTCAAAGTCAGATGAGCCCCCAGGCCCGCATGGGGAACTCATGGTAGGAATATCAAGCAGTAGTCAGTGTGAAGGAGATCCTGCCCAACAAGCTTCTGTCAGAGGGTGAGGGAGCCCCAACAGAGAGAGTTGGTGAAGACGAGAACCTCAGTAAGCCAAGAGTGCGGGGGCTGGGGAGACACAGGGATAGCAACTGGTCAAAGGAGAAGCAATGTCTGCCTCACAGGGGTCTCTGGGGATTCAGATGGAGGAACAGAGCCAGGAAGGAAAAGTTTTCCCTGAATTAAATGTATGTAAAGTCAAAGTGGGAGGAAAAATAAAGTACTTAGCTTTGATTATGGCCCATGAGTTTTTTTGTATTCCTTCTAATTAATGATTACTGATCATTTTTTTTTGCCTCAAAATCCTATGAAAATCGAATTTAAGTAAAATATCTTCCAAGACAGGGGCACCTGGGTGGCTCAGTTGGTTAAGCAGTTGACTCTTGATTTCCGTTCAGGTCATGATCTCAGGGTCCTGGGAGAGAGCTCCACCATATCGGGCTCCATGCCTAGTGGGAAGTCTGCTCCCGGATTCTCTCTCTCCCTCTGCGTCTGCCCCTCCCTCACCCACTTGCATGCTCTCACTTTCTCTCTCTCTCAAATAAATACATAAATCTTTTTTAAAAAATCTTCCAATCCAAACGTTTGTATTTTTCACAAATTCGGTTAAATTAAATTTATATTAAAACACTCCTTTAGAATATAGCCTATAATTCCTGTGTCAGTTTTCTTTACTTATAAGGATGATTACATAACAAATAAATCAGTTTAGGGCGCCTGGGTGGCTCAGTGGGTTAAGCCTCTGCCTTCGGATCAGGTCATGATCTTGGAGTCCTGGGATGGAGCCCTGCATCAGGCTCCCTGCTCAGTGGAGAGCTGCTCCCTCCTCTCTCTCTCTGCCTGCCTCTCTGCCTACTTGTGATCTCTGTCTGCCAAATAAATAAATAAAATATTTTTTAAAAAAGCAAAACAAATAAATCAGTTCAATTTGGTTTTACTTTTCCTGCTCATCAAGCTTTTTATAATGCGTATATGCTCAGCCCTCTAGAGGTGCTGTGGGAGTTTCTAAGAGAATAAATATTCACTCTTCTCACAGAGCTTGAAATACTTTTGATCAACGAGCTGGTGTGAAAGCAATCCAAGTAGTGTAAAAATATGACACAATCTTATGAAGAGTCTAGATGGCATACGTAATGGCAGAGGGCAAAGATTAACAATGGAAACATTTATCTGAAAATCTGCATAAGAAGAGCACTTCAGGTTTTAGATTGGATCAGATTAAATGCATTATAAATATTTTAATCACCTTACCAAGGTCTTCATTAATCAATTCAAAAATTACCAAGTGTCAAATGTGGGCATGACACTATGCTATGGTTTAGACATATTTTGGTGAATAAAACAGATACTTTCTCTTCCCTCATGAAGAGTACAATGTAATGAGATTCTAGCCTAATGTGCTTATTATGTAAAGTTATGCAATTTGTGGGTCACTCCATATGCCCACACCTTCCAAACAGTCTCTCTCAATGACTATAGTACTGTTTGAATTTGGTCATTAGAGGGTATTTCCTTTGGTTATTACTTCTTAATAACAGCCAACACTGATTGATAATTTATTATATATCAAGCAATGTTGCGATCATCTTATGATCATGTTAGATGATCATCATGTAGATGTGGGATTAATTCTAACTTTTAAAAGCCCTGTGATGTAAGGACTATTATTAACCCCATTTTGTAGATGAGAAAACAGGACACAAAAAAATGAATGTAACCTGCTCACAGCCTTGCTAAAATTCAGATCCAACCTTATCAGTATAAGAGCCTTTGATTAAATTTTTGTAATTTAAACTTTCTACTTAATGTTTTTTTTTTATATTTTATGTACTTTTAATACATATGTGTAGGTAGGGAATTAAATGGGAAAGTAAGAACACATATTAGTAATAACAGTAAGTGAGAATGCACTAAGTTATCAGTTAAAGAACAGATGATGCCAGATTGGATTTTAAAAACCTAGAAACCGATTGTGGGAGTGCTTTGGAGTTTAGACTTCAGTCTTTCTAAGCCTCAGTATCTTCTGTAAAAGAAAGCTGAGAAAACCCACACTGAAACCTTCAGAAGAATGTGGTAGCCACAGACACATTATGTAGATGAAGGTGTCCGGGAAACCAGACGGTGCTCTATACATATCAATCATTGTTAACCTCTTTGTTTGAACTTCACTGGAAAAGCAATAACCATCACTCTTGAAAGGTGTTCTAGTTCTTCTTCTTACTTTCATTACATGAATTCTAATAATTCTCTACTTAGAGACTTGGAATCAGGAAAAAGAGGAAAGGAAAGTGAAGTTAAAACTATAAGAGCATGTTATGGGTTATATTTCATGATTTATGGAATTATGGAAAAAAGTACACAAGAGTAAACAGGGCCTTTCTTCATCTTAGAAGCTGTCCATGGTGAAGGTTGTCTAGACCATCTGTATATCTGGAAAACATTAGTTTTAGGGATTATGGGGAGATAAAAACAAGGTAAGAGGTAAAATCACCAATTTCAAGTAAAAAAGAGCAAAATCAGCAGCCTGGGACAGGATAAACAGTATCACAGAATGGAATCCCCACATAAATAATTTATTATCAAGCATCGCTTTTTCTCTATCACTTTTATGATACTGAGTGTCACGTACATGTCTGACAATAGTAGTTTGAGTCAACCCCTATATTTGGTAAATAGCCTGTTTCTAGAGGAAGAATTGAGGGTCTTCCATGATTGCACTTGTCTGCACAACACACACAGAATGATATAATCAATTTTAACTTCCTTGAAAACTATTCACATTTTATTCCATTACTGTCCTAAAACTGAGCTAGCTCTCCACTTCCACAGATCATACATGGAAATCATGTGAAACTTGTATTTTTGATCTCAACATATGCAATTTCAACCAATTCTTTATTATTTAACAGGGATCCACTGCGAAGAAGACTTGGATGAATGCTCTTCAAACCCTTGCCAAAATGGTGGTACCTGTGAGAACTTACCTGGTCATTATACTTGCCACTGCCCATTTGATAACCACTCGGGAACATTTTATGGAGGAAGGAACTGTTCTGATATTCTCCTGGGATGTACCCATCACCAGTGTCTGAATAATGGAATATGCATCCCTCACTTCCAAGATGGCCAGCATGGATTCAGCTGCCTGTGTCCCCCTGGCTACACTGGGTCATTGTGTGAACTTGTCACCACACTTTCTTTTGAAGGTGATGGCTTCCTGTGGATCACAAGTGGCCCACTTATAGAAGAGGGCTTAGCTTGTCACATAGCCCTCAGATTCCAGACTGTTCAGCCAATGGCCCTCCTACTTTTCCGAGGCAACAGGGATATGTTTATAATGTTGGAGTTGCTAAGTGGCTACATTCATTTATCAATCCAAGTCAATAATCAGACAAAGGTGCTCCTCTACATTTCCCACAACACCAGCGACGGAGAATGGCATTCAGTGGAGGTGATGTTTGCAGAGGCTGTGACCCTTACTTTACTTGACAACTCTTGTAAAGAGAAATGCATCATGAAAGCTCCTTCTCCATTTGAAAGTGATCAATCAATATGTGCTTTTCAAAACTCCTTTTTGGGTGGTTTACCCAGAGACACGGCCAGCAGTGTCATTGCTCTGCGTAACCTCTACAATATACCATCCACACCTTCATTTGTAGGCTGTCTCCAAGACGTTAAAATTGATTCGAATCACATTACTCCAGAGGCCATTTCATCTGGCTCGTCTTTCAATGTCAAGGCAGGCTGCGTGAGAAGGGATTGGTGTGAAAGACAACCTTGTCAAAACAGAGGACGCTGCATCAACTTGTGGCTGAATTACCAGTGTGACTGCTACAGACCCTACAAAGGCCCAAACTGCCTGAGAGGTGAGAGAGGGCTGGGCACCCAGGAGGACGGTGCCTCAGAACAGCGCGGTAACAAAAACAGCCATTGGGCCATTCCTCTTACGAAACGTAATGACCCCTCAGCACTTCTGCTTCTGGTTGCCAACTAACGAGAAAAAAGAGAAGGCTAGTAATGTGCATTAATTAATTTTGAGTGGATTCATTAGACACCAAGATGTCATTCATGCAGAGAAGTAAAAAAAAAAAAAAAAGTAAAAAATAAATTAAGCCGATAGCTCCAACTAAATGAGTTTTCATCTTGATATGTTTACAAAGTGTTACTATAAATTGTGGTGTGTCAGAAATGTGCTATAAATCATATTTGAAAGAGAGATAATCTGTTAGAGAAAAGGACCATTAGACATGAAACTAGTCAATGCCAAGTATTGGCACAATGTCTTGTGCGTAGTAGATTCTTAGGAAATATTTACTTCCTTGCTACCCATTCTATGCAATTCCCACTTGCTCCCAAACCATGCTCATGTTTAGCACTTTTATAAACCACTGGTTCTATTCAGAGGTGTATTTTCCAGGGCTACTTTGGAGAAAACGGATATTCTACCGACGTGTCCTAAGGAAAGGAAGGAAGGAAGGGAGGGAGTGAGGAAGGATGGAAGAAAGGAAGAAAATGTGGGTAGGGACAACAGTGAAAGTTTATAGATACCATAAACTAATTGATCTGATTTTTCTAGCAAATCACAGCTTTAAATGTATTTTAAGATCTTTAACTTCCACCGTTGTTCCAAAGACTGCTGTTGATAGTGATCAATACATAGGTTTCTTTTCATTATTATCATCATGCCTTGAAAATGTCTAAGAGGTAATTGCAACAGACTGCTTTGAAGTTCAGCTGTAATTTACCCTATGATTTTAGAGCAACTTGAAGTAGGACAACATCTGGTAAATAGTCTTCTCTGCTTTATATGAACTAAAATTAAAACCAGTCTTAGCCTATACCCTATTCCATGTATGAATGGCTAAGAGTTATTAGAAACTATTCATGGGTCTCCCTGCTAACCACAATATTCATTACAAATCATGGCCCTGTTTGACAATGAGGTATGGCATCTACTAGCTCTATGTAATATTTTAAATAGAATGGCAAGTTGTTTTGTGATTTTTTTTTAAAGGAGAAAAGGGGAAATTATGCTGAGGCACTGTTCACTTTTTGAAGAAAAATTTAATTGACCCAAAGGCAATATTTTTACTACATATACAAAATAACAAACAGATGCTGACTTGTTTTGACTGGCTTCCAAATGCAGCGACCCATAAGGTTAATACTGACTGCGGTAATGCTAACTGTCCTGTAAATAGTTTCAAGGGATGCCAGTCCAGTGGGTTCTGGTTTTCTTTAGTTTATTTTTTCCAACTTGGAAAATCATGATGTTTTGAAACAACGTTCCTGAATTTGTTACGTGCCCTACCTCCCCCAGTTGCTTTACCCTCCTACCACGCCCCCCACCATTTGAAACTGTTTAGCCCTCGTGGAAATTCTTGGCTTCAAACGTGAGCTATATAGGGAGGGAGTTCTGTAAAATCTTTCCAAAATCCAAAATCTCTTTCCAAAAATTCTCAGTATAAATTTAAGAAAGGTTATATTTTTCATATGGCCTCAGTCGTAAAACTAAAATATGCTGTATTGGTGTTATATATTATGTTTGCTGGGGAGTTTATTCTCATTACAAAGATGCTTACAGGCTATAGTGAGAACACGGAGCCTTTCTATCATTGCACATGTACTCCCAATAGAGAGAAGAGGTACTAACTCTTACCAAGGCAAACTTCATTCAGTTAAGGATCTTGGCTCAGTATTTCCCAACCCATTGAAATGAACAAGCAGGATCAATGGAGGATTTAGTTGGCTGACTAAACATGAATAACATGGAAATATCCAATATTTTTGCATTGATCTTTTAGAAATAATCCAATGTCTCAATAAGGGGAGTTTTGGAAAGTGTTTCTCAAAGCTTAGTTCCCAGAGCTGTCTCAACATATCTTCTTGTGTTGACAGTGTCTAAGACCGTGCAGCTGCCAAGATGCCATTCAGAATGAAAACCTCTTGTCTTCTACAGAATACTTTTTATTTGTAGAAGCAATTTACATATGATTTATCTTCAGTCATACATCTAGTCATACATCGATCGTGCCTGCCGAAGGTAGTGACCAAAATTCTCCTTACATACTTTTAGAAATGAAGAACTCATTTATTCTATCTTTCCAGAAACTGCCCTAAGGCTGTTTCTTATACCAAAATAAAATATGATTGCTTAGAGTTTTCCTTCATTGGCAGCATTGTGACGCTTGAAATCATACTAATATAAGTCTTCCATTTTCTTCTTCTTGGGAGCACTTCAATATTTGAAGTATCTCGTACCATCCAAGCCATCACTTCTATCATGCTAAACATATCCAGTTTCTTCTAACATTTTCCATCTGACAGAGCTTTCACACACTTCATCAGCTGCTCCCTTGTTGCTTGCTTTGGAATGAATTTGCTTATCTGGTTCTTAGATATGCCCGATGATGCAGAGTGACACAAAACTACAACCTCTCTTTCTAGATAATGTTCTTCTGTTTTCAGCCCAATATTACATTGACCTTTTGGCAACTACATTCTACGCTTGGCTCACTTTGAATCATGCTTACTTACGGTGCCACAAAATCCTGTTTCTTCCACCCTCAATGAGGTATATTTGGAAGCAAGAGGCTTTTATTTACTCTAGTAAATTTGACCTTGTTGTATTCTACCAGTCAGAACTTGAAGCTGTTTTTCATCTGCATTTAACATCCCTCTTTATGCCATATGAGCAACACAGTTGAGAATCACTCCTCCCATGTTTACAGACAAGTCATATATGGCTTCAGGTGTTTCCAAAAATCATGTAGTAAATCACATTCTCTGACTACTTGCTTGTGATTTTGGAAGAAGAATGGGATTTTTGGAGACACAAGCGTCTAAGAAAAAAAAAATAAACAAACAAAAGACCCCCCTAAAACAGCTCTGTGTTCTGTCTTTTAAGTTGGATCCACAAAGTGATCTGCAGGCATTCTAGGATGACCAGCAGGGTCCCTGTCACCCATGAGGTTGAATGATTTTGTGCATATTCTCAAACCTCAGGAGTTTCAAGAGCCACATTTTCCTATTAAACATTTTATCTCATATGAAAGTGCCGCAGT
The DNA here is from genome assembly GCF_009829155.1 of Mustela erminea. Lineage (NCBI taxonomy): Eukaryota > Metazoa > Chordata > Mammalia > Carnivora > Mustelidae > Mustela > Mustela erminea. Next base: position 38,611,522 of record NC_045630.1, read on the forward strand.
GTATTCAGAGACGTTAACCTCTTCAAATGGCTTATTTTATTTAATAGTACACTTTGATAGCTACCTGTAGTTGCCCGGAGCAGGTGGTCTCCAAACACAGATTCAAAATGCAGTATTCCTATAGAAAATCAAGTCAGAGTTATGCATATGTAGCCTTTTATGCAGGAGGTCTTCAAACACAGATGATGCCCAAGCAAGTTTTTTTTTTTTTTAAGAGTTTATTTATTTATTTGTCAGAGAGAGAGAGAGCAAGAGCGAGCACAGGCAGACAGAGTGGCAGGCAGAGTCAGAGGGAGAAACAGGCTCCCTGCCGAGCAAGGAGCCCGATGTGGGACTCGATCCCAGGACGCTGGGATCATGACCTGAGGCGAAGGCAGCTGCCCAACCAACTGAGCCACCCAGGCGTCCCAGCCAAGCAAGTTTTAACTGTAGTTCAGCTACACTAAAATACATCTTACCTTTTGCCCAAACTTCAGCTGGACCATGGCGATATTGAAACACAATGAAATACGGTAAAATCTGTCTTGTTTCTGATTAGCAATGGGATGTAAAAACTTGAAGGTAGCCATCTCTTCAAGACCTCTCTCATCACATTCATCAGTGATGAGAGAGGTCAATTTTCATTTGACCTCTCAAATGGTCAATTTTCATTTACTGCCCCTCTTTTGACATGATACCTGTTGCTGCAACAGTAAACACAGTTAACTGCTCGCTCTTCCTGACAACTCTTTCCTCCCTAGGCATGTGGGACATCACTCTCTCTTGGTTCTCCTCTTATCTTACTGGCTGCTTTTTTGTCATCTCCTTTACCTCCAAATCCAAATGTCTGGTGCTTAAGGACTCAGTTCTTGGACCCGTTCTTTCCTCTGTATGTACTCACTCTCTTGGTGATCTCATCCAGTCTTGTGGCTTTAAATAGCAATAATTACAATGACAAATCCAAAATCATTCTAGCTAGAAGGAGACATCCCCAGAATGTCTCCTCTGTTCCTCTACAGCTAACTGTTTACTAGACATTTCCACCTAGATACCTAAAAGGGCACCTCAAATTTAATATGGACTCTCACTTTCCCCCCAGTTCTGTGCCTCTTGTTTTCTTTTCAGTATTTGCAAATGGAAATTCAATGCTTCTAGCTGTTTAGGAAACAAAACAACAACAAAAAAAACCCAAACAAACAAACAAAAAAACCCACGTTGGCATTGAACTGCTGAACTTGTCCTAGAAAATCATGTAGGTTCTACCTTCAAAATAGTTCCAAAATCTGTTTCTCATTACCTTCTCCATTACCATTGATCCAAGCCATCATTCCTTCTCCCTTGAGTTTCTGAAACAGTATCTCTACATTCTTTTAGTTCTTGTTCAAATGTTATCAAAGAGATATCAGAGAGTATTTCTCTCACTACTGTATTAAAAAATTGCAACTCTAGTTCTATCCCCAGCACCTATTCCCTTTCCCTACCTGATTTATTGTATATCTAAAGACTTACCACCTCCTGACATACTATATAGTTTGTTTCTTTAACTGTGTCTGGTCTGTGTCTACCAACTAGAATATAAGCCTTAAGATGATGGGAAATTTAGGGGCACCTGGGTGGCTCAGTCAGTTAAGCATCCAACTCTTGATTTTAGTTCATGATCTTGGGCTCATGATCTTGGGATCATGAGAGCGAGCCCCACATCAGGCTCCACACTGGGTGTGGGGACTGGCAGTAAGATTCTCTCCTCTCCCTCTCCCTCTGTCCAACACCCCCAACCTCAAAAAAAAGAAAAGAAAGAAAAAGAAAAAAAGACAGGAACTTTAGTTCCTACAATATCATCAATATTTTGGAGAGTAAGGGTTCATTTGTATACATCTCAAGAGTTTTATTGAGTTGACGTACGAGGATAGTTTCGCCATATTAGTGCATGACTAACTTCTTTAAAGAAATGCTGGGTGAGTTCAGTGCCCAGCTTTGCCCCCCTCCTACTACTTGTCTGTCTCCCATGCCTCTCCCAACTAGGGCCACAGAAGGAAGATTTCTCTTTCTTTGTTCAACTCCCTTGCCTTTTATTTTATTTGCAGAATCATGCCCAAAGGGGATTTGCGAATCTAATTCTTGATCCCTGTCCTTTAGTAAAAATGATTAGACTTAATGACATTTGTTTCCCCGTGTCCTCAAATAGCAAAGATGGCAGATGCCTGAACAGTGCTTTGAGATGTTACCGGAAAAGATCTTATTCCTCAGATTTCTTCCAGTATGTCGGAGGACAGAATATCTAATATTCCGTCATTAAACCCCAGCATTTTAGGGCAGGGACGGAGAGGTAAATCGTAACTTTATCAGCACAGAGATCTTTCTTTTTTACGTTTTGTGAGCAGTGGGCCTCAACTATAAACTATAAACCAAAATGTAGTTATTTTCAGAAAAGTCAGTAAACCAAGTAAATTTCAGTCAACTCAGAAGTTTTGAGAAATGAGGCCAAAATGTTATTCTATTGAAAAAGCCTGTTCTAGTCTTTAAAAAATACGTATAGGGGTATATTTGTGTGTGTGTGTTTTCATCTTGTGGCCCTTCTTACTTGAGTCTTAAAATGTTTCTTCTGTGTTTCTCCTCCTCTATTTTGTCACTGAAGAGTATGTGGCAGGTAGATTTGGCCAGGATGACGCCACGGGATATGCTGCTTTTAATCTTGACGAGAGTTATGGAGAGAACTTCACCATCTCTATGTTTGTTCGCACACATCGACCATCAGGCTTACTCCTAGCTTTGGAAAACAGGACTTATCAATACATCCGTGTTTGGCTAGAGCATGGCAGACTAGCAATGCTGCATCCAGATTCTTCCAAGTTAGTAGTAAAGTTTGTTCTTAGTGATGGAAATGTCCACTTGATATCTTTGAAAATCAAGCCAAATAAAATTGAACTATATCAGTCTTCACAGAACCTAGGATTTGTTTTTGCCCCTACGTGGAAAATCCAAAAAGGAGATGTCATCTACATTGGTGGCTTGCCTGACGGACCAGAGACCGAAGCTAATGGTGGCTTCTTTAAAGGCTGTATCCAAGATATAAGATTAAACAACCAGAATCTGGAATTCTTCCCCAGTTCAACAAACAATGCATCCCACAATCCAGTTCTTGTCAATGTAACCCAAGGCTGTCCTGGAGACAACATGTGCAAGGTAGGATTTTCACACCAACTATGTCTATATTGTATGTTCACCTGTTGTTTCATTAAATAATTTATTATAACCATTCTTTGTATGTGAAGATAACATTACTGACCCACCAGCCAGAATAACACTTCATCAATATTTTTCCAGCAAGACTGGAGGATTTATATGGAGCCATTAAAAAAATGGCTTTGACCTTGGTGGCATCATGGTCTATTTAACCATCCAAGATATCTCCAGCCACAGGCTTCTATTGCCCCAACAACAAATTGCTCAAGAATAATAATATTTTAACTCCCAAACTCTTAATGGTATCCCAGAGATCTAACTGAATTAACTCATTTTGGAAGAGATCATCATATCATGTATTTTAAATGCCCAGCTATCACTGTTTTTGACTATAAAGTCAACAACAACAAGAAACCCAGAATGGTAACTTTCTTCTGGTAGTTGGACTTGAAATTCTCCAAAATATATTTTCTCTGAGCCTATGTTTTACTTTATGTATTTTTTATGCTCTTCCAAAAGCTATTCAAATATGTGAATCTGTCAGCTCTGCATGACCTTTCAAAGGAAACGCATTTATATCTTTTGAACATTTATTGAGCTCTGACTACCGCCATGCACTGGTCTTGCTTCTAAATGTACAAAAATGAATCCTGTTCATATGACTAGAGGAGTACTGCCAATGTGCCAGGCAGTGCTTTACATAGATGAATCCATTTAATTCTGCTGAAGGACTGCTGGGTACAACCAGCATTGTTATTACCCATTTATGTCAATGATAGATAAGGAAACTGAAGTTTAGAAAGGTTATGTAACTCAACTAAATCACATCTTAACAGTGGGACTGAGATCAATACCATCTCAGCTCTCAGAAATTCTCCTTTAAATACTTTCATTTTGGATATTTTGTGAGAAACCTTTTAAGAACTCAGATAATAATAGTATGTTTCTGAGTGAAAGGCCAGCACCTGAAGAGGTCAGTCTTTGGATCCAGAGGCTCTAGGTACCAAGCTTCACCATTGGCCTATTTATTAGGATCTTGGATAACAGGAGGGCCCTCTGCTTCCTCATTAGTAAAAACAGGGGTAATAACCTCTACCTCAAGAGGTAATTGGTGTGATTGAAAGTGCCTTGTAACTTAGAAATTCCAGAGAATGTCATAACACCTTTTAAAATTCTCCTTGTATTGTAGAGAATGGTCTTATCTATTTTCTCTTTCTCATTTCATCTTTCTTTTTGTTTCTTTCTCGCCCCATTTCTCTTTTAGAAAAGAGTTGGCAATGGTAGCAGTAAGTTTTTTTCCATTTGTCAACCAATGGATATAAAAAGTTCAAAGTGTAAATATGTAGAAAATAAGCATTTAAAAAGAACAGATATGGGGTCATGCCTTTACTGTTTCTGTGGTTACTTGCCAGTGCTTTTTACAGCTTTGCTTTCTTTTCTGCTCAGTCCAACCCCTGTCACAACGGAGGTGTGTGCTATTCCCTATGGGATGATTTCTCATGTTCCTGCCCTGCGAACACAGCTGGGAAAGCGTGTGAGCACGTCCAGTGGTGTGAGCTCAGCCCGTGTCCTCCCAGAGCCCAGTGCCAGGCGGTGCCTCGAGGATTTGAATGTAGGTGGAGTTTAAAGTTGTTACCCATCCAATTAAGTTGGGTATTTCAGTTCCATGAGGCAACCCAAGAAAAAGAATTCAGACAAAACCTGCTCTCCGAAGGAACCTGTGGCTCTTTCCCCTGACTTGAGAAGTACCATAAACCTAACATCATCATCATCATCATCATATAATAATAATAATAATAATATTCAGATTGGCTTCATGCCTCATCCTGCCCCCTGGATTTCCTTGGGGGTGAAGGGGAGATGGGGAGTAGAGGTCAGAGCAACACCAGACCTAGATCTTTGATTATTTAAAGCTAATTTCTGGAGAAATTAACCAAGTAATATTTGAGTTTCCTTTCCTCATTGTTGGGAATACACAGTCACGTGCTAGTGTGAGCTCACGGCCTAATGTTAACCATGAAGCCTCAGGCAGTTCACACAGTTTCTGTAATCTAAAGCTTTCACTGTAAATGCGGATAAAACATATAATTTATAGGTAGATAAAAAGATTTTGTGTGTATGTGATGATTTTATAACCATAAGTATAAAAAGGCAAACACATTGGGCATTCTGATGTTTTCTGAGTCTTTTCCTCAATCTGCAATGTTTCTTTGCCCATCTTCAATACTAAAGACCAATGTTAGCGAATTTGAATACTATTTCACAATTTTGACATATCTACATACTACCCACAATATTATTTACATTTTCTCTTCTCTCCTACTTCAAATAATGCAATAATATAATATTAGTTTTATTGTTAATCTTTCGATAGATGTCTTTAAGTTCTAAAGTTCTTAGTCCCAGTTATGTTCTATAAAAGCATTTACATCGTTTGGAATATTTTCACAGGGTTTAAAAAAAAAAAAAAGAAGAAGAGGATATCTAGAAACAGTGACAGACCGAGAACCATATCCTTGGTGTGTATTGGTCTTTAGTCTATGCATAAAGCAGGTTAGGATTTGGACATATTGCATCTGAAAGAACTTAAATGAATCTTCAATGCTACTGCATTCCCAGTACAGAAAGAGTGGAAAGTTGGCCCCTGGTTTCCCAAAAATTCTCAATAACGTTTTTTTAAAGTACGACTTATCTTAATAAAGGAAGAAAATGTAAACCGATACGAGGGGTAAATTTTTACTAACTGACAGGTATGAACCCTAGAACAGACTTTTGCTACTTTGTGTAATTTTAATTTTATGTGATCTTATGACCCTATTGTATTTTCTTTCAAGAAAGATATATGGAGATGGTTAGGTCTAATAGAATAACATACTCTTGAGAATATAGCTCACCCTGAGTTTGCCTTTAGGGCATCCTATCAGAAAACCGAGGCTTAAAAATTTACAACCCACCTTACATACAGGTGTGTTTATTATGATAAAGTTCCCCAAAGAAAAGGTGAAATACAAATACTGCTATGTATATTGTGATTTTCCCCAGATGAGAAGTGATTTCAGCGTAGTAGTAAAATGAACCTATTTAACATCATAGACCATACTCTTCCTTTCGGAGTTGGAGAGAGCTATCGAGATTTGTTACTTTAACATTTATTTTAAAGCATGGAATAAGACACTTGTTGTTCCTTTCTTTCCTAATCCCAACCCCAAACTTGGTGGGGAAAAACACCACAGTCAAAAGTAATAAAATCAAGAGAAATTTTAATTCAAATAATACATTTGAGTTGTATACGTGAATGAGACGCTTGAATTTTCTCCTGCAGTGGTTTCTAACCATTATCTCAATTTCCCAAACTGAGGACACAGGAATTATTTTTACAGATTTTTTATTTAATGATATTTACCTACAATATGTCTGGCAATGTTCTGGGGGAGAAATACTGAAAAGGCCTGATTTGGGAACAAGTTTGATGTCTTCAACGAATGACGGGAATTTTTTGTGGCGTAGCATGTGACTAAGGAAGAGGATGATAGCAAATGGAATTGAATAGTTAATCAAGGGTCAGATCACCCAGACTTTTGCAGGCACAGCTGAGGCAAAGACAGCATTTTTAAGGGTGATTTTTACTGAAAAGTGCCAGAAAAGGAGAATAGAGAATTCACCACTACCTTGACTAACACAGAGGTCATTGTGACTCGAGTAGCTTGGCTTCGGTGAAGTGACTGGCACAAAAGGCTGAGTGGTGCGTATAAAAAAGAAAACGAGAGACGAGGAACTGGAGAAAATGAGAGTAGAAAGCTATTTAGAGGAGTTGTGGCAGGAAAGGGAATAGAGAATTAAGGAAGCAACGGGAGAAGAGGAGGTGAATCGTGCTTTTGGGTCTTGTGTGTGTTTTGATTGTCTGATGTTGGAGCACATTCAGTATATTTGCGTGCTGGTGGTAAACAACCAGAGGAGAGGGGAAATGATGATGCACAGAACTGCTTGGAGAAAAGCCCCACACACCTGGTGTCGCAGGTCCTGTGAATACAGAAGTCGTGTGAGAGGAAAGGAGACCCACCCAGAAGGTGGAGAACTGGATTTTCTCTACTTAAGTGAATAGTCATAGGTTTTTCCAATACCCTTACCAAGGTCTATGTCTAGTCATGCATTGAATCCCATTCATTTCCAACTTTTTTAGACATTGTTTCTACATGTAGCCTTTTTTTCAATGGGAAAGAAAGGTATGGTCTGGGTTTTGGTAGCAGACCATCCAGGTTTGGTATTCTGGTCTTATTCTTTATTAGCCACATGACTGTGAAAAAAATCACTTAACTGCAGGGAGTCTCAATTTCTTCTTTTACAAAATGGGGATGACAATAGTAATAATAATAATAATGTGCTCTAGAATTCTATATTAGAAATAATACAAAAAGAACTAGCACAGGGCCTAACCCGTATCAAACAGTTGATACATGATGATATTAACTTGATCATTTGTAGTGATAAAGATAATGAAGCCAATATTACAGATTCAATAAAGTTGCTCATTGGTGTTGCCTTCTCTCTTTAGGTATTGGAAATGCTGTTTTTAATGCACAAAGCAGTGAAATATTATTCAGGAGCAATGGGAATATTACCAGAGAACTCACCAATATCACATTTGGTTTCAGAACAAGGGATGACGATGTGATCATATTGCAGGCAGAGAAGGAGCCTGAATTTCTGAATATTAGCATTCAAGATTCCAGATTATTATTTCAGCTGCAAAGTGGCAACAGTTTTTATATGCTGGGTCTGACAAGTTCGCAGTCCGTGAATGATGGCATATGGCACCAAGTGACTCTTTCCATGATGGACCCACTGGCCCAGGCCTCCAGGTGGCAAATGGAAATGGACAACCAAGCATCTTTTGTGACCAGTGCAGTTGCCACCGGGAACCTCAACTTTCTGAAAGATAATACAGACATTTATGTCGGTGACCGAGCTGTTGACAGAACGCAGGGCCTGAAAGGGTGTCTAGGTACAATAGAAATCAGTGGCATTTATCTCTCTTACTTTGAAAATGTTCCTGATTTCACTAATAAGCCCCAGGAAGAGCAGTTTCTCAAAATCTCTACAAATGCAGTGGCTACTGGCTGTTTGCCGTTGAATGCCTGCAACTCCAGCCCCTGTTTGCATGGAGGAAATTGCGAAGACATCTATAGCTCTTATCACTGCTCGTGTCTCTTGGGATGGTCAGGGGCACGCTGTGAACTCAACATTGATGAGTGCTTTTCAAACCCCTGTATCCATGGCAACTGCTCCGACAGAGTTGCAGCCTATCACTGCAGGTGTGAGCCTGGATACACCGGTGTGAACTGTGAAATGGATATAGACAACTGCCAGAGTCACCAGTGTGCAAACGGGGCCGCCTGCATCAGCAAACCCAATGGTTATTCTTGCCGCTGTTTTGGAAATTTCACGGGAAAATTTTGCAGGTGAGCATAACGTTCAGGTAAAGCTCCATTTTCCTTGTCAAATTGGAAAGCGTTCTGAGCTATGCATCTGTCGGCTGTGCTGAGCAGGAGTGACATAGGTCCCTTCCATCACAATTTGGTCACATAGATGGGATCTCACGTGGTGGGATGTTCCACAGGGAAGAATCATAGCGTTTTGCCCAGATTTGAAGCAAAATATTTTCTCCAACATCTTCATTAGAATATGTCTTATGAACTGTAGTCCCAGAGTTTGGCAGCTTTAAGGTCTCAAGAAACAAATATTTTTTGCAATAAAATGCAAAAACTTATTTTTTTCTTTGCTTTTTTTTTTTTTTAAGATTCCTTTATTTATTTTTAGAGAGAGACAGAGAGCAAATGAAGATAGAGGGAGAGAGAATCTCAAGCAGACTCCCCACTGAGTGCACAGCCCAGGTGGGGCTAGACCTCACAACCCTGAGATCATGACCTGAGCCAGAATCCAGAGTCAGATGCTTAATTGACTGAGCCACCCAGGTGCCTCCCAAAAGCCTGGTTTTCATATTGTTCGAGGAAGCATGACTTCTACCCCTAAAACAATGCTCTCGGCTATTTCCGGCAGGTAAAACTTGTAAAATCTTGAAAAGTCTATGGTAAATTATAATTTTGAGAAAGCGAAATTATGACTCATATAAATGACCATGTTTTGATGTTTTCATTGAAGTCATTAATTAATGAGGAAATAAGTATGATAGAAAAACCAGGTCAAAGGACAACCTAATTATTTATATATGTGCGTATATATAATAATTGTATATATTTTTATTACCCACATAAACATAAATATATGTACATAGAGATGAGGAAATGAATTTGCTAATAAATGCAAAACCATTTAATCTTTTATAAAGCATTACAATTAATATTTGAAAGTACATTTTTTACCATGTGACAGTTATATCACTATGGGCAAACTCATTTCCATTTCAGTGAGCAAGATCCATTCATATTAATGTCATTTTCCCGCAACTTATAGAGTTGTAAAATAGCTTAGTGAAGAAAATCTAAGGCATACACCCTACAAAATCAAACAATCCTAGAGGATCCTTTATATAACATGCAACATTCCTTCGAAAGACTACTCAAGAATATCTTTTGCCCATTTTGACATATTTCACAATTTTTTCTAAAACTACTAAAACAGTGTTTTAATTCTAGTAATGACCTCCATCTTGTGTTACATAAACAGAAATAGGAAACAGTATTTTCCTGCTCAGTCACATAGCTTCAGTGTTTCCACATAGAATTCATTACTTTATAACTTATACTGCTTTTAAATTCACTAAACAACTGAGTCATTATGGGGAGGTGAGAGGATTATTAATAACAAGTAATACATTCCCAGACTTCGGCAGAAACACCTGGAGTGGATTGGCAGCCTGTAGACTTAACACTAACTCAGAGCTTGTACCCTAATGGGATGAGTCTCCCAGCAGACAGAACAGGTAGCCATACCTATAAGAAGATGTATTTATCTCCATAACATTTATTGCTGTTCAGACCCTGTGAAGGCAGGGCACAGTATTAGGGGTCAGTGTTGACATTTTAGTTGTATGTCACTTTCCATGAGTTAAAACGGACTCACTGGCCAACAGGCAAAGTGCCTGTTTTAAAAGCAAAAGATATTCAGGATCAAAATTAATAGTATTGCCGTGGACCCTTTGGATAAGTAAAGTAAACATATATGCCCCAGGAACTAGTTCTCCAGTATTTTTTCCTGCCTAATACATCAAAGTCAAGTTCTCAAAGATTAAAGTTCTCAAAAGTACCTTCTAATGAGATTCAAAAATTGTTTATTAAACGGAAGACGTATACAAAGCTTCACATTTGCATTGCTAATTGACCTCTTTCAAAGCCGGTTGACATTTTTGGTTCTTTTGAAAAGTCCTTATGATATTTTCTTTTTAAAGTCGAATTGATTAGCTCTTGTGGGAAGAGACACACTTACCGTCCTATAGGCTAGTTTCTCCGTATTAGCGGCAGTGCGCACAACAGGACAAAATTAAATTCATCTTATATTTCCCGAACATGAATTATGTACCAGATACCATCCATGCACAGTGGGTCATGAACAACACTCCTAAAATTACTTCTGGTCAGTCCCTTCACACTCCTGGATTTTTCCTTTGCATTCAAGTTCTGCTCGGCTTCTAACAATTTGTTCTGCCTTTATAAGGATTCCTTATTACAACTTTGCTGTACTACAAAAGAGCCACCCTCTTGAATTCCCATACAGTTGCCACCGAGCGCTACATACAGTCGTCCTAGACAGCATTTGGCTTGCATCCTGCTCAGTTATGAATCATTAGGTAGGGAACAGCGAGTGTTGGCGGGGTAACAGGAGTTCAGCTCTGAGAGCCTACAGAGAAATCACATGAGTGCTCGGGTACCAGAGTGCTGTCCTTGCTTTGCTGGCCTTTACAGAGATGCAATTTTCCATGGCCTGTGTTGATTTATTAGCCAGGCAGCAGCAAACCAAGCTATAGCGAGTTTCTTCCCAGCCCTAAATTTATTGCCACCCCACGGCACAGATCTTATCTCATCAATGAAAACTGTAGGAATGGAAGATGTATAGCCCGCTTGTTACAGCGCCCTCCAGCAGGAGCTGTTTACGGAAAGTGATTGTGTCTAATGCAGCACAATTAAGCATCTGTAGCTCAGCCAGCCTGAGTACTTAATTAGTTTGGCATCAACTACATATATGAACTTTTCCAAAAAGTTTTCTTGAATGAAATGAACAAGATGAACAGCTGTTCTTTTATCTCCCTAGACACACCAGATTACCCTCGACAGTTTGTGGGAATGAGAAGACAAATCTCACTTGCTACAATGCCGGCAACTGCTCCGAGTTCCAGGGTGCATTCACATGTCTGTGCCCGCCAGGTTTTACTGGGGAATGGTGAGTCCCCTTAGAACTTTATAGAAGAAAATTCTGGATTGAAAAACAGTGGGATTATGCAAGGTTGATGTCTCCTCTCATTTTTCCTCTCAGTTCCCATAGGAAAACCCAGGCTGAAATATAGGTCCAACCAGAGTCAGATAATAAAAAAGAAGAAAAATCACAGTTTAGGTCAAAGCAAAGAACACTTCATTAGCCAAGACTTCAAATAAGAAAATACGTCTTTTTGAAAAATGTAAAATGTGCTATTTTTCTTTCTGATAAGGACTTCTGGTTTCATGTTTCTTTCCTGCTGACTCTAATAAGCGATGCAAATATAGTTGTTGTTGAAGTAAAATAAAATATACCTAAAAGATTGCCTCATAGAATGATCTAGAACCCCGAAAGTTTATAGACCCTAGCCGTATGAGCCCATCTTTCCCAGAGAAAGCCTTCAATAGTTCTTCACCTAATATGGAGATGATGTTATAGATTTGGCCAGTGGCTTCAGACGATGGCTGAAAATGCAGTCAAATTTGGATATGCGTTTGCCGGGCCAAAGGTGAGGTTAAAAATTAAAAAAAAAAAAAAAGTACTCCCCAGCTTTTCTCAGCTTCTCAAAAGGACCAGTGTCCTCAAAATGATTCTACACCAGGGCTCTCCCTATGCTCTTACATATCTCTTTATGAGCAAATAATAAATAGTTAACCATCTGTTGAACACTAAGTCATGCATCTTATAAATATCATCTCTAATTGTTATTCCTTTCACTGTGCATTTGCATAAACTGAGGCTGAGGGATTAAGTTAGAGGTCAACTGCCAATCCAGGTGTGTGCTGCAGGGAGATCCCGCCGCCCTCAGGGCCTGGGCCCATCGTTTGGATATTCTGACGGAAATGAGTAAATCTTTGCTTGCAACGATTCAAAAAAAATGGGAGAAGTGCTCCTTCATCTCATATGCCGTCCGGCACAAGATAGCGATCTCTGATCAAACTCCCTGCATTGAACAAATTAGATAAATGAAAATACAAGGCATTTGACAGAGTTTGATTGAATGAACTTTTCTCAAAAGGGAAGTTAATAAAATTCTGGGTATAATTTGTGCGCCCTGACAACTGCAGTCTGGAGTCATTGGAATGCTCTCTTTCCCAGGTGGCTCTTTCGGCGCAAGATACAGCTATTTTGCCATTTTTACAAAATAGCAGGCAATCTCAGATATACCTGCCTTTTACCCAGTCGGCATTCAGTGGCTGATCCAGCTCGTGCCTTCACAGCCTGCTTTCAGCAGCGGCTCCAAGCAGCCCCCGCAGACCTGTCGTATGTGTGCACGGAAGGACGGGGAGCCCTCGAGCATGTTCTATTTTCTAGTGAGCCCCTTCTACCATGCCACGTACTGTTAACGCAGACCATTCAACTGGCCTCCAATTCCATACCCCTCCGAAACAGTGCAAATATTTCCTTGTCCTAAATATTTCCTTGACCAACTCGTTCCCTATATTTAAGTGCTGGTTATTTCCTGCCTCCGTGTCACGGGTGAAGGCTTCATGTCACACTCACGTTCAGCGGCACAAGGCACAGACACATCCCAAGCCTTGGATTATTTTTCTGCTCCTCACACATTATCCCTATTTACAACAAACATTTTTTTTTCCTACAACATTTGTTTAAAAGAGTCTTGCATTTAAATGCAAATAACTTCTTTGAAATGTGCTAAGAAAAGGAAGCTCCAAGTTTTCCTTCCTCTCTGGGGACCCTCCTCTGGATCAACTTCTCTGTTCCAAATAGATTTCTAAAATAGTGACCACAGGTTTAATAGATGTTGTACTTTCAAAGCCCTTAAGCATGGTCAGTTAATTCACTGGGTGTTAATGGATTTATTTATTTTGATTGCCGGTCTATTAATTAATCTCTAATGAAAGCTCCGGTAATGTTCATAATGAATGTGTATGTGTGGTCTCTGTGTACTTCAAAAGAGAAATAGGGGCACCTGGGTGGCTCAGTGGGTTAAAGCCTCTGCCTTCAGTTCAAGTCATGATCTTAGGGTCCTGGGATTGAGCCCCGCATCGGGCTCTCTGCTCAGCGGGGAGCCTGCTTCCCCCCCACCTCCCCCCCCCCCACCTGCCCCTCTGCCTACTTGTGATCTCTGTCAAATAAATAAATAAAATTTTAAAAAAAGAGGGAAGTAGATAAGAAATGGAGAAAGAAGAGCCCGAGAAGACTGGAAAATACTAGAGAGTCTCCCAAGGCCTAGGGGCATGGGACTTCCTTAAGGTCCAAAGATACTGAAAAGCTGTGTTCCTGCAAATTGCCTCCTCTTCTGTCTGGCTAGACCCCCAGCTTTCTAGTGTCATCCTGGCAGGTTGCAAATGATGGATGGTGTGAACACTCCGGCCCACCCAGGACAAAGAGTGCTTGGCAGCCTCTCCCAAGTTGTCGGGTTTTGCTCAGATCTAATCGGAGAGGCCTCCTTCCCGGGCAGAAGCCTGAGCCAAAAAAAGAAAACAAAAATGTCTCAGCTATGCTTGGTATCCAGCGGGATAAGGAGCTGTTTTCCTGGGAAGAAATCTTTTTTTCCTTTATACTTCGGGTTGGCCCTCCCCACCCACCCTGCTATCCCCCTTCATTTTGAGCCTAGTAATTTCGTCGATGACCCAGACAAGCAAGTTTTACCTTTTGGGGGGGCGAGGAATGTAAAGTGGTTTACATTACACTTGGACATTGTAAGTTGCTCTTTTGGGATTCTTGAAGCTAGCATTTTATATGAATTTCCCAAAGTAAAAGAGATACTTTAGTTACTGCTCTATCCAGGGGCCTAACAGAGTGTTTGGCATATGATTAAGTGCTAAATACACAAGTACTGAACGGCTGAATGAAAGTGACTGGCGAGTTAATCGGTGAGTTTACTGAAAAATAAGTTGTTGGCCGAAGGTCGGGGGAAAGACAACAGTGTCCCAAAGAAGTGGAAAATTTCAGTATACCTTAGTATTGATAACACTTGTTGGGGAAAATTTAGCTTTTGAAAGTCATTCTACCTGAATATTTTAAAAACTACACTTAGCTCTAAAACATATTTATTAGGAAGTGAAATTTCCTTTTTTTTTTTTTAAGATTTTATTTATTTATTTGCCAGACAAAGACCACAATTAGGCAGAGAGGCAGGCAGAGAGAGAGGAGGAAGCAGGCTCCCCGCAGAGCAGAGAACCCGATGCGGGGCTTGATCCCAGGACCCTGGGATCTTGACCAGAGCCGAAGGCAGAGGCTTTAACGCACTGAGCCACCCAGGCACTCCAGGAAGTGAAATTTTCTAATTACCTACTTCTGCTTTTTGTTGAAGATTCCACAGGAAAATAACTCCAATTCTTCAAGAATAAACTGTTTTTTCCTTCTATTTTTGATGGGCTTTCTTTCCCCCCACAGCCCGAGGGCATGGATGTAGTACAATCCTGACAGTAGGGGCACAGATCTGCTCTGTAGACTCCAGGTTGGCAAAATGCAGCCTCACGGTTCCCATGTGTCCCCAGTAAACTGAACCAAAGGTGGCAAAGATGGCAAATGCTCTTTGAGGACAAAACGACCATTCCTCAGGTTTTTTCTTGGTTTCTAAAATCTCGCACCTGTTTTTTCATTCTAATTAGCTGGGCATGTGTACAGATTATTTCCCTTAAAAACGAAATTTGGGACAGGAATTTTAAGCAATGTGTCCCCACATCATGATGTGTACGTAAGTTGCATGGGAGTTGGTAAATCAGACCGTACGGTTCCAGGTAGATAAGGCATTTTTTTTTTCCCCATTTCACAGCCAATTTATTCAACAGAGACCAAGGCTGCTGCTGTTTCTGTTTCTGTTCAAGGTGCGAAAAGGACGTGGATGAGTGCGCCTCCGACCCGTGCTTCAACGGAGGACTGTGCCAGGACCTGGTCAACAAGTTCCAGTGCCTCTGTGACGTGGCCTTCGCGGGCGAGCGCTGTGAGGTGGACGTAAGCGGGATCTCCTTTTATGTGTCTCTCTTACTGTGGCAGAATCTCTTTCAGCTTCTTTCTTACCTCATTCTGCACATGAACGACGAGGCAGTTGTCGAGTGGGGTGAACAGGAGGATGACTAACACTCATGGAGACATTCCTGAACTTAACAGCCATTGAAGCTCCAGAAATGTCTTGACGCATTTGAGACTCTAAAAAAGAAAAAGAAACACTACCTTGAAAATTAAAATAAATTCAAGGACTGTTTGAAGCATACCATGAGTGTCATATGAGAATATTAAGTATTTACGTATTTCAGCGATATCTGTAAAAAATATTGTTCTTAACGTAACCAGAAACTTCTCATTGAGTACACTTGTACAAGTACATTGTTTTTCTTAGTGCTTCCATGTTTGAGTGACGACTACAGTAAGAACTGATTCTCTCCCACACTCCATTTCTGTGTATACTTCTGTAGTGTTAGTTGCCCCGTGCACCCTGATCCTAAGACATTCGTTCTTTCATTCCTGTCTATAATTCATGACATGACAGTTTGACTAATTAAACTGTTTTGCATCCGTCTATGTTTTTATACATAGCTATTCAAATGAAGTGTTACCAACTCTCTGGGAAGTTAAAAATGTATATAAAGAGAAAGCAGGGAATGACGCAAGATCCCTAAAATGGAGAAAGAAAACTTTTCTGATCTAATTGGTATCAAAACTCAAATTATGCCTCACCAGTATACTTCCTGTTTCCACAAAACCTCTCCTCCAGTTGTGTGACAGGGAAACCCTACTTCCATTTCTTTTTCCTATAATAGTTTCTGTTCAAATAGAGTACTTTTTGGTTAATTGTTTATAAATTTTGACCTTGCTGATATTTCTCTCAAATAGACTGATTTGAATTGCTTTTTGAAGCATATTTAATAAAAATAAGTACTGTTGTATATCCACACACCAAAAAGCATGTATTATAAAACTCGATTTCTTGGAAGCATGTTTTTCTAAAATTTGCAAGTATCATCTTTAATTATCTTTCTGAAAAAAAAAAAAACAGGGAATCAGAGTAGATTTCATTACCAAAATATATTTGACATTATATTTCTTTTAAAATATATACCTGAAATGATGGCTCTACAAAGTAAATTAATAAGATATGCAAAAAAATTATAGCTATTTCTTAGCTTTAATTGACTAAATATAATAATAATTGAAAGAACTTTATTTGAGAATATTTTTAATTCCTTCCACGGGCATGTTAGAATTTCTGCTAAATATCTCTGTGTGGGTATACCCTTCCAAAGAAGACATTGTGCCCATTTAAACGGAAGAGTGGTTTGATCCTATGAATTAATTTAGAAAACAGCTACAATAACAATGACCTGACAAATATAGTTTTGTAAATGTGTCTATGTCTTTCGGAGCTGCCCTGGTTTGACAACACGAGATTGATTTATCCTTTGGGTGATCTCCAATAGTCATTTGGCCCCGATTGTGTAAAGAAAGTTGTTTTTTTCTGTGGAAATGACCAAGGAAGACCTAAATATACCAATCAAAACAAAAGGACAAAATGGTATACCATAAAAACAAAGGAAATGGATTCAATTCTATTTTTCAATAGTCTTAGAAGATTTTATGCAGCCAATTCATATCCTCTAGGACACTGGCAGTCATTTCAGATGGGAAGCAACTGATTCTGCAGTCTCTCCTTCATCCTCCTCCGTTTCCTCCCCTCCAGGCAGCACGCACCTTCCTGCTGTCTCAGATGGATCCCTTCCAAACTTAGACTTTGCGGCAAGAGATTGGGAAAAACCCCCTACCATGTTTGCCTGGAAGCAAGCATAAAATAGATTATGGCCACGTACATATGGCTTTCACACTGACTCCCTTTTTGGACATATCTGTACTTGCATACTTACAGACCACTTCCGTGTAATTTTTTACCTCCCGAATATATCTGAGTCCTTCACAAATGCTTTCTCTCTGAAATTCTTTTGTCTCTGTGTCACTGTCACTGTCAACCACTTTTCTATTTTCCACATTTCTTGTCATGAGATGCCTGACTTAAAAAAACAAAACAAAACAAAACTTTCCCTTCTCTGTTTTTCTCTATTTTTTAATTGCATTGTGTATGATTCTGCCTTTTACATATTTACATAGAAAAATAAAACTTGTGTTTCTATATCTCTACTTCTCATCCTCTGACAACTGTCTTCATTTGCCTTGACCGTGTCTTGCGTGGTTAAGATGTCCACAAGCCAGGCACACCCATGCACAAGCATGCGTGTGCGTGCACACACACACACACACCTCATAATGAGCACCCAAGCATCAGTGCTCATCTTCCTGGATTGAGGTCTGCTTCCCAAGATGTGTCCCTGCAAAGTAAATACCTGTGGGCATCAAAATCAGGGTCCCGTGTACTTCGCTCCTTGGCAAGTATACCTCTGGCTGGCGTTCTAGAACTGATTATATCCCTAATTGCTCTCTCTGTTGGTTTACAATGTCTCTGCCCGTAGTACGCATAGTTCAACCTGTTCCACAGAGAAGCCATCTCACCTAAATGACAGAAATTCAAACAAACTCTTCTAGAACAAGTCTCTGAAACAAAACCTGTATTTAGTTGCATACCAGATCATTTCTTTTTGCTTATTTTTAAGATTTAGTATATAAGCTAAATGGGGCCGTGTCTCTGTGTTTGGCCATGCCTCTTTCTTCTTTGTGTGTGTGTACATGAAGAATGGTTTTTATTACTCTCCTTTTTAGGGAGCAGGGAAGTAGAGAAAATAGGAACGTTTGCAGAAATTAGTGTTCGGCCAGCATGAGGAAACAATTAAATTCCAGTAGCACTATTGAGAACCTATCCTGGGCCAGGGACTGTGATGAGCTGTTTTTAAATATACTTTTTTTTTCAGCATAAGAGCAACCAAAGTCTCTCACCTCCCAAAATCTTCACTAAATTGTGCTTAAAGATCCTTTTACCATTTCTGAAATTATTCAGCTTAATTTTGTAAAATTAAAGTGGGATTCCTTCTAGAAATGGTGATACATAAAATTTGAGTTTAGTGATTTAGGTAGGAAACCAATGAAAAGAAATCTGTGTTGTCCAACTACCAAAGTTATTACTAATATGGACTATCTCCCTTCTTTTCTTTTTTAATTTATGCAACAATAGCTTAATGACTCCCTACCATGTGCTATGGTCTGGATTAGGTGATGAGAATACAACTACAAATTGCTTACCACAAGTTGAAGGTCTGGTAGGAGATGTGGGTAAACAAACAGTGAAGGACAGTTCCTGGGTCAGTGTTAGGATAAAACTAAGTACCAGTTATAAGGCAGCACTTAGGAGGAGCATTTTGTTCAGTCTTAAAGGTGCCTGTGGAAGGTCTCAAAGCCAAAGCTGGGATTCAAAGGTAAACAGGTGTCAAGTTGTGACAGGAGGGTTGGAATAGCAGAGACTGCTTCTGGCAGAAGGGGCTGCAGAGCCCCTGAACGGTGACTAGATCCTCAAGGGTAGTGGGAACACAGTAAGACTGAGGCTACAGAAGGACCAGAAATGAATCCTCCTAAGTCAGATCAGTGACCTTGGCTTTTCCTCCTAAGAGTAATGGGGAGTCTTTAAAGGGGTTCAATCAGAAAAGTAACAAGATCTCACTTGCACTTGAGAAACATCAATTGGGCTTCTATGTAGAGAATAGATTAAAAGAAATGCAAGACTGGACCCCCAAAGACGCATTTACGGGGCTATTGCTGTAATTCAGATAAAAGGAAGTGAGCTTGGCTCTACGTTATAGAGTCCAAGGGGATTCGAGGAGGGGTTGCTGAATAAAGGTTGAAGCTATAAGACCTATAGCATGATTGTTTGGAGAAGACATAGTTCTGAGCAGATACTCCAGTTAAATTTGGTGAATGTTAAAAAGTATTTGTAGATTTAATAAATGAAAAAATATAAGGTTCATTGGGATATCCAAATACTGTTACTATTTAGTGTGAATAATCCAATCTGGAATTCAAGAGAGATAGCTGAGCTGGGTGTCTAAATTTGCATGTCATGTTATAGATCTATTGATACTTTGTATTCCAGTCTCCATATCTATAATCCATTTGTATTGTTTCTTATTATCTTTTCCAGTTTTATTGAGATATAAATGACATAGAATGTATGTAAGTTTAAGGCATGCAACTGGTTGATCTGACACACTTACATATTGCAAAATGGCTGCCATCACAGCCTTAGCTAATGCCTCCATCTCATTACTTAATTACCATTTCTTTTTTTGTGGTGAGAACATCTACCATCTATTTTCTTAACAACTTTTAAGTGTGCAGTACAGTAGTATTGTGAACTGTTAGTCACCATGCTGAATATTTGAGTAGAACTTACTCATCTTGTAGCTGGAAGCTGGTATCCTTCGACCAGCATCTCTCCATTCCCTCACCCTCTGCTCCCAGCTACCATCATGCTACTCTGTTTCTATGTTTGTGCAATGTTTTTAGATTTTCTATATGAGTGGGATCATACAGTATGATATATTTATTTTCTGTCTGAATTATTTCACTTCGCATTATGCCCTTAAGATCCAAATGACAGCATTTCATTCCTTCTCATGTGGAGTAACATTCTTTTGCATATACATAACAGATTTTCTTTAGTCATTTACCTGTTGTTAAACATGTAGGTTGTTTTCATACCTTGGCTGTTGCGAATAATGCTACAGTTAACATGGGAGTACAGATAGCTCTTTGAGACAGTGGTTTCATTTCTTTTGTATATATACCCAGAAGTGGAATAGCTGAATTATTCAGTAGTTCTATTTATAACTTTTTAAGGAAACTCCATACTATTTTCCATAGTGCCTGCACCAATTTACATTCCTACCGACTGTGCATTAGGGTTACCTTTTCTCTATATCCTCGCCACCACTTGTTATGTCTTTTTGATGATAGCCATTCTGACAGGTGTGAGGTGATGTTTCATTGTGATTTTGATTTATATTTCCATGATGATTGATTATGCTGAACGCCTTTTCATGTGGCTGTTGGCCATTGATATGTCTTCTTTGGAAAAATGTCCATTCAGTTTCTCTGCCCATTTTTTAATCAGATTGGGGCTTTTGGGCTATTGAGTTGTATGAGTTCTTCATACAATTTAAATATTAACCCCTTATCAGATATAAGATTTGCATGTATTTTCTTGCATTCCATAGGTTGCCTTTTCATTTCATTGATGGTTTCCTCTGCTCAAAAGCTCTCTAGTTTGATATAATCCCACTTGTGTACTTTTGCTTTTATTGCCTTTGCTTTTGGTATCAAATCCAAAAAGAAATCATTGCCAAGACCAATATCAAGGAAGTTACACCATATGTTTTTGTCTAGGGATTTTACGTGTCAGGTCTTACATTCAAGTTTTGAATCCATTTTGAGTCAATCTTTGTATATGGTATGAGAAAGGAATTCAGTTTTATTCTTTGGTGTATGGCTATTCAGTTTTCTTAACACCATTTATTGAAAAGATAATCCTTATTTTTGGCTCCTTTTTCATAAATTAATTGGCCATATATGGATGGGTTTATTTCTGGGCTTTTGATGCTGTTCCATTTGTCTATGTGTCTGTTTTTATGCCAAACCTGTACTGTTTGAAATCAGGAAGTATGCGGCCCCCAGCCTTGTTTTCCCTTCTCAAGATTGCTTTGGCTAATCAGGGTCTTTTGTGGTTCTATATATATTTTAGGATTGTTTGTTCTACTTCTATAAAAAATGCCATTGGAATTTTGATAGGGATTGGATTGAACCTGTCAATTGCTCTGGGTATGGACATTTGAACAATATAAATTCTTCTAATTCATGAGCACAGAGTATCTTTCCATTATTTGTGTCTTCTTCAATTTCTTTTATCCCCATCTTATAGTGTTTAGTGTACAGATCTTTTACCTCCCTGTTTAAACTTATTCCTGAGTATTTTATTCTTTTTGTTGTTATTGTAAATTGGATTATTTATTTATTTCTCTTTCAGATAGTTTGTTGTTGGTGTGTAGAAATACTATTTCTTTTTGTATATTGTAACAACCCTTAGAAGGAGACATAAGGAAAAAGCTTTATGATCCCAGTCTTGGCAATGATTTCATGGGTATGGTACCAAAAGCACAGAGAGCAAAAGTGAGAACAGACAAATAGAACTACCTCAGATTTCAAAACTTCTGCTTGGCAAAAGAAACAATCAATCAAGTGATTTTTATCCTTCACTCTGCTAATGTGTATTACATTGTTCAGTTTTTATATGTTGAACTGTCCTTGCATCCCAGAGATAAGTCTCACTTGGCCATGATATATACTTCTCTCAATATGCTATTGAATTTGCTTTCCTAGTATTTTGTTGAGATTTTTGCATCTATGTTCATCAAGGATATTGGCCTGTGGTTCTCTTTTCTTGCAGTATCATTTGGCTTTTGTATCAGGAAAATGCTGACCTTCTAAAATGAGTCTAGATATTTTTCTCTCTTCATCATTTTTTTTTTTTTGAAGAGTTTGAAAAAGATTGAAGTTAATTCTTCTTTAAATGCTTGGTAGAGTTTACCAGTGAGGCCATTTGGTCCCGGGCTTTTCTTGGTTGGGAGGTTGAGTGATCACATTTCTATCACCAAAATAACTGTTGTGAAAAGGTAGAAAAGGAAGGGATGATACTTTTGAAATCGTGAATAATGACATGCACTAGCAGTGTTTTCAATTTGAGAGGCTCTCCTATTTGTAAGTCCAGTCTTCCCCTACTTATAATATCTCTGGGAGGCATTATTATCTTTATTTTAAAGATAAATGAATAGAGATTTTAAAAGATTACCTGAATTTCCCCAGGCCAAGTATCCAGGAAGCATCAAAGTTAGGATTTATCCACATCATTTACTTCCAAGTCTAATGCTAAGGAGAGGTGTGAGGTCTGTCAGTTAGGACCCGGGAAAGGGATCTTAGAGTAATTAGCAGGAGTTTCCCTGTGTTTGTCATCCAGACTGGTCAAGAAATATGTTAGGAATGGTTTGCAATCCATCAGGAATGGTTTGGAAAACAAAAGGAGAACTCCTTTTCAATGCAGCCCTTAATTGTTGGTGCCTGTGCTGGCTCGTTGCAACATCTCTCAAAGGAACTCACACTAATAGAAATGATGGCAAGGATAACTAGAATTACCAAAGCGGGGGGGGGGGGGGGTGGTGGTGGTGGTTTGAGGAGTAAGCAGACGTGTCTGACTGTTAATGTGACTCTTTACCCTGGCTACATAAAGAGCCTAAACATACATGCATATTAATGGATGACCTGATGGAGGGAACCTGTTCAGAAAAGTCCCAGAGTGCCAGGATGGGAGGCATTCTTTGAGACACAGTAAGTCTAGCAAGTGATAGGAAATTGTCCTCCACACTAAAAAATTTATAGAACTCATTAAACTAAGAGAATAAATCAGAAAGTAAAAATAAACTCAGCAGGGATTTGGAGTCATTTGTGAATGACAGAGTCACAGATGGTTTCTGAGAGGGTTAGAGCTACGCTTGATCGTAAAGGCTGATGTCAGGGATGATGCCAACTGGCCCGCATCCTCGGGCTTCGGTGAAGAACAGAGCACTGGCCAGTGGCACATGAGGCTTCCTCTCTATGGCAGTCTCTTTGTGCTCTCGGTTTGGCCTTCAGGAACGAGATACCCAGAATGACATTCTCTACAAATTATTATTTTAAAAAACACTGTCACTTTTCACTGAGTTTCCACTAATTAGCATTCAGGAAGGAGTAAATATAGCACTAACATAAGAAACGGCTCTGAAATGTTATTTTGATGTATTTCAATCACTGGAATCAGGTCTGATTCAGTGCACTAATCTGTTTTCCTTTCATCTTTTCACACATTATTAAGACTTCTGCTTCACCAAGTATAATTAATGCTCTTCATTTCTTAATGTGGGGTCATCACCACCAGCTTCACAGAAATCATGTAATGTAGACTTTCACCTTCAGAACACATATCTCTGTGTGTCCAAAATAGAACAGAAACAGGCTATAGGGAGTGGGCCCCTGGATTGCAGGCATGACTGATCTGGTTGGTGTTAAGCCAGACAACTGTGAGAAATGGCCAGGTTGAAGTTTGCCACTGACTTGACTAGCTAACCAACCCAACCAAACCAACCCAGGTACCTGTCAAATTAATCTCATCATCTTTTAAATCTCCTTAATGGGATCATTGCATTGCTACAATAGTGGACTTTGTGGAAACTGGTTTTTAAAATATTCATTTATCCATTTGTCCACCATTGATCAAGAGTCTGCTGTAAGCAAAGCTCTGAGCCCGAGAATGGTGGGCAACTAAAACACGCACAAAGGATCTATTTCTGCTCTCCAAGAGCTCGGGCTGAAGAACTGAGTGACTTCCTTGTACAGCTACACCCATACCGTTTTTCAATTTTGTAAATCATGAAGGTATTTGAAATGTGCCCATAGTGACATATGTTGGTTATGACCAGGGTGACCACGTTATTTATTGTTCGACTAGAGTATTTTTTTTAAGATTATTTATTTATTTATTTGACAGAGAGAGATCACAAGTAGGCAGAGAGGCAGGCAGAGAGAGAGAGGAGGAAGCAGGCTCCCTGCTGAGCAGAGAGCCCGATGCGGGACTCGATCCCAGGACCCTGAGATCACGACCCGAGCCGAAGGCAGCGACCTAACCCACTGAGCCACCCAGGCGCCCTCGACTAGAGTATTTTAAGAGTGAAAGCAAGAACTATTAATAATCATGCTGGGACAACAACCTACACTGATATCATTCTGTGCAACCTGAGATATATCCTAGGTATTGCCCTAGGGGGAATGCCTTGTTTCACTGCATACACTTCCATTCTCTTCCAGATGTGCCTGAAGTCTATCATAGATCATTTCAGAAATGAGATGTACATGATACAAACCAATTAGTTAGCCAAGTAACTCAAAGCAAACAATGAGGTCAATTACATCTTGCTAGTTACCATTTTCTTGAATGATCTCCCTTGTTTTATACTCAAGAACTTTGACATTGGTTCCAACTTTTCAGACCACAGTTGTGATCAACCAAACTGAAAATTGCTGGTATGCAATCAAATATCATGCTGTTGTCTGGTTTGATGTGATGTGAATTTAATTTTTCCTAAATTTTAACTTTCACAAGCAGAGAGTGTAGATTCTTATGTAACACGGCTTTTCTTCTTGAATGACTTATATTCCCTTTAGGAAATGAGGCTTCGGCTCATTGAATCCATAGCTGATCTTTTTTGTGAGAACAAATGGAATGACATGTAGAAAAGTAGGTACACTCGAGGGAATTTATCATGTGAGCACAATTAAATATCAAGATAACTGACTTGGAATTAGTAATTATTTTAATATTCTACTTAAAGCTTTCATGACTCGTGATACATATTTATGGATTGAATGCATATTATTTTCCTATCTTTTGTAAAAACAAAAATTTCTTTATTTCTTCAAGGGCATAAAGATCATGGCTATTATCTTTTACTCACAATTATAATTTCTGAATCACAGAGTGTTGTATATAAACTGCAGAAATCTATTGGAAACTAATTGTACACAGAAAAGTAGCAGCATATTAATACAGCTCATCCCAAACAAATGGGTATTTGGAGCAAAATGTATTTAATCACTTGGAAAGCATATTCAAGATTCTCATTGTCTACCTGGGTTTAATTTAGTTTCACATGTGACTCTGAGTATATATTACTTCCACCCATTTCTCCTACTATTTCTTTGATAATCCTGTGCAGATAGCAAGACTCTGCTGTAAAGGAAAACTGAGATAACAGTGTATTTGTCATTCAGAGTGGTAAAGTACATCGTAATGCCTGATAAATGACTGAAATCACTTGAGTTGATAACCTAAAACTCAGGGGGAAAATTACATTTTAAAAGTAAAAGTTCCTTTGAATTTTTAAAAAAGATTTTATTATTTTTATTTATTTGTCAGAGAGAGAAAGAGAGACAGACAGACAGCTCAAGCAGTGGGGAGCAGCAGGCAAAGGGAGAAGCAGGCTCCCCACTGAGCAGGGAGCCGGATGTCGGACGTGATCCCAGAACCCTGGGATCATGACCTGAGCTGAAGGCAGACATTTAACCATCTGAGCCACCCAGGGGCCCCTCCCTTTGAATTTTTTAATAGCCAGCATCAAGTTATGTATATAATAGTACTCAATAAATATTCACTAACTTACTGATATAATGAGCAAGTGTTTTTGAAGTAAGTTCAAAGTGGCATCGTCTAGCTTAGAGAATCGTGTGTGTGTATATGTGTGTGTGTGTGTGTATGTATTCAACTTGCCTCACAGTTACTAAAATTAATGAAAGTGATAGTACATATTAAATTTCCCTACCAATTTTGCAAAATGCAAAAGGCAAGTCTCAGTCATTTGTAACCACTTTGGGAATGAGATTGTCTCAAGGATAAGTGAATCAAACTCTCCATGAAGGGAACATTTCCATCCAAAACCAAATGCACAGAAACCCTATTATTTATGCCTAAGTAGAATTTGGTATAACCTGGCTTTTTCCTGAGCCAATTCCAGAGGAAGCTTAGATGCCTAAAGACATGGGCTCACCCCTGTAACAATCCTGTGGACACCCAAAGACACTCTCAGAGAAGTCCTCGAGGATTTATTTATGTGACTTTCTCTTTCCTTTTAGAAAGGCATTCCATTTTATCCAATGCATAGAACCCCTCAAAATCTCAAGTGACGGAGAGGAGGGTAACTTCTCCTCAAAGATAAATATGGTTGAATTATTCAAATCCATGTCCTCTTAACTCCTCTGCAGAAAGAAAGAGACAACCACTGCTGCAACTTTGAAAAAAGACATTTGAAAGGATATGTTGCTTATTTCCTTTTGAGCCTTATATCCTTATTTCATTCCTCTTTGCCTGGTCAAAAGATATGTTCTCAAACCTTGCCGGTGAAACCTTCCTTGCCCCTCCCCCCTACCTTATCAGTCCCGGGAGTGGCGTCACGTTTTCCCACCATCCCAAAAGCACCTCTAACCTCTGTCATAACATTTCCTATTTGTGGAGCACTTACTCCGAGCCAGGCCCTGTGCTAAGGTCATTACACACATTATCTTATTTGTCATTCACAAAAGTCGCAAGACTTAGGTAATGGCATTTCCCCGTTCTGCTAATGAGAAACCGAAATCGGGGAGAGGTTAGGTCTCTTTCCCAATAAGGTGGGGTATGTTTACCTCTAACCAATGAGAAATACTCTAATACTTTATCTGTCTCCTTGTCCTCCATCCTGTGAGCTTCAGGAAGGTAGAAAGAATGTCTTATTTACCTTTGTAAAGGTAAAGGCACCACTTTAGTGCCTGGCCGTGGTGCCTGATAGAGCAGATGCCTGGGTATTTTGTGAAGGAGGAAGTGAGGGGGGGGGGCGCACAGAGGAGGAAATGCGGATGTTTCCAGAGGTGGGGAGCAAAGAAGTTTCACACAGAGCATACATGATCCAGGTCTTAAAGAATGAGCAGGAATTTTCCTAGCGAAGCAAAAAGCATATTCGCCCCCCCTTACCTCCGCCCAAAGTGTTTTTGTTTTGTTTTGTTTGATGGTTTGTTACCAAAGTGTTAATTGCACTGTTTTTTTCACTGAAGAAATTAAGTTACAAATAAAGTTGTGTGCCTGTTAGCAAAGAGAGTTCTGAATGCCCCAGTCTTTGTTTCTGGTAGAAAAGCCACGTAAGGTGTATAATTATCTGCTGCTTTGATTACTAGTTCCTCTTTCTGTAACTGCATTTTGATATGCGTGAGGGTTTGTGAAAGGAAAACCTGGGAAGCCACCATCGGAGCCATAGACTTCCCCAGGGACCACCTAGCAGGGCTTAGAGATTGGAGAGAAGGAGGAAATTTATGGGTCCTGGGCCCTGAAAGGTAGTAAACATCACACAGATTGTCGAAGAGGCCCGAAGCCAGGAGAGGGGGAAGTGTTAGAAAAAGTAGGAGAAAAAGGAGGATCCAGGAAAGAGCCACAGGAGCACAGGGACATGGAATCTTCTCCATTTGCCCCCCAAGAGCATCATCAGGGAGACCAGAATTTACCATTGTTTTTTTTTACAAAACCGCTGGTCAGAAAAGCCTTCCAAAGACGTTTCCAAATGTTCTCCCTTTTCCGTATTCAGCAGAGCCTGGAGCATTTGTTCTGTCCACTCCCACTTCCCTCTTGCCAGCTCGTCCTCCCTCGGAAACCCCCTGCCTTAACTGCTCCTAGCGGGGCAGGTGGACGTTCTGGGCCTCGCGGCAGGAAATGCAGAGCCCCGTCCACTCGCCTTCTGTCTTCTCATCAGTCCCATGGTGGCACAGTGAGCTGCTAGGGGTGGGCCTTCCACCTACCCCCGGGAACTCAGAGACTGAGAGTAGCTTCCCAAAGTGACCATTCTGTCCACACGTTTGCTTTGACAACGTGTCTGACAATGGGTAAGACGTAGGGAGAGCAGGGAATGAGGGAAAGAGAATATATAATCCCAAATATCGTAACTTCAAGAAAACTACAATCTAGTTTCAGAGGGAAAAAAATAAGACATGTTGAAAAGAAATAAGCCCTAATTTTATTCCCGAGTAGAAAGCCCAGGATGAATTCCCCTAATTTTGGTCACTATGAGCTGTTATAGGAAGGGAAGATTTCATAGAGAATATAGGAGTTAAGCTAGGCCATGAAATCGGAGAAAGATAATCTGGAGGACAGAAAATGGGAAAGCATTCAAGAGAGAATAAAGGTCATAAGAAAAGTTGTGATAGTGGGAGAAGGTTTGGGTGATGTGAACTCGGGAGAGTGGAGAGGCCTGCCTGGATGTAATGTTGGGAAGTAATGGGATAGAAAATTGGAGGGATGAAAGGTAGGGCTAGATTACAGATGAAATCACCCAAGCTTCTATAAAAACCCAGCCACAGAAGGAAGAGTTGCTCCATCATTCGGGGTTTTAGGCCTGTGCCGTGTTTTCCTCTGAGCTATTTCCTGGCTGAATCACACGGGAGCTGTCACTCACTTTCTCACTAGAAGGGACTTACACCAAAAATGGAAGCAGTTTTCCTTACTGATGGTTTTATTTAATTAATGAAAGCCCCCCGAATGACATCCTTACACTTACTCCTTCCTATTGGAAACCAAATCAATATAAACTATTCCTTGTTCCAGAAAAATTCTTTTTTCTGTATAATGCTGTACAGATAGGGAGTTTTCGTTGAGCAGGTTTTGGGGCATGGTGGGGACTTCTGGGTTTTTTAAACTAATCTATAAAAGGCAGATATTCTTTTTTTTTTTTTTTTTTTTTAAGGTTTGAGAGAGAGAGAGCATGCAAGAGCAGGGGAAATGAAGGGACAAAGGGAAAAGAAGAGGCAGGCTTCCCGCTGAACAGGGAGCCCAGGACCCCGGGATCATGACCTGAGCAGAAGGCAGACGCTTAACTGACTGAGCCCCCTATGTCCCCCAAGGCAGATACTCTTTAAACCAATTTTTTATTTCTGCTAATTAAAAGTTTTCTGTGGGCTTAGTTTTATTACGACGTCTTGCTTTAGGCACCTTTAAAAAAACTTCATGTGGCTCTTTCTAAAGTTCTCATTCATTAATTGAGGGTTTTCAAGCCTGTGCTGTTTTGGTCTGAGGAGGTTCAAGTATAATCAGATTAAGTCTCCCTTCAGTGAAAACTAAGCACATTCCCAAGATCAGCACCACTAAGAAAGAATCTTTGGGGCAGTACACAGATGCTGTTATTTCTCATCATGTTGAAGTATATAAAATCAAGAAATATATTTATTCACTTAAAACAACGCCTCATTGAGCAGATCAATATAAAATGCACCCTATTCCTAGCAGTAGGTGGTTTGAACATTTTTGTGATTAGTGCAATCCATTTTCAAAGCTAAGGAAGCCAGGAGATTCTGAAAGTGAGCCATTAACTGTCCACAGGGAGTGAACAGCTCAGTGCACGAGAAACCCCACCATTCAGGCCTCAGGGGCCTGGGATTTTCACGGAGCCTCTTCTGCCAGCAGCTGTGCCTTCTCTGAGAGTGGCTTGTCCCCATGACCAAAAGCAGCCAGCATGCAATGCCTCATGTAACCAAACAGTAGTGTAATTTCCAATCTGCAGGTGCAAAAACTGAGGCCCGAGCAAGCTAACGAATCATTAACGAAACAAGAGTCACGCACTTCACCGAAACTCAAATCCTTGTCCTTTTCTCTCATGTACAATCTTAGGTTTTGTTTCCTCATTTGTAAAGTGCAACACTTGCAGACTGTTTTTAAGTAGACCGCCCTACCTGGAACTTTTAGAAATGTTAACATTCCTCAATTGTAAATGAGGTGTTTAAAATAGGTACCGTTACAAACAACTTACAAAAACACAAGTTTTTCATGAAACCTGCTATACCCAGGGAGCTCTGTGGAATGAATGTTTCAGGGGGAGCAAATGAGGAATGTAAATGGGAAAGAGATTGCAGATCCGCTCTGTGCCCCAAATGGGACCCAGTATCTATTTATTTTTGCCATTAAGTCCTGTGGATGCTAAAGATATTAACAGCTGGCAGTATGTAAATTATCCCAATTTGCTGCTTCTTGAGGTGAAAGGTTGTGTGTATTTGGGCTGATATAACTCCATTGCCACCTAATTGCTATTATAAATGCTCTTGAATTATAGAAACCAATATAAGCACCTCGATTTAAATATTTATTTGCAGAACCTTAAGTAGTAGCATTGAGCTTCACATTCACCCCTTGGGGTGAGCTGAAGAGGTACAGATTCTATATAATTGTGTATAATTTGTCTTCTGCCCTGAGACAGAATCCTGCCATGACTGGGGAATATGGGCCCTTGCTCCTCTGAGGAAGAAGATGCACACCCTGTAAAGAGCCATTCTGGGATGTAAAGAGCCTGGGATGCATTGTGTGAAGGGGATGGGCATGTACCTAAAGGCAAAACATCCAAGTGGCTCCATGTTAGAATACAAGATTGTGAAAGAAGAGTAGGTTTGTCTGGGGTATGGACTTACAGAGCACTGTGAGCCAGAATGGGATAAAGCAAGGACACCGTCTTTGGTTCAATTCCTTTTTAAGGATTTGTTCACGGATTTATTCATTCCAGTGAACCTGAATTGCGATCGGCATCACGAGCTCCTAAGACATCCTTAGTTCAAAGTGAAGCCCAGCTTGGGTGCATGGATCTCTCGAACTTTCCTCTCTAGCTGGCAAGTGTCCCAATTATCACCTGGCTCTCTCGGGAGCCACTCATCAATTATGTCAGGCATCTGTTTTTGCATTTGTTTAAATTATGCCATGTAAGTTACCAATTCGGTTCAAAAAATTTTGAGTTCCTACGAAGGAGGAAAAGATGGCATATTCTGTTTGAATACAGCTTTGCACAGAACAATATGGATCTTGAAATCCTACATTTAGGCAGAAGTGTGGTATGTCCCGAATTGCAGGGATCCGTACAGAGAATATGTCAATTAGTATTTTTGCTACATAAAATAAAAGTATGTTCTTATAAATAAATGTAGTTAGACTTTAGAGCATTTTATACATATGGGGTGTTGTCTTTATTTTCTAGTGGTGGTGCTTGCATCAGACTTTTTATATAGGTGGCCATGTGCCATTGCAATGAGACAGCTTAAGTGCATTTCAGGGACTCTTGGATCACCATCCTCATCAACTGACATTTATTGAATTATATAAATAATTCTAACTAAACTATACTATAGTATATAAACTAAACTATAAATAATACATACTTTAGAGAGAGTGATATATGTGAGCATGTTTTCACATAAATAATGTTGAGGCCATATTTTTCTAATTATAAGAAAATAGGAGCTCCTATATAATGGTTTTGAAACTTAGTGTCTCAAAAGGAGTATAA
Source organism: Mustela erminea (assembly GCF_009829155.1). Lineage (NCBI taxonomy): Eukaryota > Metazoa > Chordata > Mammalia > Carnivora > Mustelidae > Mustela > Mustela erminea. The sequence continues at coordinate 38,642,928 of NC_045630.1, forward strand.
AAACAACTCTGCAGTTTCCCATACTCATGGAAACCTTCAGTCCTTAGGCAATGGGTGAAATGGGAAAGGCTTCCGTAGTTTGCTACTGAATGTTCCCCGGTGTCCTAAACACATTATGGCCTCTTTCATTCCAGCCAGAGGCAGAGGTACCAGTGAGTTTTGGGAAATAGGTCTAAACGCCAGGGCATCCAAAAGGATTAGCTGCTTTTACTTGGAAATTAGCAAATGGATGTCCAATTTTTTAATTATGCACAAATTTCAAACTTTCTATCAAAGTCAAATTGTGCTGATGTTAGTCAAACCTAATCTAGGCATTGATTCAAGAACCTGCTGATGGAGTAAAAACCACAAGGAAACTTGTTAACAAGAAGTACAATTATCTACATCTCAGCAAATAATGCCAGGGTGTCATGTAATATGCTGAGCTCAGGCAGCCCAGAGCCAACGAAGATCTTTCTTTTCTTCACCGTTAATGTTTACAGTTGGAAGCAACACAGGGCTGCAATGGAAATGCTGCGCCTAAAAAGGGAGTTGTTGGCTTGATACCTTGTTTCCTGACACTGCGAAGCCTGAAACAGTTACCTTCTTAATCATCGCCTGATAACATTGTGTTAGAACCAGAGGGGAGCACATGGCTATTTCATAGAAGCAACAACCCTGGGAGAATTTCTGCGTTGTTTAGTTATTTTACTTCTTGATAGACATGCTGGGGTGTTAAAAGCATAGGACTGAAAGTTGTGAATTATGGGTCCTTTTCTTTGTTCTCCTGCTGGTTTTTTCAGGGTCTATGTAGGCACTGTTTATAGATGCGGCTGGCCTCCCAGATGCCTCCTGTGTGCTAGGCACCCTCCGAGGGCTCCCAAAGCCCGTCCCATCCATCAGCAGACTTTACTGAGGCAAATTCTTATATGCAAAGTCCTAAAAGGAAAAACTAAACAAACATGGATAAGCAGGGAAGCGTGGCTCATTAGGTAAGCGTTGTACATAGTAAGAGACCTGAAAGAGAAAATAACCATTATTATTATTCTACTCTCTGTGTGTAAATATGTCAACTAAAGGGAACAGAGTTGAAATCTAGGGTAGATCTGAGGTCACTACCACATCATGCACTATCTAGGCTGTGTCTGTGCATTCCTGAACAGGCTCTGACAATTTGGGCGCTGGGGCTGCTGCTTCAAAGCTGTGTGACGCTGGACAAATTGCTTAAATTATCTTTTAAATAAGGGCAATCATCTCTGCATCATTAGGTTGTTGTGAAGGTTAAGATGAGATGCATGTAAAATGCCACAAACATATCCAATCCCCCGATTTTCATTACTTTTCCTTTTTCCCTGTGTATCACTTTCTAGTTCCAGAGTAATTTACAGGTAACCCCGTTGTAGAAAATGAGCTAGATACCGAGAAGATTGACTGCCCAGGTGGAATGCACAAATAATCCAAACCTGGGTGTCATCTCCCTTGTAGAATTACGTATCTAGTCTACATTCCGGAGACTAGGAAAAGAGCCCTTAAAAATCGTAGCAAACAAATGTCAGTAAAAGATACAATGAAACCATCTGATGGAGGACCGACTTCTGTGACCCACTTAAGAATAAAGATGCCTTTAAATGTGGAGGTGGTTTGTCCTCAGGCCTCCCACACGAAGGGGAGTGCTTGGCTGATTGGAGCTGTGTTGTGACTCCTCTTCTCTTCCCAAACTTGTAGCTGCTCCTTGTGTTGTTAAATCGCAGCAGATGGCTTCCTTTTACACCCAGTGCTGTCAGTGGAATGTAAATGCGTCTCCTCACAACACTGAAAATACTGAGGCTGTGTGTTTAATCTGTGCTTTGCAAGCAGAATGACCCTGAAAAGAACACGAGTACTGAACACGTTCGGAGGATTGGCACCCATCCTTGTAAACAGAATTGGGGAGGGTTTTTCAAGCCTAGTGACTAATCACGGTTTTCTTCCTGAGGCTCTTAACACAGCCCTCTCCCTGAGGACAAGGAATCTAAATGGTGATTGAATAGAAAAGTTACAGACCCAAGGGAAATGTTTTTTTAAGGATTGGGGGAGGAGTGCTATTCTGGTGTGTGGGAAAAAGAGGAAAGAGATACACTGCATCACAACACTGAAGAAACTTCATTTACGGGTTGAATTCTCAGTTCCAAGTCTCTTGGGGGAGTTTAGAAAACAAAATTTCCTTTTGATTCAGATTATTTAAATTAATAAGAGGAATATTCTTCTCGCAGTCACTTCAGAATTCAGAAAAATATGTATATATCATTCCAATGTCAGTATGACACAGGATATGAAAATATGTAGTGATCAACAAAGATTATCCTGAAAAAAAATCCCCTTACATTTTGAGAATATTAATAATAAATTTTATAGAAGTAAAATATAATCCGATACTGTAGCTGGATTATGTCATTTCTTTTTAAACTAATCCACAAACTGGGTAGTAAACAGAAAATCTGATCTTCTATTTTACTAAAATACTAAAAATTATCACTAAAAATTAGTCCATGGCAGAAAAGAGGAGTCTTCACGTGATTTCTCCTTTGAGCCATTTGTGGGAAAGGAACAGAATACTTGGCCTGTCCCGGTCCTGTCTTTTCCTGGCAAGGATCTCCTAAACTATTATTTCAAAAGATAATGCAGACATTTTCAATATTACAATTAATGTATATACTTAGACTTGGAGATCCAAAGGTATAAAATAACCATTTTGGCTACATTGTCTGATCTAATTTTATAATAAGGTATTAAATTCTGTGCTGAATTTTTACCTGGAGTTAGGGCAATTTTAGTTTGGCTATATTTTTTAACTAATAGGAAAATGCTGTTAGACTTTATTTTGTCCCGCCTAAAAGATTGCTTTACATTCCTCATCGCTAATATAAACATATCCTTTTCCCCAGTTTTGTTCTTGGGCATTTAGGTGGACTGTTAGCAAAGTCAAACATAATGTTTTCTGGTGTGTGTAAGTGTGTGTGTTTTAATCTTGCCAATTTAAAAACCTACAGACTTTACCAAATGGCTTATTTGGAATTTGAAAGCCTGACTTCTGAAATAATGCTTTATTTCCAAAACTAAATACTATATTAATACAAATCTTCACAATGTGAAGGTTCCTATCTTTGCTGGCTGTAAGATACCTTGGTGTTTTGTTTTTTTTTAAGATTTTATTTATTTATTTGACAGATAGAGATCACAAGTAGGCAGAGAGGCAGGCAGAGAGAGAGAGGAGGAAGCAGGCTCCCTGCTGAGCAGAGAGCCCGACGTGGGGCTCGATCTCAGAACCCTGAGATCATGACCTGAGCCAAAGGCAGAGGCTTAACCCACTGAGCCACCCAGGTGCCCCGATACTTGGTGTTTTAAACTGCTTACAAACTCATAAATTTTCATAATGTTCACTTGGGATCTGACCAATTTCAGTTTCAGAGTATCCGTCTCTATTTAGACATACCACGTCTCCAACTCTTTTGGAGAAGGCTGTGCAGTGAAAGGACTCCCATTAAAGCACACTATATGTCTTTCATCTTGCACGAGGCAGACTTTGAAACGGAAAGTCCAATAATTTGATGTAAACAGACAATGACACCCGAAATGGCTACTTTTGAGATTCTTTAAGAGAAGGTGCAAGGTAGAGACATTCATCAATGAGATGCTGGAAGAAAGGGTTTTTATTTCTATGTTTGCTTTTTAAAATAAGAAGAGAGTAAATGGCACACTCGATGATATAAACAAGGACTTCAATGACAAGCTGTCCGAGCTAAAGTAATATATTTTACGTGGGTGACTTGATGCCACACTTTATCACCTACACGAGGGGAAGCCAATTTGAGTCGGTCAATAAAATACACCCTCCAGAGCTGGGCCGGGGGCACAGCTGACAGTGTGGTGGAGCCTGATGTTTTGGCACCCCCTGGGCTGGGACACAGCCGGAGCTGGCCCTGCTGCCCAGCTGGGGGATGTCGGATGTTTCGGTTCTGTCTGACTCATAAACACTTCTGCAGGTATGTCAGGAGGATGGGACCAGTGGCCCTTCACGCTCCGGTAATTCAACGCAGGTCTGAAGCCTAAGCCGGACTGGTTATTCCAAAGCTGGATTTACTGCGGTCTCACAACTGTTGAAAATTGAACTCCATGTGCTGCAAAGCAGGGGTGACGGGGGCATCTCATTATAGGAGGCAATTTTTTCCAGAGGCTGGAATCTCTGCTGAATTACTGAGGGACTTAGTCGAATGTAGACTTGGACCAAATAATCTTCTGATAAGTTGGCCATAAATCCTCAGTAAAATAAGCTTGGTGTTCTTAGCATATCTATTGGCTTTTTGATCATTTTTATGGCTTTCCTTTTGCTGGTCAAATTATCCTTATATGCTCCTAAAGCTCTCTGACATGGATTAAGTCGACACAAACCAATAGACCTTCATTACTTTTGCAACTGGTTTTGATTTGGGGGCAATAAATACACTGACACAGACTAGATTACCTTTGCCAGAAGGATATGTGATAAGCCATAAGGATGTCAGGGATCCGGCACGCTTTTTCCTGCACAATGTGAAAAGGAATTAATAGCAGCTTTTGGACCAACTGAAGAAAGTTGGGAAGAAGAAAGAAATCTGATAGAGAAAAGAGCCAAAGTGCAGCTTTTAGGTCAAGAATAAGGAAGTCAGTGGATCATGGGAAGGTTCACAAACACCCGCTGTGTGCCTGGCACTGTGCTAGGTGCTGGCAGAAAGGGTTAGGGACAGAGAGATGAGGAAACTAACATATGATGTAATCTATGAATATCTTAGTGTCTAGTAGGGGAGATAAGACCATCAGCGGGAACAAGGTTTACAGGGCAATAAACGTATAGAGAAGCGAGAAATCAGCAAGATCTGGAACAGCAGAGGAAGGGATAGTGGAAGAAGCAAGGTCTACCAATTGGGGGTTTGGAGGAATTATTTGCACTATAAACATTACTTTAAAAATATTGTTCCAAGTTTTTTGGGGGGGTGAGGAAGAAATTGAAACCTAAGAAAATCAGAAAAAAATAGTATAATGAGCACATGTATATGCTTCCCCCAGCTTTGACAATTTTTTTTAACATTTTGCTACCTTTGTTTACCTCTATGTGTATATACACATTTTTTTGCTGCCTATTTAGAAAGTAGGTTGCAGACATTTTAACATTTTTATCACTATTTCAGCAAGTATCTCCAAAGAAAAAGACTTCCTTCTACAGCCACAAATACTAGTATTCCATTCAAGAAATGTGCCATCGTCCATGGTCAGATTTCTCCATTTATCACAATAAATTCCTTTACAGATTTTGCCCACAGTTCAGGATATAGTCAATTGCATTTAGTTGCTAGTTATCACGTCTTTTTAGTATCTTTTAATCTCAAAGTCCCTTTGCCTTTTAACTCATATGTTATTCTCTTGTTTTTGAAATCATGTATAAAAATCAATTGACATATGTATCAGTCACCTTCTAAAACCTATGCGTGATGGCAGAGATAAGGTATAAAGAAATTGAAACCCTTTTCTGCCCCACCCCAGGTTGGTGAAGGTCTCTTGGCATACAAATAGCAAGAGGTGTATACATTTGAAGCGGATACATCTGTAACAAGGGGTGCAGGTTATATGCTAGGGAAAAACCCACAGAAGAATAGACATGAAATCGCTCCTGTGAGTCCCACCCTCAGCTTCGCGGAGGGGGAGGGAACAAAGCTTTCTGGAATGGTGTGGAGGTGCGTTCCATGCCCAGGCTGGGTAAACACTGCTAAAATTGTGCTGCCACTCCTCACTCTGTTTCTTCTCCATTTGTGGCTCTGTGGACGCACTTCGCCCTCCCTAAAACTTCTCAGGCACCAGGACATGTCCCAGCACCCCAGCCATGCTTCTTGTTCTTCCTACCACTGGATCCTGCCGCCGCTCTCTGCCTTCAACACCTTCCTTTACCTCATTCTCCCACTGACTTCCTTTGAGAAACTTAAAGGGGGTCATGAAGTCCACCTTCCTAACTCTTTTCTGTTCTTTGCACTCACCTGGAACATCACCCCTCTCTCACAGAACTGTGGCTGGTTTATACAGCCACTGCAACCCCCAGGCATAGCACTAAACAGTGAGTTTTTAAAAAGACAGTGACTGGGCACCGGGGTGGCTCAGATGGTCAAGCCTCTGCTTTCCTCTCAGGTCATGATCCCAGGGTCCTGGGATCCAGTCCTACATCGGACTCCCTGCTCAGTTGGGAGCCTGCTTCTTCCTCTCCCTCTGCTGCTCCTTCTGCTTGTGCTCTCTCTTTCTCTGTCAAATAAGTAAAATCTTTAAAAAATAAAATAAAATAAAATAGAAGACAGTGACTATGCCTTTAAATTCCATATGCTCAGGACCGAATATGCTGTCTGAAACATTGAAGGCATTCAGTAAAAATTTATTGGGTGAGCGAATATTCATTCACTACCAATCAACTTTCTGGGCGGTTTTTTTTTTTTAAAGATTTTATTTATTTATTTACTGAGAGAGAGTGAGAGGGAAAGCATGAGCAGGGGTGAAGGGTAGAGGGAGAGGGAGAAGCAGACTTCACGCTGAGCAGGGAGCTCGATGCAGGACTCAATCCCAGGACCTTGGGATCATGACCAGAGATCATGACTTAACCAACTGATCCACCCACACACACTTTCTGGGCTATTATATAGAAGTCTTCTTGTGACTGAAAAGAATTTACTAGTGCATTAAACAGCAATGAGGATTACAAGTGTGGGAGTCAATAACAATCGATCGGCACCTTTGTGCAAAATGCTGTACCTTGTAATATTGAAAAGTTCCAGAGGAAAAAGATACCGACTCCTTACCATCCTAAGGGGCGGGGCAGCATTTGGCCAAACCCACAGTGAGCTACTAGAGCACGTTCAAGTGCAACTACATGCTATGTAAACCTGGGTACAGCTCAACACACGCATATGGTGAGCACTGGGTATTGCTGTGTAAGAGACTCTGGGAGACAAGACACATGGGCTTCCCTGGGGAGGCTTTGCAGAGTGCAGAGAAAGTTGTAGTGGTGTTTTAAAAAGAGGCAAAGTAGGATTGAATAAATGGCTTGTTTCAGCATGGAGAGGTGGCTTTGACAAGAACAGATGACTCCTTTCTGAGCAAGGGCAGGTCCAGAGAGTGGCTGTGCAGGAACGCAGGGTGCTGGTCAGGCTGTACGTGATGGGTGTTGTTCACAGGGAAATGGGGGACACGAATGAAGGATTTTGTGTTAATACATAGCAATTTAGGTTTGGGTTGGTTAAGTTTGCTGTAGTCAGCTCCCACGCTTTCCATGCCAGGTAAGCAAGTGATTTACTTTTTTAATTTTTTTTTCAAGATTTTATTATTTATTGGACAGACAGAGATCACCAGTAGGCAGAGAGGCAGGCGGAGAGAGAGGGGGAATCAGGCTCCCTGCCGAGCAGAGAGTCCGATTCGGGGCTTGACTCCAGGACCCTGAGACCATGACCTGAGCCGAGGGCAGAGGCTTAACCAACCGAGCCATCCAGGCGCCCTGCAAGTGACTTATTTATGTATTATTTATTCACTACTTATTTTTCATAGGGCTAGCTGGGTCGATTCTAGGGGGAGACACAGTGGTTAGAGGATAGTTTAATTACCCAGGTAAAAGAAAAATCCATGTATTAACCCGGCTGTGACTGGGAAGGCAGAAGAGAGAAATGGCAGAGTGGTGGGGAACTCGGGTCCGAGCAGGTCGGGGTGCGGAGTGATGCAAAGGGAAAGCGCATCAGGCCTGACACCATCTACCCTGCCGCGGGAGTCTGAGAACGCTGCTTCAGTTCCTCTGTCAGACGCGTGCTGGGCTTTGTATTTGGTCAGAGCCCCAAGTGGGAGAAGTCCTGCGTAGATGAAGTCTGGAGCTCGTGGCGTGCCGCTGGACACTCCCTTCTGTCAGAGGGCGGTCGTGGTAGTGTCTCTGTGGGACCGACTTTGTTCCAGGCACTAGGGAGACAGACGGGACCAAGGGAGACAAGCACGTGCACCTCGATGGCGCGTCTGTTGTGGTGGGGGAGACGTGCGTGAACCCCAGAGATGTCATAGGGTGTTGTGTGTTAGGGAGAAATAAAACTGATGGCAAGCAGAGGATAATCGGGAAGACCTCCCTGAGAAACTGAGAGAAAATGATCGTCCCTCCCTGGTTGGGCTGTTAAGAGAATTAAAATAGTTTCTGTGTGCACAACATCTGGTAAACCCCTGACCCTGGGTGGGCAGAAACTGTGGCTATTATCTTGGAACAATAAATTTCCCCAAAAACCCAAAACAAAACAAAAAAACATAATAAGCTCTTGACTGTGGGCTGCTGGTATTTAGTTCTTGTGTGAGACAGAGAGAAAGGAAGTGTTATTCACAAGGCCTATGTTCCTAGGAAACCAATTCTATCCCTTACGCTACCCGCTTAAGGAGAGAAAAATACAAAGGCAGTATCTCCAAACGTTTAGCCGCCTCTGTGCTCCTGCCTAAAGTCTGACCTTAAGCAAGAAGGAGGTTGGAGACATCAGGGCAAGAATTACAGACCCAGTGCCTCAGCCATCAAGGACAGAGACAGTTGTATTTCTAGCTAGCCTTCCATTCGTACAGAGTATGCGATCGACAATTATTTGTTGAATGCAGCTTTAAGCTTTAAGCGTGTCCTTTTGTGATCAACATTACAGGGCATTTCACATCTCAGAATAATCAAACTCTTTCTCGAAAGGTCCACAGGAGGACACATGCCATGCTTGGGCTAATGCATAAAAGAGGCTGATGGTTTGAATTGAGCTAGAACATCACACACAGAGCCTTAGGCTAGTTCGTATTTCCTAGTTCCTATTTCTCGTCTATCTCCCATGGATCCACACCAGATTTCCACAGTAGCTATTCCACGCTTTTCAACAGCCCAGATATGGAAATCCCTTGGGGAGAGTCCTGGGACAGCACCTTCCAGTTCTGCGACTGGCAGAACTCGCCTCTCAGCCCTGCTTTTCTGTCCCCAGACCGTCGTGACAACTCCCAGTCAGTACAGTCCAAAGGGAGTGTGATTACTGGGTGAGAATTAGTGGGAAAGACTTCATGTAGGCATTCTTTTTCCAGGGAGGGACTTCAAACGCTAGGCGCGGTCTTCCACAGTCCTGGGAGGCGGCTGGAGCTCACTGCGGTCTCATCCCCAGGAATCCCCAGGGAGAGCATGAGTGTTTCCAGGAGAAGCGGAGCAGGGGATGAGGAGGCGGGAGCAGTACTAAGGAGAAAATTCTACTCGGCACTGCATGTCCCCTGTTGCGTGCCAGCCGCTGTGGGGGAAAGATGCAGTAACCCTGCCATGTCTACCTTTCCTCTACCTTACTAACCCTTTTATTCAGGGAGAGGCGTGCCTGGCTGCATCACCCGCTCACTGTGCCAGGACACTTCCTAAGTCTTCTCTTTTGGCTTTTTGAGACTCTCTTTTGCCCCCTTATAACTGTAAAGTGGACAGTGTATTTATGGTTGGAAATTGGCTGCTGCAGCAAGTTTAATTTTAAAAACAGAGTTCTGGCATGTTTTCAATATTACTATGGAAATGGCTGCTTCTAGCAATTCACTGATAAGCTCTAGTTCAAGGACATAAGTCTGTGCGGGAGGTTTTTAACATCCACCAAACTGAAGACCTACTTATTGCAACAGTAATTCACAAAAACTGCTCTCCTCAGTCTTAAGTATGGAATTATCTTCTCTCTCTCTCTCTCTCTCTTTTTTGTTAACTTGCGGGAAGAGAGCCATGTCTTCATTTTGCTTTGGATACATAGATAGGAGTTACATATTATAACCAGCTTTTTTTTTTTTTTTTAAGATTTTATTCATTTATTTGACAGACAGATCACAAGTAGGCAGAGAGGCAGGCAGAGAGAGAGGAGAAAGCACACTACTCGCTGAGCAGAGAGCCCGATGCGGGGCTCGATCCCGGGATCCTGAGATCATGACCTGAGCTGAAGGCAGAGGCTTTAACCCACTGAGCCACCCAGGCGCCCATATAACCAGCCTTTTAAAAACACATCTTTAATTTTCACTATTCATCACTAATTCTCATAATAGACATAATGGCCTTACTTAGCTACTCATGTTAACACAAAACAGCACAAACTAGTTTCAGAAACTCCTATTGAAGCTGGAACATAACCAGAGTTCAACGGGCATGTTCAAACATCTTAATTTCCCATCTTGAACTGTCTCTAAGTATTTTTACATAACATGTATAAGCGAATTCTAGGAAGGATTATAAGTAGTTCACTGCACAGTAGTGTTTTCTAGGAGCCGATTTTAAGCCACAAACATCACCACTGTTTAACCACAAACATACTTTTCCCTGATGTTACAAAACCCAGGTGCCAGAGAAAGAAGTTCTAACAGGTGGTAACTATAACATCTGTCCTCGACTGTCCCCGCCTTAAGGCAAAGCTTCAGTGTTTTCACTTGGAAATGTGAGGTCAAGTTTCCCAAGAAACTCTAGGATGTTTTCTCTTTTTCCCAGGCTCCTTCCAATGTGTGCATTGTTTTCACATCCTTCTGAGTGCTGTCACCGGCCCTAAATATTGTGACAGGCAGATCTTGATGCTGAGGACAGAAGTGGTCTCATTTTTTATTCTTTTCAGACAGGCCAGCTCATTCTGTGTTTTCAATATTAGGTGAACTGTTCTGCAATCAATTAATGAGGGACCAGTGGACCCTGATGGGTCAGACTCCCCATCAGAGTGGCCCCAGTGATGATGCGCTGGCCCTCGCCATCCCCAAGCTTGGCCCTAGGTGCTGACATTTCCCAACATCTGGTCTGTGGCTGGGAGGAGGACCAGGGACACCAGCCAGGGAAGGATCACTACGGGTAATGATAAACGAGAGCCACGGGCAAGGGTTAAGTCCATGCCTCATGAGCCGCTGTCTAAATGCCTGAATGCATACTCGGAACAATTCTTAACCTGCTGATTCCTAGCCCCACTTTGCAGGTGGGGAAACTTAGCCTATAAGTAAACTACACCAGTGGCAAACTGCATTTAAACCTACTTCTGTTTGTTTAGCAGGTGCATCCTGTTTCTAGTCTCCTTTAGAAGGAACACAGTATTTAGTTCCCTTTAAAGAATTCAAAAAAATTTGGGCAGGGTGCGGTGCCTGGGTAGTGCGGTTGGTAAAATGTCTCTTCATTTTGGCTCAGGTCATGATCTCGGGGTTGTGGGATCGAGCCCCACATTGGGCTCTGCACTCATCTCGGAGTCTGCTTAAGATTCTCTTTCTTTCCTTCTGCCTCTCCAGCTCACGTGCTCCCTCTAAAATAAATATTTTTTTTTTTTGTATGGTTCTAGCATATTCTAGCATACTCTCAAATGAAAAGAATCACTATAAGGCTTAACAGTCTCTCCTCAGCATTCCAGAGTATACCCTTGCCTTGGGTCATACGTCAGCTACAACCAGAGAGTCAGTGTTTCAGAATGAATCCTCTTCAGAAAAAAAAAAAAAAAAAGGAATATCTATTTAATTCTGCAAACACAGAATTCAAAGTAATTATGGTTTCAATTCATCACATGTAAAATATACATTTTAAAAATATGTAAACATAATAACCGAATACAGACTGTAGCACGTCATTAAAAAATCATCTTACAGGAAAGGCGTAATTAATTTGGGGTCTATCTTTTCAGAAGAAGGTTCCTCAGAAATGTAGTGCGAGTGAGGGCACAGGCCAGCTGGGCAGGTGTGGCTCTACGTCTGTGCTGGTTTTCAGGACAGTCCCGCGCTTGGAGGCCTTCATGAGTCCCCCAGCAGTTTCAATTATCAAAAGATCCATTCCGGGGCTGTGTATTTTAAGCACAGCTGAAGAATAGCAGAGCAAAAAAGGCCTTTCAACCATGGGAATTCAAAAGCAAAGGGCCCTCAAGAGGCGATTTCAAAACCCTCCTCATTCAGCTTTATTCCAAAGCGTAATGACATGCTCTATGTGATAGAGTTGGGCAGACTGTTTCATCAAAACCTTTATCTGGAGCTCGGAACCGCAATATCAGGTTTGTGGGTTGGCTCCCTTGGCCATACCACAAGGTGCCAAGGGAGTACTAGTTTATCTCTGACAAGTAGATAGAGTCGGGGAGGGTGAGAAATGGCATAGAAATGGCCGCTTGCTTTTTTATGAGTTGAGAACTTACCATAGGCCAGGTTTTGTGTTGTTTTGCATTCATTTTGTTGCTTTATTCCCAACCTTTGATATCAACAGCAATCTCCAGTTTTATAGGTGATGCAAATAAGTCTCTAGGAGGCAAAGTGACCAGCTAACGTTCACACGCGTGAGTGGCAGAGCTGGGCCTCAAACCCAGGACTCGGCCTCTGCCAGCTGGAGCGTTTACCTCGCGTCCCACGTCCCATGGCAGGGAGTGACAAACGCAGCTGCCTCTCATGCCTTGAGTTGGTGCTTTCATTCTTACCGCCTTTCTGAGAACAGTGAAGCCCCTGGAGAGAAGGGTCTTTGATGCCTCCTGGGTCAAGAGGAGCGTGAGTGGATCTGCCGTCTGGTTTGGCCAGAGCTGTGGCTCTCATGAAGCCTCGGCCTACGTCCAGGAGTCCTTCTCCCTGTCCTGCAAGGTCGGGGATGGGCGCCTCCTCTGCGGCTTTAGCTTCCCCAGTGCTGTGGGACTCAGGAGAAAGGAGAAGGGCCCAGAGGCGGTCAGAAAGCAGAAGCAAACCGGTTTGTCTCCTCTCTGCTTGGATGTAGACACTTACAACCCAGTGGGGCAGGAGAACCGTCATTTCCTCCTGAAGATGACAGAACTCACAGGACAGATTTAGAAGAAGCCAGCACGTAGGAACAAGAGGGTACATTATCTGAAGGTTCCTAGATGATACCAGGGGGGTTTTGCTGGTCGGAATCCATCTGTCCTTCTCGGACTTTTGACCTTTCAAGGCCGAGTCTATGGCTCTATCCAATTTTCCCAGCCCACAGCTATCTCTGCAGATATAGGATGTCATGACTCACAGAAGGACACAGTACAGCAGGAGAACGCCCCCTGTAGCGGAGGTAAACCATTTGCTCAAAAACCACAGACTCCTGTGATTCTAAATTCTCTACTTTACTCCTAAGCTCCTATAACTGAGGGATAAAAAATGGTTACAACCCAGAGTTTTTTACAGCAATGTGATAAGTGGAGAGGGAAGAGGAATTATGTCTGTCTGCTAGCACGACATAGCTGAATGCTTTCTGAAACTAGCTCTTCCCAAACTGAACTCCTTGTCTTTCTGCACAGAGCTGTTCTCTCTCCCTGGACCCCCTATCCCAGCTGAGGCTATCCCCAGCCACACAGCCATCTAATGTGGAAGTATCAGCCATCTTGTCTCTCCTCTGCTGTTCCCCAGCCTCACACAGTCTGAGAGGGAGCAACTCTACCTCAGAAATCTCCCTCAACCAGGCTTTTCTTTCAATTCTCATTCCATTGGTAAATAGAGACCTAGGTCATTGCTTGTCGTGACTAATAAAACAAACTCCTATTTTCTCCACCTCCAGTTTCCTCCCCACCTTCACTGTCACCATCTGTCACCCTATAACCAGAGCCAAATTAATAAAACACAGATCAGATCTATGACGTTACTGCTTAAATGCCCCCCTCCATAACCTGCCTCTGACTATAGGACAAAATCCAAATATCAGTGTGGTATTTAAATTTCTTATAAGATCAATCTGCTTTATAGATCTATCTCTAACCAACTTTTAAAATCCTTTCTCAGTTCAAATACGTACATTCTTGGGCAATATTTTGGGTCATGTTGGATTTCTTACTGTTGACGCATACTCCAAAGAATTTTATGTTTCCTTGCCCTTTTTATTTCAAGTTGTTCCATCCAAATAGAATTTCCTGCTTGAAATATTTGAATGTTCTCTCATCCCTCAATGAACAATCACATGCTTCATTCTAATATGACTTCACCTACACCCCAATAGAGTTCATTTATAACACTATCATAATCTATATTTATACTGTATTATGATGACATGTGCATGTGTGTGTGTGTGTGTGTGTCTTCCCTTCCTCTTTTCTCATCACCAGAATCTGAGCTCTAGATTCCAAACTTTGTGTAGGTTTGGTGTGGGGTTGGTTTGTTTTGTTTTTGGTTTTTTTTGGCTTTTTTTTCTTTTCTTTTTCTCAGATTTTATTTAAATTCTAGTTAGTTAACACACATTGCAATATTGGTTTCAGGAGTAGAATTCAATGGTTCATCACTTTACATACTTTACCTACTTTGATTTATCTTTGCATTTTGCATTTTTATAAATGCAATCAATAAATATTGTTGAATGAATGAACCAACTAATGAAACTCATCCGAGCAGAACTGGTAGTGAGGACACCCAGAACAACACTATGAAGAGATTCAGTATGATTTTAATTGTGTGATACTTTGAACCAAGGCACATTGAACAACAACAACAAAGAAGACTACGGAGAGTGAAGATATTTAAAATTCCCTAGGATGTTCCAATAAACAAAGTTTCCATATATATTAGTAGCTTGGTTTCGTAATGTGGGGATGGGTCAGAGAGTAAGTTAAATGAAGAGGTGAACTGGTTGAATCTCACTTTTACTGTGACAGAACAATTTCTTTAAAAATCAGTGTAAAAATTCACATAGTGACTGCTCCCTGTCTTTCCTGTTGCTCTGCAACCAAATCATGGACGCATGTTACCCACTGCTCGAAAGTGCTCGGCAAACCCAGTGGAGGGAACATTAAAGAAACCATTGTGTATGAGCAACACCCCTGAGATCCCAGGATCCATCTCCTCCTGACAGGGCTTTACCTGCAGTTTTCTGTTTCTAGATGTTTGGGTCGACATCAAACTCCTGTGTTTTTACAACAGTTCAATTGTCACATCAAATCCAAATCAAAGCGATGACTGTGGAAAGGGCCTACGGGACTAGCTAGCTGCAGTTCCTCCTCTGTCTCGGGATCTTTCCCATGAGACGCAGCTAATTTAATTTGCTTCTTCTCCCCACTCTGCCCCCCACCCCCACCCCATCCAAAGGCTGTAAAGCAGCTATTCCTTCAATCCAAAACCAGAGCTTCTGACAAGGGATGGAAGATACTGTGGACGATGTGTCTGTATAGATGTAGAACTATTTTCCAAATATACGTGCGGGGGAGTCTTTTGCCCTTGATGTCATAGGAATGATCCCAGTCACAGAGATGAAGATGCAGAGTGAAATGAGTAGATGTTTCACGCCACACTTTCTGACTCTAGACCTTGGCTGTTACATCTCTAGTCATTTTCACATGCACCTGGGAATAAGAAACGCTGACTTGGGGCGCCTGGGTGGCTCAGTGGGTTAAAGCCTCTGCCTTCGGCTCAGGTCATGATCCCAGGGTCCTGAGATCGAGCCCCGCATCGGACTCTCTGCTCAGCAGGGAGCCTGCTTCCTCCTCTCTCTCTGCCTGCCTCTCTGCCTACCTGTGATCTCTGTCTGTCAAATAAATAAATAAAATCTTAAAAAAAAAAAAAAACCTTTAAAAAAAATAAGAAAAAAAAAAGAAACGCTGACTTCCCTTTCACACCTTGGTCTTTTTACAGTACTGAGTGGCATCCGAGTTCTGGATGGTTTTCATTCCGAGGTAGTTCCAATGTCCTGAACATTTACCTTTTCCCTATAACTCACCATTATTCACTCCTTCTAGTTGGCAGGTGACTTGATCATGGACATCTTCACCGCCGTTGGCTCAGTGACGTCAGCCTTGTTGTTGATCCTCTTTCTGGTGGTGGGGGCTTCTGTGATTGCCTCCAACAAGAGGGCGACTCAGGGAACCTACAGCCCCAGCCGTCAGGAAAAAGAAGGCTCTCGAGTGGAAATGTGGAGCATGAGGCCACCCTCTGCCATGGAGAGGCTGATTTAGGAGCCTTCTGTCTGCCTGAGACAGAGATCCTCACACTGTGAACGTGATGACGGCACCCGAGAGTCTTTCCGACCTACCTGGGCTCATCACTTTACAACTGGGCTTTCACGGGAACCGTGAGGAAGATTCCTTTGGCCACCTTAAAGACTTTCTGGTTCAACCTGACATCATCATTTTATTATATTAGCCGATCAATCTCAGAACAATGTTTCTGTGCTAGTAATTTCAGCCTCATAATTAACAAAAATATCCTCCAGGGGATAAGTGTCTTCTGGGAAAGGCACTAGTGCCTATCACTTAGCTTTTTACCCTGGCACCTGGGGACCTCTTTCTTAGTTTGCCCATTAACTGGCAACTGCATTTTTTAAAATACAAAACCTACAAGATGCATCTCTCACTCTTCTTACCATGCGGTGAAAGGTTGTAGTTGTACACCTATGATGAGATGCACATTTTTGCCCTTTAATCATGGACTCAAGAAAGCCATGGGAATGATTTAAGTTTAAAAAGTGACCCAATGTCAACTAATAAAAATGGAAATGTGGTTATTGTCCTTTCTGAGTATTTTCTTGTATTTTGTGATATTACGTGTGACAAAAGTAGTCTCTATTTGTGTTTTTAGAACTTTCTTATGAATTATATCTTTTAACTACATCACATCAAGCATTATAATTAAAGTCATCACTTTTTTCTTTTTTCTTTTTTAAAAAGATTTATTTATTTGAGAGAGAGAGAGCATACATAAGCAAGAGAGCAGGAGCTAGGGAGCACAGGGAGAGGGAGAAGCAGGCTCCACTCTGAGCAGGGAGCCCAATGTGGGGCCCGATCCCAGGACCCCAGGATCATGACCCGAGCTGAAGGCAGATGCTTAAACCACTGAGCCACCCAGGTGCCTCTAAAGTTAAGGTGTTGCTTATGATCAACATACCTCCCTAGACAGGAAATAATATAGAAGAAAAACTCAGATTCTCAAATCTAAAAGACCAGGTTCTTTCCTTCCAGCTGTTCTTTGATCAGTCTGAGTTGATGTCAGTGACATTGTCTAAGGGTATGAAAGAAAACTGAAGTGTGGTGTATGCACTTTAAGGGTTACATGTGTAAGACCGTCTATGGGGTACAGAGACAAAATACCAAGCCTTTTACTTATGTACACTTTTCCCCAAAGATTTGGTTAGAATCTTATATATGCTTTGAAATTAAAACATTAAAGTAGCATATAAATAAAAGTTGTTTTAAGATTTTATTTATTTGAGATAGAGAGAGTAAGAGTGAGAGCTAGGAGACAGAGGGAGGAGTAGGCTTCCGCTGAGCGGGGAGCCTGATGCGGGGCTTGATCCCAGACCCTGGGATCATGACCTGAACCAAAGGCAGACACTTAACCGACTGAGCCACCCAGGCGCCCTTAAATAAAAGTATATATATATATATATATATATATATACACACACATACATACATATATATGTATGTATATACATATATATTTTAAATTTATATATATATAAAAATATATGTATATACATATCAAAATTATAAAAATATTAAATTTTTAATACATATGTATATACATATATATTTATATTAAAAATTTAATGACATGAATTTTAAAATCTGCGCTAGAGCAATCCATCTTCCTCAACTACTGAAGGACGTCATTGCGTTGCAGAAACTGTCCCTCTCCCTTCCACGTCATCAGTTTTCGCTCCATGCTGGATCGTTCCGATAGCAGCAAACATGCCATCATAGTTCCCATGATGTAAAATTCCCTCCTGTGGCCCATTTCAGTTACCATCTCTTTCCTCCCCATCCCTTTCAGCAAAACACCCAAAAGATTTTTCACATTTCCTGCCTCTCCTTTTTTTCCCCTCCTTCTCTCTTGAACTCAAACGTGTTTCTCTGTACCCCGCTCCATGAAATAGCTCACATCAGGGTGACTGACGACCTCCACGTTCCCAAACACAGTGGTCAGTCTTAAATCTTTAGCTAAGTGGGCTCTCTGCAGTCTTTGAAACAATTGTCACTCCTGTCTTCAAATACTTCCCACCCAGTGAGACACCATTTCATCTTGATCGTCCCCATACTTCCCTGTCCAGTTCTCTCCATTGTTCCCCTCATCTCCTTGACCTCTGCTCTATTTTTTCCATACTGATGATCACAACTTGTCAAATCATATACATCTTTGCTCTCTATTTCCCCTGACTAGAATTTAAGTTGCATGAAGACAAGAACTTCTTTTCTTTCATTGCAATATACCCCACCTAGAACAGGCCAAAAACACAATAAAATTTTCTGCATAAATGAACAAATAATGGTTGAATGCTGTGCAAATTTGTAGCTGCCACCGGCAAGCCCAAGATTTGTGTGAGCTGTCATTGGATGCTGCAGTGACATCTAAACTATCATAGCTTTATAGTGGAACGTTTTTATCTCCCGCATTCACTCTGTCTCTAATATGATTTTAGTTGTTAGTTCAAGAAGATGGATGTCCCAGGGCGCCTGGGTGGCTCAGTCACTTAAGTGTCTTAGGCTTAGGTCATGATCCGAGGTCCTGAGATCACCCTGTGTCGGGAACCCTGCTTAACGGGGAGACTGCTTCTCCCTTTGCCCCTCCCCCTGCTCTCTTCTCTCTTGCTCTCTCTCTCTCTCTCTCTCAAGTAAATAAAATCTTAAAAAAAAAAAAAAGATGGATGTGTCTAGGTGTCCACATGTGGAGTATGCCATTAGACATTGTCTTTACTCTTGGATCTCATTAGAGTCACAGCCTTTTTTTTTTTTTTTAAGATTTTTTTTATTAGAGAGAGAGAGACACGTGCGCATGCACGCATGGGTGTGATGGGAGTGGGACCGGGGGCTGGGGAAAGGGAGAAACAGACAAACAAACTCCTTGCCGGGCTCGAAGCCCAACATGGAGTTTGATCCCAGGCATCTGAGATCATGACAAGAACTGAAGTCAGATACTTTAACCAACTGAGCCACTCAGGTGCCCCAAGTCAAAAATTCTTAATAGAGGTTTACATGGAAAAGACAGAAAGAGCTCTTGCTTAGAGGAAAAAAATAAGTAGTTGAGTTAAAACAAAACAAAACAAAAACCAAACACACTAATAGAAATCAGAGTAGAAGCTGGTTTTATTGGGATTAGCACAGGTAAAATGAATAAAATTACTATTCATGGTGATACCCTACAGTTTAACAGAGCTGTCTAATTAATCGGGTTGGTCACCCTGCTACAGCGCCCAGCTTCAGGATTTGGGTGAAAAAACCTATTCAAATAGATGCACACATGAATGCGTGCAGGCAGGAGTGAATGCCTGGTGCCACGTGCGTGCTCCAAATACTTAATGAGGTCATGTGCAGGCTGGTCGTGCAAACCAAAGCTCTACATCTTTGAACAAGCCAAATGGACAATATCTTATGCAGGAATGCTTCCAAATTTGCCTCATGGGGTATGTACTCCGAGCTCTCTTTAACAAGATAAAGCTCACCCTAAGTACAAAAATCTAGTATCTGCATCCCAAGGTTGGTGCAACTTTCACTTCACACACATTTTTGCATTTTGTGTTAGCTTGGTTTCCAAGATGGCGGGAGCCATTTCTTCGGTGCTCCTTTGCATTGTGACGTTCCCAGCCCCCCTGTCTAGAGGTGGAGTCCAGGCTGGACTGGGATCTGTTTGACCAAGAAAATGTCACAGAAATGATGCTGGGTGCCAGAGGCTTGCGAGGTTTTTTCTCCTCTCTTGGATGGAATGAAAATACCATGTGGAGAGAGAAGCCCAGCTATGACAGTCATCGTGGCTGAGCCCCTTCCCACCACCATGCCTGCTGGTATCACCGGGGCTACAAAAGTGACCCCGGTGAGACCAGCAATGGAAAAATCCAATCAATCCACAAAGAGAAATAATAAATCATTGTTTGAAACCACAAAGGTTTAGGGCAGTTTATTTTGCGACAATCGATTCGAGACACAATTATTCGCACTAAGGAGGCACACATAGGAATATGGCAATATACAGCACTTCTCTGATTCTAATTTCTTTTGTCTCCAAAACTGTTGTTCTGGGAATGAGGGGACATGCAGGATCCACCTGCATAATCATAATAACTAGTCCATGATTAATAAAAGATGATCAATGGTTGATCTCTCTGCGAGTGGAAAATAGGTGAGGACCCGTTAAATCCAAACACAGCTCTGGGTGGTGCTGAGGGTCATGGTCCTTCCAGGGGGGCTGCTGGCGGGCTTCAGGGCAGGGCTGCAAAGTGGACACGAATGCAGAGAGAAGCAGGAAATGACAAATGACTATAACTTGAATCAGGTCGAATCTGCTTGGATTTTTACTTCCTTAAATTACCTATTGCTTTACAGGTCCTCTCCGGCCAGGGTAGCGGTGATTGTGTGATGGCCAATTAGTATTAGCAGTAGTAACTGCAGAGTAATTGGAGAGGTAGAACTAGAAGGCACCATTCCAATGATAATTTTGATTATTATAATGATGTTGAGGGACCCTACGGGGAGCACAGCTAAGGGCCTCGGTGTATTTACCTTGCTGCACGACAGGCATTAGGTCTGCTTTAAAACCTTAGAACAGCTCTTTGGAAGAGGAACTTTTGTCCTCATTTTAAGAGCCTCTGGAGAAAAAGAAACACACACAGGTTTAAATTTCGGATCTGCCCCATCCAGGTGATGTGAACTTCGCCTGACAAGTGGGACTCCCGGGCATTTCATTCTTAGTAGCGTCAAACGCTCAGCTCCGAATAGGCACACGATGTCTAGCGGTCATGGTTATTATTCAGGTAACGCGGGATGTCTGCAGGACAAGTGGCACGTTCCGTTTCTCCCACCTTCTACTCTGTCTCCGAAACAAACCATGCAGGTAACCCATCTTCTTACTCTTCTTTACACCCATCCTCTGATGTATTTGTAAAATAAGCAGGCTTTGTGCAGAGAAAGAGGATTTTCCCATCGCTCTCTGATGGCTTTCCCACCCAAATGAAGGAATCACTTCATCTATAAGACGGACATGCACATACTACTTGTACGTTCTCAATAAAATGTCAGAAAAACAAATCAAAAGTTTTCCGGTCTCTCAGCCCCCCAAAACAACTGATGATAAGAATATATTTTTTTTAAGTTTTGCTTTACAGAGATGACTTTTAAATTTTTTTTTTTTTATTTTATTTGCCCAGGCTTTCAGGGAACACTCCTCGCACCTCTTTTGTTAAGGAATCGGAATCATCTACAGTCACTCAAAGCAAGAAAGATTGACCCCTGTATTTTGATGTAAATCATCCTTTTAAAGATTAGCGACCCAAATTCACCTGGTTTTATGCTCTGCAGGGGTATGATTCAAACCATGAACCTTTCCTTAATTCTGGAGTGAATATGACCTTACACATTTCGATGTGCTTCCAGCAAAAATGCAACTTTATTGCTGTGCATTGCACTGAATAGTGATGATAGAAATGCGCGTTTCCAGTTTAAGGCCATTCTTCTGTGAATTGGTGCCCAGGCTTCACTTCACATGGTTCCAGAACCCTGGGAACAACATCCATCAAACATATCTGGCAGTCTTGGCCTAAGGACGGGCACTTGAAGAACCAGTCCCAGAGTCTCCTAATACGTTGGGTGGTTGGGTGACAAGGGGACAACGTCCCCTTGGAAACGGCTCCCAAGTCCTCACCTTCCAGCTCTAAGTGGAGAACTTCTTGGAGGTGCTCAGGGTTTCCAGCTTGGGGCTTTAAAATCAGAGCTCATTCAGGGCTGACATGAAGCAAACCCTGAGTGGAAACAAGTATATGTGTTGTTAAAAGGCCCGAAAATATAGGCGCTTCAGAAACCTGTTGTGACTCAGCCCTTCCTGTCATGGGTATAGCTATGTCAATTGCTATGTTAATTCGCTCATGAACGCGCTCACCGTCTGAAAGTCTTTTACTGCCACAGGGTAATGTCCGGATTAGCTCCCCCATAACAGGGCTAAGGCAGAATACTTACTTTACCCGGTCAGACTTGATTTTCTAAGAAAGAAAGAAAGAGGGAGGGAGAGAAGGAGGGGTGCGTGATAAGGGAGGCAGAGGAAGAAAGGAAGAGCAGGGGAAGGAGCGAGGAAGGACGGGGGAGAGAGAAAGAGAAAGAGGAAGGGAGGGAGGAGGGAGGCGGGAAGAAAACTGCTCTCCATTTGAATAATTTAGGAACGTTTAATTTTGCAAAAAGATAAACTACACAGTATCACCAAGAGTAGGTTTAATTTGAAAACATTTTGTCCCATAGAAAAATTCAGTTAAGTCTTACTCTTCTATGGTCTCTGTTACGGAGATCCTAAAATTACCTGAGGTCCGGAATATAGACGTCCCCACAGGAACCCAGGCTCAAGTTTCCGAAGAGACTTTGTTATGTTTCCAGTGCACTGATATTTCATTTTCCTGTAGGCAGAGGGAAGCCAGGAGGTCCTCTTAACTGGTGATCAGAATAGTACATGGATTCCAATCCAACATCCCTCCACGGCCAAGTAATAATTTAGTTCGAATATTGACTCTGTAGTACTAGTACTTGAGTGTCTCAAACCAAAGAGGAGGAAGAACAATCTGCTAATTATGGATGACCCGTGGGAAACAGCTGATGGCCGGAATCACTCCGGTTTGTTGTTTCACTTAACATTCGGTAGAATACTCTTGCTTTGCTAGAATGAGAGGCCTTGTCAAAGGGGGAAAAAAGAGTGAAGGAAACATTGTTTGTAATTAGGAAGTAAAATACAATATTGATAGAGGCCAGCCTAAATTATTTGAAACGAAATACAAATTAAGTCCAGAATCTCTCTCTTGAAAAAAACTGGCCAAACACACCCATGTGATAAAATTACATTTATTTAGATTTAATGGAGTTCAGTAACTTACATGAGTATTGTTTTGATCTACTGAAAGCATTTTAGTAAACCTCCTATCAGCCTGGGCCAGCAATGGCTGCACAAAGAAGCCTTTGTCCCTTAACCCAATCCAACGTTGAGTTGGCAGGGTGACAGAGCTCCTGAGACACTTGGTGCTTTCCAGAACTTTTTAGTCTCCTCAAGTTCACTAGGAGGAGTTGTCACACTTTCGTGACACTTTGTCGCACTTTCTTCAGAGTCCTCTGTTCCACGCCGTCCTTCCGAGGCACTAAGTCCCTTGAAGAGTTTGAACAAATCTCTCCACCTGCTCCTAAGTGTGGGGGGATCTCAGGACACAAAGATAAGAGCCTTGTAACCCCAGGATTCTGCAAGGCAGATACGCACACATCACTCTGATCGGTGCCCTGGATCGATATGTGGATGCTGAAAATCTGTCTACTGAGAGCCAGTCATGTTAGTGTAAACTGCCATAGGCAGATTTAGCTATTTTTCTCCTGTTATGCCCCAAATAATGGGTCCGTGATTAAAGGAGCGAGACAGATATAAAGCGAATGTCAAGCAAAGCTTTATTTCACGCCAAGCATCAAGAATCTAACCGAACGCTCGGGGACACACCTCTTACAAGAGAGGGTGACCCTTTTCTGTTTCACAGACTAGCTTTTAAGGGCAAAGGCCATGCGGTCAGGCCTGGCCACGCACAGGTGGCCAATGAGATTGTAACACACACAGGAAACT
Organism: Mustela erminea; assembly: GCF_009829155.1. Classification (NCBI taxonomy): domain Eukaryota; kingdom Metazoa; phylum Chordata; class Mammalia; order Carnivora; family Mustelidae; genus Mustela; species Mustela erminea. The sequence goes on from NC_045630.1 coordinate 38,666,430, forward strand.
CCACAGTGATGCTAGGTGACCAACTGAATTACAATTTACCCTAGTAGACATTTGAACCAGTCCATTACACCTTGATTAGAATTGGCGCCAAAAAGGCTCCCCAAAAGGGCAGGGCCCATACTTCTTGGTAACCAGGGAGACAGTATGCAGCCCCCCCACTGATCGGATGTCTCCACCTGGCCTGACCCACCCTTGTATCTGCGCTTTGTTACCTGGGGCTGGTTTCCCCGGACTTGTTTTTAAGTAAGGGACAGTTTAAGGGTTAAACAACAAGACTATTGTTTAACCTCAATGGAAGCCTCTGGCTAAAATATAAAAATATAAAATAGGTCCTTACATCTCCCAACAGTGTTGTGTCCCAGTGAATAATGTCTTGTGATAGAGCACCCTTTGTGGCCTACGGAAGGAAACATGATCTCACTTTCCTTGTTCAGTACAATTTACCTTCCAGCGCAGAGGGCTCTGTTCGGCTTTAAAGTCCACCCCTAATCATCTGCCACCTCTTCCACCTGTAAGAAAAGGAAGTAACGGAGCCAGCTGGCGACTCCTGGGTATCTCTCTACATCTTGCATCTCTCCCCTTCTAAGTGTTGGATCCCTGAAGTTAATTAAATACAGGGGTCTGATCTCTCTGAAGGGTCTCCTGCCCCTGTCTCAACTTTCCAACTTGTTCTTTTGTAGATGGACAGTTTCACAGTTGCCCAGACCTCTAAGGCTCTCAGCACTTCCCAACCCACAGAGGGTTATCCAAATGCATGTACTTTGAATTACTCAAACATATCTAGAACATACCCATCTCATTTTAAGACCAGTACATATGTAATACTTCCGTCACATTCATTCTAAATAGCAGAATTATTTGGTTTACTCATTTAATGAGAAAAAAAAATCACCAAATGTCTTGCATTTGGTGCTAAGTACAACATAATTAATTGAGATCAAACATTATCTGAAATCTTACCTGGGAAGAGAAACGGTGGTGGTAGGAAAGATTCCACAGAACACACAGAAATTTCTGCAAGGAGTCAATTATTCCGAAGGGAGATAGTCTTACCGTCGTAGGCCAAAAATAACCAACCAAACAAACAAACCAGGAGTGCTCCAAAAGAAATGATCCTGTGTGGAGGGAGGTGGTAATGGATGGAAAAGAGGGAAGGGAGAAGCCAACTATATAAACACTGGTCTGGTGACATTTAAATGTGATAGGATGAGAAAGGTAAAAAAAAAAAAAAAAAAAAAAATTTAGCTGGCAAGCAAGGGCACCCAAGACAAATCACAAAAAAAAGATGCAGCTAATTATGCTGAAATTTCCACAGTGCTGAGTGTGTCATTCAATGTGGCCATGATACCAACATGAGATCATGACCTCGAGCCAAAAGTTCAAAGCTGATGAGGAGTCTATCAAATAATTTAAATACGGGTAAGTTTTAAATGACCTCTAAATTCTTCCCGGCTATGCTAACGTTTTCAAAATCATTAAACAAATATGTACAGAGAAATCACTGGAACAAATCCAGTGTCTGCTGCTTGTGCATATTATTTAGTTTAAACTTAAAATATGTAATGGTCTCTACTTTTAACACTGTTAACCCGGACTAACCTACAGCCTGTAATCCAAGAGTGTTAGTGGAGCGATTTGAAAATCCTCCTAAAATCTTGAAATCAAGATGTCCAGAGACTTTTAGTTCAACTTACAATTGCAAGTGAAACATGAATATTAATACTCTGCAATAATCCCCCCAAATAGCATTCCTTGATGATGATACAGAACGTTACTTTGCTATCATGTGTCTGATCCCCCGAAATATAATTTTGATGAGAAATAGCTGCTTTAGTTTTTCTAGCAGGAAATTTTTATAAGACTAATTTCAAGTGTCTCTCAATTGTTATTTCTTTAGAAATTCAAGTGATTTTCTGACAGTTTGTCAAAAAGCATGTCCCTTTTATAAGGAGCCTATAATATAAAACAGAGCATTTCCTCCTACTATCTGTCTTACAAATCGGGATTTTTGCCTAATGGGCTGTATCCAATTCGGACACTTACCAAATCTCTGAAAGCTTAACCCTTACTTTACAAATAAGTTTAAATTTGGGGAAAAACTGAATAAACACTAAATGAATACCGTTAGTGTATTTTGATACCCCAAAGTGAGACCTCAAATTAAAAACTGGAGTTATAAAAAGGAATGTGTCCATTCTCAATACATGCTTTAAAATGAAAGCTTTACTTAAATGGTGTTAGTACAAAACACCATCTGAGGGTTTTGGAGGCGAGGGGGCTGGGGAGTTGGGTGAGACTGGTGGTGGGTATTAGGGAGGGCACGTATTGCATGGAGCACTGGGTGTGGTGCATAAACAATGAATTTTGGAACACTGAAAAAAAAAATAAAAACAAAAAACAAAACACCATGAACGTGAAATGGTCATATTTCAAGTAAGTTTCATTCTAAAGTAACAAAACAACACTGAAGAGTAAGAAGTTTGCCTCCAATGCCCGTTCTTGACCAGAAGAAAAATTTAAAAATCATAGATGACATCTGTGAAGATTTTAGAGGAGGTTCGGATGCCCTGAATAGCTTCCTCGATCCCACAAAGCATTCTCTTACTCACTGCGCAGAATCAAAGTGGGGCTCCCCGACCTGCTCTCCAAAAACAGCACATAAAACTGAAAGGGAAAAGATACCACAGAGAACATGTGTACATACAGCAAAGTTTAGTTTTGAATTAGCTAAGCTGGAGACTATGGCAGGATCAAAAGAAAAAGAGAAAAGGAAGTATATTAGCCCAATCTCACCAAAAAATATCAGGAAATTCTGTACTCAACATTAAAACCTTGCATAGTCCATTTTGTCAAGACAAAACAAAACAAAACAAAACAGGCTTGTCTAATAAAGGAGAGAGTTGATAGAAAAGAAGATCATATAGAGAATGCACATTAGGCAAGCCGTTTCATTTCTGTCCTGCATTTTTCCCACATACAGCATGAAGGCAGAAGCCAGACTGTCAGTCTGGATAACTGTCAGGTTCATTTCCCAGCTTGGTCATTTGTTGGTATGGGACTTTAAGGAGTCCTCAGTTTCTTAATGTCTAGGTTTATTTATTTATTTATTTATTTATTTATTTATTTATTTATTTATTTATTTAAAGAGAGAGTGCCCCCATGGAAGGGTGAAGGGGCAGAGGGAAAGGGAGAGAGAATTTTAGGTAGACTCCATGCTTGGAGCCCAGTGCAGGGCTGATCCCACGACCCTGAGATTACGAGCTGAGCGGAAACCAAGGGTAGGTCACCAACTGACTGTGCCACGCAGGTGCCCCTAGTCCAGAAACTCCTAAGGGCATGGTCCAGGCATCCCCCTCCCTTTTAAAGCCATACAGGTAGTTCTATTAAAATGCTATGTTGAGAGCCTCTGGATTACATAAATAGAAGATTTGTATAGCTTTATGATATGGTTTTATACTCCAAAATGCCATGAATTCAAACATGTAGACAAAAGGTTCTCAGTAATAATTCATTCTAAGAATAGATACTTCTATTTTAAATAAAACGATCTAAAGCTTCGGGGAAATTAAGTAACAGACCTAAATCAATAGCAGAACTCAGGGGAAGGTTTTAAACCACCTGGAAACTTTCACAGTACACTATTTTATTTTTATGCTACACATACTGTATTTCACATATGTACAAAGTTTTTCGTGTCCTGTAACTCATTCTGTTACTTCTAGGCAAGAAAGTTCTCAGACTCACTATATAATAATATTCCAAAGAGGATATTTTCTCTCACTTATACATAAGGAAAATCCAATTGTTTTTTGTTTCTGCATCTGTAAAATTAAGATATGACCATCTGTCTCATACACAGACACCTATAAGCATTGAGAGTAATCTCAGTAAAGGTAGTAGGCAAAATTTTAAAAATCAAAATCAATATACACCTGAAACTAATTTAACATTGTATGTCTACTATATGTTGATTTTTTAAAAAAAGGTTATTTTCCAAAGATACAGATGTAGTGAAAAGAAGGGCCATCTGTACCCCAATGCTCATAGCAGCAATGGCCACGGTCGCCTAACTGTGGAAAGAACCAAGATGCCCTTCCACGGACGAATGGATAAGGAAGATGTGGTCCATATGCACTATGGAGTATTATGCCTCCATCAGAAAGGACGAATACCTAACTTTTGTAGCAACATGGATGGGACTGGAAGAGATTATGCTGAGTGAAATAAGTCAAGCAGAGAGAGTCAATTATCATATGGTTTCACTTATTTGTGGAGCATAACAAATAGCATGGAGGACAAGGGGAGATGGAGAGGAGAAGGGAGTTGAGGGAAATTGGAAGGGGAGATGAACCATGAGAGACTATGGACTCTGAAAAACAATCTGAGGGTTTTGAAGGGGAGGGGGGTGGGAGGTTGGGGGAACCAGGAGGTGGGTATAGGAGAGGGCACGGATTGCACGGAGCACTGCGTGTGGTGCAAAAACAATAAATACTGTTATGCTGAAAAAAATAAATAAATTTTAAAAAATAAATAAAAAATAAAAAGGTTATTTTTTAAAGTCAATAAAAGTAGCTAAACCCGAGGCTTACAAGAATAATGTTTCTTTTCTTGTTGTCAGACCTTTGCTTCTTCTGTAGAAGCAAGACAACTTCAGTCCATCACTCCCCGAAATTCTGTACTCAGAGGGAAACTTTGTGCTCACTTCAAAAATAATTTGAATTTGCCCTCGGTGGAAATGTCATGGCTCTTGGGTGAGAGGTTCACCCTTCCAGTCTCTAGAGCAGTATTCATATACTTTACTGCATTTCATCTCTGTCCTTGACTTTTATTTATGTATTTATTTTTTTAAAGATTTTATTTATTTATTTGACAGAGATCACAAGTAGGCAGAGAGGCAGGCAGAGGGAGAGAAGGAAGCAGGCTCCCCGCCGAGCAGAGAGCCCAATGTGGGGCTCCATCCCAGGACCTTGAGATCATGACCTGAGCCAAAGGCAGAGGCCTAACCCACTGAGCCACCCGGGTGCCCTTGTCCTTGACTTTTAAATCAAAGTCAATAAATACAGTTGTTGAATTTGGACAGCCCTGCTGTGGTCTATCTAGTGACATTCTACTTACCTATTCTATGATTTTAGAGCCTGATAAGGTTAGCTGACAATACAGGAAAGAATGGACACCTCTCAGACTTGGCAGGAAGAGTCAGGCTGGGATTTATACCGTGGCAGTTACAGAGTTCAGAGAGGAAAATGGCCGGGTCCTATAGCACCCGACCTGGAACACTGAGGGGGATAACTGGCTAATTAGCAAAGAAGAGTCACCACCACGCAAAAGTTTCATTATGACCAATTTTATTTCGTAACTGCATTGTTGGGCACTTTATGGTAGTATGGAGTTCATCCAAGATTTATGTTTGCATATTTTTCAAAAAATTCCCCAAACAATACTTCGATGCACAATGTCCTCCCAATAGTAGTCAGCTTTCGAGATGATTTATACTGTAGCCTCCAGGATGCGAGAACAGCGAAACAAATCTCAATGCTGGGAAGGTTTTTTAACAGGTATCTGTCACCATGTCTGGCAAAAAGCTCAAGACTTTTAGTCCTCTTAAACAGTTACTCATTTAAAGCAAAAGAAATAAGCTTTGGGAAAATTCTGT